>NC_088380.1:110400000-111025000 GCF_037993035.2 Macaca fascicularis | reverse complement strand
ACACATGGAGCCATCATTTCCTATGACAAAAATGTCTTCTCCTGGAATACTTCCTGAAGGCCCTGCCTGAGGCTGCCTTACAATAGAAGTACACTCTAAAATAGTGAAAAAGTATATATTTTAGAGTGGACTTCTTTATCACTTCTTTACATATATATATATATATATATCACTCTAAAATAGTGATAAAAATTATATATGTCCATATCTACTTTTTGTGTGTGTATATATATGTGTTATATGTGTGTGTGTGTTTATATATATACACACACACTTTTAATCATTACTTTAGCATAGTCATTTCTTGTGATCAATTATGTCCCATACACAATGGTATGTGTCATACTTTTATATGACCTGCCACTCAGTATGTTTGTTATACCAGTATAACCACAAACAGGTGAATATTACATTATGCTACAATGTTATGAAGTCCATGCTGGCACTAGAAAATGAATTATTAAGCTCCATTATAATGTTATAGGACCATTGTCATATGTAGTCCACCACTGATTAAAACATTACGTGGCAGCACGTTATTACAGTTAGGTAATGGAACCCTTTCTCTATATTTTTATTTTCTAATTCCTTGGCCAAATAGATGTTTTACAATCCTTTCCCTACTTGATTTTATGAAATATTTTATCTGATGACCATCATTTTTGTTATAAAATTCTTTCTTCCAGTGGTTTCTGTAACATCCACTCCAAGGTGTTTTAACATTTTTAAAATAATGCAAATATTTGTCTTTTCACAAAGCAGGATAGAAAGAAGTACCTCAATGCATATCATATGCATTATTTTATTAATAAACTCTATCACTTACCAGAGGTCAATATTCCTTCTCTCAACCCTAAGATTATCCATTAAGACATCCAGTAAACATTTGAGAGGAGCAGGGGCTGGTATGGATTTCTATATCCACCAAGTGTACACTAAGAGAGGTGAATACAAAATCAAAAGCAATTCCCAGTTTAACAGATGATGTGTTTGTTCACATTATCACCGAAACAGAAAATATCTTTGGGGAGCCCAGCTATAGTGGCAGCAGCAGTATTGCAACATGAAACTCTGAAAAAGTTTCTTCTATATAGTAAAGAAAAAATACATCAATACACTTTTGTCAAGTATGTTATCATATGTTAGACTTAGGAGAAAATACAGGAAGACACATTTGCAAAATTTTTGTGGTGCAAAATTTAGTGCTACAAAATCAGTATTCACTTGTTCAAAGAACAGATGGATCAAACATAAGTTGAGTACATCAGGGAAGCCTCCAAGGCAGCATGGGAATGTGATTAAAACTCTGAGAAATGGGTAGATCTTTGAAAAAAAGAACTGGGAAGGGACTATAAAGAAGAGAAATAATCAGAATGAATAAAGACTCACATCCAATAAAGTATATATTGTTTTAGGAAAGAGTAACGAGTTGATAAGAACACAGGAAGGAAATTTTAAAAGTTTCTATTGTTCTCATCTCCATTACAATGATCAGTGCTATGGGTTGTATTACTGTTAAAATATTTGCTATCCTTCCCTTGATGTGGAGCATACTTCTCAATTCTGTTGATGTCATCCTTGGACATGCGACTTATTCATTCATCTTTCTGACCTCAGAATGAGTCATGTGAATTGCTTTGGTCAATGACTTGTGAAGTGAAGTACATACATAACTTTCAGGTTAAATGTTAAAAATTAGTTTGCCTTTGCCATATTTCTTTTAAAGCTTTTCTATAAGACTAGCATGATGCCAGATATAGGCTGTTTTGTCATCGGGATGACATGAACCAGAGCCATAGCTGACCCACAGTGGATATAAAATATAAAAACTGAGCGTTTGTGGTTGTAAACCAGTGAATGCTGGGGTTGCATGTTAGCCTAAACTGACTGGTAGAAATTTATCAAAGAATTATTTAAGAAAGAAGAGACTCATTAGTTAGATCTTGAGCCACACATAGTATTTCCACAAATAAAAGTTATAAGATATGATTGATATTATGAAAAAATGGCAAAAACAAATGAATGTAGTAAGGCAGGGGTGCCCAGCACCCATGAGCAGACTGGTAACTGTCTGTGGCCTGTTGGGAACTGGGCCTCACAGTAGGAGGTAAGTGGCAGGTGAGTAGGTGAAGCTTCATCTATATTTATAGCCTCTCCCCATCACTTGCATTACTGCCTGAGCTCTGCTTCGTCCGATCATCAGCAGCATTAGATTCTCATAGAAGCACAAACCCTATCATGAACTGGACATGTGAGGGATCTGGGTTGCATACTCCTTATGAGAATCTAATGCCTGGTGATCAGTAACTGTCTCCCATCTCCCCCAGATGGGACCATCTAGTTGCAGGAAAACAAGCTCAGGGCTCCCACTTATTCTATATTATGGTGAGTTGTATAATTATTTCTTTATATATTACAATGTAATAATAAAAATTAAGTATCCAATAAATGTAATGCACTTGAATCATCCCCAATGCCCCCCACTTCCCACTACCACTCCACGGAAAAATTGTCTTCCATGAAACTGGTCCCTGGAGACAAAAAGGTTGGGGGCTGCTGCACTTCAGGGCAGTGAGTAATAGAGTTTGTTAGAGCCCAACAATTTTTTTCTCAAAATCCTTAAATTATTTTCCTCTGTTCGTTCATCTATTTTTCTCAAATTTTTCATTTTTAATTTTTTTTAGAAAAGGGTTCTCACTCTGCCATTCAGGTTGGAGTGCAGTGGTGCAGTCATAGCTCACTGCAGCACCGAACTCCTGGGCTCAAGCGATCCTCCCACCTCAGCTTTCTAAGTTACTTGGAATTCAGGCATGCACCATCATGCTTGGCTAATTTTATTTTATTTTTCTAGATACACAGTCTCACTATGTTGCCCAGGCTGGTCTCTAACTCCTGGCCTCAAATAATCTTTCCACTTTGGCCTCCCAAAGTATTGGTTGGAATCATAAGCCTGAGCCACAATGCCTGGCTATTTTCCTCTATTTAGAAGTAAAGTTTTGAGCTAAAATTTTTTCTTAAAAAGAGTGATCTATATTAATCAAATTTACCACATCCAATTTTCGATAACCTAAGAATTTTGTAAAACAGTATTTGTTATCAATAATTATTCACTGTTATTCTAAAACTTGAGGAATGTTATGAAAAAAGTGTTTGCAAGTGGCTTAATAAAGATAAGCCATACACGTGATGATGATAAACATTTTAGCCAGAAGAAAAGAACAGAAGATAATTGTTCGAGTACAGTTTCAAATAAAATCAATAATGCTATCAATTGGTAGAACAGGTTACTTCATGTGTTACAGCAAAAATGATTGTAAACTCTGTGTCTGCATTTTTTCAAAAATGTTTTTGGCTTTTATTTTCTTTAATTTATACAACCAATATATCCCATGGTAAAATTTTGAAGGGAATTATAGGGAATAGGGTAAAAAGCAAAATTCTTTTAAATTGGAGCACTGTATATTCATCAGATAAGCAAGCCTCTCCATTATCCTTCTGACAATGTAAATACTGTCACGATCTGACCTGGCCCTGAGTCAGATCAAGCAGTCATAAGAAGAAAGCAGTTTCAGAGGCAAAGCTGGCCCTCAGCTTTGGGCAGGGTTACATGTAATTGAGAAGAGCCCAGAAATAATGATGATCTAAGGCCTAGACAATGGGTCACATACAGCTCCTTTAAGACACAAGGAGAGGAGCATTGTTGGGTGGCTGCACCCAGAGTATTTTTTGACACAGAATTCATAATAGAATGTATTAGACAAGTATGCATGTTAGATCATAAGGTAACATAAATACATAAGTAATATAATAAATAATATAAATAACACAAATAATTAAAATATTTTCAATTACAGTTTCACTAAACATTTATTAAAAGTATTATGAAGACCGGGCATGGTGGCTCACGCCTGTAATCCCAGCACTTTGGGAGGCCGAGGCGGGCAGATCACAAGATCAGGAGTTAGAGACCAGCCTGGCCAATATGGTGAAAGCCTGTCTCTACTAAAAATACAAAAATTAGCCGGGCGTGGTGGTGCATGCCTGTAGTCCCAACAACTAGGGAGGCTGAGGCAGGAGAATCGCTTGAACCCAGGAGGCAGAGGTTGCAGTGAGCCGAGATCGTGACACTGCACTCCAGCCTGGGCAACATAGCAAGACTTTGTCTCAAAATATATATATATATAATGCAAATATGTGACTTACAGTATCTAGACATATTACATTTTCCATAGTAGAATGATCTAAAAGATTAACATCTGGATGGACAATAAACCGAGAGTATTGGGGAAAGTTATTACAGGATCAATTAGAAATGTTCATTAAATCTTTCCTTCTAGAACTCCACAGCTAAAGACAGACTCTTCATCTTTTAAACTTTCTGAGTGTTCTCCCTTACGGTTTTATTGATATTGATAATATCCACATAAGATTCTACATTATTTAATAAAGAGCTAGCATTTGGATTGCAGACACCATGTCTTATTACATTTGTCTTCCTCAGTATAATTAGCACTGAGTTTTATCCCTAGAAAATACTCTCTCTCTATATATATATATTTTTTTCTATGTATATATAGAAAAATAGAGGTTAAAACTAGATAAATAGATTTGATTCAAATTTTAATAATAATTACATTATAAAATAAGAAATATGGATAGGATTGGCCAGGTGCAGTGGCTCATGCCTGCAATCCCAGCACATTGGGAGGCCAAGGCAGGTGGATCATGAGGTCAAGAGTTCAAGACTAGCTTTGCCAAGATAGTGAAACCCTGTCTCTACTAAAATTACAAAAATTAGTCATGCGTGGTGGTGGGTGCCTATAATCCCATCTACTCGGGAGGCTGAGGCGGAGGTTGCAGTGAGCCAAGATCAGGCCACTGCACTCCAGCCTGGGCAACAGAGCAAGACTCCATCTGAAAAAAAAAAAAAAAAAAAAAAAAAAAGAAGAAGAAGGGAAAAAAAAAGAAATATGGATAGGATTGTGGTGGGGTTTGAGTGTGGGAGTAATCAACGAAGATTTTGAGTAGGAGACTGATATAATTTACATTATTTCAGGAACTTTTAGTTTGAAAAGAGAAATACAGAGAGATAAATTGTATGGAGGCTAAGACCAGTAGTAGTGGCAATAGAAAGAAATTGATGCAAAACTGAGGCAGAAGGCAAAATAGGGCTATTGAGCCCTTAAAGCCAGGGGATTGCTTTGTACATGCCAGTGGCTTAGCACAGTGCTAGGACAGGATAATTTATAAATTCATATTTGTTTAATTTAACATATCGGTAATATAGTTTCTGATAGAAAGCACAGATACCAAAAAAAAAAAAAAAAATAGAAAAATAGAAAGAAGTGATTCCAAGCATTTTATGTTTTACTTAGAAAATAGCCCTCCATTAATAAAAATAGAGAAAGAAAGAGAAGTCTTAATTTAGGGGCTAAAGAATAACAAGTATACCTGAGAAGTACCCATGAAACAATCCACTGGCAATGGCTAGTAAGCAGGTGAGAGGTGGAACAGAGTTAAGGACAAAGCAGATACTGGAAATATAGGTCTAGGAAGTTCCTCTTAGACTTAACTTCTCTTGATTTTATTTTCTTTATTCATAAGGTCAAAAGGTTGTGTTTAGAAGATGTATAAAAGTTCAGCCATATAACAGTAGAAATAAGATGTGAGGCTTGGTAATTTGGGGGACGTGGTAGTGGAAAGGCATAGACATTGCAATTGGATTATGGTTTTATAATATTATCACCTATTCTCTTTGAAATATTGAGTAGAAAATTGACATTAAAAGTTTTTCAATTAATTCACTTTTAGATCTTTAGAAAATTTAACATAATGAGAGTAGAGTAGCTAGCACAGTTAGTTAATGCTAAGAGAAAGTTCTAGTTTTTCAGGACTTGGTGAAAACTAGCTGTGAGATTCATGATTACCTAGATTTCCTTAAATGTCAAATTAGAATTAGACATTCTATAATGAAGGTTCTATTGGAACATGGGTAAAAACCATAGTCCTTGAATAATAACTAAGTTGACAGGCCATAATTTTAAATAGTGTAACAAAATTCAGTAATTACTGATCATGGATGTAGTAAATATTACTGTCCAAAGATTCTTATAATTGTTTACTTTATGTGTCTATAAATTTTGTCTCTGCGGTAAAGTATGGAATTCTCTCTTTTTCTTCGGGCTATAAAAGACAGTCACAATTTGAAGTCATATCATTCAGCAGTAATAAATATTATTGTCCAAAGATGCTTATAACTGTTTATGTATCTATAAACTTTGTCTCTGTGGTAAAGTATGGAATTCTCTCATTTTCTTTGTACTATAAAGACAGTCACAATTTGAAGCAACATTATTCAGCAGTTTTCTTACCTTTCCCTTTTTACTACCTTTATCTTTTCGGTGTATTTTAGATAATTCATAAATTGTTAACGACTAGTTCCCTAATGTGTCAGTTTATAATCTTGACTTACAAAATCAGTTTCTAAACATATCATGCATTTTTTCAGGAACACAATTATTTCTGGAAAGAGTATTACACTTAGTATTCTGCATTTCATATGGCATTTCAAAGTCCTGAGAATGACTCTCCATAGTCTTCTATGCACTAATTAAACATGAACATGTGGTAAACAGCATGGACTATTCCAGTGGACAGAAAATGTCAAGTTAAAATGTTTTAGTACCCCATATTCTTCTAAGGATTCTTATCCAGTTGGTCTGACTGGTCATTATCTGTTTTGTAAAACTTCCCAAACAACTCATCAATATTTAAATAGCTATCCGAATTATAAACTTCAAATAGCAGAATCCAAATGTCATTTATGCATAATTCAAAAGAACTTTGCTGAAAACAATCTTTGGATCGCAATTGCTCTCTAATCCACCTCTTGAATTTCTACATAAGAATTCAATGCCAATGCAATTCAAATCAATTCATTCATGGTTGATGTTAAAACTTCCTTTATGAGGATAGTATGGCAGAAACAAAACTGAATTGGAACAAGAGGGGAATTGCAGAAGATAAAAAATTTTTCTGTAGAAAGTTTCACAATTTGTATGTTTTTATGGTAATTTTTAACATTATAGGTATAATTAAATTATCAGTAAAGTTATATCTATGAATCTTAAGTGGATTAAAATAATTTCTCTGTTCAAATTGATTCAGTTCACTATTACAATTTGATATAATTTTCAAAAATTTTAATTGATTTATAAGACTAATAAAATTTTTGAGCTAGCATTAACCACAAAATATCTAGAAAAAGAAAATCATCATAGGTAACTCTTGATGACTCCTACTTCTTTCAGTCATATACTTAGCATTATCTGCTGTACAGGTTTAAAGAATGTTGGTCACAGGATTGAAGAGAATATTTCATTTGTGTGTAGCCAAAATGTTATCATATGAAGACCATAAGAAGAGTAAAATACATCCTTGTGATATTATTAAGACAACTTTTTGCCAGACAAAGCATAGTTACTCTACAGATGTATTATGAATAGAGACAAAGTGTATAGTTGAATTCTTTGGAATTATGGACTGTATTCCATAAATCCCAGATGGAGTCACTATGATTAATGTTACCTCAATGAATACGAAATGAATAAATAATTATCCTCCACTTATTGTAAAGTATTACCTTCAGTGTATAATTCACATGAGTTACATTCAGTTCACAGTAATGTAAAGAGCTTAGTTTAAACTGACAAAGGACAGGAAATTCAGAGTTATAGCTGAAAGTACCTTAGAGTGTTGGTCTTTTTAGCACATATGGTAAAAACTATCTGTAGTGTGAATTCACATATGGTGGGTCTTTGCATGGGTTTCATTTCCCTGAGGAAAGGGAGCTTTCCTGTGAGATAAAAGGAAGAAGCTCCCATACTATACCTATTTGAAAAATGGCTATGTGTGAAATTTAAATTCATAATGTGTACCATATACATATAAAGATTTCTGTTAACCAATGACATGTGAGCATGAACAGAAGTTAACCATATTCTCTGACCTCAGCTGTCACTTCACAAAAATGTGCCATATTATGCAGAAGTGTATGGATGACTCAGCATAATCTCTTGCCACAGTTTGAAAAAAATATCAAACCTGGAATCTATAGAAAAAGGCAAGTATGTGCTATTTAATTTCCAGTATAAAATGGGCTTGAGATATTTCCTAGCCTACAAATTTACTGTGGAGTATAAACTTGTGAAACTTGGAAGAAAGATAAAAATATTGGTACATTTTAGATATTTCATGATTTAAAATATATATAATCTACACTTAAAATATATAATACCAAATACTTTTTGCATTTTTTCAGTATCTTTAGTTACCTTAATATTTATTGTTCAGATTTTGTTTTGGAAAAAGTGAGTAAAGTTACAATATAAGAGCTGAGCATATTGAAACATAGAGATGTGCATATATATATATATATATATATGTACACTTGCAATATTTTGGGTGAAAAATAGTTTGTTAGTGGATAAGGAACAAAATAATTTGCAAGAACGTGATATAATTAGAATAACATTCATATCAGTTATAAACATATAACTAATAGAGTTTGAATATTGGCTTAAACTAGAGCTAATCTACTTTAAATATTGAAATAGGAGAGTTTCCTGACCTCCCTTGCAGGACATGTGACAGGGGCGTGGCTCTTCTGTTTGGTCACTATGCACACTCAAACTCTTATGGGAGGGGGAACATACAGATGGGCAGGTGTAGGACCTGGGGTGAGCGCCCCTGGGCTCTGGTCCCACGGCAACATCTAGGGGTGTGTGTCTGAGGCTCCTTAAGCCAGAGTGAGCATGTGTTACAGTACACCCTTTTAGCTTTGCCATCTGCTGACAGCTTAAGTATTAAACAGCTCATTGGACTCTCTCTCTTTTCACAAGGGCAGAGGGCAAGTGTGATAGCTTTCTGTATCTGGAGTTCTTATTTGGCATCCAGAAAAGATCACATCACACACAGATTTGAAGGATGATGAATGCAGGTGGAGGTGGCTCTCAGTAGGATGGATGGGGAGCTGGAAAGGAGATGGAGTGAAAAGATGATCTTTCCCTGGAGTTTGGCCATCCAGCAACTGATCTCCTCTCCGACTGTCCCCAGCCAAACTCCTCTTGACATTCAGATATTCCCTATCTTGTCTCCTTCTCTGCTGCTCTTCTCTTCATCTGCTCATCTGCTTGTGGAGCCTGGGATTTGAGGTTTATAAGGGTACAGGATAGGAGGGCATGGCAGGCCAAAAGGCAACTTTTGGGCATGAAAACAGGAATGACTATTCCAAGTTAGGGCCGGGGGTTTCCAGGCTTCAGTGGTAAGCTTTGCTGGGGAACCTCCCTCTTCTACCCAGTATTTTCCTGTCTCCTGTGCATATCAGTATCAATCAACAATTGAACCATAAATCAAAATACCTAAATGCATAGAAACTAATATAATGTTCCATAACACAACACAATCATACAATGAGAAGAAAAAAGAATCCTAATACAATGAGGCTAACCACATTTATTTAGGAATATGGGTGAGAGTAAGGATGAGTGAGTATGCAGTGTGTGTGTCTGTGTACTGTATAAAGAGGGATACAGAAACACTATTAGAATTTCTATATTCATCTCTAGAATATAGTATTGACTATGATCACAATAAAAAGGAATTATTGGCAGAGGTGTACCCAGCTACTTATGTTGAATGCTGATCCTGGCTGTTCCAGGGCTCAGGTCTGTAATTTATAGCATTCCATCCCTAGAAGCAAAGCTACCCAGGCAAGATTTGAGTCATCCTTTTGGAGTCAACAAGTTCCTCCCTACCATCCATTCATTAGACTACCCGACAAATTTCCCTATCTTTCCCATTTCTAACAAAACTAAATGAAACAACCAAAACAGAAAAATTACCTCACTTTCTTAATATAAAATGCTAAAATAAGGGCTTCAGACATCCATCTGTATGGTATATTTGTTTAAAAATGATTTTATCAAAATTAGGGTTATTTGGTCTGCTTAGAATCTCCAGGGTTTTTGTAACACATAATTTTTATGTCATAAATTTTTTGAGTCGGTAAATTCCTCTGTGTGTGAGTGAGTGTGTGTGTGTGTGTGTGTGTGTATGATGTCAATGGGTGATAGAGAGTATGTCTTGCATCACTTTTGGCTAGCTGTTGATTTTGATGAAATGAAGTCAATGTCCAATCTCCACTTGAGCTGACATGTATATTTCTGCAGCTAATACTTGATATATTCTCCTTTGTATTAACTGTGGTCTACTAAAAATATCTTTAGACCAGAAGATAATAAGTGTGAGTTCCCACCCACTTCCTGGAGTTCAGAATCATAGGTGTGTCTGTCACAGAGTAATAAACAATTCTTCTTCTTTTAAAATCAGTATTCCTTGCAGTAGCCAAATTTATTAGGAGGTTGCTATTGATGCCATAACGACTAAAATTAACTGACTAGTTTTCCTGTGACAAGTTTTTTGGAAGTGTAGGAATTGTAACTAGAAAATAGACTAAAACAATTTTTAATGTGATTAATAAAAACCACATGGTTTTTCATATGGTCATTATATAATATATGTACCCTCCAAGTTGGGAAATTATATCCTTTTCATGCTTTGTATAAAAATGAAGAAAAATATCCTTTCTGGTTTACATTTTTACATCACTGTAAATGTTGAAGACATTTATTTGAATGTGCTATCACAGAATGACATAAATCCACTCAGCGCATTTATTTGATTGATTGCACATCACACATTCAAATAAACATGTACGGCATGATCTCAGATTCAGATAAATACACTGCATTCATTTAAATGCCTTCACATTCATATTGGAGTGAACATTCAAATGCATTTAAATCAGTCTCAGAAGCGACTCACTGATGCATTGTTAAAAGGTGAACATGATGCTTGCTAATACTTGTCTGTTAGAATCTTACAGTCTGCAACATATACCCAAGGCTGTTATATTGTAAATGCACAGAACCGCATCTACGCTAAAGGTAAGTTTGAATAGAATGTGCCAGGAGATATCTCAGTGGGACTATGTTTGAAATTTTCTGTAATGCAGAGCAACACATCAGTTTTTTTTTTCTTAAAGAATCTAAAATTAATTTTATTAAAATCCCCTCAGAGGATGCAGATTACATATTATAATACCAGAATCAAATTTTATAAAAGTATAGGCTTCTTCAAGACATACCTAAGAAGCTTAGGCAACTGTACAATTAGGTAACGTGAGCTCACCTACTTCATGTAACTCATGAGACAGCTAAATTAATAACTCCCTCTGCTCCTCTTCCCACAGAATATGTATAAGTGAGTCACAAAATAAAATAGACTAAACTAAATAATGTAATGATATGCTTGATACATTACTTCAGCTTTTAATATTTTGGTGATTTTTCAAAAAGTTTTCAGTAACCAGATACCGTGATGGTAGATATTGCATTGCATACAGATTATTTGATAATCTACAGTTTTTACTTGCTATCCTACTATATTCAGAAGAAAAAAAGCCTAGGCTATTTACCTCTTATTCTAAAATTATCTCTATTAAAATACAAGATTTAAGATTAACTTCTACTTTGTATCTAGACTTTTTTTCCAGACTCCAATTAATGCAGTTTAGATGTACAATCATTTTCAAGTTTTGTAAAGGCTCAGTCCATTTGAAGGGTATGGCCAAATAGCTCTGTAAATGCAGTAGCTTTCAGTGGGGAAAGCTCTGCCTTCTTAGGAGGTAGAATCAAATTATAGTTTTACAAATGCAATACTAGTCTACCTTTTCTCTTACTCCTCAAGGACAGAGAAAACTTTCTTCTTCAGAAGCTAGAGACATTAAGCATCAGTGTTTATCTAAATAGGATGAGGAAAGGCTTCAAGATTCCACTAGAAAAGTATGGCTACAAGTCTATATGGGTAATTTTTTCAAAAAATCTGTTGTTTTCCAAGATTATACAAGTACATCAGGACTTTCAATTGCATTTTTTCATGGGAACATTCAGTGCTGCTCTTAGGGATTAATGCTCTGGTGCTATGACTTTCTCTGAAGCATTCTCATGGCCCAGTTTCTGTTCAGGCTAGTATATTTGTGATGGTGGATGAGACAAGAGGAAGCTACAAACCTTCTTCCCAATTCAACAGCAGCAGATTCTTTTGTAATGCTCATGGATTTTTGGCACTCCTGCCTTGACATCCCCCAAATTAGGGAATATACTCACTCTTTTCTCAATTTCCATTCTTGGGTTATATATCTAGGAATGTTAGGAGAAAAATTCTCCTTCTAAAATTATAAACCTTAATTCCCCTCCATGAACATAAATCAAAATAACTATTAAGAATGTGAATCAAAATAACTATTAACTCCCAATCTTCTTTTTTCTCTCAGGTCTACAGATCCTAGAGAAAAGGGTAGACCAACATTCACTTTGAGTAGAATTGCCAGATTTAGCAAATAAAAATACAAGATGCCTCATTAATTTAAATTGTTTAAGCAATTTGTTTTACTATAACTATAGCTCATGCAATATTTTGGAAATATTTATGCTAAACATTATTTGTACTGATCTGTTATTAAAACTCAAATATAACTGGGTACCCTGTATTTTATCTGGAAACTATAAGGTGAAAAAGGAGAAGAAATTATTATTAAAATTATTTATTTATAATTCTATAGGGGAGATATAGATTGCTCAAGAGAGCAATTAATTTTTTAAAGACTCAGCTTGTTACAGTTGATGATGAAATTGGTTGTGTGATTTGCTTCACTTTCCTCTTCCTTCTGGTAAGTGTGAATACAATTTATACTCCAAAGTACCAGTGTGCTAGATAGTATATTTGCTCCCTTTTAAAATTATCTTCCTTGAATTTAAAATATCTGAAAATTAAAAGGACAAAACAATGTGTATTCCAACAGTGTGCTGGAGCCACACACAACAGGGCAAGTGGCTGGCTTGGAGAATGTGGAAGACTCATTCCAAGTTCCCTCAAATAGATTTTCGTTAACTATCATCAAAATTAGAGGAGAAACTCAGGTGGTGATTATTTCTGAAGAGAAGACTTGAGAAAAGAAGTCTGTTTATATACACATTTTGATACTTGAAAATATTGCTCTTTCACTTTTTTCAGAAATGATAAAAAAAGAAAAAATCCATAATATTTACATTCCCATGATCAAAGTTGAATAATAAACAGGGTACTAACTTGACGAGCTAATGTCTAACTTTTCAAATCACCTTGTTGTAAAATGCAGGCCCTCTCCAAAATCTGAGGGGAGAGTGAAACAACTTCTCTTTTAACTGTATTTTTAAAAATTTAATATACTGGAAACATGACCGTTGATTGCAAATTCTTCAATAAATAGAAAGCATATACTTTTCATTCAAGATATGAAATGTGTATATTAAGCAAAATAGAATCTTCACATTTCCACCACAATTGAACTTAATAGGTTCCTGTCATCGCTATTGTGATCACTATTATGTTGGTGTTTTCATTAGCTAGAAAATTGAATAATACCTGAGTTCCACTACCTTGACCAAACTGTTCAAAATAGAGAGTGGTTATTTCAATTAAGATTCAAACAAAAGACAATCTTTATATTTTATACAATAGTATTTGCTCATGAAATGACATTTACAGCCCCTGGAACATGTATTTATCTTTTGTGTGGAAACACACATAGTTGTTTGTTGTTAAGCAAATAGTCTAAATAGTTGAAATCCATTGTGTGTTCTGTCACCCAACATTTACTCCACACTCCACCTTCTGTGCCAACCAATATGACCAAGAATAGAAAGCTAAAATGAGAAATTTATAAAACTCCTTTGTAGCTAGGGCTGGGAATGTAAGCGTATCCAGCAAGTAAATGAATAAATATATAATATGTTATATATTTAATATTATATATAAAATTACATATATAATTATATATATAATATATATAATATAAATATATGTGAATATATGATAAATATATATCCATAACAATAATAGCAGTGTGTGTACACACCTGTGTGTTTGTGTGTGTGTGTAAGTCAGCTAGAAGTATATGGAAAAAAGCCAGGATATGCTAATGCAATCTGCCTCCTTCTTTTGTTTCTGAGTGTGCACACTATGCCTGGACTGCAGATATGCAGATACAGTAGATCCTTCTAAGACACTAAGTCAAATGTTTGTAACCTGGCATTCCCAGGTGATAAAGTATCTATCTTTACAATTTTAAAGTATGATAGTATACAATATGCACTATACATTTTACAGCATTTTAAATCATGTTCTCCTTAGGCTTTTGCTACTGCTGACATCAAAATTGTCTCACTTCCTACCCAGTCGAATTATTTCTCCTTTGGTCTCCTTTCTCATTTATTTATGCAACCATAATCGTTCAGCCTTATGTTAATTATGTAACCCATCTTTCTTCATTTGTGAGAAAACCTTAAAACCTTAAATCATGCAGATTAGTGCCAATTACATTTTAATTTTAATTTCTCAAGTTTGATTAATTATCAATTGCTTCTCTAGTGGTTAGCTCAGAGCAAGGGGCAAAGCTGTACATTTGTGGGGGTGCTGAGATTCTATTTGCTGGGAGTGGAAGGAAGTCATTACATTAGGAACAATGACTGGATGCCTAAGAGCAATGGCTGCTCCCTAAACGGAGACTTCCTATCCCAAGCAATCTGTACTTGAATTCTCAGACCACATAAGTGAATGAGAAGAAACTCATCGTAAGGGACTTATGAGACAGGGAATAAAGATGCATTGGAGGGCAAAAAGTAGGGAAAAATTTGATTTTGGAAAACTACCTATGGTTCATCTTTCATATACTTCTACTGACATTTATGATTTTGCCTAGCTTCAGAACTCTACGCCAGAATTCTCAACAGAGGAGGCTCTCTAATCGAGATGAACACATCAGATAATTTTCTAACCAGAGAAGCTATAGAAAATTGGAGCATACTTTGAAAATGTTTTGAAAAGTCATTTGGATGTGGAAATATGAAGCTGGCTTTCCTTCATTATTTCATGATGACCCTCAAATGGAGGTAAATGGAAGTGAGGCATAAAATTGACCAGGACATGGAAACAGGTAAGGATGTGGAGGCACATCTAGGGAATTTTTTAGGACCACCAGCAGTAGCTGTTAAGAGCACTGCACAGAGGCATTCCAAATGTTTCCAAGGGCTGCCAATTTTCAAACACCTTAGAAAAGCTCTGAATAAAAGAAAAAGTTCCTATATTTGGAGTCTGGAATTTCATTGACTCTGGTGCTTATGGCAGAGCCACAGACTTTTGTGCCTGTGTGATTTTTATTGTGATCCATCTACTATGGTGTGGTGTGGTCTGGGAACGAGAAATACAATATATCATACTTAACATTTACCACACTTGAATAAGCAAGGCTATCATCCTTTACATATTAACTAATGCAATCCTTACAACAATCCTAGGATATAGGCATTATTTTTATTCCCACTTTATAGGTATGAAAACCAAATTTATAATGACTTAGAACTTTCACATCATACAGGTAAATTATCTTATTTCTCTGTCTCTCTCTACCTCTTTCTTTCTCTCACATTTCTCTGATGTACCCAAGGTATCACATGCCTTATAGTCCACTCGTGCTGTATCCTTCTCTTCCCCTTGATCTTCAATGTATCTTTATATTGTCTTCTGAGAAGCAGGCATAAAATGCAATGTTACTTTTGTTTTTAATACCAAAATAATATAAATCTATTAGAATTATTATTTGAGAGACAAATATTCATTTTTCTGACTATACTTGCATATTCTTCTTTACTGCCATAGATGAATTATGGATATGAATCCATATTATCTATATTATCTATAGCCAGGTCTGGTGGTACATGCCTTAGTTCTTGCTACTTAGGTTGGTGAGGTAGGAACACTTAATCCCAGGAGTCTGAGGTTGCAGTGAGCTATAATCGCACCATTACACTCTAGCCTGAGCGACACAGCAATACCCCATCTCAAATAAATAAATACATAAACAAATAAATAAATAAAAGAAAAGGAAAAGAAAATAAAAAGAGTGTTTTCTCTAGAATCTGGGTCATTTAATGAGTTACTACTGCATCTTTAAATGTGTTCACTTTTATCCCCATTTTTACTGATGTTTTTCTCTAAGATGATTTTTACAATTATGAAAATGATTCATCAACCTTTACTATTTAAACTTAAAATAGCTTGCACATTTTAATGCAGAAAAAATAGTCTACTCCCCAGCCTTATCACAGAATATATAAACTGAATGGAAATGGAATGTAAGTATATTTGTATTAGTTTCCAAGCAAAGCTGCTTATGCAATGGGATTTAAAAAATCAGAACCAATTGTGCAAAACTCAGTTTTCTTCAAGTATAATGTGCTAAAAATCATGGAGAACTTTGATAAAAGCTATTTTTTTTTGTTTCCAGTAGCAGCATAAATAAATGCAGAAAAGGATTAATGATACTTTTTAAAAGTTATTATTTGTAAAGATTTCAAACCAAGAAAGCGTTGAATTTCTGATAAGCACTGAATTACAATAACTTCTCTATTCATTTTAACAAGGAAAATGTGAAAACTGAATACAAGTTACATATAATCCAAACATTCTAAACACTGAAAACAAAGCTGAAATCACATGGTTGTTTGGGATCAGTGTGTCTGACATGAAATGAGTCTAGTCAATTACGTTCGGGCTGTTTTGCTGCGATGCACACTTCTACCATTTTGTCTTATATTCTGTCTCATCACCTCATTCTTACTTCTGTATCAGAAATAACCAGAATAGCTTCTCTCTGTGACCAGAGCTGAAAACATATCAGAGCAGGTTTTTCATGCCAAACAATATTTTCTGGTGTCTATGCTTGTGTGTGTATGTTTGTTCAGTTTGATTTTATTATTTCTGTATATTTCAGGACTTTAAGAAATGGTTCAAAATAGCTTTGTTAAAGGGAAAATAAGCAATTAAAAGGTAAAGTATCTATTTCCTAAACTCCCAAAGTAATATTTTTGATGATGAGAATAAGGTTCCTTTTGAAAGAAAGCTGAATCACAACATATGATGAAAATGTCTTTTAAAGAACTGGGTAGAAACAAGTACCAAAATTTACCATGACCCAAAAAGGCTTGGAGTTCATTGCAATTCAACAACTTGATTCCACTTAATTTGCTTCCTTATGTTTCCATGCTGAACAACTTTTATTAACTCTGAAGCTAACAAAACAGAGGGTAATATTATAGGACCACGTTTATTTGGACTATTGTCTGCATTTGTGTCATAGAAAGATGTCTCCCTCTTTCTGCCTTGCCTAAGACAAAGATCTTTAATAAACTTGTGTGATTACCGTCAATACACTTCTCACCAGTCTCATTTATTCAGAGATTTCAACCATGTCAAATATATTGTTTCTTACTGGAAGTTGAGTCACATGCCTGAACAATAAATTTGTCCGGATTTTGGAATACATCATTTGGGATTGCACTGCCTGTGTAATTCACACAAAAAAAGATTATCTAATGATGACTCTTGATAAAACAAAAATCTAGTTCTTATAATTTTCCAGGGAAAGACTTCATCCAGTAAAACCCAAATTCAGAAATTGGAGAGTGGATTCAACTCATAAAATTTATGTATATTAGGGTAAGGAGTTCTCTACAATACTGTGACCAAAAATGTTTAAAAGGAAGTTACTTATAAAATATCTCCAGATCAGATCCAATGTAGCTTGGCTTGTATAATTCCTCTGCCTAGCTTGTGGAAATTAAAAACAAAAACAAAACAAAACAAACAAACAAAAAAACCTATTCTGCTTTAAATTCAAGAAATATGCAATATGCATTCTACTTCTAATTTCAAAGATGTTTGGTGCATGTTCTGCCAAGGGAAGAGACAATCTTGAGAATATTTTGTATAAAAGTAATTTAGAACATAGTTTAGCAACTGCTAAAATACTCCAGATTACATGATGCCTTGATCATGGTGCTGTCTCTTTGCGTGTATTGACTTGCTTGAGCCTAAAAAAAATCACACAAGGTAGAAGCTCTTACTATTATTTTATAAATGAGGAAACAGGGACCCTGAGAGATTAAACTTTATCAAACCCACATAGCCAGTAATCAGAAGAGCTAGGATTTGAACCTCCGTAAGTCTTGCTCTTGAGTATCTGCTACTCATCACTAAACTACAAAGCACGTAAAAACAATTAACTCCTGCCATCATGTCTTCTTCAAAAGACTTGGAGATAGACTTTTCTAGAACCTGTTGTAATTTCAACAATGCTAACGAATGACACTGAACTCAAGATATGTCAGCTTAGTAGTACACGAAAAATCAAGAAAGCTACTTTGTTGTACAATTTCTCTTCAATCTATTTCTCAGAATTTTTCATGAAATAATGCACATCATACAATTGCTACCACTGTCAATAACACAATGGTTGCTTCCTGGAGAAAGGTTTGGATTTTGTCTTAAGGGGTTGTGTATAAGCCTCTTAGGAAAGATATAATCACCATTACTAAGTATCATTTCCAAGAAGTAACTTCAATAACAATACATTCTCAAGAGCTTATGAACATGAAGTTCTGAAAAGGAAAATGAATGTAGTCACATTTGGATGAAAACCTTGCATCCATAAATATGAAAACAAGGAATAGGAATTTCTCTTTTTTCTAGATAGATATTATCAAAACAAATTGCTTATGCTTCTGTGGAAATAATATGCCCATCATATGTGATAAACTATATTAATTTTGCCAGTAATGAAGATTAATGATATGAAAATCTATGTAGAACTGCAAAGATACCAATATGGTCATGCTCTGCATAACTATGTTTCTTTCAGTCAATAATAAACTGCACATACTATGGTGACCCCAAAAGATTTTAGTGAAGCTGAAAAATTCCTATTATCTAGTGGTGTCATAGCTGTTTTAATGTCATTGCACAATTTATTTATTTTATAATAAATTCAGTGTAGCCTAAGTGTAGAGTGTTCAGAAAGTCTACAGTAGTGTGTAGTAATGTGCTAGGTCTTCACATTTACTCACCAATCACTCAGTCCCCAGAATAACTTTCATTCCTGCAAGTTTCATTCATATACGGTTTTTTACCTTTTATACTGTATTCTTTTTTTTTTTTTTTTTTTTTTTTGAGACACGGTCTCACTCTGTCGCCCAGACTAGAGTATAATGGCATAATCTTGGCTCACTGCTACCTCTGCCTCCCGGGTTCAGACAATTCTCCTGCCTCAGCTTCCCAAGTAGCTGGGACTACAGGTGACCGCCACCACGCCTGGCTAATTTTTGTATTTTTAGTAGAGACAGGGTTTCACCATATTGGCCAGGCTGGTCTTGAACTCCTGACCTTGTGAGCTGCCTGCCTCAGCCTCCCAAAGTGCTGGGATTGCAGGTGTGAGCCACCGCACCCAGCCTATACTGTATTCTTACCATGTTTTGTCTATGTTTAGATATGTTTAGAAACACAAATAGTTAGCATTCTTTTGCAATTGCCTCCAGTAGTAAGTATAGCAACATGCCATTCATGCTTGAAGTCTAGGAGCAATAGGCTATGCAATGTAGCCTAGATGTGTCTGTAGTAGGCTATGACCTTTAGGTTTGTGTAAGTATACTCCATGATGTTCACACAATGAACATTGCCTAATGGTACATTTCTCAGAATATATTTCCATCATTAAATGATGCATAAATGTACTTATAATATTAACTTTCATGAAACTACTTGCATTTATTGTTCATTAATTTTGTATTAGGAACTATGCATAGCACCTGTTGAAATATCTCAGTCTTTTTAAAAATCATTTGATGTAAGTAGTACTATTATTCCAATTTACAATACGAGAAAACTTAGAAAAGAGAAGTAGGATATCTTGTTCAACATCAAATCGTGAAGTGGCAAATACTGTACTAAAATTCAGGTTTGACTAATCCCAGAGTCTATATGCTTAACTGTCCCTAAGTGAATGATGAATTGTGTACTTAAACTATTTTAATAAAATATTTTTCTTCTTGTTTTTGTATGGAAATATAACCATTTGTCATTTCATTAAAAATTTATCACTGATGATCCTATGTCAGATACGTTGAGCACCTATTAATGAAGACCAGTATAGTGTTAAGACTTTCAACTAATATTCTGTGTCCTAGGAATTTAATAGAAGGTCTGATAAAGCCAAAAAATATATCTAACTCTAATAATGGGCTAAACTAGAATAACCTTTAGAAAATTTTCAGGAAGTGAAATACCACCTCAATACATCAGATTTCTAAGAAACAGGTAGGAACCAGGAAATGAAACTTCCTTCTAAGTTTGTTGTAGCAAAATTTCTAGTATTCAACCCCACAGACTATGTGTGATGCATTTGCCTTGAAAATAAGGCAAGAAGTGTAATACTTTCTTGTTCTACTGGGTTCTAAAGAGCGTTTTCTTTAAAAAGCAACATTTGCTTATACAACGTTAACACATTAAAAAAAAAATAGGAATCCTCTGAGTTGATAAGGATGAACTTGATAATACCAAGAATTTATTGATAGTGATTCCCCAAAATGGCTTAAAGTGCTCCAAATACAGCTTTACAGTCATCTCTGACCATCATAGCTCTGTACCAGTTATTTGCAGAATGTAAATTCCAGACCCTACCATTTCTGACAGTGGTTTTGCATTTACCTGAGTTGAGTTTAAGAAATCTGTGGACAGCAACCTTAACAAAGTTGTCATGACTACACTCTGTCACCCCCAAGCAAACTAAAAAACAAAAAGTGCAGAGTAATAAGCATGCGCTATAGCAGGTTTTTATAAAAGACTGGCAAAGTGTTTTGCCAGGATTTTCATCTATCTTAAACACTAGGAGTCCATACTGTGAAAACCGCTAAAGGTGTGATGTCTCAATATTTGCACTGGTTGTCTCCATGGAAGATTTTAAGAGTTTCTACAAGACAAAAGAGAAAGTGGAATTCTCAGTGCAAAAGAAGTAAAGTGCAACTGCCACTTTAATTAGGCTTGCTGTTGTTCCTCCTAGTATTAAATGATACTAGAATCAGTAGAAGCATACGCTAATCCCTGTGGCCACTTTCTCCTCTTCCTCCTTGTCATCCTCTTCTTCCTCTTTGTCTTTCTCTTTTGTCTTTTCCTTCTTTTTTATTGCTACAAATATTACTATCATTGTTTTGCTTTGAGAATTATCATCTTTGCTTTGAGAATATGAGAACTAACCACAAAGGAGACAGTAATCTTCTCTGGCCACTGTATGTGCTAAAGAGGAAACATTTTGTATTTCTCCACTCATTGGTGTAATACAGAGAGATCGCTGCAAAACATTGCTTTTCATACTCTCCAAACAATAGTTGGGCCCTTCAGCGGTCTGCTGGAAGGATGCGCTCTACACCATGACAAGAGCTTGAAAACTGCAGCAGATACCAGCCTTCCTAAAAAGCTGGCTTTCATAGCATTTAGAAATCTTTAGAGCAATTTGACATTTCTGTGGCATCCAAGTATGTGATCATTTTTCTAGTAGTTCATTTTTATTATATCTGACAAAAAATATTAGTCCCTAAGGATGAGAAAAAAACAAAGTGTTCCTTCACTACAGATGGTTCGAGAAGCACTGATCTGGAGCCTCAAAGCCACAGACTGACCTACATATATGGGTCCTTCACAGCTACTAACTGCAGTACATCCCATGGGAGGATGGAGACAGTCAAGAGGGACTGCTTTTACATTTTTATAGGAAGGAAAACTGAGGTTGAACTTACTCACTTCCCTTGTCTAACTTGTCTGTGTAGTTTTTCATGGGAATGTGTATTGTGGGGCAGAATAAACTTGTCTTCTGAAAATAGATGGTTAAGTTACATTAGTTTTGTGATTTAAGATGAACCAGCATGATGGGGATAGGTAGCAGGTAACAGGAGATGTGTGATGTTAATGTATAAAGGTAGGAGTGATGTGCATTTCATAGTCAGTTCTTGAAATTTAGAAAGGTTTAACAGTTTGCAAATATTCTCCCTAAATTAATTATTTCAGAATTATTAGAAGTGGCCAGAGTAAAAGGAGATGTTGTGCGACAGTTATTGACAAAATGTAAGTATTCTGAACTCAGATATATATCAGATTTTAGTCAAAGTTTAATGCAAGATATATAGAAAAAATACTAGGCGTTATACAATTACACATCAACACTAGTGTGACCTCAGAGAATAAACATAAATATTTCAAAATGTATCCTAGAAATTACCAAAGTATTAAATACTGCATCATTTGGAATCATTATATCATATATCTTTAGTTCGATTTTAATAGAATCCAGTGTGTGTGTGTGTATATACACATATATATAAAAATATATATAAAATATGTATATGTATATATACACACACACACACACATACAACCTCATGGGAGACACTAGCTGCCAAATTAGACATTTGTCATCTGGATGGAGTACAGTAGAGTCAAAGACAACAGAGTTAAGTCAAAAGACAACTGCTGTCATGTTCACCAAAAACTTTGTTTCAATACTTTTGTTCTTTTTTTTCTGTATTCGAGATGATAATTTTTTCTCAGAAGCCCCTTTCCTAAACAAAAGGATTAAAATCGATAGGTGTTTAGTTTCTCATGGGAAATGCTTTTTAAATAACAGGGCCATCTCACAGGATTGCGTTAGTCAAATATAAAAGCATATAAACTTCTTAAATGAAAGTTGCAAAAGTCCTATCAAAGAGAGCTGTTAGGTTCCCTAAGTCTAAATTAGAAGATGGAACTGATCCTTGGAATTGAGATTAGAAGTAAATTTTTAAAAGCAAACTCTTACGCTAAAGGAGGAACAATTTTAAAAGAACATCCAGTTCTCTAATTCTTGACAAGTGTGGCTCATTTTCACTTGCTTTAGATGGATGCCTTATAGTTTACAAATGATTTTACTCCTCAGAGGCTTTTCAGAATACATGTGGACTCCATTATGCTATGGTTCTCCTCCCCATTCCATTAAAAGAAAAAGAGAATAACTAAAACCTTAACAGTGACACGCTGAAAGAGATGATCAATTATGAAGCATTTTTGTTTAAAACTAAACTATCTAAACTAGCTGGTCAGCCCCAAATGGTAAGTAACTGTTTGATTGTTTGGTTTTCTTTTTCCCCTCAGCAGGGCATCCCAAGTCTCAATTTGCAAATTTCAGTCTTTGATTTTCAGAGGACATGGTACCACTTACAAGACTTGTTTAGCAGTGGGTCACTAAATATTTTCAAATTAATGTGGATAGATATGTATAAAAAATCAATTTTCAAATAAAAATTAAAAATGATATCTGAATATGAGTTTAACTTTTAAAACACCATTATGTTATTGTAAAACCTTACATTTATTTCATATTAGTAAGTAAATCTTACTCCAGGAATGGATTTTCTGATCTTGTTTGGAACCTTATTTCTGTTAAGCTTTACACCTTCATAATCCCTTCTTTTCAATTCCGCTTGTTTTGCCAAGAATTTAGGAGCTTATGACATCAAAATAAATAGCCTGCAGAATTGAATAAAACTTAATAAAAATTTGAGTCTGTTTAAGGGCAGACAATGCCACAGCATAGGGAGATGAGATGATCCAACAGAACTTTCATAAAGAGGAATAATTTGCCACCTTTGAAAATTAGTTTGAGATTTATTCCTTAAAGTTAAATTGTAATAAAAATATGACTTATTTTTAACAAAATATTTTAAATCACTGTATACAAATCTCTGTTACTTCAAATGCATCCAATCCTCTGGCTATACCACTTAAGCTTCCTTTTGCCACAGAATCCGGTTTGAAGTAGTTTCTCTTGGTTTTCCTTCAGTTCTCCTTGAGAGTAGAGGCAGAAGACAAAAAGGGCATTAATGAGGAAAGGGAGTAAGTAGTTAGAAAATGACAATTCTATTAAAAGCAGTTTGACATAGGCTGGAGTGCAGTGGAACGATCTCGGCTAACTGCAACCTCTCTGCCTCCCGGGTTCAAGCGATTCTCCTGCCTCAGCCTCCTGAGTAGCTGGGACTACAGGCGCCCGCCGCTACGCCCGGCTAATTTTTGTATTTTTAGTGGAGACAGGGTTTCACCATATTGACCAGGATGGTCTTAATTTCTGGCCTCGTGATCCGCCTGCCTCGGCCTCCCAAAGTGCTGGGATTACAGGCGTGAGCCACCAAGCCCGGCCCGTAAGGATAAACATTAAAGTCTTGCTCTACCTTTAGCAAGGGTCCAGAGGTAGAGTCAAGGAATAGACTACTTACCGCAGAATCTAATCTAGCATTGGAAGAGTATGTGCTATTGTGCTGTGCATAGAGGGTTCAGATAGTAAATGAAGAAACTGAAGCACCAGTGATGAGGAAGATGGAATTATGCAGGTTTAGAATCATAGCCTAATTGATCCAATTAATGTTGTAGAAGCAGTTAAAACACAATATCTACAGTCTTGACATGCCTTCAAGGTTTCTACTTGATTTAAACACTAGATCACTCTAGATGGAAAATATTAACTTTTTTGTCAAACTTGCTATGATTTATTTTAGTATGTAGATACAGTCACGTTTCTGCAAGCTCATATTAAAGATTTATCTTGTTTAAAATATAACAAAATGAACAAAAGAGGGGTTAAAATATACCAATCTGATCAATGCTGAACAAAAACTACAACCACAAACATTCTTATCAGATCATTTTTTCCTAAGAGTTATTTATTTACATTACCTTTTAAGTTAGAATAGCCATCGTAATTCTCGGCCAAATATGTTGGTCTTTTTTCTTAACCTCTTCTCACTGCTATTGTCAAAAGTGGCTGTAATCTCATGCAGATGAGATATTGATCTGTTGCCGATGTTCACTGAGCAGCCAAAGGGGAATCACATTACCAGCTACAAACTCCATCAATCATAGTCTCCTTAATAACTGCACTTAAACGATCTCTCTTGGCATTAACTTATATTGCACCCATGGCTGGCATCCAGACTTGAGAAAGAAAAAGGCTCATTTTGAAGGGCAGATTTGAGGCCACTATAGATGATTTAAATAAAAGGTCTTAGCCTTTCCCTAGAACAACAGGGGTTATGACATTAATTTAATCCAATTAATTTTTTTCAGGTCTATGGAAATGGAGTAAAACATGTGTGGATTTGCTAATAAATATAGGATTATGTTCTTGACACCCAAATTAAATACTTATAAGTGAAGCGTAAAAGCCCGCACGGAACCTGAGGACATGCTTTTGGACTGCATCCTGCCTGTTAAATCTACTTCCTTTTGTCTCTGTTTCTTCCTCCCCCTACACATAGATATTTGAAAGGTCATTACAAAGTAAAAACAGGAGAAAGAGGAGGCAGAAAAAAGATAGAGGTGTAATAAAGCAATAGTGATGGCTAAAACCACAATCTATCATAATTACTGCTGTGGGAACTAACAAACTGTTAGCATGTGCTCCTGTCATATTGTCAACTCAGCTACTCTACTTCACTATTGGCAGCCATGACAGAACAGGAAATCAGACGGATGGAGGATGTAGCTAGCATAAAAAAGGACACCTCCTTTTGACTACATACTTTATCTGGCTCTCTTATAGTCTAAGGATGCCACAAATTTGGAAACAAGCCTGGGAGAAACAACTATTCTTCCTGTCCCATGCCACTCATATTCCCAACCTAACATATTTTTTTAAAAACTGCTTTTGTTTCCTTCCAGAATACTTACTTGGGTTCACAAATTAGCCTATTCTCAAACTTCAGTGGACAAAAAGACTTCTTTGCATAGCTGATTACAATACAGAGTCTTAGGTTTTCTCTCTGTGCCGATTCAGCTGGTATTAGTGAAGTGAGGCCCAGGATAAAGCATTTGTAACAAGTTCCAGAGAGGGGTTACTGATAAGTTGTAAAAACATTATACAAGTAGTTTGGGTCAAGAATGGGAATATTGCATTTTAAATGTTAGTGTGACTTGAATTTCATCCAGAAGCTGTTAAATCTTGATTGCTTCAGCAGAAAAGGAAACAGAATGGTGATTTGATTTTCTCCATGTAAAATCTTCTATAATATTAATTACAACTCAGTAAAAACTAAGCCTAGAACCATAAAAACTATGAATCAATGAAAAAAAAAAATAAGAACAAATTTCTAATTCTACCCTAAACTAGAGCCTCTTTTTATGTATGTGTGTGTGGTGTGGGATGCTAGTGTATGCATCTAGCCTAGCCCAGTGATGATCAAAGTAGCATTTCAACTCTTCAAGTATCTCCTTCCAAAACACACAGAACAAAATATTTATACATTTTTTAAAAACAACCTTACCAGATATCAAATATTAGTTAAAAATGAATGTCAAAAATTGTCTTTATAGAACACCAGTTCACAAAAATCCTTTTCTAATGTTATTTAGCCTATATTAAATATCACAAGAAAGTACTTATCTGGGGAAAAAATTAAGACATGTTTTTCTAGCTTACTGATGTTTACTCATATTGAAACTTTGAAAAAAGTTTCAAAATGTGTCTTTAGGAGAAAAAAGATATATTTACAACTATATAATAGTATTATATTGAAATTTACAATTTAGAATATGAAATTATACAAATCTACCATATATCATATATAAAATACAATCATATGAAAGAATATTTGTAAATTGTTACTCTCTTATTAACACTCAAAAAAGGCTAATACTAAGTATTCAAAAATATTAAATATTAAACCATAAAGGATGTTTAAGGGCATGTGTTTTTCCTCTTACATTTTCTGGGTACATAATTCATTATAAAAAAATGGAAGAGAAAAATATAGCAAGGTGTCTCTAAATATTTGCTATATCCAGGTTCTTTCTGTAACAACCTCGAAATTGCTATAACATGCTCTAGCATATGTGGCCACATATGCTCCTCCATGAAGATGATAATGTGCAATTAATGTGCTTTTATTTTAGTTGATGACATGTTTGCCATTATTTCTGGTGTGTGTATATACATGTATGTATATGTGTGTGTGTACATGTTGGTGTACCTTTACTCTCTTTCTTAATATAACCTTGAAAGCCAGCATTATGTGTATAATCCAAGTCCCTTAACATTGGATTTGATTTGTGCACACTTTCTCACATCAAAAGTTCCTCTTACCTTCTCTGCTGTTTGAATTCTACTAATTCTTTGAAGTCTTTATCAATTCTATTCTATTCCAAGAAGTTTTCCTCAAGAATTTTATAATCTTCATCCAACTTTATTAGTCTCATTGTTATTTGATTACATTGAAAGTGTTATTTCTGTTTAAATGCGTTATCTTAATGAATTTTTTTTAAAGAAACAGATACTTTCACACAAAGTAATATTTACTTTGTTACATAATTCACACTTGATATATGGCCACCTCTTACCATTTATAATTCAGCATACATATTTAGTGAACAAAAATGAAATTGAAATTTGTAGTGTATAATAAACTTTACAGGCTAGTATTTGGTATAGCCTAGTGTGTAAGCACACACATTCTGAAATCATACTTTTGAGTATTAAAACTACATATTGCATTTACAAGCATCCTGATCTTAGGCTAGTTATTTATCCTCCTTGTGCTTTAGTTTTCTCATCTGGAAAATCTGATGATGATTGTGTGGAGAAGAAATATGAGGCCAGGTGTGATGGCTCATGCCTGTAATCTCAGCACTTTGGGAGGCCAAGGCAGGTGGATCACCTGAGGTCAGGAGTTTGAGACCAGCCTGACCAACATGGCGAAACCCCATCTCTACTAAAAATACTAAATGAGCTGGGTGTGGTGGCACGCGCCTGTAATCCTAGCTACTCAGGAGGCTGAGGCAGCAGAATCACTGGAACCCAGGAGGTAGAGATTGCAGTGAGCCAAGATCGCGTCATTGCACTCCAGCCTGGGCAACAAGAGTGAAACTCTGTCTCAAAAAAAAAAAAAAAAAAAAAAAAAAAGGAAAAATAGAAAAGAAAAATTAAATGTGAACCAGGTAAAACACTTAGAAAAATAACTAGCATGTATTGTAGACTGAATCCGTGTTACGTCTCGTTGCAAGTTAGATTTTTTGGGAGTGAGATTGTAGGAGAAATTAGACTGTAATGGTCTTTATTGACTACAGGGAACTCCAAAGCGAAGATGAATTTTCTCAGTTGTCTTGTACTGCAACTAGGGGGTTACTATGCCTTTGTACTTTCTCATTGATTTGTTATTAGGCTCAGACTTCCCTGGGAAGGGGACAAAGCCTCGTGGTAGGCAGTCCTCTTCTGGCCAGGACACAGTGCTGCAGGATGGTCATCCAACAGAACTCCCAGGAGCCAAATAAAGCTCCTTTAGGTGTGAAGAGGAATCTGGTGAGAGTGGGAGGTAGGAAGGGGCTGCATCATGGCATTCACTTCACCTATTAGTATCTTTGTTGCTGTTTAAATTTTTTTTAAAAAAAAGGTTGTGATCAGTTTTCTTTTCTAAAGATTTTAGCTATAACTGTGAACAGTAAGAACAAAAAGAAAAGTTCCAATTTTCTTTCCCTGTTTTTATACCCCTTCCATTTGGTACTGATGTTCTCTATTTCCTCCTTTTATAAATGTTATGAGTGTGTAAGAAATCAGACATCTTTTTATTCTGGACTATGGTTTCAGCACATATACTCAGCAGGGATTTTTTAGTTTTACATATTATTTGGGGTTACTTTTTCCAGCAATCATAAAAATTATAGTTTGGGGAGTTATTTTGGAGGAATTTGTGTTATTCATATGAAGAGATGGCCATTATTTTTGAGACCAAAGTCAACTTTGTCACTTCAAACAAGTTGTCTTTTTATAGAGGTCAAACATATTCAGTACAATTGAGAATAAAAATTTAACAAGACTTAGATACTTAGAAATGCCCTATTTAAAATACTATGCAACTAAAATACTACAGACTATTTTTGATAATTATGTTATCAAAACTCTGAGGTGAAATATCCTATAAAATATTTTGAAGGGTAGATAACTAAAACTTGAATCAGGATTTTTTTGTTTATATTCAAGATTATGTGGCATAACTCATAATACTTAGTATTATGATTACAAGCTGATGTTCACATCAAGAACTATAATATATGATACATATATATATGATCCATAATATATGATCCATATATTTTAAATATCTGTGATATTTAAAAATCCAACCTTTCCTTGTTTCTGCTTTAAATTTTTTTTCTAAGCCTGGTTCCTTTTTAAACCATGTTTGTACATACACATACATACATCTATACACACATGTACATTTACACACAAACCTAGAAAAGAGTGACTATCATTTAGTTTTTTAAAAAGGAAGGTGGAAACTTCATTTATTTAATTCTGTTCAATACTTTAATATCTCTTCATTGTTGCAATTAAGTCAATGTTAGTAGATCAATCTAATTCTGTTGCTTTCATAAATATAAAGATAACAATATACATGACAAATACTGTAAAGACTAAAACCATTTTATGAAAGAATTAGTTTCCTTCCAACCTCCCCCTCCCCACCTGCCCCATTCCCCTATAATAAATTTGGTAGAAAAGTTAGGCTTATATGACTGAATATCTTTTGTGTACAAATTTGGCCTTAAAGGTACTTATGGAATGGTCTTTAAAGAAACAAAGACCTCAGATAAAAATTTCAACTGTCACTTCCCAGTTTTGACTTTAAGTAGGTTAATTCTTTTTGGCATTTGTTTCTTCATCTATAAAATTAGGACAATATCCTGTTTACCAACCTCACAGGTGTTACAAGAGGCTTAAATAAAATGATGCCCATGAAGGACTTGGCACATTTTTTGCTACAGAAATTTTAGAATAAATAATAGAGGATTGGTGGCCTCTATTTTACCAATGCAGATACGTAACATTAATACAACTTGAACCCATAGAACTTACTGTACATTCACTGTTAAAAATGTTATTGACACTCAGTTATGTTGGGTAAACATGTTTCATTCTTAGAGTTTCTCCACAGGAGCAAGGGATAAGGGAACAGAAGTTTCATGTGATAGGAATTGGACTCTTACATTATGTTTATATTTCTCTTTAAATAGATTATACAAGGCTGAAATACTAAGTACAGCCAATGAAGTCCATTGGATTATAAACATAAATGTACATAAATATAAATGTCTTATGCACAGTCATAGACATTATCCTAAAATGTATAATTATATAGGTAAATGAAGACATCTGTGGTCACATTTTAAAACAGATGAAGGACATGAAATTGTGTTGCTTGAATACAAATGCATTTATGAGAGAAAAGCACTCCACGGAATAATAGACAATTTAATCCAGCATTCTACCTAGGTAAACCCCATGTTTCATCGCGCATGAAACCATCAAATCAAAAAAACCTCTTATTGTACAAACTCTAAACCATTTTGAGCCCTACAAAATTGAATAACCCACACTTTACTTCTTTTTCTTTTAATGTCCATACTCACACAATAGTCTCTTTCGTGTTTCAATGTATTGATTTTGTATAATGGAGTTGCCCAGTCATCATTATTAACATTTTATATTTCAAACATCTTCATGTCATATAAGAGAATTAGTCAGGTATTGTTTGAAATCACTTCCCCCCCTTTCCTTCGCTGGTGAACATTTTAAGTAACATTTTCTACAGCAATTCTGCAGCAGGAAACTTAATAGATATGCTGTTTCCATAACAACAAATAGGATTTGAGCAAAAACACAATGCTCAGTGGTTATTGTTCCTCACAGCAGGCAAAAGCAGTTATTCAAAATTACAAGCAGCATGATATTGAAAAAAAATAAATTAAAGCAAGGGGTGCTAAGAGTTCTGTTCCATATTTAGTAAATGTTTAACTCATTAATTCTTGAGGGGGCAGTTGTAGGATCCCACTCTCTGCAATATTTCCCCACAAATCATGACCTGAAAATGAAGACAAGCCATGGACGTTCATTTTTTTTTTTTTTTTTATGTTAAGAGTCTTGTGAATCAAGAAGGCACTGATAATGACAAGGTAGAATATTTGTTAAATTGGCTAGCAGATTATATTAAATAAGTATTTATGTATATTTCTAGTTCTTGTGGGTAAAAATATTTACCTATTTCCAAAATTATTCTTCCTTTAGTTTGTTTAAAATTAAATACGCATCTATTAAATGGAAAGTTTGCTGAGAAGTACCAAGGCATTGTAGAGTAAGGTAAGAAACATAATCTGATCTAAAGGACTATAGAGTTTTCAGAGATTCCTTCAAGAACCCCTTCCTACTCCAGGATTCTTTGTTCTGGTTCCTCTGTTTTATCATTTGTGGAAATGTTCACCCTTTGAGTATTTGTAGGTTCATTTTCACAGAGAGAAAAATAAGATTTTATATTAAATTTAGAGGAGTATTAGAGTAAAATATAATCTTAATGTTACATTATAGGAAAAATATTAGAGTAGAATATTTTACAATATGAAATTCACAGGAAGGACTTCACAACATGTGTAGGAAAGGACTTTATTTGTAGCAAATTGAGACAACATCTCCTTTAAGAAATCCCTTTGTTTATCATTCCTGAGGAATGGAGATTCAGCCCTATGCCTGATTTAAAGAAATCAGATTTACTGCTTCTCAATATGTGTCTTTCCATTTATATACATCTCTAATTGGCAGTTCTTTCTCGCTCAGAATAAGATAGCTAATAAGGAAACTAAAATCTTTTTCCTTATGTAATCTATTTACTAGTAAAGATAGGTATTTTTAGTCCAGGCTCCGTCCCTTGTTCTGCTTACTTACAGGAGCTTAAGGTACAACTGTCTATATGCCAATTGCTGTGTGTAATTTATGAAGTGATCTATGCATTGTTCAGTCTAATACCACCTCTCTCCTCATATTTTTAACAATATTTATTTTGGGGCCTGGATAAGGGAGAATTCGTGTGTGTGTGTGTGTGTGTGTGTGTGTGTGTGTGTGTGTGTGTGTGTATGCATGTGCATGCGTAGACAGACACTTAGGTTGCCTCCAATCTTGGCTATTGTAAACAGCACTGCAACAAACATAGGAGTGAGTGCAGACATCTCAATATACTGATTTCCTTTCTTTGGGGCATCTACCTAGCAGTGGGATTGCTGGATCATGGGATAACTCAATTTTTAGTTTTTTGAGAAAACTTCAAACTGTTATTCATAGCAATAGCTATAATTTATTAAGTAATTATGTACTAGACACTGTTCAGCATTTTATATGCATTATGTCATTTGAACTTCATGGCCACCCTATTGTTAAAGATGAAGCAAGTGAGGCACTGTACTGAAGTAACACATTAAGGTCTGCTGGGAACTGGCAGGTCTGGGGTTCAAATCCAGTTGTGTCTAAATCCTGAACCTGACTTCTTCACTGTCTCACAGGTGGTTGTCCATGTTCAAATCAAAGTCTGAGGGATGGCATTTGTTTTAGATTTCTGAAGTTGTTGGTTTTTTTTTAATTTTTTAAAATTTGTATGGATACATAGCAGCTATATATATTTATGGGATATATGATATATTTTGATACAGGCATGCAATATGAAATAAGCACATCATGGAGGATAAGGTATCCATCCCCTCAAACATTTATCATTTGTGTTACAAACAATCTATTACACTCTCTAAGTTATTTTTAAATAGTCACCCTATTCTGCTACAGAATAGTAGGTCTCACTCATTCCTTCTATTTTTTGTACACTTTGACTATCCTCACCTTCTCCCCAGGCCCTGACTACCCTTCCCTGCCTCTGGTAACTATCCTTCTACTCTCTATGCCCACGAGTTCAATTGTCCTGATTTTTAGATCCCATAAACAAGTGAGAACATGCGATATTTGTCTTTCTGTGCCTGGCTTATTTCACTTAAAATTAATGATCTCCAGATCCATTCATGTTGCTGCAAATGACTGGATCCTATTCTTTTTCTGTGGCTGAATAGTACTTCATTGTGCATAGGTACCACATACTCTTTATTCATCTGTTGATGGACACTTAGGTTACTTCCAAATCTTGGATATTGTGAACAGCGCTGCAACAAACGTGGGAGTGCAGATATCTCTTCAATATACTGATTTCCTTTTTTGGGGGTATATACCTAGTAGTAGAATTGCTGAATCATATGGCAGCTCAATTTTTAGTTTTTGAGGAACCCCCAAACTGTTCTCCATAGTGGTTGTACTAATTTACATTCCCACTAAGAGTGTGCGAGGATTCTCTTTATGCCACATCTTTGTCAGCATTTGTTAATGCCTGTCTTTGGAATATAAGCCATTTTAACTGGGACGAGATGATATCTCATTGTAGTTTTGATTTGCATTTTTCTGAAGAGCAGTGATGTTCCTGTTTGCCACTGTTTTGAGAAAGGTCTATTCATATAGTTTACCTATTTTTTGATTGGATTATTACATTGTTTTCCATTGAATTGACCTCCTTATATATTCTGGTTATTAATTCCTTGTCAGGTGGGTAGTTTGCAAATATTTTCTCTCACTCTGTGGGTTGTCTCTTCACTTTGTTGACTGTATCCTTTGCTGTGAAAAAGCTTTTTAACTTACTGTGATCCCATTTGTCCATTTTTGCATTGGCTGCCTGTACTTACGGAGTATTGCTTAAGAAATTTTTATCCAGCCAACATCATGAAGATTTTCCCCAATGTTTTTTTGTAGGTGTTTCAAAGTTTGAGGTCTTGGATTTAAGTATTTGATCCATTTTGATTTTGTTTTTGTATATGGCAAGGAATGGGGTCTAGTTTTATTCTTTTGTATGTGATCATCCAGTTTTCCCAGCACCATTTTTTATACATTGATACATTATACATTTACAGAATGTATTTTCCCCAGTGTATGATCTTGGCACCATTGTCAAAAATGAGTTCACTGCAGATGTATGAATTTGTTTCTGGGTTCCTTACTCTGTTCCTGTGGTTTATGTGTCTGATTTTATGCCAGTACCATGCTGTTTTGGTTTCTATAGCTCTGTAGTATAATTTGAAGTAAGGTAATATAATTTCTCCAGTTTTGTTCTTTGAGCTTGGGATAGCTTTGGCTATAGCTGTAGGTGTTTTGTGGTTCCATATACATTTTAGGATTTTTTTCTAGTTCTGTGATGAATGTCATTCGTGTTTTGATAGGGATTGCATCAAATCTGTAGATTGCTTTGAGTAGTATGAACATTTTTAAAATATTGATTGTTTCAATCCATGAACATGTAATATTTTTCCATTTTGTGGTGTCCTTTTAAACTTCTTTCATCAGTATTTTATAGTTTTCATTATGAAGAACTTTCACTTCTTTGGGTAAGTTAATTCATAGGTATTTAGTTTTATGTGTGGTTCTTTTAAATGGGATTACTTTTTGAATTTCTTTTCACATTGTTCACTGTTGGCATGTAGAAATGCTACTGATTTTTGTACGTTGATTTTGTATCTTGCAACTTTATTGAATTCATTTATCAGTTTTAATAGTTTTTTGGCAGAGTTTTCAGGTTTTTCCAAACATAAGATTATATCACTTGTAAACAATTATAATTTGACTTATTCCTTTCCAATTTGGATGCACTGTATATCTTTCTCTTGTCTGATTGCCCTAGCTAGGACTTCCAGTACTATGCTGAATTACAGTGGTGACAGTGGGCTTCCTTGTCGTGTTCCAGATTTTAGTGGAAAAGCTTTCTGTCTTTCCCCATTCAGTATGATACTAGCTATGGGTTTGTCATATATAGCTTTTATTATGTTGAGATGAGATATGTTCCTCCTATTTCCAGTTTTTTGAGGGTTCTTATCATGAATGAATATTGAATGTTATCAAAGACTTTTTCAGCAGCAATTGAAATGATTTTTTTTTTTATCCTTCATTCTGCTAATATGATGTATCACATTGTTTGATGTATGTATGTTGAACCATCCTTGCATCCTAGGGATGCATTTCATTTGGAAGATGGTGTTTGTTTCCTCTCTTCTTCACTAAACTGATTTCTTTTAAAGTATGGATTGGGATCTTTTTATTTTTACATTCATGGAGCAGACCGCTCTCCTTGCTTACCCAAAGCACTCAATGGCTTATTTGCTGTTGAATGCAGTGAGTGGAAAATGATTAGGAGTGAGGTCAGAACTCAAAATGAACAGAGAAATGGATCAGTTCTAAAACCACTGTGGTTGGGAGAATTCTAAGACTGTCCTAATGATTTTGATTCCTTGGCATCCACAACTCTGTATAATTTCCTCCCGTTTGGTGCAGACAGAACCTGTCTTCTGACCAAAAGAATCTGGCAAAGGTGAAGGAAATTTGCAGAGGTAATTCAGTTCTCTATAGGTCAACTTTGAAGTAATTAAAGAGAGATTATCCTGGGTCATCCCAGCCTCATAAGGTGAGTCCTATAAAAGAGGATCCAGACCTCTTTGTCACGTATAAAGGAATAAGTTATAAAACTGGATTCAGTTGATGAATAGCTATAAATCACTTTGGGGGAAAAAAGTACATAAGCCATTATAAAATATAACGTGGAAGGCTGGTATTTCACATCACTGTCAACTCCTAATGTTATTACTAATGTTAAGTACTAATGTTATATACAGTACTGTCATTGAAAACAATTGTATTTCTTTCTCCCCTCCTATTTTTCTATTTCCTACCATGCATTTATCCAAAACTATGTTTGTTCAATATTCAATAGCCTCTCTTTCTTTCTTTCTTTCTTTCTTTCTTTCTTTCTTTCTTTCTTTCTTTCTTTCTTTCTTTCTTTCTTTCTTTTCTTCTTTCTTTTTTTTTTTTTGAAACGGAGTCTTGCTCTGTAGCCCAGACTGGAGTGCAGTGGTGCAATCTTGCCTCACTGCAACCTCCACCTCCCAGGTTCAAGTGATTCCTCTGCCACAGCCTCCTGAGTAATGAGATTAGAGGCACCTGCCACCATGCCTGGCTAATTTTTTTGTATTTTTAGTAGAGACAGGGTTTCACCATAATAACCAGCATGGTCTCGATCTCCTGACTTCGTGATCTGCCCTCCTCAGTCTCCCAACGTGCTGGGATTATAGACGTGAGCCACCATGACCAGCCTATTGCCATTTTATTTCTTAAAAATACGGATTTGTGGGCAGTCAAAATAAGTTTTAAAAATAGGCTATTAATGAATACAAGTATACAGTTTGATATATGAAATAAGACCTCATATTGATAGATCAGTAGGATGACTATAGTTTACAATAATCTATTACATACTTTAAAATAGCTGGAAGATAATAATTTGGATGTTTCTAGCATAAAAAAGACAAATATTTAAGGTAATGGTTATTCCACTTATATAAGTTTGATCTTTACAAATTATGTGAATGATTTAGATTATCACATGTACCCCAAAAATATGTACATCTAGTATGTTTCAATAAAAATAATATTAAAAATAGAGTTAAAAGATAGCAGCACTATAGTATTAAATTTAACCAAATATACAGTATTATAGGTGTATGAGTATCCAAAGAATGGCACCCAACCTGAGAATTCACCAATAATCAAGAAGACCCAGACCAGATAAATGATTATAACTGTTATGGTATCTAAGACTTCATTCTAGTCAACTACACATTGGAGGAAATAAGAACTTTATTTTAAATCTCTAATCAGAAGGCACCTCTTATGTACCCTGTAGCTGTGTGACCCTGAGATACGATGTCATCAACAATAATTTTTGATAAGCTGATTTTTGTAGCAATTACTTTAGTATACTATGAAAATAAGGTTTAAATGATAGTTTGATACAAATTAAAGGGGCAAATTCAATTACTATTCATTTGAACACATGTGCTAAACTTTGCTTGTTAAATAATGAATTTGTAGTGTCTATTTTTACTTTTTTTCAAGTGTGGGCAAGGTTATTCACACCAATTTATTCACAGATGGGCTATTCACAGAATGTTGTAAGAAAGGGGTACATTGCCAAAACTCAAATAAATTCACAGAATCAAAATAAAAATGGAAATTCTTAAATAAGAGGCTAGTCTATGATAAAAATTCTGACCAGTTCTGTTGTTTTCTCATTGTGAACAAGTCATACACTTTTCATCAAAACAAGGAACAACGTGGCCTCCAATGGCTATCATCACTTATAAATTCTTTGTGCCTTGTTTATGAAGTAAACTGCTGTATATTCAAGCAATATAACAGTGTGCATACCCCTGAAAACAAGCTCAGTATGGAGGTTTCATAATTGCACCCGAGAAGATAATTAGGCAATTAGAGCTATTAAAAGTTGACAAAGCACCAAGCCTGAATGAATTATATTCTTGATTTCTAAAAGGAGAAGTAGGGGAAAATAAAAAGACCTCCAGTCAATCTATTCAATACCCTTCTAAGGAAGAAAATCATGCCCAGAGGGCAAAAGACGGGAGGTGTGACTTCTCTACTGCCACTCCCAGGATTCAAGAAGGGATCAGTAGAGGATTTGTTGGAGATGTGAAAGTCTCCTATCATTTGCACAGATTATATTGAACACATTAATAAGGTGAAATTAACTTTGCAAAATATGTAATTGGTTAAAAACATGAGATGAAAATAAAACAATGGAACTAATGGTTTAATTTCTGAAAAGCAGCTGATGCCTTGGCTCACACCAAACATGCTTCTGAAACCAGCTAAGAAGATTATTAAAAAGACTGTATTTTAAATGTGTGAGAAACACAACAGATTAAATTGAGTTTTGTAAGTGAATAATACAAACTAGGAAGAGGGGCAACCTTAGTAGCCCTTGCTCCCTGATCTACTTGTTAAATTCCCGTTGATCATATGTGACATAAAATCATTGCAGTTTCCCAAATTGACAAACATAATTGCTGAGACTGATGAAAGAGAATATTGGGATCCTGCCTTTGAGTCTGTTGGAAAGTACTTAGAAGTTGACAGATGGTACATACATTTGGAGGTTGAGAAGGGTGAGAAGGTAATGGGACTGGAGACCAAAAACAATTACAGTGCCTTAAGCCTCAAATGCAGCATAATTGTGGCTGTAGAGTAGGCAAAACAATTGAGTTTAATGTATTCATAATATTTGTCAGAAGTTCAAGAAACAAAGCCTGGAGGTGTAGAGTCTGAAAGCGTAAGTCAAAAGATTGCAGAACATTCTCCTCATTCAGTCATTAGAAAATGCAGGCAATAAATATTTACTGATGCAAAATAAATGAAAGGGTGCCATTGATGATTTTGTATACATGACATGAACAGACATCAGCATGTATTAAACAAAAGAAAGTGGAAATCACTAAATATTAAATTCTATTTTAACATGGTTTTACAAGATAATGAAATTGAAATAATAATACTGAAGGTTTGGGTGACAGGATAAAGAATAAACTTGGCCTGGATAAGGATGGAGGTCAGTTTTGGAGGCCTGTAAAAATAAGTATCAATAAGACATTGATTAATGGATACTGAAAAACTGTAAACATGGTATAATGATTTCTAATACAATATTTGAGCTAATATTGACAGTGAGGAAATTGTAAATGGAGGAAGGTGAAATAATCTGACTTTGACTCTTTACATTTCATTTGTTGGTAAGTTATTTATGTAAGTCGAAAAAAGCAGAAACACAAAAAGCGGTTCAGCAGTCAAAGAGAGATTTATTTTGGAAAATAAGCCTAAGAGGGGCTTCTGACTGATTTCAATCAGGAGCATTCTGTTTTACAGACTAAGGGTTTTGAAAGGGTTAGGGAGGGAGAGCTTATTGTAGGCTCAGAATGTTTCTCGGTGGAGGAGAGCTTTCTTGCTGGGTTGAAATGTCTCTGGTCAGAGGGGAGGTTATCTCAGGGCTGGCAAGTTTCCAGATGGAAGGGAGGTTATCTCAGGGCTGGCATGTATCTGGTTGGAGTGAGGTTTATTTCAGGGTTGGAATGTTTCTGGTCAGAGGTGTCATTTGTGGTTTAAGTTCATGCTGACATTAGCCATTAGGATGATGTGTTTTGGGCTGGATTTAGGCAGTTTTTAATCAAGGGGAACTGAAAATGGTAGTGTTTGTCCAAGATGGCAATACTCCTCTTCTGTCAATGCAGACTCTATAGTTATAAAAGGACAAGGGGTGTGTGTTCTTTCTGGGTATTTCCTGCTGAGGAGGGTGTGGAAAGTTCTTTGGTCTCAGATTGACTGTAGGCGTAACACTGTCCGTATATGTTTTTGGGCAGTTGTCTGTGAAATGGCCATGCTCCTGTCAGTTAAAAATCTTTGAGAAAGCTGAATGAGGCAGGGTAAGAACCTTAGTCCTAGCATATCATTAGGAGAGGGCCCAGGAATGGGATGCTGCATGTTATGATTTTGTTCCCAAACCAAGAATCTATGTGGTTGCTTTGGTATTCCCTTAGCTTTTTAGCCCTTTCTTTAAGTTTTTTAGCAGTGTCCCTTACTAGGCCCAACTGGTTGAGATAAAAGCAACATTCCTCACCCAACGAGAAGCAGAAGCCTCCTTTTTCAGCTGTTATAAGATCTAGTCCCCATCTATTTTGGAGGACTACTTCAGCCAAGGAGCCTAGTTAGTCTTGGCCTCTTAAAAGGCTTCAGGTTTTATATTCTAAAGAACCTTCTAGTTTGGTTGAAAGAGCTTTAAAGTATGTTAAGGAGGTGTCCAATCCACCTGCTCCCAATCCAAGTCCTGAGGTTATACCCAAGGCAGCCATCAAGGGAATGGCATGACTGGTCCTTTTCTTCCTAACATATTGGATGGATGGAATGGGCAGAAGTGGACTAGGAGGAGCTGGTCCAATAGAGGGAGAAAGACAAACTAGGGTACAGGTTGCAGCCCAGATGGTGGGGAGAAAAAGATTTGTGTTGGTGCAACACAAAAAGAATAAGCCTTTGTCATAAATACAGACAGAGATATGGAAAGAAAACAAGTGATTTAAAGATGAGGTGTTTTTTTCTTTCCTGTGGTTCATTACTCCAGGTGAACAAGGAGGAGGTCAGGAAGGCACCCACTATAGTAGAGCTATAGGAAGAGTTATTTTTTACACATTTAATGTGATCAGATGTTGTACCATTGATATTGAGCTATGAATAAAGGTGGACACTAGGAACAGCACAAGTTAGGCCAGAGGCATTGATTGAGGGAGAGGCTGTAAAACAAGGTGGTTGCAGAAATGCTCCATTTGCTTCAGGTGATATTTGATAGTCAACTCAGTTAGTTTGATGATCAGAGGGGTGTTTAACAATAATAGTATGGTCGCATTGGTTGGGTTTTAAGGACCCTACAGGGAAATTTCTCTCAGAGGCTGAAAAGCAAAGTGAGGCTTGTTGTAAAAGAGGGATGTGTTTAGTTATGAGCCCTTCAATAGGAGGGCTTTGGGGTTTGAGGAGTTGTAATAGGTTTGAAATAATTTGTTGGCCTGACTGGCCCTGAAAGTGGGATAATCACTGACCAGGGTGTCAGCTCTTTCCAAAAAGGAAGCTCCTTTACTGGAGTTTACAGATTAGGATTAAGTTTCCTGTTAAAAGGTAATAAAGGGTATAGGAAAGGTTGTGAAAGCTGAGGAAAACAGCGATAAGCACAGCCAGTCTTCCGGAGCAAAGGAAAAGTTAGCTTGTAGCAAGAGGGATCATGTAAGGTTTATAGAGTGTTCCAGTTTGAGAGCAGTGAGGAGTGGTTGTATTGGTGAGATTGATGTGATTAGATAATTTATATTGAAAGAAACAAGCAAAAATAGAAAAAGTTATTTGGGTTGGAGTACAGTCCTGGAAAGTTCCTTGAAGCCATAAGTCCCATAGAATAGTAAGGAGCTGATCAGGATGTATAACGGTAGTTTTTTAAAGGTACCACTGAAGGTCTGTAACAAAGTTGTTTAGGAAGCAATGAAAGTTTGGGAAAGAAAGAGACATAAGCTGCTTAGGTGAATTTCTCTTCCTTTTCCTCTGGGATTCGAGTGAGATGAAGGGAGGTAAGTCCTGTGGAGACATAAGAGAAGGCTGAAAGGGTTTTAGATTTGGTTATTTGGGTGTTTTGTGAAGGGAAGTTTTCTTGAGAGAAGTATAATGATAGCAGTCGGGGAGTCCCTGGAGTTTTGGTAACGTGGGTGTAGTAAGGATGATCTGGTAAGGCTGCTTCCATTTAGGTGTGAGGCAGGGAATTGGAGATATGATTAGGATCTTTTACCAAAACCCAGTCTCTTGGCTGTCAGAAGGGATCAGAGGAGTCAGCAACAGGTTGTGGCAGGTATTGTCAGCATATTCCTAAAGGAGATGGCAGATGGTATGTAGAAGGGAAGCAAGAGTGGTTGATGGAGGCGGGGCTTGATCCTGAGGTGGAACAAAAGGGACAAGTGGTCTCCCATACATGAGTTCAAAGGAGCTGAGCATTAAAGGTTTACATGGCAATGTCTGATTTTTTAGAAGGGCCAGATGTAAAAGTGTAACCCAGTCTTTGTGCCGAGTGAGTGCCTGTTGAAGGTGTTTTTTAGAATGTCATTCATTTTTTCACCCTTTCCCAAAGATTGAGGTCGATAGGAGATGTGTAGCTTCCAGGTGATTTGTAGGGCTTGTGCAAGTGTATGAGTAATTTGAGAAACTAATTCAAGATCATCATCAGATTGAGAAGGAAGAGGCATCCCATACCTGTGGATGATTTTTGTTATTAATTTGGAGGTAACAGTAGAAGCTTGTTTGTTGGTTGTGGGAAAAGCCTTGACCCATCCTGAAAAGGTGTCAACCAGAACCAAAAGAAATCAAACCTTTCTTACTTGAGGCATATGGGTAAAATCAATTTGCCAGTCCTGTCCTGAAAGGTGTTCCCTGGCTTGATGGGTTGGAAAAGAAGGGGGTCTAGTATTGGAATGGGGTGAAGCTTTCTGGCAAATAGAGCACTAATGGGAAATGGTTTTTAACTGTTCCTTTATATCGGGGGTTATATGTATGTGTGAACTTATGAATTGGTGAGGAGAATGGCTAGTGTGGAAGAGATTGTGGATGTCCCGTTAAAAGAGTTGTTTTTCCGGGGTGAGGTAAGACTAATGCGCGGTGGCTCACGCCTGTAATCCCAGCACTTTGGGAGGCCGAGGCGGGCGGATCACAAGGTCAGGAGATCGAGACCACGGTGAAACCCCGTCTCTACTAAAAATACAAAAAATTAGCCGGGCGCGGTTGTGGGTGCCTGTAGTCCCAGCTACTCGGGAGGCTGAGGCAGGAGAATGGCGTGAACCCGGGAGGCGGAGCTTGCAGTGAGCCGAGATCGCGCCACTGCACTCCAGCCTGGGCGACAGAGCGAGACTCCGTCTCAAAAAAAAAAAAAAAAAAAAAAAAAAAAAAGACTAATTTGTTCTTCATGAGCCAGTATGAGGGGTTTGAATTGTGCTCCTGCCATAATTGTTGTATTTGATGTTCTGGATAAAAGGAGGGGATATGTTGTGTGAAGGGAAATAGACATTGGGGAATTGGATGATTGGTTGAGGCTTGTTTTGCCCAATAGTCAACCTCTTGGTTCACTAAAGAAATGTGGCCTTTATCTGATTGATGTCCTTTGCAAAGGATAACTGCAGACTTTTCTGGAAGTAGTACTGCCTTTAGTAGATGTGGATTAGTTTTCCATTAACAATACGAGTTTCCTTAGCCCTGAGATAGCCCTGCTCACTCCAAATTTGAGCATTAGAATGGATGATGTTATAGTCATATTTAGAATCAGTGTATGTATTAACTTGTGTGTTTTTTGCTAGTGCTTTTATTAGGGCAAGTAATTCTGCTTATTGGGAGGATGTGCCCAAAGGCAAGGGGCAGCCTCTACAACTCTTCTAGGTGAGAGAGATTGGGTATCATCATGATATATCTCAGTGATGGCATATCCTACTTGGAGAGAAGAGTTTTTTGATGCACTACCATCTATAAACAAATCTGGGGCTCCCTTTATGTGAGTGGAAGTAATGTAGTGAAACATGGTTCAAGAACTGCCAATTGGATAAGAACGTGAGTGTTGGTCAGGTCCAAAATCTGTGTTGAAGGTAAAAGAGTAGCAGGATTTTGGAGGAGGAACATCTATGAAGAGAGATAGAGGGATGAAGGAGAGTTGAATGTAAGGCTTGCATGCGAGAGGATGAGATGGAAGTAAGGATGCATGTGAGAGGATGAGATGTGCTTATGGCTGAGCACATCTTGTAGACTGTGAAAAGAAAATAACTGAAGGAGTCCATAGAAAGTGAGATTTTGTGCCTCAAGGATAATTAAAGAGGTTATGGCAAACAATTTTAAGCAAAGGGGCCAGTTTTTTTAAATGGGGCCTAGTTGTTTTGAAAAATATGCCACTGGTTGGACGGAATCTCCCATGGGTTGAGCTAATGTTCTGAGGGCCTGATTATCAAAACTGTGTAAGTATAGATGAAAAGGTCTTAGGGGGTTTGGAAGGCCTAAAGAGGGGGACTGTAACAAGGCAAGTTTTAGCTGAGAGAAAGCATGATAAAGGTCTTGGTGGGAGTGAGTGGTTGGTCAGGATTTCCTTTTGTGTGTTCATAAGGAGGTTTAGCAATGATGGCAAAATTTGCTATCCATAATTGGAAATATCCCACCAATCCAAAGAAAGAAAGTAAGTCCCTTTTTGTTTTAGGAAATGGGATTTGTTGAATGCCTTACTTTCATGCTGGTGGATTTTCTCTGGTGTTTGGAGTTATGATTAATCCTAAGTATGAAACTTTTGGAGAGGTTAATTGGGCCTTCTTTTTGGCCCCCATCTGTAAACGAATCTGCCGTTTGTTTCATTCAGCCCCCATTCAGCCAAGAAATTTAAAAGCCAAATGGTGCGTTGAATACAATGTTCTAAAGAGAGGCTGCAAGGAAGTAAATTGTCTACATATTGAAGCAAAATGCTAGGTTATAGAGGTAGTTAGGAAAGGTCCAATTGAAGTGCCTGACCAAAATAGTAAGGGCTGCCCCTAAACCCTTGGGGGAGGACAATCCAGGTGAATCATTGGGAGTAGCCTGTGTCAGGGTCAGACCAGGTGAAAGCAAAGAGTTTTTGAGAGGAAGAATGTAGAGGGATAGTAAAAAAGGCATCTTTGTGGTCTAATACAGAGAAATGGCTAGTGTTAGGAGGAATTCGTGATAAGAAAGTGTAGGGGTTTAGGACAACCAGACAAATAGGAAAAATAGTGGAGTTGATTTGTTGTAAATCCCGGTCTATAGGACCCATCCACTGTTTTAACTGGGAGAATAGGAGTAGTGTGGGGAGAATGGTGGGGATTTAAATACTGGCAGCCAAAAGTCGGTAGATGATGGGCTTGAGTCCCCATAATCCATTAGGGTTGAGGAGATATTGGGGGACTGCTATATAGCATTTAGGATCTTTCAGTGAAATTTGAATTGGAGAATGGTGGGTAGCTATCATGGGGGAGTTGGTGTTCCATACCATGGGATTTACTTGGCTGAGTTATTTGGGACATAAGTCTTTTTGAAGTGAAGTGTCTGAGGAAGGGTCCTGTTCTTGAAATAACAATAAATAAGGGTGGCTTTGTTGTAGGGCCAAAAAATGAATGATTCCTCCCAGTTTGTGTAGGATGCCCCTTCCTAGTAAAGGAGTGGGACAATGAGGAGTGACCAAGAAAGAGTGAATGAAGCTGACTCCCCGAAATGAGCAGTATAGAGGTGGTGTTTTGTATGGAGTTTCTTATATAACTTTCATGCCAACAACAGAAATGGATGAACATTCTAATTGGCCTTGATATTCAGTTAATACTGATAGACTCACCCTAGTATCCAAAAGAAAGGAAATAATCTTACCAGATGCCTTCTCAATTACCCTGGATTCCATTGACTGAGTACATCTGGGGGTGAAGGATCCCAGGCACCCTCAATCATCAGTTGTCAGAACCAGCAGTGAAGAGGTTTCCTTCTGTGATGGTCAGGGAGAATCATTACGAGCTGAACCTCAATGGGGAAGGTGTCCCTGTTGGGAGCAGTCCATCTTCCAGGGTCTCCAAAGACCACAGGTTGGGCATGGTTTGGTAGGGGACCGAGGGTTGGAACAAGCCTTTGCCCAGTGTCCAGGATTACCACATCAGAAACAAACTCCTGGAGAGGTCTGGGACTTTCTTTTTGGGTTACTAGGAGGTTTCTGTGCAACTGACTTTTGGACAGCAGAGGCGAGCATCTGATATTTTAAATGGAGATGTTTGTTTTTTTTGAATGTTTTGTTCCTCATCTCTGCTGTTAAAGACCTGGAAGGCCACATTTAGGAGGTCCCACTGAGATGTCAGGGGACTCTTCTTTAATATTTGTAATTTTTTTTTCTGGATATCTAGGACAGATTAGGAATTAAATCTGAGGTGCAGAAAAGGATGACCTTCTCTAGATTCTGGGTCTGAATTGGTATATTTTAACAAAGCTTCAGTGAGGCATTATAAGAAAAGGGCAGGATTTTCCTGGAGCTCTTGTGTAATTTCTCTGAGTTTTTCATAATTAAATGTCTTATATGTGTTTTTGTCCATGCTTGTGATGAGAGGTAGTCTACGTGGTCTCTTTGCCTGATACCATTGTCTCCCTGTGGATAAGTCCAATCTGGGTCTCTATGGGGGACAGCATCGTTGGCCACTGGATTTTTTATAGGGGCTTGATTATGGAGTTCATCTGCATGTGTTTCAGCTGAACATCAGATGCACTAATTTTCATCAGGAGTGAAGTGGAGTTAGAATTATATAAATGTCATGTCAAGTTAAATTAAAGGATTGGATTATGTGCAGGAATTCTTTGCCATGACAAGAGGGATTTTCAGAGAAAGATCCCAGGAACTGTTTGATTTGTGACAAATCAGAGATGGAGAAAGGGACATGGATGTGAGCAATGCCTTCAACCCCAGCCACTTCCCTGAAAGGTAGAATGGCAGAAGTTGTTTGACTGGTTGGAGCAGTATTTCAAAGGGTAATGGGTGAAGAAGGAGGAGAGGCTGGGTTGGGGGCTAAAGGCTTAGAAGCTGGAGGGGCCTCAGGGGTGAAGGGTTCAGACAGGCAAGGAATGGATACAGGGAGTTGAGAGTGCAGAGGGGGTTCATCAGCAGAATCGAAAGGGATTTCAGAGGAAGGGGTTTTGGAAGAAAGAGAGGCTCGGGGAGGGTTTTCATTAAGAAGAAGGATTTCATGAGGGGTGCCAGCTTGACATAGAGAGGGTCAGGGTTTAAGGTAGAAGAAAGCCTAAATACAGGGAACCGCTTGCCATTTGTCATTGCTGGTTATAAAGTTGTCAAGATCCCTGAGACTTTGAAAGTCAAAGGTGCTGTTTTCAGGCCATCAGCTGTCATTATCTAATTTGTACTGGGACCAGGTCATATTGCAATAAAAAACTAAGTGCTTTGGCTTTAGGCTCCACTGTAAGCCCAGTTTGGCGATGTTGCAAAGGAGGCAGCCCAGTTGGGAGGACCAAGGAATGTGGGATTGTTTTGCACCCATGTGGACTGGTAAAAAGAGGCCAAGGGTGTCTATTTTTTTTCTAGGTGTCCCCAGACAAAAGACAAAGACCCATAATCCTCTTCATAAAGAGGATGGTTAAGCTGACAAGAAAGTGGGCATCACCGAGATTTCTTCTAACGTACTCCCATTGGTCCTCTGAGGACTGGGATGGCAGACCTGATTTTCCTGGGCACCATGAGAAAGCCAGGGGAGGCTAATCTTACCAGTTGGCTGGATTAGTGTCCAATGTTGGATGTCCTGGTTGGAATTGGCAAAGGGCCTCCAAGACTGGAGCTGAGTGAGGAAGGGAGAGAGAGAAGAGGGAGGAACTGGGGACAAGAGTTAGAGAGTGAAATACCCATTGCAGGTGGTCAGAGGTGGATTCTTGAGACCTGAGGGTTTGGAGAACCCACCAGGGAGTAGCCCTGGCCCAAGCCTCACAGTCCCCTTCAGATTAGTCCTCTTCATGCAAATCACTCAAAAAGTGAAGTGAGAGAAAAGATGGGCATGTAGCCAGAGACTCTCAGGATCCAGGAGTTAGCCTGGGATTAGCTGCTGCTGCCAACTACTTCCTGGGTTGCAAGAGAGCCTCTACCCCCAATACCTGGCAAATTGCTCAAAAAGTTAAGAGAGAGAAAGGATGGGGCACATGGCCAAAGGCCCTCAGGATCCAGGAATTAGCCTGGGACAAGGTGCCACTGCCCACTGCTTCCTGGGTTGCAAGAGAACATGTACCCCAAATACCTGTCCCAGGTTTAAGCAGCAAATGTAATAGTCAGATGTTGCGGGAAGTCAGGGAGCCTGAACAGAGAGACTCGCTGAAGCCATGGCAGAAGAACATAAATTGTGAAGATTTCATGGACGTTTGCAACTTCCCCAATCAATACTCTTGTGATATCTTATGCCTGTCTTTACTTTAATCTCTTAATCCCGTCATCTTCATAAGAGGAGGATATATGTTGCCTCAGGACCCTGTGATGATTGCATTAACTGCACAAATTGTTTGTAGAGCATGTGTGTTTGAACAATATGAAATCTGGGCACCTTAAGAACAGGATAACAGTGATTTTCAGGGAACAAGGGAGATAACTTTAAAGTTCGGCTGCCTGTGGGCCGGGCAGAACAGAGCCATATTTCTCTTATTACCCAAAATGGGTAAGATAAATATTGCTGAATTCTTTCCCCAGTAAGGAATGTTAATAATTAACAGCCCTGGGAAAAGAATGCATTCCCAGGGCGGGGACTCTAAAATGGCCGCCCTGGGAGTGTCTGCCTTATGCAGATGTAGATAGGGATGAAACACGTCCTAGTCTCCTGCAGTGCCCCCAGGCTTGCTAGGATTAGGAAATTCCAGCCTGGCGAATTCTAGTCAGACCGGTTCTCTGCTCTTGAACCCTGTTAAGATGTTTATCAATGACAATGCTTACACAGTGGGACATGGAAGTTCATTGGTGATTCTAGTTTTGCCCTGACCTTGTGATCTCGCCCTGACCTCCTGCCTTGTGATCTTTTGTTGCCTTTAAAGCGTGTGATCTCTGTGACCCACACCCTATTCATATACTCCCTCCCCTTTTGAAAATCACTAATAAAAACTTTCCGGTTTTATGGCTCGGGGGCATCACGGAACCTGCTGACATGTGATGTCTCCCCCAGACACCCAGCTTTAAAATTTCTCTCTTTTGTACTCTTTCCCTTTATTTCTCAGAGCAGCTAACACTTAGGGAAAATAGAAAAGGACTCATGTTGAATCATCAGGTGCGGGTTCCCCTGATAGTCAAAGAAAGCAGAAAGAAACACGAAAAGCAGCTCAATAGTCAAAGACAAGTTTACTTTGGAGAATAAACCTGAGAGGGGCTTCTGGCCAATTTCAATCAGGAGCATTCTCTCTTACAGACTAAGGGAATTTAAGGATTTAGGCAGGGATTGCTTATCACAGGCTCAGAATGTTTCTGGGTGGAGGAGAGTTTTATTGCAGGGTTGGAATGTCTCTGGTCGGATGGAAGGTTATATTGGGGTTGGCATGTTTCTGGTCAGAGGGGGATTTACCTCAGTGTCAGAATGTTTCTGGTCAGAAGTATCATTTGTGGTTTACGATCATGCTGACATTAGCCATTAGGCTGATTTTTTGGGGGCTGGATTTAGGCATTTTTTAATCAAGGGGAACTTAAAATGGCAGTGTTTGTCTAAGATGGCGATGCTCCTGCACTGTCAATATACAGTAAGTGAAGCATTCATGATTAAACTCCTTGAAGATGGAGAACACATACAATCTATTTTTATATCAAGACAGGTACTTACCAAAAGACATAAATATAATAAAATAATATAATAAGGTTTTAAAATAAGAAGGTGAAAATCTCCCTTAATTTCACTTTTTAAGAGCAAAACTACTTCAACAATTTTATATATACTCTTTCCAGTTGTCTTTGTAGGATCATGTGCTTTTTTTTGTTTGTTTGTTTGTTTGTTTGTTTGAGACAGAGTTTTGCTGTTGTTGCTCAGGCTGGAGTACAATGGCACAATTGCGGCTTACTGCAACCTTTGCCTCCTGCGTTCAAGAAATTCTCCTGCCTCAGCCTCCCAAGCAGCTGGGATTACAGGCATGTGACACCACACTCAGCCATTTTTTTTGTATTATTAGTAGAGATGGGGTTTCACCATGCCAGCGAGGCTGGTCTCGAACTCCTGACCTCAGATGATCCACCTGCCTTTGCCTCCCAAAGTGCTGTGATTACAGGTGTGAGCCTCCACACTTGCCTTATGTGTTTTCTTTATAATTTATCTTATTTAGTTACATTAGGTCACAACATCTTTGCATATCAACACATACAAATTATTATTTTATTTGTATTTGACTGGCTTTATTCAATTTCATGTATATCTCTACTGTTAGATATTTGGTAACTTTTTCCCCAAATATAGTGACAAACAGTATTACAATGAACATGATATACATCTTTTTCAACTTATGACATTACAAGGAATTTCTTAAGATGATCTCTTAAATGTGTCCCAAGCTGTCATCCTTCTCTTACCTACATTATTTTTCAACCCAGTAGCCACAGTAATCCCATAAAAAAGTGAGATCATCTCTGTCTCCTGCCAAAATTCTCCATTGGTTCTCCATTTTACCCAGAGTAGAAGCCATAATATTTAGTTTCATAAAATGTCTAGCACAATCTCAGGTGAGGAATGCATCCTCTTCAGAGTTGTTGCCTGGAACACTTTCCCCTGTGATATAGCATAAATGATGTCTTCATTTAATTATGCCTTTTCTCAGTGCCACTTTATCTGAGAGACTTTACCTGACTAGAAGTGTTCTCCTTGCCCAGTTTTTATTTTCATGTGCCCCTACCTAATATGTTATATATTTTTTATTTTTTCTCGTTTGTCTCTCACAGGAATATAATCTGTTTTGTTTAGAACCATATCCTTGCACACAAAACATGACCCAGCACATGAACAAAAGGATGAAAAAATTAAAGTAATGATAGGTTGGAATCAACTTGCCAAGTTCGTTGGGTATCATTTAAGGAATTTGTACAGGTAGTAACCTGCACACATTGAAGTGATTTAGAAGTTTAGTTTTCTTTAAAAAATATATAATAACACAAACAGTTACTCATTCATTCATTCACTCAATAAATATTGATTTAATGCTTACCATATGCCAAGCCGGGTGCTTGGTACCAAGCACATGAAAATGAACATAACTGGCACAGTCCTTGCCGGGACTTTCACTTTCATGGGGGAGAGTTCAGTTGTGGTTTTAGAAAAATCACTGGTCATGGTAGAGGATTACCTGGACAGTTGAGAGACTGGATGGAGGGGCACCATTCCAAAGCCTTTTGTATTGGGAGTCTAGGTTAGGTCAATAGCAAGAAGTATAGAGAAAAAGGAGTATCAGAAGAACATTTTTTTTTTAACTTAACACCAGTTACTAACCAAAGATACTTGTTGTGAGTAAATTAGTTCGTTATCTTGAACATGCCCTAATGAAGGTTAGAGGACTATATTGATTCGGGTCCTTGACAGTTTAATTCAAGGCTAGTTAGTGAAAACATCAGCAGTTTGTAGATTGCTTAAACTCCAACTATATGTAGATTTTAGAAAAACAGGGTCAAACTCTGCTAAGTTTCTTTATCGTTGACTAAGGAAAAAAAGGTGGGTCGTTTCTGAGATGCTCTGGGCAGATGGTGTAGATGATGAGGCTCACTATCTGGATGTCTCCTTTAAAGTCCATGTTGACTGAATTGTGGACTATGACAACCATAAGTTTGTATCATTCATACCCAAAATCGGTCCCTCATGCCTGCATGGATTTCTTAATCTCGTCATCTGCATTTTCCTCTATAGTATATTTGATCTTGTTATTACTATAATATGTACCTTGCAATCATCACACGAAACCCTCTGTTTTCCCATTGTTCTGGTTTTCATAAAGTGAGATTCTGGCCTGAATACTCCTATGCTGTTGCCCATCTACTTACTACTCTTCATGATGGAGAACCTAAATGGGGGTTAAAAGTTAATTTCTGAGCTGTGTTTCATGTATATTACAAGACAGTAAATTTAGGATACTCAGTCCCTCACTTTCCTCTCTTCACACTAGACCACCATGATGTTGGTATCCTGCTGGTTAAATGGGTATGTGCTAATACTCAAATTAACCTTAAGGTAAGATATTTTAAGGCATAGGCCCATGGGCTAGGAGGGACTTGTATAAATAGTCAGTTCTTATGTTAATCCTATTCTTCAATATTAGCTTTATCAGTAAAATCAAATAATAAAAAACTGACTAATTCTTAATGTTTTATAATGGCAGAGAATTCCAGCAAAAAAAAAAAAAAAAAAAATCAAGAACTTACTTGCTTGTGGCCTCAAACTTTGAAGCTAGCCATACTAATACACAGAATTCCCTAGTCCTGAATTGGGGTGGGAATCATCTAATAAAGGCTGATGTCTCCAGTAGATAAACAAAATCCTCCATTTTACATATATCTTTTATTCCTACCAGTTCACATTATTTCTATTGCCATATAGACAGTTCCCTTTGTTGCTGTCATTATCATTGCTTCCCCTCACTCACTCATCCAGTTTATCCTCCATATAACATGGAGGGCAGTGTTTTATACAAGACAGTGCTGGTGAAGAAGTGTCTACAGAGAGGTAGTGGCAGTGTTTCTAAGGGGCGTGACAATTTCACCCAGATTTTACAAATGGGTCTTTGAACCCAATTTTTCAAAATTTCATGTAGAGTCGAAATCATTATTATAGTGAAGCTGCATAATTGTTGTTGAGATTATTAATTTAAAAAAAGAGACTCATCTTTTGGTCTCAATGGAGAACTGAAGGGAAGAAGAAAGGGTAAAATATTAATAGAGTCTTCATCTTTGCAAGGCATTATATTTTAGTACTTTACAGAACTTAAATAACATAATCCATATTATGTATGTTATAGGATTTTAGTTCATTAATTTTCTTATTCCTGACTTCCAAGTGGGACTTATAAGTGGTTTATATTAATGAATGCTACAACGCAAGAGCAAAACAAATAAATGAAGAAAAACTGTAAAGAAAAATGATTTAAATAGAGCAATATTTTCAACTAGTACTTAATAATACATAATAGTGAGAGGTGACAGCGTGCTGGCGGCCCTTCCAGCCCTCGCTTGCTCTTGGCACTCACTCTGGCTACACTTGAGGGGCCCTTCAGCCTGCTGCTGCACTGTGGGAGTCCCTCTCTGGGCTGGCTGAGGCTGGAGCCAGCTCCCTCTGCTTGCTGGGAGGTGTAGATGGAGAGACGCAGGCGGAAACAGGGGCTGCACATGCCACTTGCTGCCAGCATGAGTTCCGGGTGGGTGTGGGCTCAGCAGGCCCCCTCACTCAGAGCTCCTGGCTGTCTGGGCAGTGAGGGGCTTAGCAGCAGGGCCAGCAGCTGCAGAAGGTGCACTGGGTCCCCTGCGCTCAAATTCTCCTGGGGCCTCAGCTGCCTCCCCATGGGGCAGGACTCGGGACCTGCAGCCAGCCATGCCCGAACCCCTCCATGGACTCCTGTGCAACCCCAGCCTCCCTGAGGAGCACCATTCCCTGCTCCACGCACCTGGTCCCATCAACCACCGAAGGGCTGAGAAGTGTGGGTGCAGGGTGCAGGACTGGCAGGCAGCTCAGCCTGTGGCCCCCTGCAGGATCCGCTAGCTGAAGTCAGCTGGGCTGCTGAGTCTAGTGGGGGCTTGGAGAGCCTTTATGTCTAGCTAAGGGATTGTAAATACACCAATCAGCACTCTGTATCTAGCTCAAGGTTTGTAAATGCACCAATCAGTACTCTGTATGTAACTTATCTAGTGGGGACTTGGAGAACTTTTCTGTCTAGCACTCTGTCAAACTAAAGATTTGTAAACACAACAATCAGCACCCTATGTCTAGCTCAAGGTTTGTAAACGCAGTGCTCTATCTCTAGCTAACCTAGTGGGGACTTGGAGAACTTTTCTATCTAGCACTCTGTGTCTAGCTAAAGGATGGTAAATGCACCAATCAGCACTCTGTGTCTAGTTCACGGATTGTAAATGTACCAATCAGCACCCTGTGTCTAGCTCAAGGTTTGCAAATACACCAATCAGTGCTCTGTATCTAGCTAATCTAGTGGGGACTTGGATAACTTTTCTGTCTAGCACTCTGTGTCTAGCTAAAGGTTTGTAAACACACCAATCAGCACTCTGTGTCTAGCTCAAGGATTGTAAACACACCAATCAGCACTATGTCAAAACGGACCAATCAACTCTCTGTAAAATGGACCAATCAGCTCTCTGTAAAATAAACCAATCAGCTCTCTGTAAAATAAACCAATCAGCTCTGTATAAAATGGACCAATCAGCAGGATGTGGGTGAGGCCAGATAAGGGAATAAAAGCAGGCAGCCCCCCAACCAGCAGTGGCAAACCACTGGGTCGCGATCCACTTGGGGGCGGCTTTGTTCTTTCACTGTTTATGATAAATCTTGATGTTGCTGCTCACTCTTTGTGTCCGCACTGCCTTCATGAGTAACACTCACGGCGAAGGTCTGCAGCTTCACTCCTGAAGTCAACGAGACCATGAACCCGCTGGGAAGAATGAAAAACTCTGGACTCGCTGTATTTAAGAGCTGTAGCACTCACCATGAAGGTCTGTAGTTTCACTCCTGAAGTCAGGAAGACCACAAACCCACTAGAAGAAAGAAACTGCAGATACATCTGAACATGTGAAGGAAGAGACTCCGCACACACCATGTTAAAGAACTGTAACACTCACTGCGAGGGTCCGCAGCTTCATTCTTGAAATCAGCGGGAACAAGAACCCACCAATTCTGGGCACAATAGGAGTTCAGATGTTGGGTAGTTGGGATGACAATTTGGCTTTGAGCTGCTTAGCAGCCAAATCAAAGTGTGAGATAAGTTTAGTCACACAATTTGGTTTCTATTAACAACAAATAAAAGAAAGTTAACAAGAAATACCAGAGTTTTCCTGGCACTGAGAACTGAAAACAAAAACAAAATTCGCCATGGATCATGTTAAGACATGAAAGCATTTTTTAAAATTCACAACACATAGTGGAAAAAAATAAAATTCATACATTGTCATGCATTTGTGGAAGTAACAAAGTTTAACATGAAGTTGTAATCTAAGTTTCACTGATTTCAAAGGGTATGTAATTTCCGCTATGCCATGTATGTGGTCAAATTTCCTGATCAGGCAGGAATTAAAACTAAATGAAAAAGGTGCAGGTAAAATGAAGCAATATAAAATAGTTCTAGGCAGTCAAAATGAAATAATGAACCTATTTCAGTTAAGTTTCACACTTTAAGCTACTGCCTGAACCAACAGCCTAAGTAAGTGATTCCATGTTGTCTGCACCCGTATTAAATGCTAGTCCATGGAGATGTGTGTTCTGCTTCAATCCTGGTATTCTCAGATAATTAAAGGACTTTGGCTCCCGAAGAGAATGATGAAGGATTTGGAAAAATCTGCTGATGAGAAAAAGTTTAAAAGATATAAATACATGAAGCCCAGCAGTTTTGCAATGACGAGGTCAGGCGAAGGCTAAGTTTTTGGAAATATTAGAAGGTACAATTAAAAAGAAAGCGAGAAGGGATGATTTTTCATATCTGAAGATCATAACTGAAAAAGCATGAGGAATTGTCAAAGAAGTAGTTTTGTTACTTTTTGAATTACTTTAAAAATAGTTTTACAAGTAGATTTTGAATGAGGAAAACATTTGTTGCAAATACTGTACAAAGTGCTATTTTTTTACTTTGGCAGGTACAGATTTGAAACAAAAGAAACAATGTATATGTTTAAATTTTTAACGAAATTAAATCATGTTTAATTGATTTTTTTAAGAAAATTATATATATATCTTCAAAATAAAAATGATTTGCATACAACTAAATGTTATGCTGTATCATTTTGTTGTATCATCCCAAATTCATACACACAATATATCTTATCGATTTATTCATTGTGAGAAAGACATAGTTACAATGTGAATAAAGCATGTTCTCTTCACTGTAATTAGTAAGTATGGGACTGCTGAGACTCTCCATGTCCCTTCCCCTAAAATGTGGTTCTCTTACAGTTTATTAGGTAACCCAAAGAAGAGAAGACGAAAGGGACATATGATCTAGCAGGAATAAAAGCCTGTCTTTGCCTCCAGCTTTCTCTCTTGCCAAAAAAAATAATGTCAATATCTTTTCAGCTCCAATTGTTATTCCTTTTGGAAAGGAAAAAAGGTGAAGGTAAAAATGAAGCAATATAAAATAGTTTTAGGCAGTCAAAATGAAATAATGAACAAAATGACAGGAAGATAAGAAATTTCAGTTGTTTCAGAAGAAGAAAATGCTCAACTTTCTGGAAAGACAGACAAGGAAAACCTCAATTAAATTAAAACTCCTCACCTTAATAATGGTGACAGCTTTATCCTTTTATCAAACAAACACAAGAAACATATTTTACCTGCTTTCCCAGTAATGGTTCTGGTTTCCTGATATTCAGAGGTTTAAGTGTCAAGTTGTGGTTTTGTGATGCAAATTTACTGTAATTCTAGGTTTTCTTTTTACTATACCACACTGTGAATTACAAAGTTTCTATGAAATAATTATTAACTAAAGCATTTAAAATAGATAGACCACGCATAAAAGAGGAAATATTCATTTTATTTCTTTATGGTTTGTAAAATGGAGTCTAGATGACCTTTATTTTTAGTAATACCAAATATAAATAATGTATAGGTTATTGACATTTAACAGGTTATGATTTAGTTATGTTTAAAGTTCTCTTTGTGTATAAGCATTACCCTAGAAGATAGTTTTTGGGACCAACAATTAATGCACAGATAATGGAAGTTTCAATGACCTGTAAGAGTAATCGATGAACTTACTGCAAATACTTGAAACAAATTTAAAAGTTTCCCTTTTTTCTTGAGATATTCTAAATGATTGCTACATAAATATATTTAATGTTCTTGTCTATTTTTCCAGATTAGCATTCTCTTTTATATAATCTGTTTTGGCTGCCTTAGTATCTTTTATTTCTTAATCACATAGCATCAGGGCTTCAGCCCTTGACACTGTAGTATAACTACCATCTGCAGTCACATATAATTTCCTAATTACTAATACCAATGGTCCCATCCTCCCTTGAGTGTATTTATTTATATATTTTATTTCATAACAAATATTTTGGAGTATTTATAACATGCCAGAAATTAGTTTAGTTAGCTCCTATGAAGTAGGCCCTAGTATCCTGATTTTGCGTTTTAGGTAATTGAGAAACAAAGAAGTTATGTGACTCACCTAGAGTTGCAAAACTAGAAAGTGGTAGCCTTGCGATTCAAACCCGGAAGTTTTCAGAACCTTACTCTTCATCCCATGTTTTGCTTAATTTAATGCATTATTCAACATTGATGCCCCTTAGGTAATTCACTCCTTTTCCATTGTTGGGACTAGGAGATTGGGATTGTCAGAACAATAATCATTATGCAATATGTGGATATGTTACTATCCTAACATATTCTAACTTTTTCATCTATCTTGTTGATTTGAATAACTAAACCTATTTGATCTTCAAATGCTACACATTGTTTATGGCCAATTGTACAAAATCCTAAAACTTCTCCAAATTGCACTAATCCAGAAGTTACCAACAATCCCAAACAATCACAGTACCCAGGCATCCCTTCAGCAGCTGCTTTGATCCAATATAGAAAAATGATCACAGAGTGTATATTTCCTGTCGACAGCCATATCTTAAGAGGAAAAGGGAATATAAGGATGATCTACAGGAACCAAATTTCTCCTAAGGTTTAACTATCAGGTTATGTATTTCAGTGTCTTGGAGAAGAGTAAAAAGTAAGTCTATAATATTTAGTACAGAAATTTATATTCACAGAAATCAAAGGAATTATTTCTTTCAACAGTATGTAACATAGATATTTGAAAAATGGAATACAAGTGATCCTTAACCAATGGCGTGACTTATGATTTCTTGTCTTTATAATGGTACAAAAGTGATACACATTCAGTGGAAAGCTTAGCACAAGGTCCCATACAAGCATTATGATTTTTACTTTCACCATGGTATTCAATAAATTACACAATATAGTCAACATTTATTTTTTAAGTGGGCTTTGTATTTGATGACTTTGCCCAATTATAAGCTAATGTAAGAGTTCTGAGCACCTTCAAAGTAGGCTGAGCAAAGCCATGATGTTTGATAGGCTGGATGAATTAAATGCATTTTCAACTTAGAATATTTTCAATTTACAATGTGTTTATTGGGACATAACTTCATCATAATTTGAGGAGCATCTGTAACTTGTATATGACAATCTTGACAATCTCCTGGAAAAAGAAAGAGAAAAAGTAAAGAAAACAAGTGGGAAACAAGCAACCTAGTTTTGATCCAGATCTAGCGCCATCGTGCTGGGCTTTGTGCTAGAAATGTTTGACTCTCAGATCCATAGTTTCTTACTAAGTAAAATAGAAGGTGTAAATTCCAGAGGACTTCTGAGTAACTTTATAATCCACATATCTATGCTTAAATTCCCAGACATATGATAAATTTCTCAATGGTGAGAAGAATACTGCAGAGCCTTTGTATCCTTAGCTACCAGAATAATTTCCTTTACCATTAGATACTCAATGTTCATTCTTTCTTCTTGATATTAAACAAGAAAAACTTGGAAAACGGAAAAAAATAACTAGGCAAACTCTCATAAACCCCTAATTTCCTGATTCTGTGTTATGCTACTGAAAATAGGAGTTGTGTTATTTGGACATAGAAAGGGAAATAAGACATTCATTACTCTCATCCTGGCTTTATGACATACTTGGCTTGACCTCAGAAGACCTCACTCTGCACTTCTCTAATGACAGGATTATCATTTTAAAAAACATTTTTGCCTAAATGAATTTAATTTTTATTTAAAGGTAAAAACTTTTATTATAATTTCTCTCCTGAATAACTGTAATTATTTACTTTCCAAAACCCTTTGGCCAAATTGGGCTAACAACAGTAAATATTTTTATGACGTAGCTCTTACCCTGTGGCAGACATCATTCTAGTGTACAGTAATAGCACAGTATACAAAGTTAATACACAAAAGTCAATTGCTTTTCTATCCTATATTTGAAATTCTAAATAATGCAATGTACAAAATCACCAAAAATAAAATAGTTATAAATTCAACAAAATATGAACAATATCTGTATACAGAAAACTATAACATATTGATCAAATAAATAAAACATAAATGGGGAGATATTCTGTGTGCATGGATGGTAAGAGTTAATATTTTAATTATATACAGATTCAAACAAATTCATATCAAAATCCTAGAAAACACTTTTATAGATATTAGCCAATTTTTTCTGAAGTTTGTATAGAAAGGAAAAACATGTAGGATAACCAGCCAACACAATACTGAAGAAAATAAACAAAGTTGAAGAATTCCACCAGTAAAGGGGAAATAATGAGTCCAAAATTAGATCCACACAAATATAGTCAACTGATTTTTAAAATATATATAAAGAAAACTTGATATAGAAAGAATACTGTTTCAAGAAACAGTGCTAAAACAATTGGATATCCATATGCAAAAAAAATAATAATAACAAAATGAGTAATAGGCTTAAGTGTAAAATGCAACAACAGAAAACTTTTTTGAAGAAAACACAGGAGAAAAACATATGCAACTTTGATTTTGGTTATGAGTTTTTGACATAACACCCAGAACATAATACTTAAAAGATAACATTGATAAATAAGACTTTATTAAAACTTAAAACGTATTGTCCTAAAGTAAGAAAATGCTTTGCAAAAGACACTAAGTATGTAAAAGACAAGCTATAGACAAGGAGAAAATATTTGCAAAACAGGTCTGATAAAGGACTTTTATTCAAAACATACAAAGAAATGTTAGAACTCAACAGTAGGAAAATAAATAACCTAATTAAAAATGGGCAAAGTATCTGAACAGACACCTTCCCAAAGAAGACAGACAGAGAACAAATTAGCATAGGAAAGCATGTTCAACATAATTTATCATTGGGAAATGCAAATTAAAACAGCAATGATATAATATTCCACACAAATTGGAATGGCTAAAATCTAAAAAGATTGACAATAGAAATTTTTGGTGATAATGCAGAGCAATAGGAAGTCTCATTCATTGCTAGTGGGATTGCAAAATGGAACAGCCACTTTGAAAGGAAGTTTGGTAGTATCTTATAAAAGTAAACATAGTCTTAGGATTGCTAGCTATTGATTTGAAAGTTTATGTACAAACATAAACCTGCACACAGCTTTATTTATAATTACTATAAACTGCAAGTAATCAAGATGTACCTGAATAGGTAAATGGACAAACAATTCTGTTACAAACATAATATAGAATACTACTCAGCATTAACAGAAGTAATGAGGCTATTAAATTGAGCAAATATATCAATGAATCTTAAGCACATATATTTGTAGCTATAAAAATAAAAACAAAAAAGAAGAGTCAGCCTGAAAAGCCTACATATTGTTCGAAGTCATTTATACAATATTCTAGATAAAACAAAGCTTTACAGATGATAACTGGATCAGTGTTTGCTAGGAATTTGGGGTAGGGGGTTTGTATACATCAAGTACAAGATTTCTTTGGCTGGTAAAACTATTCTGTATGATCATGTAATATTGAATATGTAAAATGATAAATTTGTCAAAACCCATAGAACTTTACAACAGAAAGAGTGAACTAAATATAACTGTTTGCAAACTAAAATTACATAGGCAAGTCAAAGGATTCCCTCATAAAATGCAGACTGTGATCAGTCTAACAAACTGTCTCACAAATGCAGTAAACAAGTTCACTGAAGTGCATGGGAAAAGAGCTCTAACTTAAGTAACTTGGGAAGTGAATGGAGTTTACTAAAGGTGAAAATAACTGTAGAGAAATATTAGACCCTAGTTATAAAGTTATTCCTATAGGTTTATGGTTTAGAAAATCTAAAGCTACTATACAGGTATACTGAATAGATGGAGATAGATAGTGACAGCCAGGTTTCCCTGCATTGGGGTGAGAGGTTGCAGATAAGCAAGGGGAGAAAGCAAGGATAATACATGTGGCAAAGGAATAGATTTGGGGAAATACGCATGGATTTAATTTTAATGAGAAATATATATATACACACACACATACACAAAACTATACACATATATACATGTATATATACACATGTGTATACGCAGGTAGTTACAGATAGAAATATAAATACATTTATGTATGTACACACATTATATATGTGTATGTATATACAAAGACCAAGAAACGTAATGTCCCAGAAGCAATAAACACACCTAGTGCAGAGATCTTGGTTTCAAATACCATTCTCTAATGAAAGAAACCATATCTCCTTGGAAATATGTCTGACTCTAAGACAAGAACTACACAAGATGAACTTTGAGCATCTTATTGTCCTAAAGTAAGAAAATGCTAAACGCTAAAAAGCAGCAATAGCACATGTACACACACACACACACACACACACACACACACACACAGAATAATGGAGACACGTCAAAGGGACACAGGAGGAAATTTATATAGCTCCCAATAGCCAACGATGGAACAATTTGAGAAGCTAAATAATAATATAATGTTGGATTATGACCCACAGCATAAAATAAATGTATTTCTGAGTGCATACTAATACAACCAAATTAAAGAACCATAAATTGAAATTAGAGTCATATATTCTACACAGAATTACAAATAAATTACGTAGAGCAGAACTCTCCATTCTTTATGTGTGGGCTGTACATAGTGGCCTCCTTCCAAGCAGTGCAGTATGGAAAGGGGTAATGAGAATAACTTTACAGTGGAGAACCCTGGCAAACCTTAGCTCAGTTAGGTGACCACAGTTAACATCAACAATGGTAAGTCATGTTAATAGTATGTACCATTGATGTAATGTGATGAAAATTGTAGTTTATTTCTGTGATCCTTCTCCCAAAACACATAATCCCAGTTTAACAATGAGGGAAGACATCAGAAAATCCCTAATTGAGAGAAATTCTACATCATATCTGATCAGTTTTCCTTACAATTCTAAAGGTCACTAAAAGCAAGCAAAGTCAGAAAAGGTGACAGTCTAGAGGAGCCTCAAGAGACATGGTAGAAGTTACCATGTGAAAAGTTACCTTGGGTCAGATCCTGGAACAGAGAAAGAACATTGGGTGGAAATTAAGGAACTCAATGAAGTTATGAACTTTATTGTAACAAATGTATTATACTAGTATAATATGTTAATAATAGAGAAATCTGTGTGTGAAGTATATGAGAACTCTCTTTGCCGTCTTTAAATTTAACTGCATGAACTTTTAGTGTTTCTCCACAATGTTGCCAGAGAGTGACATAAAGGATTTGACTAACTTCTACTTGTGGTCACTACAGCCTCCTCCCTCTTTCCCTGTCTCATCACAAACACACATGTATATTCAAAAACACACAGTTCAAAATAAGAGAAAACTTTTTAGGACCTAGGAGAGAGGTGTTTTTGTTTAGGAGTGGGAAATGCAGAATAAAGGGGAAGATGTAGGAAATGTTTTGTTTTCCCAGTAAAATCCAATGAGTCAGTTAGACTAAAGGGTCTTTAGCTCACCTAAATTGTCCAAGGGGCCTAAGAAATCCTGGGCATGAGCAGAATTGCTTTAGAATTCCAGTGGCAAGATTCCACCCTCCACTCAATCTCTGCATGGAAGCCAGACACGCCCTGGAAAATTACAAAGCCTGTAGAAGTAGTTTGCTTGGAATGGACAATGGCATAAATGCTGCCTTTTAAGTTTTTTTTTTTTTTTTTTTTCTTCTCAACATCAGACTGTGGTCAGTGTGAAAAAAAAAGAGGTAAATATAGGAAAGGCAGATAACTAGTGAAGATGTTGATTGGATGTAAAATGAGCATTCTAAGAATTATTTCTGAGTCTGCTTCTCTTGAATCCTTTGTTTATAGTTGCTCCCATTTCTAGCAGAGCTTACACGATACTCCATTTTCAATATTGCAGTCTCTAATATAGCTCCCTTTGCTCAGCTTCTCATTGCATCTTAGTCAATTTGGACTAATTTAAATTAATAAAATGGAAAAACATTAAGAAATTTCTGTAAGATTTTCCCCTAAAGTAATATCTATTTTAAAAGAAATTATCAATATAAATATCACTATAGCAAAATATAATTTCCAGTTTTTGAAAACCAGAATGAAAAGAATACATTTTCTTTCCATGTTTTTCTAGTGAAGCACCAGTCTCTTTCAGTTATACATCTTAAAAATTTTATGTCACCCAGGTGATAAAAATGTTTAAGTAGCACACAATATTTATCTTAATGTCTTTTAACTATACCACAAAAAGGAGAGGTTTCGAAATATATGAAACAGAGTCTGATTCTTTTTTCTACTGTGTCTATACTTCATTCACTTAAAAGTAAAAACTGTAAAGGTCTTTTTCAGGCTCTTTTTGCCTGTGTAACTATGTGTTAGTGAAAACATAGTACATGAAAATACTATAGTAAATTTAAACAACTGTATAAGGTATCTGCATGTTAGTGACTTAAAATTAAAATATTGCTGTTTTGTAAGTACACATACTTACTATTAAAACAAGACTTAGAAAATATTGGAACCTGTCAAAAGTAAATTTCGCTTCAATTTATCCTGTAGGATTATCCAAAAATGTTTTAAATTTTACGGTATTCTCTCTTAACAACAGGTAGCAGTTAGTATCCTTTCTAAGCCTATTTCTTGTGTAATTCCAAGTATCTTTGTTGATTTATTCTTTAATGTATATTATTACTCAGGTTAATTATAGTATCTAAGCATTCATGAAGGCATTTTATCATTGCTCGCTGTGAAACTTTAACAACATTTTTCACAAATTCAAAGAATTTTTTTTGAGTACAGCTTACATCCAAATCTGAACTTCTTTGTGAATCTATGCCCCTTGTCGTTAGCAAACTAACATCGAATTCCAGTAGCTGACCAGAATTGAGACCAATTGAAGCTACTTATTCTTAAAGTAAAATTAATTGTTTGTGGAGTTAATATTAATTGGATTATAGTGGTCTCATTTGAAAAAAAAAAAATAACTAGGGAAAGTAAAGCAATTTGCAAATGATCATACAGAATTGCAGCATAAAGAGCACCCCTTTACTAACATTAAAGATTGAATGTTAGTAAAGTAACCTAAGAAAATTAGATTAGGTTAGTTAAGGGAGTCCCAGATGTTGATCCTGAGCACTCCTCTGTTTTTAACAGAATATAGAGATTGTAAAATGTTTTGAAAATAAGAAACAAATGAGAACAAAAGATTAAAATTTGTCATGTTTGAGATCTCTGAGAAATATCAAGAGTGACTAGAATCAGTTTTAAGATTTAATAGAGTGTGCCTGTGAATACTTATTTCCAGCATTTATGAATATTTCTGATGCATCTTTTGGAGGAGTCAGAGGTTAGTGTGTTGTTGAATAACACCCTCTTTGCTCGAAGTCTCTAGTAAGAGATACCACATGGAAACAATTTCCTACAATTCAACAAGGGGAGAAAGAGAGAGGGAAAAAAAAAAAAGTTCTCTATCAAAGAACTATCTGGACCTGAGTAAAAATTGTTACTGCAGTGCCTGATGGATGTAAACATATTAAATGCTAAGGGAAGATGTTAATGAGGATACCTCAGGAAGTTCTTATAGATGATTAAGTTTGCTAATACTTTATGAAATCAATTATCTAACATTGCCTAAGACCAAAAGGAAAGTGAGGTTTTTTTTTGTTTGATTTTTAAATAAATATGACTTATGTGTTTTATATATCATACTGTTTAGCATTATCAATTTATAAGTTTAACTAAAATGTATTCATCAAACCATACTGTCTTTTTGTACAGAAAGTAATACTCATGATAAGATTCGAGACACTAGTATTTATTTAGTAATTTTCCAACTTGATCTAAAAATACTCTTATATTTGCTAGCTCTATATTCAGCCTTGAGTATGTAATAGAGGGCAAAACAAGCCAGAAAAGGAGTATATCATTTTATGGTGCATATAGTTTTAGGCAGAGTAAGTCTTGTGAGAAAGAAAAAATAAATGGTCAATTTTTAGGAAAGTACCTCCTCAATAAACCACAAGTTTGGCTTAAAGGATTGTATATCTTAAACAGTCTATGAAAATAAATTCACACATAAAATGCTGAGTCAGTGAAATCTTAGCAAATCGCATAAGATGAGAAAAGAACTTACAGAATATTGCTAGAGAAATGAACTGATGAGTGTGTCTGATCGTATGGATGAATGAGGAACAATATCAGGATGCTGACCTTCCAGGGGAAAGAAAGGCAGGTTCCTAGTGAGGAATGGTTAGGGCAGATATCTCCTAGTATAATTCAAATATTCTTCATTATCTGTTTTGCTGATTAGAGCTGTCCCTCCATACCTATAGCATGTTTTTCTCTACATAATGCTAGACATATAGCTACAAATTGCATATTACTTGTAGCTATTGAAATAATAACCAAATTTAATTTCTTTTTTCCTCCTATTGACAAAAATCGCAATTTGGGTTATTAATGTAGTGAGGTATTCAAAAGTGTTCAGGTCTAAGTTCTTAAAATCTTAATCATATAAATGGTTATTTGTGTCCATTGAAGCTATATGTCAGGCCCTTATGGGCATTTTGATTGGATTCTCTTAGTGAATGCTTAATAATGAAGTCAAAAAAGGAACAAGTTGAAGATCATAGGGAAGGATTAATAATAAATGCATGTCAGGTAGGAGGATGGCAAGGTGAGGAAGAGTTGAAGTAATGAAGGCCAAATAAATCTAGTGGTCTTAAAAATGTTCTCTGTAGTCTGGAGTCACAGATGGAGGAAAGTAGCCCCTTGTGGAAAGCAAAGCAAACTCCTCTGAAGCTGAGATATAAGCTGCTTGGAAAAGTTTATGTTAACCATGTACCTGACTGTTAAGGAGTGAGACCACCAACCTTTATACTTTAGGGTGTAAAATTAAGGTCATTGTGAAAGAAAACTGGGTAGTGTGGGGATTTTAGTGTTGAGATATTTTGCTCTCATGGAAGGGCTGTGTGACCAGCTACTTGGGTAGCAGAGGCATGAGAATTGCTTGAATCTGGGAGCCAGAGGTTGCAGCAAGCCAAGATCAGGCCACTGCACTCCAACCTCAGTGACAGAGTGAGACTCTGTCTCAAAAAAAATGTTTTTTTATACTTCTTTTTATAATATTTTAATGTATTCTTCAACCACTTTAAGATAAAACTTGTAATGGCTATGCCATTGAAAAACTTAATTTCTTATTTTTGAGGCCCATGAACCAAGGTAATCCCTAAGGGGTTTTCTGAAGCTTCTTGGAGTTTCTTAAACTTGTATGTATTATCAAAACGTCTTTAAAATGTTAAGTTGGGCAGAAAGTAGTTGAAGTGAACTTCAAGGTACGGGAGGTTTTCTACATTTTATACTGTTTCAATCTAAGGAACAGGGAGAGAGGGAGGAGGCAGACAGGGAGAGAGGGAAGAGAGGGACAGGGAGAGAGGGAGGAGGCAGACAGGGAGAGAGGGAAGAGAGGAACAGGGAGAGAGGGAGGAGGCAGACAGGGAGAGAGGGAAGAGAGGAACAGGGAGAGAGGGAGGAGGCAGACAGGGAGAGAGGGAAGAGAGGGACAGGGAGAGAGGGAGGAGGGAGCAGGGAGAGAGGAAGGAGGGGAACAGGGAGAGAGGAGGGAGGAAGGGGACAAGGGAGGGAGGAGGGAGCAGGGAGAGAGGAAGGAGATAGGGGAGAGGGAGAGAGGGAGGAGGAGGATAGTGAGAGAGGGAGGAGGGAGCAGGGAGAGAGGAAGGAGGGGAACAGGGAGAGAGGAGGGAGGAAAGGGACAGGGGAGGGAGGAGGGAGCAGGGAGAGAGGAGGGAGATAGGGGAGATGGAGAGAGGGAGGAGGAGGATAGTGAGAGAGGGAGGAGGGGGACAGTAAGAAAGGGAGGAGGGAGCAGGGAGAGAGGACAGAGGGGGACAGAGAGAGAGGAGAGGGACAGGGGATCTTTTCCTGAATGTGATCTTTCCTGTATGATCTTTTTCTGAGTGGACTCCTATATGATTTCCACATCAGCACGTTGTAAGAGTTCGGATAATGAACAATGAAATTCAGGGAGTGAAATGTGTAAGATATAGGAAAGTCTAATACATATTTAAGGCATGGAGAATACAAACTAGATGACACCATGGGCTTAGAGAGTCAAAAAATAACTGAATGTTGTTAATATTCTAAATAGACACACAACTGATGTTTGAAATATGTGAGTGGCTGTAGTGACCAAACTTGGGGTACAGAAGCAGGTCATAGGAGATAATTGGAAGTAAACTCTAGACACCAGTCAGATTTTGGACACTGAAGTGCCCATTTCCTTATGGTATGTGTTTGTTCTTGATCATTAATGAAGCAGTGAAGATGAGGCTTTAAATATCCATTTTCTTGAGCCTGATAAGTCTGGAAGCTGTTGCCTCTATAACATCAAATTTTGACGTTCAAAATGGATCTTTAAGTTACTTCCTACCCCTCTCTCTTATTTAGATTCTCTTTCATGGTAACATTGACATAAATAATATATGAAGCATAATTTTAAATATTTTGTGTGAATCAAGCAAACTAGCATTTACCTCCAAATACATAAAAGGAAAAAATTGTTCTGCTTTTGTCTACCACAGGTGCAAATATTTTGATTTGCTAAATTCTGCAATGTCAAGCGTGAAACTTAGATCGAGAATCTTTGTGGCTTCTCCTGGTCATTGACTAAATTGAGAAGCCTAAGAAACCCAAAAATTTTTGCACAAAATTATTCTAATGTAGTTTTGGTCTACAAGACACTGATGCATCAAAAGTAAAAAGATAGCGTTAGTCATGGTGAATGAGCTCCTCATTTTATTTTTGGTTTTTGTATAAGTAACTATATTTAGTTATTTCAGCTCAAAATGGTAGTCTACCATTGTGAAATTGTAAAATGATTTTGAATATCTGGACATATGTTAAAACTGAAAAATGTTTTTAGTCTTGCTGTTTCTTTCAACTAATTCTCTTTAGTTATGCTCTTGATGACCCTGATTCTTTGAATAAAACCTGTCTTTGTGAAATAAAAGATTCAATTAGACTTCCAAAATTATCACATTTAGGTTTGCTTTTAAAATAATTGCACTACATTATTTTACTTAGTTATTGACTTATAAACTGATTTAACTTCTGTGAGTGCCAAGTAAAATTTTGTTTTCAGGCTAACTATAACCAAAGTGCACACATCTTTTAGTTTTATGAAATTTTAACATCTTTCCCCTTTAATTAAAATCTCATTTCACTGCTCTATTTTCCCTATTTTTCTCTGAGTAGTTAAAACAAGTGTAAATTGGAAATTTGAAAAGAATGGGAACACTTGGCCGTATTTCTGGCTGATCAAGAAGCAGAAAATGCAGGAAATCTAATGAGAAAGCTTATTATTATGATTTGCACAGCTCAGCTTTTGCATAATCAAGCATGTCAATGCGCTCACACATTTGTGAATGCCTCTTAGAACCGCACATCTGAATCTTTTTAATGTTTCCCCATTACCATTGCTTTTGCTGCCCCACTCAGGAAGCCATCATCCATGACCTCAATTTTCAAAATGAGCCTGCTAAAACAAAGACTGGATGTGTTTCCTAATCCTATCAAACCTCTTTTTTTTTTTCCTCAGCAGAATGAAAACAGGTGGTGTTCTCAATTTTTAAAGAAGACAAATTATAAACTGTATTCTGAATATGGCTGTGATTACCCAGGTACAATAGGCTAACACAAAAGTTGGTAGAATTCTAGAAGCTGTGTAATATTCAGGTGACTTTTTCCTAGCATCTGTGGTGATATGGTCCTTTAATATTATGCAATACTTTAGTTAAAGTTAGAGGAACATATGTTTCTATTTGTCAATATGATAGAGTAATACATATGCATGAAGGAGGGTGTCATGCCAAGGAAACTGCATCCACATCCTCCCCAAAGAATTCATATGAATAGTAAATACCTTTCACTCTCTTTCTCACCCATCCTTCATCCCTGTACTTAAGACTCAAATTCATATGTGGTGAATGGTGAGGGAGTGTAAGATTTAGTTTATCGTGGGAGTCCAGCAATATTTTAAAATCATAGACTAGTGGATACAGATAGCTATATAGCTATTTTATAGCTATTTGTTACGATTTTTGTTGTGATTGTTGTTGTTTTATTGTTTTTATGTATTTATGATTATTGTTAATGTTTAGACCTGTGAATTTCAATGAGAGAGATTAATTTCAAAATAAATGTGAGGTTTCTTCATATGCTATTATGTATAATCGGATGAAATAAAATTTAAGCAAAATAATGAGTGCTTTCAAAAAATTATGAATAAGATAGTACATCGTGACAGTTATGAAGGTAGAATTCAGTGGATTTGTAGTTAATTGAAATATTTCTTATAAAAGTTGCTGTTTCATGGATTCCTGATGACCTACCTATAAATACTTCAGGTGGTGACATGACATGGGAGCAGGGATCTGTAGTTAATATTCACAGAAAGAAATTGAGGCCTTCCTCATTGAATGTATAGAGGACACAAAAGGCATAAGAACTAACCATTATTTTACAAAAGATAGTGGGAATATAAAATGATGTCAATGGCATGAAAAGATAAGTAACAATGAGATGGCATTTCAAAATATTAAATGAAAAGGACTAATCTTGGTATAATTTTTTTTCCCACAAATATAACAGCATGGGTGTCTTAGTTCTGGGTGCTACAATATGCACCATAGACTGGGTGACTTAAATAACAAACATTTATGTCTCCTAGTTCTGAAGGTAGGGAAGTCTAAGGTCAAGGTGCTGACCCATACATTTCCTGGTGAGGGGCTTTTTCCTGGTGTGCGGGTGGAGGCTTTCTGGCTATATACTCCTGCAGCAGAGAGAGATCATTTCCTTGACTCTCTAAGGATATTAATCGCTGTCAGAAAGGTTTTTACCCCCATTAGCTAATTACTTCCCAATACTTCCAAATATTGGAAATCAGAGTTTCAAAATATGCATTTTGAGGGGCACAGTTATTCAGTTCATAGCAATGGGGGAGATGAATCATTAACAAAATTAACATTATGGATTTGAATTGGCAAGACTAATATGAAATGACTACATGATGAGCAAAAGCCCTCAGAACTACATAGAATGCATTGTTCTTCAGACAAGCTGTAAAGTGTTCCAAGACAGATTTTAATGTGTCTTTCCACAACCTTATATTTCTAGGACTAATTTTGAAATTGAATTAATATATTCAAATTAAAATATTTTCAGTATCCTAAAAGAAGGAAGAATCAAAGTTTGTTGACCTACTTATCAAAGTGTGTTGATCTACCTCTTAAGATATGATCAAGAACTGTGATCAGTACCCTAGGCATGATCTAGTAGGAGTAGACAATGAAAATTACCTTATATATTCTGGATATTCAATTCAAACATGTATTTATTTAATATACATTTTGAGACACTATTATGAGCCAATCACTGTACACAGTGCACAAATATTAGTCTCTCTCTGAAGAAAGTAATCTAAAAATATTAGAAAGGCTATCTGCATACATGTATTTCTCACCATACAGTTTGTCTTAGGGAAAGCAAAAATAATTTTAGTGGACAACAATTGAACAACTGATAGGTAAATTATGTTTTATTTGCATGACAAGATATGTGGCCAATAATTAAAATAATATTTCTGAGTGCTTTATAATAATGTGCATTTACTCATGTCAACATATAAAAAGAAAACAGAGGTATATATAATATAATCATAATTATGTGAGGGATTAAACAACTCCAACCAATATGGATTAAAGTACTTCTAAGAAAATACATTTAAAATTGAATTAGCACTATAAGTCTGCCAAGAAATAAAAGCAATGTACATGAAAGAATGGTGCAAAAACAGAGAGTTATCTGCTAAACAGATAATGAAACAATCCTTAACTTGTTAAAATGATTCAAATAAATGTAATTGAAAATACTAACACAATTTTATTTCTTTTCATAAGTTAAAGTAATTTTATACATGAATGCATGGTGAGATAAAAATGGCAACAGAAGGTATATGCCTTAATAATTTTTATGAAATATTTTTTGGAATATTTATCAAAGCTATTGAACCACGCATTTTGATTGTACTCATTCTTTATTTCAGTCTTGATTATGAGATTTTTTTAATCTGCAAAAATAAAAGCCAGACAGAAAATCTAACTATGCAAATATCCCTGAAATATTACATGAACCTTTTGAGGACAGTCAATACACCCAACAATAAAGGAATGGTAAATTTTATTATACTGATTCTCTAAATGGTATATCATGCTGTTATAATTTATGAAGTTTTAAAAATAGCAAATAAGTATGATATATTATCAAGTAAACATCAGTCTCTAAATTGTAAATGCATCATTACTTAAACCTATATAATATGTATAAGCATATGTTAAAAAATGAAAGGGATCTTTCAAACATGTATAATAATTTTGTTAGAATATGGCTGAAATACGGGATGTTTTCCACATTAAATTATGTTAAAGTATATTTTAAAAATAAAATTCGCACCCGGAGCCATGCATATGGTTCAGAGACATATCTGTGCTACTTACATATACCTGAAACTACAGCAAATCATGGATGAGTTAGTATGGAAATGATAAATAAAGATGGGAAACTAAATGAGGAAGATCATCAGAAAATATTGATATTTAAGAAACAGGCAAAGAACGGGGATTCACAGTAACCTGACTAGAACGAAAATGCAAGCTGAAAAGTATTGAGTTAGCTACCGCATTGCCAACAAAGTGAAAAACATTTACTTCTTCCCAAGGGTTGGTGGTAAAACTGCTAAGATAGCTTTCTCTTCTTCTTAATTATCCCGGAATATAAGCAACGAACTTTCACTACTCTGAAGTAAGCGGAGTATACTTCTCCATCTCTAGGAACCTATAATGTGATTGTTTGCCATTCAGCAAGGGAAAACGTGTCAAAAGTCAGTTTTGAATTGGTTTCAAGGAGGCTGTGTCAAACAGTACAGCAGAAAAAGTGTATAATTGAAGTTTGAGAGATAAAGATGCATTTTTACTTGGCTACTCACCCTAATATTTTGTCAGAATATCTTCAGTGAGATATTTTCACATATTGATCAAAATTTCAGGATAAACATGGAATCTTGAACATTACAATACAACAATGCCTCATCATTTACTAAATATTTTAATGACCCCCTATCAACCTGGCATAGGAAACATGGAGATGAATATTATTTTCCTCAAGGTGTTTAATATATGGCAGATTAAAAAAATGAAAATATTTATAATATTTTGATATGTGATAATAACAGCACAGTCATAAAATTTTATCACCAGTAAATCAGAATCCTAGCTATGTGTAATGGGCATGATTGATAAATGACAGAAAATGAGGGAGGTGTCCTTTGTCTGGAAATTGGCAGACATTGCCCTGGAAAATTACAGGCAGCAGAAAAAGCACAAATGGGGCAGAGAGACATGAAAGGATCAATTATTTCGGAGGAGCTTCCAGTGCTTTTGTTGTTGTCATGCTTACTACTAGAGCAAAGATTGTACATCAAAGTATGCTAGGAAATGGGGCCTTTAATAGAGCTGGATGTAGTGTCATTTTGGGATATGTATTAAAAAGGGAAGACTGGAGTCAGAATGATATTCCTTGAGCCTGTAAGAGACGTTGAAATTTTAAAAGTAGGATCATGGGAATGAGAGAAAGACTAGATTTGAAAAATAGTTTATAATTGGAATTTACAGAACTTTTACTCATTTGGTGTAGCTTTCCTAAAGCAAAATCATTTCTTTAGCTGAGCTAGCTCAAGAGTATCCTTTATTACAATGTGTGCTTCTAGCTATAGCTAGCATATTATTTTATGCTGGTTTCCCACAGAAGCATAACTTGAAATGGGAATAGGGTACAAGCACTTTGTTTGGTAGGTCATCCCAAGAAGTGCTGGTAGGAGCACAGGAATATGAGACAGAAAAAGAAAGGAAGTCAAAACAGGTGCATGAATGAGCAACTTAACACTGTGAGTAACTGAGATCCAATCCCACTGGGATATGCTTCCTAGTTATTCCACCCAAAGTGTGATCCCCATTCATCAACTCCGTCCATTAACTGGTTTTATACTACTCATGGGGGCTTTAAATTGTTTGCACTTTTGCCTTGACCCCTGCCCACAGACTGAGAAAAATGTAATAGCCAAAGAATGCCTTCAGACAGAGTCACAGGTGTTTGCAGTAAGAAGCTGTCAAACTGTGAGTGCCAAGGAGATTTGGGCGGGACCACAAGTCATCTGCTACACACATTAAACCAGTATTTCTCAACCTAGAGTTTATGCATGGCCCTCAACAATAAATTATCTGTTTTTTAAAAAAGTTTTATCATCTTTTGGAACATGGTATGTTTAAAAATATGCTTAAGCATATTCTAGACATGGATAGTAACTTTACACTTCTTGGCTACCTGATGGTTTCAGTGACTAGGTGACAAATTATACAAAGAGGTGTTAACATAAAGTTGAAAAAAAGAAAATGAGAAAAAAGTTCATGGCATAATGTATGAATGAAGGTTTCAGAGAAGTTCATATAAAGTAGGGGAGAATTTATTCACCCGGTCCAAGCTTGTAGAGATATATAGTAATAAGTTGAGATGTATTCTCCTCCCCAACATCCATGTTGAAGACATAACCCAGTACCCTGGAAATGTGATCTTACCTGGAAACAAAGTCATTAAAGATACAACTAATTAAGATAAAGTCATTAAGGTGAGCCCTAATTCAATGTAAAAACTAGTATCCTCATAAAAAGCAGACATTTGCACAAAGAGACACAGACACAGGAAAACATCATGTGAAGATGAAGGCAGAGATCTATAAGCCAGGGATCACTAAGGATTGCCATAAACTCTCGGAAGCTACGGAAGAGTCCTAGAGCAGAGTATTCTTTGAAGCCCTCAGAAGGAATCAACCCTTATTAGCACCTTGATCTGTGACCTCTAGCTTGAAGAACTGTGAGATTACCGAACCATATCGCTTGTGTCTTAGCAAGCAATATCAAATGTCACAGCCATGATGTGACTAAAATTCCTCATTAAACATTGTACATCCCATTAGGTTATTTTTTAATCGAACTTGGTTGGCTTTATAGTTTTATTTATGTTTGTTTTCTATTTTTATCATTATGGTTGTATAACATTTATAAGCATAATGAATTAATAATTATATAATAATTTAAATTTAAATAAGGTTAACTTGTCGTCATTGTTGTTGTTTGAGATGGAGTCTCACTCTGTCACTCAGGCTGAAGTACAGTGATGCAATCTCCACTCACTGCAATCTGTGCCTCCTGGGTTCAAGCGATTCTCCTGCCTCAGCCTCCCAAGTAGCTGGGATTACAGCTGCCTGCCACCACCCCCGGCTAACTTTTTGTATTTTTAGTAGAGATAGGGTTTCACCATGTTGGCCAGGCTGGTCTGGGACTCCTGACCTCAAATGATCCACCCACCTTGGCCTCCCAAAGTGCGGGGATTATAGGCATGAGTCACTGCGCCTAGCCTAAATAAGGTTAACATTTTAATAAAAATAGCTTAAATCATTCATGGTTAGTAACAGAATATGTCCTTTCAAATGGGTTCCATTTAAAAGAAACTTTGAGAAATGCTTCATTAAACTATCAGCATCTTTTCCTTATTCATATAGTTTGATCAATCAGATTCAGAACATAGTAATTCAGAGAGTTTGATTAAGAAATACTATTACAGAAGTTTAGCCATGTTAGATTTCTGTTGGTAAAGGGAGTAGAAACTTGATAAGTGACAACAATAACATTGACATCAGGAAAATTAGGGAGGAAAATCACAAGTTCTCAATATTGATTTTCTGTGCTTACATTTCTTCATGAATTAAGGACCAACAATAAGAACAGCTCCTTTTGCATCTTCTTGTACCCCAGTGCTTTTAGAAATAAAATGATACTACAGAGCAAAGAAAGCTTATTTATTCAAATGGAAAGCCAGATGTGTACTTTACATAACAAAGAGGTAAAAAATTGGAAATGTATTAGTGGCTTAATTCTATTGCTTGTTTTTCTGTAAGCACATACTATACCAGAAGGCCTTTGACTTTCTTCATTTATTCTTCCTCTCAATCAATTACTCTTACCTCCATTAGTAAATCAGTCAGGAATGCCAAATTGAAACATTTGTAACAAAAACATTTATTTGCTCATTTAATTCAATTGTGGCATAGTAGTGAAACATTTGAGCTTCATGAATAATTGGAAGTGGGGACTTCTCCAGTTGTTAATTTTTACTAATTTGTGCATATCAATTTTTCAAATCTCAGAATACCTTATTCATACAACCAAAGAAGTACAACCTCTCTTATCTTGGACATCAGAGATGAATTGAGCTTTTCCTCGACCTAAGTTCCAGGACTAGAGATCTGACTAGTCCAGATTGACAAAGGTGTTTCTATGGTTAAGTTCATGTGCCAACATGACTGGACTGTGGTACTCAAATATTGGGTTAGACATTCTTGATGCTCATTTGAGGATTTTTTTTTTTTGAATGAGATTAACATTTAAATCAGGAGACTAAGCAAAATAGATTGCCCTCCACAATGTAAGCTTCATTCAACCAGTTAAAGGTTTTAATAGAACGAAGACTGATCTACCCTAGAAAATAAAGAATTCTGTCAGAGGACAGCCTTCAGGCTTGAACAGCATCAGCTCCTCCCTGGGTCTCCAACCTGCTGAACTACTTTGCAGACATCAGAGTTGCTAGCCTCCATAATTGCATGAGACAATTCCTTAAAATAAATCATTCAACCTTCCTCTGTAATGCACGTCTTATTGGTTCTGTTTCTCTGGAAAACTCTGAATAATATACTACCAGACCTTAAACAAGCCATCCGTACTAATGCAGGGTGAAAATGGTATCATTGGTTCATTTTGAGTCAAGTTGCCTTTTTTTGACCAATCAATGGTGGGACAAAAATTAGTTATGCAAAACATGACAGTTCCCATATGATCATTTGATCATACAATTACAGCCCCCCCCCAAAAAAAAAGTAACAACAAAGTTTGAAGAGCTGAATTAGGAGCACTTCACATGTGTTTAAATGTTTGCTGAAAATGGTTATAAAATATCAGAATTTAAGATAAAAGACAGGCAAAACTAAGGTTTGAATCTGAAATACATTTTAAAAAATTAAAAAATACGAAAGAGCTTAATTCATTCAATTTTGCAAAAAGTAACATGTGGTTAAGCTTAGTTAAACTGGTGATTTTCAAAGTACACCAATCAGTCAATCCTGACTGATTTAGTAATGGAGGTATGCCATTTTGAAATATTTGTAGCAAAACCAGACTTGCTCATTTTATTCAATTGTGGTGGAATAGTGAAGCATTTGGGCTTCATGAATAACTGGCTTCATACATCGGCAATTTTTTAAAAGTGACATTTGAAGAGTATCTTAAAAGTACTTTGAACTTAATTTATTTTCATTGTTGAATTTAACCTATATTGTACATGTTGTATTACAGATTACATAATCTACTATGTAAAATATACAATTCATGCGACTTCTTAATTAGATTGAATGTAACTTAAATGATCTATTGAAATCTACTTAAAACTGAGTAAATATTTAAATTTGCTAAATTATTTTGTGCAATAACATTTTATGGCTGGGTAATTAAGATTTATAATATATAGTAGATATTTGCAGCCTGATGACAGGATCAAAAGAGAGTCCAGATATGAGACAAAGACTCAGGTATCTGTCCCAGAATTCCATTGCAAGCTCTGTTTTCACAGATTTTGTCATAGAGGGTTTGGGTGTATGGATATGTGGTCAATTCTGGACAATAAAATGATTTTATTGGAAGCCTTAGGACTTTTCACTTCCATCTTATACTGATTTTCACTTGTAGCACTTAACAGGAAAACAGAAGTCATCTTCATTTCTGGCTCTATACTGTGATGAGAGGCTCCTTTTTCTTTCATTTAGCTTCTGATACAAGGTACTACTAGTTTGACAGAGACTTACCAATATGTTGATTTTATGAGGAACATAATAGTTGTTCAGTAAGTGAATTTGTATCTACAGAAAATTGGATGGGAGATAGCTGGCCTTGAAAGCCAGACAACATACACATACTATTGCAAACTCTGCTGCTCCCTAATTTTCACTTAGAAAATGTGAAATCTCTGGACATCATTTTCCTCAGTTGGATATTGTATAACATAGAAGAAAGTTTCTATATTTCAATTAAATGATCTGAATTTGGTTCTGCTAAAAATGCTATTTTTAGAAAATATCAACAATTGCGGCAGTAATTGTTTCAGTTGATCATAGAAGAGTCATATCCATTTCATCAAGCATGTCTAACGTCTTTTTACTCTGTCAACAATATTTTTTTTGAAAACAAAAACTCTGACTTTTAATGTAGCTATTAGTCTTCAAACTTTGAAATTTGTATGATAATGGGATAATTTTTCAGAAAAAAAGTCTAGTGGTGTATGTAACATCTAACTTGCAGATCAAATATCTTAATGTTATATTTTGTGTCTCTGAATCAAAATCCTTCTCAAGTTAATACTTAACTACTATTACACATCCTAGATGTTTGTTTCAAATATATGCCTTTAGTTTACTTTCTAAATAGTGGGAAATAGCAGTGAACACTCCATGTTCCGTAAAATGTAACCCCAAATTAACATTTGGTCTGCACTTTCCTGTCTCAAGACATTCTATTTTCACATGCCATTTTGGCTTCTTTTCATCCTTTTTGATTTAGTATCTGGTTTACTTAACCAATTATTATCAGTTCAGCTGCGGAGCGCTACAGGATATATTGCCTTAATATTGTTGTTGCACTCTGGTTGTTATTCCTGGTGCCTGCGACAAATGATCCTTCAAGTACCATCGCAGAACAAGAGTAGCAGGTACAAATGCAATGCTTCCAGGGACATTCAGTCTCCACATTGATTGAGACCCCAGGGACATGGTATAATTGTTATGACAATAGAACATAAGAGGGTTTATTTGCTTGTTGTTTGATTTGTTTTAAATATATTTCTTCATTGGTTTCTTTATTCATTTGCCATGGTGTTACTGGCTTTTGTTTTTCATTGTGTTTTGTTTGGGAGTATTGGGAGGAAAGCAGGTTTCATTTTTAGTGAAATGTTAAAAAAAAAGGTGCCATTTTGGATGGTAGGGACGCTCACAAAAATGATGTTTTTGCAAGTTTTTTTATATAGGACCAAATGTTACTTTGTTGTTTTAGACAGTATTGCAGTCCAACTATCACAATACAACTGTCAGTGAAAGGGAATGAGGAAAACTAGGTAGGAAAAGCATCAGAAAAGATTAAATTCATCATAAATCTGAAAATACAGTGTCAGTGACTGAAAAGACAAAAGCACAAACTATGGAGGAGGGGTTTCAAATTAAGAATAATTCAATGGACCAGATACCATATAAAGAGCCACAAATGCCATATACAGCTCATGCCAATGCTGCTTGTTTCCACTGATTTTTCTACTGTCCTTTTTCTCTTTTTTTTTTTCATAATTTCCTTAACCAGTCTAGCTACTCTTCTATTTTGTATTGGTTTTTTGTATATTTAATTGGCATGCTTTGTTCAGTTATACAATTAATTGAGATTGTTTTAGCAACTATCATAATAGATATTACATGCAGGACCTAGGAAGCATCCTTTCCTCAGACAATTTGGGACAACATAGAAGATCTCAATGAAGCTTAGATTGCAGAAGAGACTTTTTAAAACCTGTTTGGTTATTAAGAATAATGACATATGGCCAAATGTGGTGAGTTGGGTACTCTGGAAACATACACTGATATAAAGTTTAGAATGTAAGATGTTTATTAGACTCAACATGAAAAAAACAAGAGGGGGCTGGAAACAGAAGTATAATAATTCAATTATAATAATACAGGTCCAGCAAAACTTCACTCAAAACAATAGAGCGCTCTGATGGGAATATTGCCATCTAGAGTGTTTTGCATCTGGTTGAAATGCGCGGGTCTTTATATCTCATTTAGTTCATCAACAAGATTCTGGCCTCTTAAAGGAGGGCATGCCCTTGAGAAAGGCAACTCTGTGAATCTGAGGCAACCCCTATACCTGGAGGATTTCTGGTGACTGTACTCCCACAGATGGAAATAAACCTTTCTTAGGCAAGGACCTGGGTGGTGCCTCACTGTGTCTACATCAAAGAGAAATAATTTGGAGTATACCATAGACAGATGTTTTATGGTATTCTCTGCCTCAGTCCCAGGATATTGTTTCAGGTTTCTTGATGAAGGAAACTGTGAAGCAAAGTGTAAATTAACTTTGAAGACCTAAAATAAATTATAATGTCTTCAAGGTTAGAAAATCTCAGTAGACTTAAGTGTTCCTTGAAAAAAAATTGAACTTTCTTTTCAATAAAAATAGAACATTAACACTAGTAACTACATTGGTAGAGAAAAATATCCATTCGAAAATAATTTTTGCATGGTTTATTACAATGTTAGAGGTGATGTTGGTAATACAGGCAATGTAGAAGTGTAATAAATCTCAGGCCAAGATGATACTTGTTCCTGAATTACCTAGCATAAGCTTACTGCTACTACAGTTACAATTTCAAAAGTTTTCATTATAAAGCTTATAAGTATGAGCATGCCTTGTGGTGAGCATGCATTGTTGCATGAAGCCATTCAGAAACCCACATTTTTCCCACTATGTTGTTTGAATCCATTGCATTAACAGCTGAGGAGAAGATTGTTTCTAAAGATCAGGTCTCGAAGTAGAGCTAGTAATTTTATTCACATGCCATTAAACACAACTTAAACACCTATACACACTGAATTGTAAAGCAAAGCGTGGCAGAATCCAACAAAACTAGGACATATTGACCACTCAATGGACATTCATAGCCTTTGCAACAGCTCCTGATATGGACATTCATAGCCTTTGCAACAGCTCCTGATATGAGTGAGAACACCACAGAAAGGCAAGAACTTACAAGAGCAGAGCTGCTGGTAAGGTAATTATGTTGATTTAGAGCTCAAAGAAAGAAGTGTAATTGTCATTCACAGCATCTGAGGAAGTTTGTGGAAGGAAGAAACTACAAAATAAAAATAATGGGTTGCACTTTTGCTCTATTGAGCAATTATCCTAGGAATAATTTGAAAGTTACATAAGGGGAAATCTCAACAATTAATCATTCAATTTTTTTTGAAGTACAGAATGCATAAAGATCTATTGTTAAGAATTTGGAATATTTCTACTTACTGAATTATAAGCTTTTTGTACTTACAAACAATTAATGTGCATATGATACAATCTTCTATGCAGATTCAACAATTATTGAAGTGCTGGATGATGGATTACAATCATTATTTTACTTGAAGCCCAAATAATTGCTTGCAAACTATTGTAAGTGTCAAGAAAAAGTAATAAAATGTGTTGATAGGTTGTTGTAGTTCAGTGGCATTTAAATTTTTATTGGGGTCAAGATGGGAAGGTAGGGAAGCATCCAAATTATCTCTACAATTTTAGTACGTAACCACTTGAAAAAATGTGAGCTTAAGACTAAGTGAAGAAAAAAATAGCTCATCTATAATAATCAATTTCTCCCAATTTTCTTACCAAAAGATATGAGATTACTTCATCTTTGTGACAATTCTGTGAAGAACCACACTATTTTCATTTCTTGAAAAAAAGAATGCTAACATTGGGAAAAAATAACTGTGAGTAAAAGAAAAAGAACTCACACTATGGTTTTATAAGCTACCATCTAACTGCCACTGCACAACAAGGCTTTGTAGTGAATATGGGAACAAACTCACACAAGAAAAAGTACATATGGAAATCCGAGGGTGAGCGTCAGTGAAAGGGACTGATTAAGACTAGGTAGAAAAAGCATCAAAAAAGATTAAATTCATCATAAATATGAAAATATAATGTCAATAATTGAAAAGACAAAAGTATAAACTATGGAGTAAGGGTTTCAAATTAAGAATAATTTAATGGGCCAAATACCATATAAAGAGCCACAAATACTATATACAGGGACACATTTGGTCTAAATAAGCAAGCATGATTTAAATGGTCAAACTTCTAAAGACGTAGCTTCTTAAGGGAACAAAAAGCAATGATAAAGAAGACAGAAGTACATATTGGCAATTGCATGATGAACAGGAAAAAAGAAGTAAAAGTGGAAATTTTAGAGGCCTAAAAAATGGAAGAAAACTGCAAAATCATGGGACTCACAACTATGTCACTATTGAAAAAACATAAAAACAAAGCATCTTGTTATATACCTGAACTTTGACAGATAAGCAAAGGGAAATGTCATAAACAAAAATCTGGAAAATACCCCAATACTATAAAATAAACGAAGGAAAAGTCTGTGGACAACTATTGCAGTAAGTCAGAAAACAAAATTTCCCAAATCAACTGGAGAAAATTTCTCCTTGAAAAATAGGAATGAAACAGAAGAAAAACTGTAATTCGATACTCTAAACAATATTAAATATATTCAAACAAGTATTTGAAGATATATAAAATCTTAAGTAAGAATTTCAAAAAGAAAGAACAGAAATACACAATAAAACTGGAAAACAAAAATTGATTGAACTCTGAAAAGCAATGAAGGGATAAGACAAGATTACTTCAGAAATAAAGAAAATAATTACTCAACTTTTTGGGTGAAAAAAGCACTATAGCAAGAATTGATTTGAATGAAGATTTAGTAGGATTACTGAAAAAGGGCAAGACATCAACCAAGGGAATGTTTATAGCATAAAGGTAGAAGAAAAAAGAATGCAAATGACATAAAGAAAGAACACGTTTCATGGAGAAATAGGCACATAACTCTGACAGACTGTTGTTGGTAATGTAAATTAGCATAGAACTTCTGTGCAGATATTTGACAATGCTTTAACAATATTACTTACACACTTATGTGATTATAAGTAGAAGACTGCCCTGAAGAGATAACTGCAGTTATTTGCAAGTGTATATTAATAAGATTATTCAGTACAGCAGCATTTGTAAAATGTTGTAAACAATCTAAGTATCGCTAAGTACACAGGAGAGTGGTTGAGAATACTATAGTATAGCCACATAATGGAACTCTATGTACCTGTGAAAAATGAAACAGGAGGATATCTGCCAGTTGAGAGTGGGATGATATCTAGTATATAGCACCACACAAAAAAGCCAAGGACTTAAATACCAATTTATGTTTCCCTTCTTCACAGTAAGAAGAGGGGATATAAGAATATACATATGTGTGTTCTAACTGGTTACCTACAGCGAAAGTGTGTCAAAGTGGTGTTAAGAACAGAAGAATGAGAATGGAGCAGCAGAAGTAAAGAAACAGTAATATTTATCTGAGTAGAACTGTTTAGTAGCTCGGATTCTTGGAAATACAATAATGTTTTCATACCCTTCAAAATCCCTCAAAATAAACTATTAAAACCTTATCAAGGAATGGAGGAAAGCCAAAGTGGAATTCCCACACTAACAAATGAAGTTAACAAGACTACACATAATAGCATCACCACTGAAGTTGATTAAGGAGAAAGCAGCTACCTAAGTAACTTTGGGAAACAATATTTTGATTGGATACTCCAAAGCTAAAGACAGAAAGAATTATGCATAAATGTTGTATTCTATTTAGTAAACATATTTCTTCCAATGATAGCCTTTAGCAATCCTGAAGCTATTTTATATATATACTAACATTGAACAAACATGAATAAATATACTGTAAGTAAATTAGAACTGTACATATCATGCTCAAGAAAAGAGTAAGGATAAAATAAACCCCATTGTGTTGGATTGCACCCAAAGTTAACAATATAAACACATACCCACATGCCTATATAAATACCTATGTATATACATACATATATATGACATGTATCTTATTATAATACATATATACACAGAGAGGTAGAAAAGGAAATATAGATGTGAGTATTGTACAGGCTAGTTTACATACATAATCTCTTATTCCTGTCTACTGAGAGCTTCTAGGGGCATTGAAATATAGTAGCAATGAGGCACCTATTGCGAGATCTTGTTTTGGAAACACTATTCTTCAATTAAAAGGAATCAGGAATTCTTAGAGAAGTGCTGCTTTCCAGGGTTGGGTAGAGGCAATACTAGAAAAATCTGGAGTTAGAAGGTAAGAAACGTCTTAAAAAGATGAGGTTTTGTTGAAAGAATACAGGTACTAACCTGAAGATGTCCCCAGTGGCAGAACTGGAGCAATTTGGACATTAAAATCAACCCAGAGAATAAATATCCATGTTTGCACACTGTTAAAAATAATAATCAAACAAGTAAATAGAGAATAAAGAACAGGTCTTTTTTTTACAGAACAATTCCCAATTATTAACTATAGAACGATGACTTTAAGCAAACATCATAGCAAGGAATGTTGCAGGCATGATCTACTGATGGATGCGAAAAGTAGTTAGCAAAGTTTGAGGAGAAATAGTATTGTGTATTCTCAAAAAACTTACTCCAAGATATTATTTAACTACTGAGAGAAAGATAATAACTTTACAGTGGACAGCACCATAATCTAACTCTCAGTATTAACTTTACCAATGATAAGAAATATCAACAGCACAAATACCTTGACATGGCACACTACAAAGGACATACTGCCATTTCTGTGGTATTCATCCCAAGATGTGTAAATTTATTCTGGTCATGAGAAAACATTGGGAAAGCCCAAATTAAAGGAAATTCTATCAAATAGTAGATCAGTACTCTAGAAGAGTGTCAAGGTTTTGAAAGAAAGATAATAAGGAAATGTTAGCGATTACTGGAATCTAAGGAGAAATAAAAACTAAATGAAATGTGGACTCCTGAATAGGGTCTTGGAATAAAAAAATGAAAGGACATAAATATGAAAAATGTTGAAATTTGAACAAGGTCTTAGTATTAAAGCAATGTAAATGTTCTGGTTTCAGTAATTATATTATGGATACATAAAGGTTCACATTAGGGAGAGATAGTTGAAGAGTATACAGGAATTTTGGTATTAATCTTGCAACTCTAAGTAAAAATTGGTTTTAAATGATTATCTAGTCAAAAAGGTGAATTATCTGAGATGTAATATTTGAATTTCATTTTCTTATCAGTATACTTAAAGTATAGTTCTTGAAATTCTTCTCTGTAGATTTTTAAATTTTATAAACAAAACAAGTAGTAACTTTGGCATAATACAAAGGAGAATATCTTTAACAAAGGGACATATTGATAGAGTTAGTAAAGGCCCAGAAATGCAAAGAGAACATACTAATTGTTCAATTATTTGTATACGACTAAGTCAAACGAAATAAATTAAAATTGAATAGAGAGTATGATTCTTGTGAATAATTATTCACCAGATGATATGGTTTGGCTTCATGTCCCCAACCAAATCTCATCTTGAATTGTAATCCCCACATGTCGAGGGGGGGACCTGGTGGGAGGTGATTGGATCATTAGATCATGCTGTTCTCTTGATAGTGAGGGAGTTCTCATGAGAGCTAATGGTTTTAAATGTGGCATTTCCTCAATCTTTCACTCTCTCTCCTGCCTTGTGAACACGTGCCTTGTTTCCCCTTCACTTTCCACCATGAACGTAAGTTTGCTGAGGCCTTCCAAGCCATATGGAACTATGCTATTAACACTCTTCTGTTTATAAATTACCCAGTCTCAGGTAGTATGTTTATAGTTATGTGAAAACAGACTAATACAGAGAATTGGTACCAGCAGACTTGGGTACTGCTATAAAGTTAACCTGAAAATGTGGAAGTGACGTTGGAACAAGCAGAGGTTGGAACAGTTTGGAGGGCTCAGAGGAACAAAGGAAGATGTGAGAAAGGTTGAAACTTCCTAGAGGTTTGTTGAATCATTTTGATCAAAATGCTGATAGAGATATGGACAATGAAGTCCAGGCTGAGGTGGTCTCAAATGGAGGTAAGGAACTTTTTGGGAACTGCAAAAAAGGTCACTCATGCTAACTCATGCTATGCTTTAGCAAAGAGACTGGTAGGATTTTGCCCCTGTCCTAGAGATCTGTGGAACTTCAAACTTGAGAGAGATGATTTAGGGTATCTGGTGGAAGAACTTTCTAAGCAAAATAGCATTCAAGAAGTGACCTGGCTTATTCTCAGAGTGTTCACTTATATGCATTCACAATCAGATGGTTTGAAATTGGAACTCGTGTTTAAAAGCAGATCATAAAAGTTTGGACGATTTGCAGCCCAACAATGTAGTGCAAAAGAAAAATCCATTTTCTGGAGAGGCATTCAACTCAGCTGCAGAAATTTACATAATTAATGAGGACCTGAAAGTTAATCACCAAAACAATGGGGAAAATGTCTCCAAAGCATGTCAGAAACCTTCATGCCAGCCCCTTCCATCACAGGCCCAGAGGCCTAGGACGGAAAAATGGTTTCATGAGCCAGGCCCAGGGGTCCATTGCTCCGTGCAGCCTTGGGAGTGGGTGCCCTGTGTCCCAGCCATTCCAGTTCCAGTCATGTCTAAAAGTGTCCAAGGTACAGCTTGGGCTGTGAATTCAGAGGGTGCTGGCAACAAGCGTTGGTGACTTCCACGTGGTGTTAGGTCTGCAGGTGTGCAGAAGGCAAGAGTTAAGGTTTGGGAGCCTCTGCCTAGATTTCAGAGAATGTATGGAAATGTCCAGGCAGAAGTCTACTGCAGAGGCAGAACCCTCATGGAGAACCTCTGCTAAGGAAGTGCAAAAGGGAAATGTGGGGTTGGAGCCACATGCCTGGAAAAGCCATAGGCACTCCATGCCAGTCCGGGAAAGCACCCACAAGTGCTGTACTCTGCAAAGCTACAGAAGCAGAGCTGCCCAAGGCTGTGGGAGCCCACCCCTTGCATTAGCATTTTCTTGCATGTGAGACATGGAGTCAAAGGAGATTTTAGAGCTTTAAGATTTAATAACTGCCTGGCCAGGTTTCAATCTTGCAGAAGGCCTGTGGCCCTTTTGTTTTGGCCAGTTTCTCCCATTTGGAATGAGAAATCTTTATGCAATAACTGTATCCCCATTGTATCTAGGAAATAACTAACTTGCTTTTAATTTTATAGACTCACAGGTGGAAGGGACTTCCCTTGTCTCAGATAAGAATTTGTACTTGGACTTTTGCGTTAATGTTTGCATGAGTTAAGACTTTGGGGGACTGTTGGGAAGACATGATTGTGTTTTGAAATGTGAGGAGGACATGAGATTCAGGAGGGGCAAGGGACAGAATGATCTAGTTCAGCTCTGTGTCCCCACCCACATCTCATCTTGAATTGTAATCCCCACATGTTAAGGGAGGGACCTGGTAGGAGGTGACTGGATCATGGGGGCGGTTTCCCTCATGCTGTTCTCATGATAATGAGGGAGTTCTCATGAGTGCTGAAGATTTTAAGTGTGGCACTTCCTTGCTCTATCTCTCTCTCACCTCCTCATAAAGACGTGCCTTACTTCCCTTTTGCCTTCTGCCATGATTGTAAGTTTCCTGAGTATCCCCCACCCCAGCCATGTGGAGCTGTGAGTGAATTAAACCTCTTTTGTTTGTAAATTGCCCAGTCTCAGGTAGTATCTTTAAAGAAGTGTGAAAACAGACTAATGCACCATGTATCTTGACACATTGCCTGCCAGTGTTAAAATCGTTTCAATTACTGATATAGTATTGTTTTAAAAATGAGTTCTGGTTAATGTTAATATACTAGGAATGAGGTAAATAAATATAATCATAGAAACATATTTTTATGGTTATGGTTACATTATGTCTGTGAATAAGGAGAACAAATTCAGTAATTTTAGTTTTAATAGTACAAAGTCTCAGATCCAGTAAATATAATATAACAATTATAAAGGCTCTATGTTATATAAATTCATTAAATGTCTTAAACACAATATTTTTTTTTTAATATGTTACTTTGAACATTTAATTTCCCTTTCTTGTACACAGATACCCAGGGAGTATTTCAGTGTGAATTGAGGATTAGTAAAGTTAGCCGGTACTTATTTTATGTACAGTGCCTACACTTAAGAAAATAAAAGCTACATTAGGTAGAAATTGAAAAAGAGAAATTTTAATTAGCAGAGAAACAACATAATGTTTCAAATCATTCTGCACCTCAATTTTACTGATATATAACCAAAAGAGACTAGAGTACAGAAATGTAATCTTTACACAAGTAAGCTCCCAGTAGTTCAAAACAAACAAATAAAATGACTACAAACAGGTAAACTAAACCTAGTAGCAGCTTTAGGTTCTCAGCAAATTGGATGATAGGTACAGCATTCCCATATATTTCCTGTGGGCCCCCACATATTTATAGCCTCCCCCATTATTAATATCTCCCAAAGAATGGTATGTTTGCTACCATACAGGAAACAACACTGAACCATTGTTATTACCCAAAGTCCATAGTTTATATTGGAGTTCAGTCTTGGTATCATATGCTTTATATGTTTGGACAAACCTACATGACATATATTCACTATTGCAGTATCATATCAAGTAGTTTCACTGCCCAAAATAAATCATCTGTGTTCGGCCTATTCTTTTCTTCCTGCTAACCGCTGGCAACCACTAATCTTTTTATGGTCTCTATAATTTTACCTTTTACAGAACATTATGTAGTTGCAATCATACATTATATATCCATTTTAGATTGGCATCTTTCACTAAGTGCATTTAAGTTTCCTTTATATGATTTCATGCTTCATAGCTCATTTCACTTTTGGTCCTGAGTAATATTCCATCATCTAGATGTACCATAGTGTATTTATTCATTTACCTATGGAAGAATTTCTTGGCTGCTTCTAAGTATTGGAAATTGTGAATAAAGCTACTGGAAATTTCTGTGTGCAGGTTTTTTATGGACATAATGTTTCAACTCCTTTGAGTAAATACCAAGGAGCATGATTGCTGGGCTGTACGGTAAAGAGTATGTTTAGTTTTGTAAGCAACTGCCAACCTGTTTTTCAAGGTTGTTGTACCATTTTGCATTTCCATCAGAAGTAAATGAGAGTTCTTTTTGATCCAAATTCTCACCAGAATTTGGTGTTGTCAATGTTCTAGGTTTTGGCTGTTCATTAGGTGGAATCATTAAGATGTGTAGTGATACCTTATTGTTGTGTTAATTTGAATTCCCCTGGTGCCACATGCTATGTATAACATCTTTTAATCTATTTGTCATTTGTGTGTCTTCTTTGGTGAGATAGCTTTGACCCATTATAAAATAAGTTGTTTGTTTTCTTATGGTTGAGTTATAAAAGTTCTTTATTAATTTGGATAACAATCCATTATCAGGCATGTTCTTAGCAACTATTCTCTCCCAGTCTCTGGTTTGTCTTTTCATTCTCTTAACATTGTCTTTCACAGAAGAGAATTTTTTTAAATTTTAGTGTATTCCAGTTTATCAATTCTTTCACAGATTGTGCCGTTGGTGTTGTATCTAAAAAGTCCTTATCAAACCCAAGAGTATCTACATGTTTTCCGGTGTTATCCTCTAGGATTTTTATAGTTTTGCGTTTTACATTTAGATCTGTAACACATTTTGACTTAGTTTTGGTGATGAGTGTAAGGTCTGTGTCTAGATTCATTGTTTCTGCAGAAAATATACAGTTGTTCTAGCACCACTTTTTGAAGGACCATGTTTTCTCCATTGTATTGCCTATGTCCAGTATTAAACATCAATTGACTATATTTATGTGGCTCTATTTTTGGGCTCTTTTTTTTTCTGTTTGATCTATTTCTATATTTCTATTTTTGCCATTTTTTAAAATCAAGCATTTGTACAAAGAAAATAAAAGTGAATTCTGGGTTGTTGCCTTTAATAGATATTAGTCAAATGAAAATTGCATCTTTTTATTCTTTCATACCTGCCTAGAAACTAATAATGAACTGTGGATGTATGTAGTAATCGAAAATAAGACCACAGGCTATTAATGCAGAAACAATTATTAGAGTTAAAAGAGAATTCTGTACCCCATACATGCTCATCTTTCATTCTGGGACCAGAAGTTTAGAAGACATATTCATTTTATTAAAATATTCAAGAATATTACTTAGCATCACCTTTTAAGCATTGATTCTTACTTTATAATTTTAGTCAATATCTGTGCCTTGACAATAATAGTACATCTCATCTGAAAGCTGCTTTTCCTTTGTTTTCATGGTTTGGAAGTTTCTGCTTCCTAAGCTCAAATATCTCTCTTTCTGCATGAAGTTTTCAATTACTGAAACTAAAATTTTCCCACAAAAGTGTTGTTGAGGTGGCTGCATCTTTTAGTGGCCTTTTTTATTTATTCCGTTGTAGATAATGACTCCTTTTTCACACATGTCCTTACTTCTGCGTAACTTCTTTCATCATGTACTCTTCAGTCTTGCACAGAGTGCATGGCAGAGTCAAAGGCTGCTGGGCAGAGTGAAAGGTTGTTTTGTGTGCTGAGAACATCATTATCATCCTTGCTTCCTTTTAGACACTGATTTTATCCTGAGAAAAAAAATCAAACACACATATTTCACAGCATCACATGTACACAACCTGCATCTTACCCCATGTGATCCATCCAGCACAATGCACTTAATAAAGAAGACTTTCATTAGCATATTGAAAACTGAGTTTTATCACTGACTCTCCCTTATAGTTTAGGTACTTTATATATCTTATTATTCAGATAATATTAGAAGGAGAAATTAGACTGGATATTGAAATACTAAAACATCAAACATTTGTAACTAAATGTATTCTGGGCCTCTATTACTTCTCATAAGGTCAGACAATAGATTATCTTGATGCGTTTGTACACTGCATTTGTAAAGAATAAAATGACTTTAAAATGCAGACAGAACATTATATTTCTTGGCACAATAAACCACCTGAAGATTTGTAGCAACTCGGATTTACTCTGATCCCCTAATTAGAATAAGATGCTAAATATCCAGTAGTTTAAACAGGACACTTGAATGACATTTTTGTCTGAAAGACACCAGTATTGGTTGGAAAAATTACAGGCATTTGTCCTTCTACACAAAAATGAAGGCCAAATGTAAGATAAAAAGAATTAAATAAAAGAGACCAAAAGATGCCTGAACTAAAATACATTTCCATGAACTGAAATACATTTACTGGATTAAATATTGAGCTTCTTTGCTTTAAGTAATCTATTTCATATTTGTTAATCCTCAAGCTTAATTCTCAATAAGTAAATTTGTCAGGCAATTATATAAAGTTGGTTTAATTTTCTGCTTACCAAAAGAATTTATCATTAGGCATCTCTCACATCTAAATTTCTAGAACTAATTCTTTTCTCCTCTTATTTCTATAATATATTCAAATGTCTTTTGATTCCCATCAATAACTATTTCTAAATATTTAACAAATATAAACTTCTAAGCTTGGAAATAAAATAATTTCTCTCTGTCTCTCTCTCTCTCTCTCTTTCTCTCTCTCTCTCTATATATATAAGTTTGATAAACAAAAATAGTACGATTATAGAGGTAATATTTTTCATTTAAAAATAGTTCTGGAGTTTAAATTCAAACCAAAGCATTCATTATTCTAATATGAAACAGTCAGCAAATCCCACCCTTTAAACGTACTCTGCCCAGAAGTTTGCATAATGACTTACATGTTTTCACATGAAGAACTTGGAGAAAATAACACAGAGCTGACTTTAAAGGTCTCCAGTTTTCTTTCTTCTCTTTCCCTTGTTTCTCCTTCTACTCTTCCTGACATCTCATGATTGATGTGTTTTCCATTCTCATTTATAAAATGAACTCTTTGCTTGACTGGACAGGTATTTTTTCAGGTGATTGGTTCAGAATTCATTTTTGGTACAATCCTTGTCCCTTTACAAATAAAAATGTAAGTATTTTGTAATGTGTAAGGTATTATACATTATTAAATTTAATGTATTATGAATGAACAAAATCTCTAATATTACAAGTGCATTAAAAAGGATTGCCATAAATTCCCATATACATACTCTAAAGTCATCATAGATAACTGTTTTTGTGAAGTGCAAATGTTCTAGATAATTCTTGAGAGTTATTAGTTAGAAGCAAAGGATAAAACCCATGTATATCTCTGCTTCCAAATTAAAAAAAAAAAAAGTACATTCTTGAAAAAATCCTCCAATAAGTTCCTACTAATCTTAAGAAGGAGGAGATGGTATCATGATTTTTACTAATGAATAACTGATACTTTTTAAACTGATAATAAAAAAAATTAAGGAATCAAAAACAGTTAAATGGAAAATGCCTTGCCTTGAAGACTAAAAAAAGTTATGATGTTGTGCTTTTAAAACCATCTCAATGATTTTTTTTCCTTAAAAATATAAATAAAATATAAAAGTTTACTGTAACCTGAAAAAGAAACTATAGGGAATAGATTAAATAAAACTTGTCAAATAAACATAATGGAATGTAATTCAGAATTAAAATCATGTTGTGGGAAATTATATAATAACAAAATGCTGACATAAAATAATATGAAAAGTATTGCGAATATATCAATGGTATGAGCTCAGTGACTTTAAAAGTTAAATGTGTATAGACAAATATTGCTACTATTTATTGTAGAATGTAATATTAATGTGGCTCATCTGTTGATAGAATTATGAGCACTTTTAATTGTATATATACATTTTATTTTTATAATTTCTAAAATAATATACTTTTACATCAATGTTAATTTGGATTAAAAAAAGAGAAATAACACAAGAAAATGAAGTCATTCTTGTGTGACTTTCTTTTCTACATTCTCTGTGGAAAACATTTCCATGCTTAAGTCCCTCAGTACATCAGTATGTAAACAAAGATGCATAAAACATTTTTCCCAAATAAATACATTTATTTCATCTACATAACAATTTTAAAATAAGACTTCTAATTAGATCTTAATATTTCAAACAGCTGCATGACATAATCTATCTTTGGAGTAGAAAAAATACTGAAAGGGAAAGAAGTGGTCATTTATTTTCTGTCACTTGAGCAATGCCTTCAATTAACAATACTTTTCAATTCTCTTTTCTGTGTCACTCAAAGAAAGCTAACATTTTCCTGAGCCTTTTTTTCCTCCCCTTCCCCACTCCATCTTAGGAATTTTCTCCAAGGATTGTGTTATTGAAAGACATTAAGCCCAAGTTTTTGTGTCTCTTCTATTGGATCGCTATTTTTAAAGCATACCTTCCTTTTTGTAAAATTAACATTGACAAATTGAAGACAACTGGGTTCTTTCTTTAAATTCTTTTCCACACATAAAGCTGTGTCAAGTTCCATGGTAAGGAGACCTGGGATCTGTTCTGGGGTTTGAAACAGTACATGACATATCACTAATACTCTAATAAACGTGTGTTGAATGGAAGAGTATTTAAACATTTTTTCTTAGATAAGTCACAAGTTTGGGGCGTGGTTTTTTAATAAAATGAGAATATAGGGGAAGATCATATTTAAGTACTGTTTCCAATTCTAAAATTGAGAACTTCTATAAATTTAACAGAAGCCTATGTTGTAGTTCCCTGGAAGAAATTATTTGTCACACTCTACTATGAGGAGGAGCAAACACCTTTCTTTACATTTTCAAAAACAAACATTCTTACTTCTAAATTAAGGATGGCTTCCTTGACATAAAGTATGTAACTAAAAAGTAGAGGACATAAATTTCCCTAATATGAGGACTGTGTTCACAAATTTTAAGTTTTCATGGGATCAATATCAATTTATGTGTGATAGATCAATATTTGTATAAACTGATATATAGATTGATATAATGGTTGATGACTTTTGTATAGAAATCAGTAAACACCCCCTTCTTGACAACAAATTGACTTCTTTTATACCTGTCAACGTTACAGGGATTCAGTTTGCTTGTTGGAAGACAATTATCCCTATTTCTTTTGTTATTTCTCCATATCATATGAAGAAGCACTGACAGCTTTTGTTCTACATTATTTGTATAGACACAAGCATATAGGTCAACCCTTTGCTTAGGAGGCTGGTTCATTGACATATATTGAAGTTACTTTGCAAGTAGATTGATCTCCGAAGTTTTATTTTAAGATATCTTAGGCCACAATCTACAGATGAGCAACAGTGACTCCCAAAGAAATTCATTCAAGAGAACCTGATTTTGGAATGGAAATGAGTCTACAAAATTCCAGCTATGACTTAATGGCATGCTCGCTGTCTTCATTAGAGCCAGTATATAAATGCAATATTTTAATTGAAGATAATTAGCTAATGTTTTTTTCTTTGTATTTCCAGTTCATCGCAACCTTTCTCTATTTAAACACATAAAACTTGTGATATTCTTTGCTTTATAGTAGAAATATTAAAGCAAAAATGCTCACAGATATAAAGAAGTCAAATTTCGACTTTTGAATTTTGAAACTCATACCAGAAAAAAATGTTTGATAAAAAGAAAGGTAGTAATATGTAGATATTGTTGAAGAGGTAAAATAAAAATCTCAGATAGTTTAAGGGATCCAACAGCAGAAAAAGCTTGTGTACCATTTCTCACATCAAACCTAGAATATGAATTATACCTCAGAGTACCTTACTTAGTCCAATATAGAAATGGCCTGTTTGCCTGAATCAGTATCCCAGAGTTTCCACTCACTCTGTCATGGTCTTGAAGTAGAATGCCTTTGTCTTTTTCTGGGCTAGCACAAAAGTGGCAAAGTGCCTTACAGATAACTCTATCAAGTTTTTCATAGCCCTGAAGCAATACAGAAAGGGGCTCAGAAATGGTAGAGAGAATCAGACTTTAATATCACTTGAAAACAACAAGGAACAATATCAAAGTTCCCTGAATGGATTCATAACTGAGAGCAAAACAAAATGATGTATATCCAAAGAATGTTAGTTTTGATACCTGAAGACCAATAATTATGGATACCCATTAACTCATGAAAGCTATGTCATTATATCACTGCAAACGATCTTCACTGCAACTACAGGGAAGTAAACTTAGACCTTAATCAACTGAAATTTAATATTGCCATAGCATAATGATAGCTCAAAAACACGTATTGTTGAATTATTACAAAATAAGAGTTATATGTCTGGTATATCTGAGATTGTAGCCTAAACTTTTTTGTATATCACATGTATTGTAAAGTGTTTTTGTACCTGTGACAAAACCATAGATAAACATAAAAACTATAATTTTATATAATATCTCTTAGCTACAAACTCATTTAATGCTTAACTTTGATAAAGATGTATCTTTGAAATCAGTTTGAAGATATGCATATCTTTCTTTTGTTTATGGAAAACCAAATTAGGTTATAGCATCAGAAGGTGACATTCATTAACATTAGTCCTTTACTGGTAATGGAGGTAGAAATGTTGCATATTAAAATCACCTAGGAAGATTTTTTTTTTCCTTAACCTTCCTTCCTTTCCTTCTTTCTTTCTTTCTTTCTTTCTTTCTTTCTTTCTTTCTTTCTTTCTTTCTTTCTTTCTTTCTTTCTTTCTTTCTTTCTTTCTTTCTTTCTTTCTTTTCCTTCCTTCCTTCCTTCCTTCCTTCCTTCCTTCCTTCCTTCCTTCCTTCCTTCGTTCCTTCCTTCCTTCCTCCCTCCCTCCCTCCCTTTTTCTTTCTTTCTTTCTTTCTTTCTTTCTTTCTTTCTTTCTTTCTTTCTTTCTTTCTTTCTTTCTTTCTTTCTTTCTTTTTCTTTCTTTCTTTCTTTTTCTTTCTTTCTTTCTTTTCAAGACACAGTTTTGCTCTTGTTGCCCAGGCTTGAGTACAATGGTGCAATCTTGGCTCACCACAACCTCTGCCTCCCGGGTTCAAGCGATTCTCCTGCCTCAGCCTCCCAAGTAGCTGGGATTATAGGCATGTGCCATCACACCTGCTAATTTTGTATTTTTAGTAGAGATGGGGTTTTTCCGTGTTGATCAGGCTGATCTTGAACTCCTGATTTCAGGTGATCCAACTGCCTTGGCCTCCTAAAGTGCTGGGATTACAGACATGAGCCACATTTCCTGGCCCTAGGAAGATTTTCAGATGTCACCCTCTCTGGTTGTTGGAGACTATCAGGGGAACTAGCCCCCAATATTTCAATGTAGGTTCTTTCTATTTTCCCTAAATGTTGGCTGGTCTGAGAAATAAAGGGAAAGAGTACAAAGAGAGAAATTTTATAGCTGGGCCTCTGGGGGTGTCATCACATATTGGTAGGACCTTGATAATGACCCCAAGCCACAAAACCAGCAAGTTTTTATTATGGATTTTAAAAGGGGAAGGAGTATATGAACAGGGAGTAGGTCACAACGATCACATGCTTCAAAAGGCCATAAAGATCACAAGGCAAAGGCAAAATTAGAATTTCTGATGAGAGTCTGTGTCCTGCTGTGCACACACTGTCTCAATAAACATCTTAACAGGAGACAGGGTTCAAGACCAGACAACCGGTCTGACTAGAATTTACCAGGCTGGGGTTTCCCAATCCTGGTAAGCCTGAGATACTGCAGGAGACCAGGGTGTATTTCAGTCCTAATCTCAACCGCATAAGACAGACACTCCCAGAGCAGCTGTCTATAGTCCTACACCCAGGAATGCATTCCTTCCCCAGGGTTATTCCTTGTTGGGAAAAGAATTCAGCGATATTTCTCCTATTTGTTTTCTGCAAGAAGAAAAATATGGCTCTATTCTGCCCCACCCTGTAGGCAGTCAGACCTTATGGTTATCTTCCCTTGTTCCCTGAAAATTGCTGTTATTCTGTTCTTTTTCAGGGTGCACTGATTTCATATTTCTCAAACACACGTTTTACAATCAGATTTCATATTGTTCAAACACACATGTTCTACAAATCAATTTGTGCAATAGTGGTCCTGAGGTGACATACATTCTCAGCTTATGAAGATAAGAGGATTAAGATATTAAAGACAGGCATAAGAAATTATAAGAGTATTGATTGGGGAAGTGATAAATGTCCATGAAATCTTGACAATGTATGTTCAGAGACTGCAGTAAAGACAGGCGTAAGAAATTAGAAAAGTATTAATGTTGGGAAGTAATAAATGTCCATGAAATCTTCACAATTTATGTTTTTCTGCCTTGGCTCCAGCCGGTCCTTCCATTCAGAGTCCCTGACTTCTTGCAACAAGAGACCAAGTATAGTTTGAGAAAGAACTTCACTCTTCACCACAAGGTTCACATTAAATTGGGATCTAGTGCTTTTTCCACTGGATAAAGCATTAGCAATGTTGAATTTTAAGCCCTTTCTTATCTTCTTGTAATAAATAATAAATAGATTGTCAAACAAAAATTATTTCCACAAGAGATGGCCTACTTTCTGCATATCTTCCTTAAGCTTTTCATTTCTGGTCTTTTAGCTGCAAAAGAGCTGTCCATAATGTTCATTTCAGCCTTATTTAATGTGTCTAAATATATCTCAAAAGTTTTAAAGCACATGTTATGTAAAATGAGTGACTGTCATAAACTTCTTGCAGAAAATGATTTTTAAAGTTGCAATTGTTTAGAAACCAATAGCAACACCTATGTGTGTGTGTGTGTGTGTGTGTGTGTGTGTGATTCCTGTAAATGCAAACAAACAGAACAAACAAAACAATCCTTTCCTTGAGCTACATAAGACATTATCTTACTTGACCTTTAACTTTTCCCAAAAGGAAAAAGTCATTCATAAGGACATAGTCCTTTATGCTTAAAGGCTCAGATGAAAGGATCTTTGTTCAACTGCAGTCTTTTAACTACTGCAGGAAGGTGTTTGTGTATTTCTTTTGTTTTGCATTATTTTGTTGGGTTATATACCTGAGACTACGACAATTCTGCATTCTTCAACATAAAAATTATGTATTTCCTGCCAATCTATCAATTATCATTCTATACCACTACAAGGCCATCTTCTCAAATTCATGAAAGAATGATGGCTTTGATTCCTCTTGTTGTTGTTTTTGAAGGATTGGTGAAAAACAATTAACTTTGTTTTCTGGGAAGAATAATATAAAACTCATTAACTGGAAAGCATCATTTTGTGAATTACTCCAATACTTTGCATCAATGTTAGACTGTTCCAACTAGAAAATTTTAACATTTTGATTTATACTTACCCTTCAAAGCATTTACAGAATATATTTCATAGACTTTTAAACAAAGGAAATTTTAGTGTACATAATAATGTGATCCTAGACAAAGTAGGTCTCATATACAAAAGGATTATCAGCACAGAATTTAGTGAAAATGTGACTCCCCTCCAAAGTACACACTTTGCCACTGACTGATATTTTAATTTTAGCAATTAAGTGTAGAAGGTGAAACTTCCAGAATGTTCCATATCACTTTCCCCAACTTACGTATTCATTATGTTTTAGATATTTTATAATTATCCTACAATTTAATGCATATGATGTGGAAAAAGTACATTCTGCAAAATACAGATTAGTTCGTTTGATGTTTTGGATCCCAGAAAGGATTCCAAAGATATTTATTGAAAGCATTAATTATGTATATTAAAATAATTAGCATATTGATATAAAACAAACATTTTTAGACAAATGTGTATGTATTTTTTTAAATAGGCTGGTTTTCTAGGACACTATTTTAACTAGTTTAACTATAGTTTGGCAAGGCATTGTGTATGTTATGCCATCTTTGTTTCCTGGTATAAGCCTGATATTTTTCTTGAACCTTTTCAAAAGCTTTCAAACTGCATTTGCTGCCATCAGATTGCCCCCTAAGTAATCTATTTTACTATTGATTAGATGAATATTTTTAAATATCAATGTGGTAACATCTCTCTGTGTTTTTCATCATTTCCCTGGATCCTAGGACAAACTTTAACTTTTTTACTCATTTTTTTTTTTTAATATTTCAGCTTTAAACTGCTACCTTGTTATTTTATGATTTTATCTCAGAAATACTTTTTATTATTTCACATTCGTGTTGTGTACTTTCTCATTTGTACATTTGTTTATGCTACTTCATCTGTCTAGACTATTTCTTCACCTTTTATGACCAGAGTCCCTGAAATATTTAGTTTAAATGCTATTTCTTTCACGTTTAATTTTCACATTTCTATAATCTCTCAAGAGGGGAAAATTCTCTTTTTACTATAAACTCTTGCATTTTTCTTTCTCACATTTCTAGCATATACATTTTAATTGTATATAAAAGAGTAATAATAGCTATAGGCATCAATATAGTAATGATAGCTAATAGTTATTGAATAGTTGCCTAATATGTGATAGGCTAATAACTTTGCATATAGCTCATATTTAATATTGTAAGCCTTCTTATTAGATATGTGTTCTTGCTGATCTTTAAAGATGAGCAACTTAAAAACTTATATTTAAGTCAAAGTCAAATCACTAGAAATTGGTGGACATGGGTTCTAAATGTAAATGAATTTACTTCAGCATTTGCCACCTTAATACCTATGCTCTATTTCTTTAACTGAGGGAGAAATACCTAACTGAAAGGAATTTGAGAGTAAATTAGCTTTTTGATATAACTCTAGCAGAGCACAAGTATCCACAATGAATTTCACTACAACAAATCAGAGTTTAAAATATTGACGAAACAGAAACGCACATAAAAAATTGGTGAACTATTTGCAGAATTTTAGTAAAATCTAATGATCTTACAAGTGTTTGCATAACCACATCCAAAGAGTACTGATTTGGGGTCTTTTGAGAAGAAAGATTTTAGCACTTCCCTCTAGAATCCTTCTCTTAACTTGGTCCTAATAATTTTTTCATGCGTTTGGGTACAGATGGTAGAAATTATTAGCAAATTTTCAGGTAATATAAAGCTAAGAGAATAGCAAAAATGATGAGTTATAGAACCAAGATGCTAAAAAGTCTTAACAACTTGAGATAAGATAATTTTATTATGATATATTGTATGATACATATAAGGTAGGGACAAATATAGTGTAAGGTTAATGTACCATAAATATTTGGGCATCTCAATTAGATTAGTTCTTTGTGAAATCTATTACCTAATTGTCTATTTGTAATTATGTATTTGTCTTTGTCAAGAAGATTCTGTAAAATCATATAAGCTTATGAGAAATTTGGATCTGCTTCTATATAAGACTCTACAAAATAGTTTTTGATTGATTTAAAGAGATAAGAAAACAAGTCCAACATGGAAAAAAAGTCACTAGCATTTCTTGTTAAAAATTGATGACATGATTTGATGCTCTTTGAGATGTGCCAGTGTGGCTGGGGTATAGTCCTCAATTATTTAATTAAACACTAATCCAGATGTTGCTTGGAAGGTATTTTGTACATGTGATGTAGTAGTCTATTCTCACATTGCCATAAGGAAATACTGAGACTGGGTTATTTACAAAGGAATAATGGACTCATAGTTCTGCATGGCTGTAAAGGCCTCAGGAATCTTACAATCATGGTGAAAAGGTAAGAGGCGTGTCTTACATGGTGACAGGTAAGAGAGAATAAGTGTGTAGAAGGAACTGTCAAATACTTTTAAAACCATCAGATCTTGTGGGAACTCACTCACTATCATGAGAAGAGCATGAGGGAAACCATCCCAATGATCCAATCACCTCCCACAAGGTCCTGTTCCCCACACATGAGGATTATGAGGATTACAATTCAAAATGAGATTTGGGTGGGGACACAGAGCCTAACTATATCATTTGATTAAAGTTTATAACCAGTTAAATTTAAGTAAGGGAGATTATCCTAAATAATTTTCATGGGCCCGATTCAATCGTCTGAAAGGCATTACATGAGAGAAAAACAAATTACATATGTGGTCCACAGCTTTAGCCAGTACCTGGCAGTTCTAGATTACCCTTCTCGAAGATCTGCCCTTCTTGAAGACTTGCCCTGTGGATTTAGAAATTACCTAGTGAGCTCCTATAATCAAGTAAGCTAATTCCTTGCAATTATCATACCGTATATCTCCTGCTGGTTCTGCTTCTCTGATTGAACCTTGATAATAAGCATTAGTTAACAATTAGCTCAATGAGTGTCAACAATGAGATGTAGTTATTTCAAAAGTTAATTTGCCCTTGAGTTGCTGATGAAAGAGTCAGTGAGAACCCAGTGATGCATTATCAGATCACACAAGAGTGTAGATTATCAGTCTGCAGACTTAATTTCCCCTGCTTCTGGGAAGACAAGTTAAAATAAAACATGCATTCTTAAAGAAGGATTGCTGAGCCACTGATCTGAAAGAAGTGTGGATTCCAAGACTTTACATAGATATCTTAGTGAGTTAAAATTTAGGACTAAGCATTATCCCTAGAACATAGCAGATATTCAATATGATAAGCTTATTCATGTAACAAGTACAGATTGAATTATAATCTTACTTATCTGTGCAAGGCAGCTTTAATTAGAGGCACCATCAATAGGAAGATTGCTATAGTTGTAGAGAGTGAGCTTTCTGGATTTACACTAAGTGGGTGAGAATTTGTGTTTCACCAACTACTAGCTCTGTAATTGGGAAAATTTATTTGTTTATTTTATTTAAAAACATTTATATGAACTTACTATGCACTAGGACTTGTTTTAAATACTTTACAGTTATTGAGTCATTTGATATTTACAAAAGAGGCAGGATTTTTATTACACTCATTTATCAGTTAAAGAAACAGGTATTAACAAAATGCAGCATAGAGTACCAATTAAGCACGTAGCGACTTGAGATTGATTACTTGGGTATGAAGCCTATCTCCACCACTTTCTATTGATGTGACTCAGATGATCTATTTAAGCTACCTGCATCCATTTCCTCAACTGTTCAATGTGATAACAATAGTACTTGCCTCAAAGAGTTATGGTACAATTAAATTCGAAAACATGCCAAGAAATTAGAATGACATCTAACACATTATAGGTGTTCAAATTATGTTAAATAATAACATTGTCACCATTATTAAGATTACTGTTAATATTATTGTTATTACAGATGGGGAATCCAAGTCTCCAGGAAAATTAGTCACTAAGCAGAGGTGAAGGGACCAATAAGTGAAACAAGCTGAAATTAAATCTCAGTTTATCTGTCCCCAGATCTTGGGCTTTTCTAATTATATCCTGCCTTTTTATGGAGGATCACTGGCCTGTCTCCATGGATGACAGCTCATAGCTTGTCTGCTTCATATTGTTAGATGTAATTAGAAGCAGAGTGACTCCAGGAGTCTGAAAAGCACAGTAGATGAGTTCCAAGCATTGATCATGTCTTGCAACAGATGTCTTCATTATGTAATTCCAGAGCAACAGAATCATGTCACACACAAATTTTCCAACTCAGCCTATTCCAACATTAGCTTAGTCTCAATTTTGTACACACACCCAGTTGGCTTCCCATTTGCTGATCAATGCCATAATACAGATTATGAAGACAAAGTACTTTGAGTCATGAAGAGAGTAAAACAACAGTTTTGGAAACAGAATATGGATATCCTTAGACTCAGCCTTGCTGAGTTCCTGTATGTCACATTGTTTTATCACTGTTTTAAAATCTGTTCAAAATGTTCACACAATTTTATGATGATCACTTCCAGGTTCTGTTTGCCTGTTCCTTATTCTCTTGCCTATTTTTTTTTCACAATGACCTATGTCTTCATGTTGACAAAGGATGATAGTGTGATACATTTTTCACTTGCACATAACTACATCTGTGACTTTTTAAAAATTAGATTTTCTGTAAACATCTTCTGTTCACAGAGAAAATTGTCTTTCTGGGAACTGTAAAAATGGGAAAATAAATAGAGAATGTACCAAACAGAAACAGAATTAACACTAATCAGACCGCTTTGCAAAGTTTCAGCAACTTCAGCCTTGATTTCAAAAACTTCCTACTTGATTTCAGAATGAAGTATTAATTATGTGATGAAGTGAATAAAACTCAAGGTATCCCTTCAGAGAAGTTTCCCAAGGCCATCACTTTCTCAGCTGAATACACTTCTAATGTCATCATCCAGGGAAATGAGAGTTTCAGCATAAGAACTGTGCCCCCTGGAATTATAGTTATTAAGTCCGCCCTTCTCCTGTAGGACCTCCCTACTTCACTATGTTCTTTCTCTCCAGCAATCATGCAATGTTATTAAACTACAAGCGAATCTCAAATTACAAATACAAATTATCCAGCTACAAGCATTCTCTCTCACAGTATTCCGTTCATGTTGGCATATTTCCACACATAGAAAGAATGTTGGAAGAAAATCAAAAGCGCTTGGCAAAAGTCCCAGTGCTAGCACTTTCCAGTTCTGTGACCTTGGGCAAGTCATTTGGTCTCACTGGTTTATAGTTTCCACATCTTTAAAACAGAAGATGATAATTCCTTCTATGACTGGTATGAGGCTCAAGTACAATATCTCTATTTAAGCAATTTGGAAATTATCAAATTCCATATAAAACAGAGGTATGATTTCAGTTGGATTCCTTCCTCCTTTAGTTTCAAAACCCAAGAAAGCACAGTAAAATTGTAGAGTATACAATGAGTGAATACATGAAGGGATGATTTGGGGTTAAATTTTGTTGTTGTTTTTGTAGGTTAATTAATTGATCTATATAATTAACCAACTATTGAGCACCTACTGTGGCATCACTACAATAATACCGGACCCAGAGAAGATAGAAGATCTCAGAAATAAGTAAGTTAACCGTGCCACTTCAGTGTACTTACTATGTGCCATGATCGGATGCAGAGAATGGAATAGGATACAACTGAAACATAATTGATTTGGATGGAGAAAATGAGGAGAGAAAGAAATAAGTGAGAATAATGAAACTGGAGAAGTTAGTTGGGGCCTGGATCTCTTTATAAAACACTTTATTCTTTTTATAAGTTTTATATGCTGATGTTCAGAATGCAAATATATTTGAAAAATCATTCTCTTCTAAGTTCCCCAATGATCATGATGCACTTAGGAGACTATGTAACATGTTTTATGTAATGCATCTGCCAAGAACCAACAAGCTAGTTTGTTGGAAGATATCTTTACTATTTAATGTCCTCAAAATTTGGAATTCCTTGCTTTATATCATGAGCACAGTTGCACAATTGGTATGATATTACTTTCCAATTAGTCCAATCGAGATAAAGGTTTTATTGTTTTGCCAGTCTCATTAAATATAGATCTCCATATCTAACTTCTCATACAGCTAGAACTTTGTTGTGGTCACTACAGCCACTTCCTGCCAGCTGCAGATAATCTGCAAGTTCACATTTACATTTATTTTACACCAAAATTTACAAATGCTGTATGTTTCTACCAATAAGGAGGGCTGCCTTAGTTTTTATTCCGATATTTGGATTAGCTTACCATTTACTCACTTGACACTAATTTTCTTTTTACTTTACTCATTATTTTCATTGCTTCTATGTAACTTCTTCAAAATCAGAAGGTTGTTCCCAAACACTACCCACTCCCAAGTCTTTATTAATGACCACCTCATCTTCCAAGTTACTGTTCCAAGCATTTCAGGTTCTAAGCTCAGATAATGGTTAAAACCCCCAACTTGCAGAACCAGGAGAGACCCATCAAATTCTTCACAATGCACCTTTACCTCTGAGGCACTTGGAAATTGCAGTTTGGTTAGGTGGGGTTCTCCCCACTCCTCTGGTTCTATGCAACCACATTTTAATATTATCTAACAATTTGCTCTAACTGTAGGGAGATCAGAGTGTGCTAATTTGGATGTCATATAGCCAGGGATTCTGTAGTTCACCCTGAAGTCTGGACCAGATCTGTGACAGACGAACACCTCTCCATTAGAACAGCTCTGCCAGGCCCACAGCTGACCCACTCCCACGTGCCTGGAGAGATATGAACTCTCCTTTGTTGCATTTTTACCCTTCTCTAGGGAAGTGGTCAGAAATCTTTTTAAAATATAAACAATATATAGGTTTTTTCTAATTGAAAACTTTTTCTGGTCCTGTAAGTAGTAAACAGTTTACAGTTTGTAAGCCAATTCCCCCGGTCACAAGTATCCAACTCTGCTGTTGCACAAAATCACTCACAGACAATACCTAAATGTGAACTTCAGCAACGTATCCAGGACCTCACAAGTAGTGAGTGACTGTGGCAGGGTGAGAATCTGCTGCTAATATTAAGTAATAATGACTTTATAGAATTATTTTGCTCAACATATATGAATTAAGGATCTACTTGTGCCAAGAACTCTTCTGGACACAGATAAACCTCATCATATAGTTTATGATTTAATTAAATCAGATCCTTCATATGGTTAAAATAATACCGGACAGCTTAAAATTAAAACCCTATTGTTTTAAAACACTCATTCACATCACCAGAGGCAGTTTCTTATACCTACTTTTGTTTCAGGCCTTCAGTTAATCACCTCAATATCACTAAATACTCTGTTTATGCATCTCTGTCATGATTGGTTAATTTTAGAGTGTATCTCTACTGAAGATGAAGATATTACTCCTTTTTCATTTCTTATTATTCTTTATGCTTTCTTCAAAATTTCGAGTATTTTGTTTTGTTCTGTTTTATTTTGAGACAGGATCTTGAGACTGGATCTTGTTCTGTTGCCCAGGCTGGAGTGCAGTTGCACAGTGATGGCTCACTGCAGCTTTGACCTCCTGGGCTCAAGTGATCCTCCCACCTCAGGCTCCTGAGTACCTGAGACTACAGGTGCATGCCACCACACTAGGCTATTTTTGTTTATTTTTTTTTTTTTTTTTTGTCAGTATGTTGCCCAGGCTGATTTCAAACTCCTGGACTCAAGCAATCTGCCTGCCTCAGTCTTCCAAAGTGCTGGGATTATAGGCATGAGCCACTGCACAAGGTCCCAAGCTTTTACAGTGATCTCTTTACTTTTATTTGTTGACATTTTCATATTTACAGTTTGCTCTGTAATTCTAATTATATGTTCAGTGTTTGGTAATTAGCTGATTTTAAATATTGAAAATGAAAGAACATATCATTATGATTTATATAAGTATTGTTTGGAACAAGTTCAGTACTGTTCTACCATTTATTTTCTCTATAGCAGTAATATAACATTTAATGAGTTCTCATTTATTATATACTGTGAGTAGTCTTTTAATTTAGTATTTAAACATAGACCATATCATCATATAGCAATCTTTTGAATATTCAATCTGAACTGAATATTATTAATATTTAAATGTATAAATAGGTAAATACATATGTATATTGACTAAAAGTTAGAAAGAACACTTCACAGAATCTTTGCATACTGTTCTAGGAATTACAGTAATGAGATAAATAGGCACTATCTTTGAGACATGCAAAAGCTCTGCTCTTTCTACACTTCTATTTCTCACCATTTAAAAAATGTAATATGCACAATGTATTTTCTCTTTGTGACTAGATTAGGAATAAAAGAGAAAAACACCCAGCAATATGAATTATATTTATTCATAATTTATTTTCAAAAACTAAGAATGTATAATAGAAATTATGAGCTCTTGGTCAAACAAAATGTTATTATTATTTTAGTGTGTTCTCTAATGAAAATAGATAAAAATAAGGTCTATTTTCTAAATGATGGTTTGTAGAAATGATCCTAACTGAAGTTTGTTGCTATATTCTTTGGTTTTGTTTTTGAGATGACTTTTATTCTTTTCTATTGTGAAGTTGTCATGTTCACCTTCACATTTGATGAGGAAGGATACCTCTGAAGCCAGAGTGATTATCATCTTAGCACTTTCTGTCTTGTCTGGAGTAATAGGACAGCCTTCTCTTTTAAAGAAAAAGTGACAATAATGCATTTCTAGCTACTTTGAAAACAATGTATTCATGATTTTTAAAATTACTAACAAACTGCTTTTTGATATACCTTACTGTATCATCTACAAGTATTATCTCATTTGAAATTTAAAACGAATCTGTAAATAAGGCTTTTCTTAGCATTCATTAATTATGTATTTTTATACTTTTTCCATGAAAGTCATAATTTAAAGATGTTCATTTAAAGTGTTCATTTTAGATGAATAGTGAATGGCCCGATAATTTTTCTAGTTTAATTAAGGTATTTTGTTTTTATATAAGCATATATATGTTGACTCCTATCAAAATGACATTCTTTAAAAGTAAGTTTCTTATATTTGAGGAAGGGTCACTTTTACCTAAACATTATGTGTTTGCTCACTAAAATGCCACCTTCAATAGTATTTTTTATTACAAATTATCACATAATAAATTAATCACATTCAATGTGCAGGTCTTTGAAAAGGACTTCATTGTTTTCTTTTTATATGCACAAATGTTCTTAGTATTATATCATCTTGAAGCCATGGCATGAGGAATTTTTTTTTTTTTTTTAAGAAAAGAGCTAGAAAAAATGTTAGTGCCAAGGAGATTTCTTTAGAAATAGAACATGACAGTCTATTTCTTGACTTTCTATTTGCCTTTACCAATTTTCTTCAGGCTCGAGAAGACATCACAGAATAGATGGTGGAGAAAAGGATTCCTTGCTATTTTTCTGTTCTTAGTCTAACTAACGCACTTCAAAACAATTCTTATATGGGCCTGTTAAACATTTTGCTAGTAGCCCTACAAAAAATTGTTGCAAAAATGCTTGGTGCTGCATGATGGAATGAGTTTGTTAATTTTAGTACATTGTGATTAAGTTTCAATAGAAGGGGAATATGCCTGGAAGATCTCATTGTAAAGTGTTGTAAAGAGATAAGTAATCTGGAGATTTTTGCCTTTAAAAAATGACATTGGGAAACTATCCCTTGAGAGACAAGTCAGATGTAATAAACAAAAGCAGCAAACTATTGAGTTATCTGTGTCTATTGAAGATGATATGCAATTATTTAGCATTTCTTTTTAACGAAAACTTCCATGCATTTCTTTCCCTAAAGAAAGTTATTAAAATGCCAGTACCTTAGTATGCACATATAACCTTACAATAATACTCCCCAGAAAATATTAAGAAAATCAATAAAGAAATCAATATTAGTCTGGAGTCTGAAAGAGTTGCAAAATACATTGATGGCTTCCCTTTTATGTGTTTGGAAAAACTGATTTCAATAGCCTTGTTACTGATTCTTAGAATTTCATTTAAAACTTTTTCTTTCTTTCTTTCTCCAAGACTCAGCAGGGACATGATATTGTGAATTAAAATTCAGACAGTGAATTAGAAAAAATGTCAGTGTTTTTTCTTAAGATGGAAAAAAGATATTTTCACTGCTTTATTAGTAAGTTAGACATCAAAAGATGAAAACACATGATATTATCATGAAAAGAGAGAAAGAATGCTGTGTGGAATAAAACAAACGAAATCTAAAGATCTACTAAGACTTTCAGTATTTTCAGTTAAAATATTAAAATACTTATTTTCTCATTTGCAACACTTTTGTGTTAATCTGTAAACTTTTTTAAGTGCCCAATTTAGGAGCCATAAATAAGCCTTCTTTGACCCTATTAATCTTGCATTTCTTGACCCAACTCTGTGCTCTCTTTTACAACACAACTTAATGAGTTTTTAATACTTACAATTTGCAGTTCCTCTCCTTTATGTTCTTTGCAGCTTCTCCAGTCAGTCTTTGTTCTCTATCATTCCACAGAAACTGCATTCGACCAAGACTGCGAAGACCTCCAGTTTGTGAAAACCAATGATTAATTTTAGTCTTCATCTTTTGAGGACATCTGAGGGAAAGAAAAAAGAAAAATCTGAAGCAAAGGCCTTAAGATGGAAACATTTTTGGAGTTTTTGAGAAATATAAAAAAAGGTCAGAGAAGCTGGAATTAACTGGATACAGAAATAGTGCAAGAAACACAGACATAGAGTTAATGGGGACAAATAGTCTTGTAAATGGCCTTGTAGGCCATTGTAAGATGTGGCTTTTTCTTTTCATGATATGCATAACCGTTGTGGGTAAAGGATTAACATGAACTGACTTGTGTTTTAAAAGAACCAGTTTCACAGATGAGTTGATAATAGAATGGTAGTGAAGAGGGTGGCAGTTCAGATAAGGCAGTTCGGATGCAAGGAGAAATGTTAGAATAAAAATCTATCAAGGAGAAGGAAGTAATAAAATCAGTAAAATGATATGATGCTGAAAAGTTAAAATGCTCAACATTGCAGGCTATTGGGGAAACACAAACCGCTAGAATTATTACAATCAAAAAGACAGACAATAATAAGTATCGGCATGGATATGGAAAAATTGAAATGGAATGGTACAGTCATTTTACAGTCCATCAAGTTGGTAGTCCTTCAAGATGTTATCAATAGCAATATCACATTATTCCCAAACTCAACTCATAGGTATATGCCCAAGAAAACTGAAAACATAGGTACACACAAAAACGTGTACACTAATGTTGACAGCTAAATTATTCATAATATAAAAGAAGAAAACTACCCAAATGCCATAACATGGTAAGTGAATAAACACATTGTGGTATATTATTCAACCATTAAAAAAATGAAGTTCTCATGTGTACCTCAATGTGGATGAACCTTGAATACCTTATGCTAAATGAAATAACCCAACTAAGAAGAGGATGTGTTCTTTAATTCCATTTATGTGGCATGTCAAGAATAGTCTTATCAACAGAGACAGAGAGGAAATATTTGTCTCGGGTGTACATTAGAAGAGAGAATGGCGGCTATTGATTGCAGGGTTTCTTTTTGAAGTGACAAAAATTTTCTAAACAGATTTTGCTAATGGTTGCACTACTGTGAGTATACTAAAATTATTGAATTATACACATTAAATGGGTTGATTTTAGAGTATCTGAATTATTCCTCAATAAATATGTTAAAATATCCATACATAATTAATAAATGGAGACATTATAACATAATCTTGCTAAGTCAACCCAGGATAAACTAAACCTGAAAGCTGGCAATTTTCTAGTTAAGTTGGAAAGAGTAGAGTCAACCTGGAGTTTTTGGACAACAATTCCTATATTTATATCATTTTCTATATATTCTGCAGTGACTTGTGTAGGAAGAGGATACAGAAGTAGAAGTTTGTGTGATTTCTCTTGTTTTTTTCAGATCCTATGGTTTCTTATGATGAGCAATGTTTGTGTCTTTACAATAACAGATTCTAGACAATATTAGAAACATGTATTCTTGTTTATTTAACCTGTGACTATCTATGCTGAGGAAAAAGAACAAATAAAAGAGAGAGGCCAAATCACTCATGTTTGCCTTGAAAATGATGCAAATTCTATTCTAAGAATTTCCAGTGTTATAAACAAGCTGTTAAAACCTCCCAAACCTGCTTGTTCAGAATCGTCTGCCTGCCCTTTAGCTTGGTTCACCCACACCCACTGTTTCCTACTCCAGACAAAATTAAGCAGGAAGATTAACAAATAATATGAAATAAATTATTTAAAGAAGCTCAGTTTATAATCCATAAAATAAATTTCAATTCATGATTCTTTTATCCTCTTTGTTTTATTATCTTTATCTTATCATTGGCCTTGGTAGCATAAATAGACCCAATACCAAAGCTTTTCTAACAAGAAGTTATTCAAGGACTGCTGTGTAAATTAAGCTGTTTTTCTTACCAAAAGCAAAAATGAAAAACAAAAAACAAAACCTTTCAAAGACAGTCATATTCCTTTAGCTTGAGAATAGGAGCCCTAAAGGCAAAACTAATAATAATAATAATAATAATAATAATAAAAATTTTAAAGACTCCTTAATACTTGATTTTAACCAAAAATAATCTTTTTCCTTTCTTCTGCGGATATTTAGCTCATTCACACATGAGCCCTTGGTGGTGTTCCATAGTAATATTATAATCTGCTCTTTCTCTCGCCCCAGTCCAAAACCCATGCTATGTGTCCTTCCCAAGCAAATCTCCCAGAGGCAGATGCTTCAGTCAGCAGCCTCACTTTCATGGAGGCAAGAGAGATCTTGAGTGACCTGGCTGTTCTTCAGACGGTCTGACAGTTTCTGTCGCTGATTTCTGCCTTAAAGTCCTCTCCTGCTCCCCACTCTGCCTTCCTCCAAGCTTGAATTTGTTTCTGGGTTCTGTTGGGTTCTATCAGGTCCACTGTTTTCCACCTCTGCTGTGACTGTCTTCCTTCAATATTTGTGTATTGAGTTAGTTTTTTTCTGCTTTGATTTATGAATATTATCCCATCTACTTTGAGTCTTTCAAAAATCCATGGAAATACTCTTTTTTTCGTGATGTTTTTTCAGTGCTGCAATGGCCTCCTCCTCCTCCTTTTTGTTCTCCTCTTGTATCATTATGGTAGATTTTTTTTTACTGACCTAAATGGGACAAAGACAAAGGGAGAGGCAGATAGCTGTGCTGTTTTCACCATCTTGAACTGGAATTCTTTGGTGGTATTGTATGTATACATCTAATTTCATATATACTTTTGCAAAGTTGATGCAAGTACATAAGGATTGTGATAGGAATGTTTTTTTCATTGCCATCTGCTTATTATACTTTCTACAATCTCACTCTCTCGACGTTAAATCTGAGCACTTGGTCTTACCCCTGTATTTTCTTGTGTGTTGCAATGTTAGAAATAGGAATTATTAGGCTTTTTAATTGTTTCAAGAGGGACAAGTCCCTGTATGTGGTCATTTTGAAGATAAATTTCTTATTTGAAGTAAAAATACAATCCAGGATGAATCATATGTAATATAATCCCCATTCAGTATACTGTTTACATGGGTAGGAACATAATTTGTAAGTAGACACTATTCCTGTGTAACCCATATATCAGGTATCTTTTTTTTATTATTGTCAATCACCATTACTCTCCCTTGGGCTCTTTTTTTTTTTCCTTATAAATGACACAACAAAACAAGTCTCTGCATGCAAAAACCAGTGACTGCGTCCATATATTCTTTATTAACTCAAAAAAGTTATTGGTATACTCTCTGTACATTCTTCCCCTTTCTTTCCCCCTTTCTGAACCTCTTTATCTGTATACAAACACATATTAAAAAATAAGTAACTAGGAAGCACATTTGCCTTATACCCATGTACCAGAAAATGATATATTTCCTCATTAATGATCATATGTACACAATAAGCAAAAAGAATAAATCACAAATTATCTAATCTTTTTCTCTCTCCTTCTGTCTGTTATCCACCTAACTGGTACCTCTGTAAGCAAATAAATGAATCAAGTAAAATTGTAGAGCATTTGTAATTATACTTGAGAGCTGAGCATGAGTATTAGACATCAAGAAACGTAGTTTTTTAAAATCCATAGCCTTGCATGTTAATTGTCTACAAACAAGTATATATGCTCACTTTGTCTGAACAAGGGCCTGGAGGAAGAGATGGTTAGTTTAAACAACAAAAAAAAAATGACTTCATACATCTCAATAGGAATGATGAAATAAATGCAATAAAGTCTATCTGACCTCAGAATTTACATGTTGAATGGAAGAGAAAGGGGGATCATTATATTTTATTTGCCATGTGTACTAGAAAGATTTGATAATTTGCCAGATTTTTCTATAGCTGGAGACATTTGCATAATGAGAAGATATAGTATACAAACATTAAGTTACTTTACTTGCAATCACTTGAAATTATTAAGATGTTGTGTTATTTGTTATTACACTAAAAGAGGATACCTTTCTAGCTGAGGTCAGTTAATTTGTTATAAAAATGTTAGAACAAAATGGCAATGTCATGTTTTAAAGTTGCTGTGCATGAATGGTTTCTTGCGGGGGTGTTTAATGGAGAAATTATATTTTTGAAAGATGAAAAATAAACTTTAGAAAAACAAAAAAAAAGCAAAAAAACAAAAAACAAACAAACAAAAAAAGAAAAATAAACTTGAATGATGGTATGAATTATATTTTGAAACACATCAAGTAAGTGTAAGTACAGAATGTACTTGCCAAGCATGGGTTTTCCTAAATATCTGAGTGTACTCTACTTTGTAAATATATTTTTGAAGCAAATTGAAAATAAAATACATTTTCTATCGATAAACAATTATTTGGCATTGGTAGCACACTACTGTAGCACATAGGTGAAGAAGGGAAAAATAAATGAGAATATTAAATATTATCAACTCATAATGAAAATTTGCCTTTATTGTTTTTGTAAATCACAAATTATTTTTTAAATTATAAATTTGCTTCAGTCTTAAAAACAACATGATTGCAAGGAAAAGCAATTCATTTCAAATTATTACTTAACTTTTTTATTATATAGCTAATATCTCATATGTAAGACAGAACATTTAGAAAAATAATCATAATGAAAAAACTATCACATACTGTTTAAATATTTATAGGTAAAAATTGGAAGACTATGTCATTAATGTTTTCTAATGTATCATATCTCTTAGTATCTGCTAACTCACATGGGCTTGGCCCTCAGACTTGCTTTTGGCCATTAGGCATCAGCAGAAATAACACAAGCTGAGGCTTCGTAAGCACTGTGCATTGATGATTGCTTCTTGAAAGATTGCCATTACTGTGTAAAAAAATCTGGATGACTCTTCAAAAGAGATCAGGTGCAAGAGAAATAAGGTACCCTGACCTGTGGCCCCAGCTAATATCCAGACATGTGGTTCCAGACTTTTTGGACCACTTAACCCTAGGAGAATAGCCAGAGGACTAAATCTTTGCAAGTGACTCCAGGAAAGACCAACTGGTAAACTGTCCAACTGAACTTGACCCAGATTGTAGAACAGCATGCAAGTAAATGATTGTTGTTTTAAGCATAGGAAACTGAAACAAAAATTGGAACCTAAATCTGAGGTGCAGCCGTTCAAAAAATTAGACAAATGACATTGGATAACAGCATTGAATGAAAAATGGAAGAATGGTGAACAAATTGTTAGTGAAAGTTGAACAGACAGTGAAGAAATGATCACTGGAGACTGGAAGAATTATGAGATGTTTTGCAGTGGTGAAGTAATAGGAGAATATGAAAAGTGCCAATTGGCTTCTTTTAGCTGCAAAAGATGAGAGAGAGAGAGAGATACTGGAGAGAGTTTTAGCTTACAAAGCAGAATTTTGTTAAGCTTGTAAGCAGACTTTAGAGGAAACTTAGATCCTCTAGGGATTGTTGGGTTGACAAATAAAGCTTGATAAAATCCATTATATCTAAAATATATATATATATTTTCAAAGAAATGGCTTCAGAGTAAGGATCATGCAAAGGTGTTGCTGTCAATACTCTGTTAAGACCTCTGCACTTTAAAGGTATTGCCGAGTGGACCCTCTAAGCAAGAAACAAAATGGCTTCTAACTTTGTGGATATAATTCCATGGAAACCCAACAAGCCCAGAGAGAATTATGGATGTGTTTTTTTTTTTTTTTTTTTTTTTTTTTGGAACACATGTTACGATCCATGATCAGATTTATAGGAACTGAGAATTTATTAAGATTCTACTAGCTTGACAAAAAGAGTCAAAAAAGAAGTCAAAATAAAAAGAGGCTTTGGACCATCAATGTTTTACAGAGATCAGGCTGAAAAAGTATTCAGCTTCAAGTGTACCCATTTGTTGAAGAAAAATAAGTACCTTTTAGAAAGCAGAGCAAAACATCCCAGAAGCCATACTCAGTCACAGGAGACAATAACAGATTATAAACCGCTACCTGGGAACAGAATCAGCCACTAATCTTGAAAAATTTCCTGCCCCTATAATAGGTGCCCCGACAATCTATTTGGCTAGATTTTAAAATTGCTTATTAACAAGTATCAGCTAAGGTCTCCCACTTGATCCTTTTTTGGATGAAAGCAGCTATTGTGATTATTCTGTCTTTGCAGATTATAGAGTGTTTACTCTTTCTTTCTTTCCTTCCTTCCTTCCTTCCTTCTGTTCATTTATCTCTCTCTCTTTTTCTTTCTGGTTTTGATGTCTTGAGATCTAGAGCAGCTACAGCTGAGGAGTCTCATCTTAATTCAGACTTGATGAAAATGAGAACATCATGAAATTTAGCATAATACTGCCAGTGTTGTCCAGCCAAAGAACACCGGAACACACCTTTGAGGAAGGAATACTCAAGTGAGGCTAAAGCTACAATTGGTTTGCCAATTTTAACCAGGAGAAGGGCTGTTTATTTTTGTGAATTCCATAATTGTCTGTGTTTAGTTAAAATTTATATTGGTCTTGTTTCTTGTCTCACTTTGTTATGTTTTTAAAATAGACTTGTCCTGTGTTAGTTGCTGGAAGATTGTTTATTCTGGGAAAATAACAGAACCTAGCTGAGAATACCAGTCCAGCTTGTAACAACACTATGACCTAGGTGTTAGTTTTGGGTCAGTTCCTGCGTGTCCATGGATGATTTTCTCTTTCTTCTCTAGTCTCCTGCCCTTTTTCACTTTAGTCTTTCCTCTTCCTAGACAATATTAATATGCCCCTTCTTAAAATCACTCCTACTTCCTCAGAAAACCAAATTCAAAGCAAAACTCCATCTTCTTGAATATCAGGAGAAGAGATATTTGGGGAGTCTTGGGAGAGTGAGAGTGCACTTTGCATATGAAAAGTCTTTAATCATTGGGCCTAGAGAGCAGATTGTAGTGGATTATTAATCTAGGTAGCAGATTGTAGTGGATTATTACATTAATACACAACTCAATAAATCACAGTAAATCATCCCCCTGGGTATCCAAGGCCTTCTGTAGTCCATTTTCGCAGTGACTCTGGGCATGGTCATATGCTTTACTTTGGCCCAAAGGACATGTTAGTATTAATAACATTCTACTCCAAAATATACTACTGGCATATTGGCAATTTTGAGTTAAAGGCATTTGGAAAACAGCAAGTACAAGAAGATCACTCTGACCTTCCTTTTGCTTCTTATTAGTGAGAGATGGAATTCCCATGTGAAAGGTATTCTGCCTATATCAGAAAGAAAAAAAACATTTTTATCACGGATGAGAAGTTGAGGCTGAGGGAAATATGTGAAAACAAACCTTGTCACATGAACCCTTATCTCCCTAGCCACTTTCCCACCCAATTAACTACCCTGGCCCAGATCCCTTTGCCTTGTCACATTTTTACAATTTCTTAACCTTTGTCTGATTTAGCCTATAAGTGTTCAACTCTAAGTGCATCTTTGGGTCTTCATTTCCTTAAGAAAGTTCCCATGCCATGTCGAACTCTTACAGATGATTCCCAGAATAAAAATGTCAACTCACATTTTTTTTCACTTTATGATGGCGCAAAAGTGGTACACGTGGAAAAAAAACTGTACATTGAATTTGGAATTGTCATCTTTTCCTAGGTGAGCCATATGTAATCCACGTTCCCTCTGTTTGCTGGGAAACAGCTGTGAGCCCCAGTTCCCAGTCAGCCACACAATCACAAGTTTGCTCTACAGTGTATTGTGTTGTCAGTGTTTTTTGGATATTGTGTTCTGTGTCTTTGTATCTGATCATCTCTACAAAACTTCCATCTGTGTCTCCTACTTCTTGTGAGAAAAGGAAGGCAAATACTCTTGAGATGAAACTTAAGATAATTGCTCAGCATAAGGTGGGCAAGCCAGTAATGGCCATTGCAGTGAGTTAGGACATTTGCAGTGTGTGAAGATAGAGTGAAATTGTCAGCTAAAGCAAGAAGTCTTTTCAGCACACTCAGAAAAAGCATGTATATGATTCTACTTATATGCAAGTCTTGTGTAGTTCCAATGCTTCAAGAGGTGTCATAATTTTCATGATGTGAAGGTCAATAGTGAAGCAGCAAGTGCCAATACTAAAGGTGCCAAAGCTTTTAAGGAAGAGCGGCATAAGATAATTGTGGATGCAGAATATTTGCCAGAACAAATATTTAAGGCTGATGAAATAAGTTGGTTCTGAAATCATATGTTGGAACATACATACATTCATCATGAGTCCAGGACAATGCCAGGATTCAAGACATTCAAAGACTGTGTAATGCTGTTGGGTGGTGAACATTTTGCAGTTTAATTTAAAGCCTTCCCTAAGCTACCACGGGGGAAATGCTAGAGCATTCAAGAATGTGAGCAAGCATACATGTCTCATTATTATCGCTATGACAAGAAAACCTGGATGATGTCAGCATTGTTTGAAAGTTGGCTTTTGAACTGTTTTATTCTGAAAGTAAGAGAATATTGTAGGCAAAATAACATCCCATTCTAGATTCCTCTGATCTTAGACAACGCTCCAGCATATTGGTACATGCATGCTGGTGTAAAAGTCATGCATTTGCCACTGAACAAAACAGCACTTATTCAAACAATGGACCTAGATGCAATAGATAAGTTCAAAGCACATTATGTATGGCAAACATTTGTACAGGGGGTTGAAGTGACTGAATCTTGTAATGGGCTCTACGAGTTTTGGAACATTTTTAACATTCTGAATGCTATCCTTAACATCATTGCAGCATGGGAAAAAGTCACACAACAATGCTATTTGGAAGAAAGTTTGATGACATATATGAACACGTTGAAAAGCTTTAACAAAGATTCTTCTGTTGACAAAACTAGTAACAAGATATTAGTATTTGGTGAACAGCCAGAATTGTACATGAATGAAGAGGATGTTCATGACCTTGTTGGCATTGAGACTGAAAAGTTATCAAAGTGAAGCTGACCAAACTGGAGAAAGAAAGATGTAAAGAAGTTGAGGCAGAAGAAGAAGAATTTATAACTGAGACACCAAGAAAGTTCACAGTGAGGGAACTGGTGGCAGCATTGGCTACTCTCAGCAGCGGCTACTCTCAGCAGTGGCTTACGGATGTTAGAAAAAAAATTCATTTTTCACCAACTATAAGAGATAGGTAAGAGCTGACAGGCAAATATAGGATGCTCTTGCTTGCAAAAGATAAATGAATAATGAAAAGAAAAAATAAACTTTACAGTCAAAACTTGATATCTTCTTGAAAAACACTATGCTTGTTAAACCATCAGTAAGTGCCAATCCCTGAATTCTACCAGCGATTTTTTATCTTCATGAGAAGAAAGAGAAATTGATGATCCTGTTGCAGTAGCATCCCCATCACCCAGCAATTAACTGTGGTTCAATGTTTCAAACATTCTTCATGCCCTGTGTACTTTCAGCTGTGTATGTTAATGGTATCATTATTACCATTGTGTTCTTCACGTTCTGTCCAGTATTCAGTAAGTTACATAAAATAGTCAACACTTTATTATAAAATAGGCTTTGTATCAGATGGATTTCCCCAACTGTAGGCTAATATGTGTGTTCTAAACATGTTTAATGTAAGTTAGGCTAAGTTATGATGTCTTGTAGGTTACGTGTATTAAATGCATTTTTGACTTACAGTATTTTCAACTTAGGATGGGTTTAATCATGACATAACCCTATCACAAAGGGAAAAGCATCTGTATGAAATAAATTTGTATATTTTTCTCCTGTAGGTTTGTTTTAGATCAATTTAATTATCTGGCCAAAAAAAGTAAAGGTAAAATTTTATATTCTCTGCAAATATCAGCAAACATAATTCAAGCACAGATTTAGTAAGCATTTGAACAATGGGACTTTTCTTCTTGGAATGCTGTCATTGCTTTGAGAGTCTATTCTAAAGAGTCCAGATGGAGATGAAACTAGATGTCTCAGACAAGAGTCCTAAATAACCATGAGATATGTAAGTGGGATCATTTTGGTTCACCTGGCCCCAGTTGAAGTACCAGAACTATATTCATAAATATTGGGAATACCAACAGGAGAACCATACATCTGAGGCCAGCCCAGTTGTGAGCAAATTCAAAACCAGCACTAAGTTGCTTTGATTATATATAGACTTAACTATTAAATAAAGTCTATATTAAATATAGACTTAAACTATTAAAAGTCACAATATTTATAAAAAAAAGAAATTATGCTATAAATGTACATTTTATACCACTTTTTATTTTCACCACTTAACATGCTGAAAAACACTTGTAACAATTAAGAAAATTTATCTTAAGAAAGAAAGTTAGTTTAATTAAGAAAACTAACCTAAACTGTCTCGCTTAGGTTACAATTCTACTAAGAATAATTCTGGATTGGTTAACCAAATAGTGCATATTTTTTGAAAAAAGGTTTCCATATAATCCGTTCTTTTAAAAAATTTTAAAGAAAAGTATTTTAAGGCAGAGTGATTTATAATATTGTTGTAAATATTAAACCATGACTCAGATACCTGTGTTATTAACCACTGGACATCATTCTAAGGAAATGGTACTGCATAGGAAATGTAAATGGGAGACTTTCATGTACTGAAAAATATAGGCAAAATATCAATTAGATACTGCTTTAACCCTAGTCAGGTTTTATATTATTGTTAGAATTTCATAGGGAGTATTATAATTGTAAAATTGACAATCTTCTTTGAATAGATAAACATTACTAAATATGTTACCATAAATACATACCATACATCTCTGGTATGGGGCTTTAAAAGTTAACTATATTTAATAATTTTATTAAAGGAGACTTGCATCTTGTTTGACCTGGGAGAAAACAACATAATTCTTCTTGCCAATCAGTGTGGATTTTAAATGATATTAAGTAAGTATAGTTAGAAAAAACAACCATGCATTTGGAAAACAAAATTGGATTCTTCAGATAATTGGTAAAACTCAAATCCAGAAAGATTAGTGGCAAATAAGTAAAACAAATTTGACTACTTTGGTAAAATATGTTTGAATATTATTTAGACCTTGAGGTAAAGAAGAATTTTGAATACATGACAGAGACTATAATGTAAAATATATTATTTGTAACTTTTACTATATAATACATTAAAAACTTCTGTTCATCAAGTGATAAATAGAAATAGTACCCAAACTGCATATATATAATATATATTCATAAAAAGTGTGTGTGTGTGTGTGTGTGTGTGTGTGTGTGTGTGTGTATATGACCCAGTATAAAAATGAGCAAATAACTTCAACAAGCTTTTCGTGGAAGAGGAATCACATTTGGTCCAATGAGCATTTGAAGTAATAATGTCATCCAATAAATGCATAATGCATATTTTAAAAATAAGATAATTTTGCAATCAATGCACAAATTTGGAGTCACGATATTGATATATTAAAAACAATGTGGATTATTTGAACCTTATTTTTAAATAAGATTTATTGATATAATTTCAAAAACATTTAATTTAAATGAATGGTTATTGTAAATGAACAGTTTAATGAGTTTTGTTTGACAAACATAAACAGCTGCATAATCACTACTAAAATTAATGTTTAGAGTACATCCATCACTACAGAAATTTCTTTCATTCTATTTTGCAGTCAATTCACAGGTCTATCCTACACTTGGAAAAAAATGATTGATTTTCTGTCATTATAATTTTGCCTATTTCTGAATTTCCTGCAATCAGATACATAGTCTTTATATCTAGATTTCTTCCCATAGCCGGATGATTTTGAGACATATCCATGATATTGCTACTGGATTTAAAAATTGCAAAACCACTTTGGAAAATAGTTTATATTGTGAATTGAAACTTCATGTATGTATATTGAACAGGAGGCATACACAAAGTCTCAGTTACAATGTTATTAATGTTAAAAGCATGTTGATGTATAGATAATGAATAAAGAATGCAGTATTTCACTCAATGGATTTTACAATAGTAAACATGAATGAACTATAGCTATGTGCAATAATAAGAAATAAACCTTACTTATAATACCACAACACTAATTAAAAGATTAATCTAGTTACAGAGTATAACATAAGGCATGATACTTTATTACACATTTCAAAATTATCTGAAATTTAAAATAAATTGTTTTGGTTTATATATGTGATAAAAAGGAAAAGTAACCAAAAATTATAAAATTTAGGACAATGTTTACCCTGGATGGTGACAGAAAAGAGAGAGATATGTGAAAGGAGCCCACAGTTATCTTAAATTTGTTATAAATACTCTAGTTCTCAGGTTGCATAATATGTTCATGAGTTCATTACAAAGGAAAAAAAAACAAATAAATAAAAGTCTAGTATGCCGCTAACTAAAATAAATTAGTTTAATTATATACAACTGTGTTTCAAGAACAAACAGCAAAACAAAACCAAAAAACAACAAAAAAGTGGGAAAACATATCCAGAACTGTTTTGTTGTTGTTGTTTTAAAAATACTAGTTCAGAAGGGTAATTGCAAATAACATTGATATGACTGTCATAAAAATAAGTTCTTAAGGCTCAGAGAATCTGAAATTTTATTATACAAGAAAGAGTTTTCATAAACTACTCTTTATCCAGCATTTTAAGAAATTAAGAAGCAGGTTCTTCCTCTATGGCTTTATCACAGATTGATCTGTATAGGACATAACTTAAAAAATGACATTTATCTCGCTCTAGCTTTAAGTGAAGTAGAGAACTTGCAATTCATGGAGCTTGGAATATTGGTTGACTCAGGGGAATTAAGCCTTCTCTAGTCATTGAGGCTTTAAATCTTCAGACAATCTCCTTAGTATTAGATATCTGCATTTCCCATGCCTTCCACCTGAGCAACCTGACTTTATCATGACCGGTTAGGAAGAATATTTGGTTAAAAATTATGGAAGATTTTTTCCTCCAATAACTGAAAACAAGAAACAGATCTCAAACAGAAGTTGGTTTAGCAAATAAAAAAAGTAGTTTTGTTTTTATTAAGTTAAAATAAAATATTACCTGTATTTGTTTCTTAGTACTATGTTGGTAAAATATATCTTTATTGATCTGGAGTTTATTTACTTGTTGTAAACTCTTGGTTATTTTCTAGAGTTCTAACAAAGGCAATAGTGACTGTTTTGCTCATTTTTTTGGTGTTTAAATGAAGAGATGAGCCCTTGGAGCTCCCTATTTCACCCTTTTTTGGCTGACATCATTCCAGTTCATTTATTTTATGAAATGGGTATTATAAAGTAGCAAGCCTGCACAGAATTTCTATTTAATTTAGGAATTTTAAAGAAATTTCATTGTTCTTTTTTGTTATTGTAACTTAAATTAACTATTTTGTGGGAACTATATCCTTGGTAACAGGATATCCATATGCTCATGCCAGAAGGAAACATAACAGGGTAGAAAATATCTATGGTTTGCTTTTATAAGATCATCCAAGTGTCTCAAGCGCTTGTTAAATCTACTTTACATGTTCATTCTCTTCCTAATTGTACAAATGCCTATTAAGTATTCCTTACATATAGAGGATTTTGCTTGTCAACATCCTAGGAATACAGAATTATAATTTATTAAATATGTTTTTAACAAATGCCCAACCTATTAATAAATGCCAGTCAGCAAAACAAAGCAGGGCATGTAATTTGGCTGTTTTTTTCTTATCTAATCATACCTGGCATATTTATTTGCTCCCTTTTGAGTATGCTAATTCATAAATGAAAGTGCAGCTTGTTTTATATCCAGGCCTTTGTTCCGAGAAGCCCTTCTTTACCCATTTATTTTATTGACATCCTTTGGTCGTTGAATATTGATCATTTTTCAATCCTTTCTATATCTAGGTCTCCTATTTCTGAAATATGATTAGAAAACTCTGAGTTCTAAAATTTTGAATGACTCTTCCATATTGGATCTATGAGCAGTCCATTTAATACAGCAATGTCGTGGATGAATTTTCCAATGGCGTGTTCTAGCTTTTGCTTATCTCGAGATCTGCTGACCTTTGTTAGTATCCCCAAAGAGAGAGAGAGTGACCAGAAAAAGAAAATTATTTTATGAGGTAGCGTATGAATAAGGTTTTAAAGTTAGTAAAGTAATGAAATTGTGTGGGTTTGATCTCAGATTCTTATCTTTGTATATATAAACAAACTCCTGTTCATGAAATTGGTAATAATAAATAATATTATTCACATATTTTACTGTAAGACTAAATCATATAATACATGCAAAACTTGAGACATTTTACATATATAGAACTGAAAATGCATTATCATTATTATGAAGAATGGTTAGGATTTGAAAAGCGAGAAGGGAGTATTAATTCTAGGCAGGGATAGGGACATAAGCAAAAATGCAGGAAAGTCTATAGCCTATGGAGAGACCAATCTGTTTGAAACTAGAATTTACAGCGTGAGCCATAATAACAAACTTGATTAGAATTATTAAACTTATCTAAAATTTGAAAGGTAGTCAATGTCAATTTAAAGATCTGGGTCATTCTTTTCTAGGAATGTAATTTTAACTGGTAAAATATGTTAAATATTTAGGCTAGAGAAGCAAGTACGTGGTGAACAAGTTTCAATTCTAATATAAGAAGGACCATCAGGTGGAAGAGCTTGTTCTATGTTGCTCAAGATTGCAAACCTAGAGCTATCAGTTTAGTTTATATATAGGCATATTTATACTCAGAGGAATAAATTACTTAGAATAAACAGATGTCTGTCAAAAGAAGGCTGCTACATATAATAATAAAATGTTACTCACTAGAATTAAAATAGCAAATGCTAGAAGACAAACCACAGATGCTCTAAAAGTGTCAATATAGAATAGGAATTAGGAATTTACATATGTATGTGAGCATATTTATTTTTTCAGGAAAGACACTGTATGATTTAATCATGATCTGAAAGTGATACATAACCTAATAAAGATGAAGACCTGTAGAAACACAACAACAGACTTAGATGCCTTAAAAGGATTTTAAGGTCCCAGTATTCATAGAGAAACATGTAGATGTTGCAATTTTGGCATAACAACTAGCCTTGATTTTCATTAATTGCTGGCTGTGATGGCTTTCTCCCTTTTTACTTTGATACCTATTGCTGTGCTTGCTTCATCCATTTCCTAAACTTTCATTCCTATTCTGGTAAATTGAGCTACTTTTTAGCATTTTCATTTTGTGAAGTTCAGCATTTATCTCCAGACTCTTAACTCACAATGTCCTTTAAACTGAAAACACCAAAAGCTTTTCCCCACTCCCCACATTGCCACACCTGGAGACCTTTTTTCTCAATCTTTTTTATTACTTTCACTGACAGGTTTTACTTTTGTTGTTATTCTTTTGTGAAGGATATTTTTCAAGCCTGGCTATTGTTAAGTCATGAACCTTATCTGTAAGTCAAAGTCTGTTTAGGGAAAGAAAATATTATGAAACACAAAGCAAGGTTAGGGGAGCAGAACTGTTACTCTTTGATTTGCAAGCTATCTTAACTTTGTAAGCATGGACTTTTATTGTCATTTTATTCAGTAAATTTAAAGGCATAAAAAACAAGCTGTAAATCCAAACCACAAAATAATATACTGAATGAGGCAGACCCAGTGGTACATTTTTGGAAAGGCAACTGTGTTAGAATTCTCCTAGGATGTTAGCATGTCTCCAGTACTGTAAGTCACTCCTTAAGCCATCAAGTTTTAGAACTATTGGGTATGGCTTAATAATGTATAATAAACTTGTGGTGTTCTGTAATTCTTTTAGAGATCTGAGAGCATTCACATCTCCTGACCGTATATTCCTCTTCACCTTTAAAATGACCAATCCTTAGCTGAATTCTTGTGGATTCAGGACAAGTCAGACACCAGGCTGTCTTCTGTGAGAGTGACAAACACTTTATCAAAGTTTAATTTTTCCTTTTACAACCAATGATTCAGTAGCCCTTTCATAAAACAGTGTTGAAAGAATTTGTACATGTAACCTCAAGGGGGAAAGAGTGGATTCCCTAACCCATTTGTCAACATTGTGGAATCAAAGAAAAACTGTTCAAAGATAGGGCTAAGAAGCTGATTTTACATGAAGTAGATAGTGTTTCATTTGCAACACAACATTTGATATATAGATTCATGGCATTAAGTTTTTATCTTGTAATACTGACACTGCTGGCAGCTCAACCTGCTATTCCATTAGAACATCCCATAGGAATTCTGGAATTTATCAGCTGCCCATGTAAAAAGAGATAAAGCAAAGGAAAAAAATATTAAGGCTTATTTTTATCAATAAAACAGGTCTGTGCCTTCAGAATCAAAGCTTTTAAACCTCTATCATGAGCACTCTGAAAGAAGCAAGTTGAGAGGCATTGGCAAAAAAAATGTATATGAACAATATCTTTTTATGTCAGCACATACATTCTATTCAGCTTATTTTTTCCTTGAAAATCACAGAATAGCAAGAGGCTTACTTTATTTTTCATTCTGAATTTATAACTATAATGATGACTTCCCAAGAAAATGGTAAAGATGTAAGTTGTGCAGATGCTTTAGTCAAAGCTTCTGAGTTGCTATCAGAGAGCATAAGAAGGTATAAAAACATATAAATGCACTTTTTAGACTAGATTTATTTCACATGCAGACTACAGTTCCTATGTGGCCAATAGTGTCTTGAGGAAGAGCCTTACTTAGTGTTAGTAAAAGAAAGTTTATCTAAGTAGCCAAAATATGAGCCACTAAGGTCTAGAACAACACCGTCCAATATAAATTTATGAGATAATGGAAATACTCAACATCTGTACTGTTCTTAATAGCGGCCACAAGCCAAGTGCAGCAATTGAGCACTTAAAATATGGCTAGTTGGACGAAGGAACTAAATTTCAAATTTTATTAGATTTTAATTAATTTAATTTTAAACTAAATATATCTATAAAACTTTAATTTGTGATATTAAAGGGGAAAATGTTCAAATAATGTACATAACTTACAGAGTTTGCTGAAACCACATTTCATTGTATCCAAGTCAGCTTTATTGAAGGATGTTTTGTGTATTTAAGCATATCTTGCTTAGGAAATATTCAAAAAATGTGATGCAGAGAGGACTTTTAAACTTTTATTTGAAATAATTTATATGATTGGTAAAGGGAGGCTGTGGAAGAAACTGATTGACCTACTTTCTAAGACCTTCAAATAAATACTCTCTTCATCCCAACTTTGTGATTGTCAGTGCTTTATGTTAACTTTTGATTGATATGTCACAGTGATAAATTAAACATGATACCTAAAGAAAAAAAAATGTGAGAAGAGCAAGAAAGCTGGAATTCAAACACAAACTAATATGGACTAAAGAGATGCAAAAGATACTACCTTTACTTAGGTTGTTAAAATGCTTTGAGTTCTGTGCAATGCCAAAAAAGAAAAGATTTTTTCATAGAAAATGACCAGATGGTCAGGAGTTCAAGACCAGCCTGGCCAACATAGTGAAACCCTATCTCTACTAAAAATACAAAAATTAGCCAGGCATGGTGGCACATGCCCGTAGTCCGAGCTACTTGGGAGACTGAGGCAGGAGAATCACTTGAACCGGCAGGTGGAGGTTGCAGTGGGCCAAGATCACACCACTGCACTCCAGCTTGGGCAACAGAGTGAGACATCATCTCAAAAAAAAAAAAAAAAAAAAAAAAGGTGTTAATAAGATGAACCATATTTTGGTTATGATAGCTCCTTTTAGATGTATCTGCTTATGACTGTGCTTCAATAAAAGCATTTAATTTCTTACTTACCTTTTTCCCCATTCCTTTTACAATTATTTATTGAAAAACTGATGTTTAACAGGTTCTATATTATGTTCTAAATTAACAGTGAATTGTGCTTATCTAAAACATCGTGGTGGCTGGGCTCAGTGGCTCAATCTTGTAATCTAAACACTTTGGGAGGCTGAGGTGAGCAGACAGCTTGAGCCCAGGAGTTCAAGAACAGCCTGATCAACATGGTGAAGCCTTGTCTCTACAAAAATACAAAAATTAGCTGGGCATGATGGTGCATGTCTATAGTCCCAGCTACTCAGGAGGCTGAGGTGGGAGGATCATCTGAGCCTGGGGAGGTTGAGGCTGCAGTAAGCCATAATTGGGCCACTGCATGCACTCAAGCCTGGGATATAAAATTAGACCTTGTCTCAAAAAAAACAAAACAAAACAAAACAAAAAACCCAAAAAGGTTCTACAGCCATGAATATGCAGAAGAGTCTGGTTTCCATTCTGTAAATTGTACTTTTCATCTTGAGAAACAATAAGCATTGAAATAATGATATAAATCTGTATTTGGACATATACCTAAGTTCTTAAAAACAGTTATTTGTTAAATATTATTACATCAATTGTTTGAATAATACTAAAAGGTGTACATTTTTAAAAAATAAATAGGATGCCAAAAAATGGATAATCTAAATGAAATGAAAAATGTCTAGAAACACACAAATTAGCAAGACTTAAGTACAATAAAGTAGAAAATGTGACAAGGGTGACAACTAGTAGGAAAATTAAATCAATAACCAAAAACCTCCCACAAAGAAAAGTCCAGATCCAGATGAATTTACTGGTAAATTCTACCAAACATTTTAATTAACATCAATCTTTCTCAAATTCCTCCAAAAAAAATTGAAGAAGAAAAGACAATTGCAATCTCATTGCATAAGGCCAGCAATTCCCTAATACAAAAGTCACTAAAATAAAAGAAGACTAAAAATATTTTAAGAAAATATTAGTGCAAAAATGCACAATAAAATACCAGAAAACAAAATTTAACCATATAATAAATGGATTATATACCATGAGCAAGTGAAATTATTCATGGAATGCAAGGATGGTTCAATACAGATGAATAAATCAATATAATACACCACATTAACAGAATAAAAGGAAAAAATCTCAAATAATCATTTAAGCTGATGCAGAAAAAGCATTTGATAAAATTTAATGTACTTTCATGATATAAAACACTCAACACACTAGGAATAGAGGATATCTCAACATAAGAAAAACCATATGTGAAAAATCAACAGCTAACTTCATACTAAATGGGAAAAGACAAAAGATTTTTCTTCTAAGATCAAGAAATACACAGAGATTCTCACTTTTATGACTTCTATTCAACATAGTATTGGAAGTTCCAGCCAAAACCATTAGGCAATCAAAGGAAATAAAATTTCAGATGACATCATTTTATACAAAAAAAAAGATTCCACACCAAAACAAGCAACTATTAAAACTGATAAACAAATTCGGTAAAGTTGCAGAATACAAAATTAATACACACAAATTAATTGCATTTTTATACACTAGCAATGAACAAAATTGAGAAAACAATTCCATTTACAGTAGCATCAAAAAGAATAAACTACTTAGTAATACATTTAACCAAGGGTGTGAGAGACATGTACATACAAACCACAAAATGTTGCTAAAAGAAACTGAAGAAGATAAATAAATGAAAAAAAAAATCCAGTGTTTCTTAATTAGAAGACTCATGTTTAAGATTCAAACAGATATTTATATGCTAGTGTTCCTAGCAGGATTATTAACAATAATCAAAAGGTGAAGCAGCCCAAATATCCATTGGTAGGTGAATGGATAAATGAAATGTCGTATATACATATAAAAGAATATTCTTTAACCTTAAAAACGAAGGAAATTCTGGCCGGGTGTGGTGGCTCATGCCTGTTATCCCAGCACTTTGGGAGGCCGAGGCAGGTGAATCACAAGGTCAGGAGATTGAGATCAGGGTGAAACCTCGTCTCTACTAAAAATACAAAAAAAAAAAAAAAAAAAAAATTAGCTGGGCATGTTGGTGGGCGCCTAGTCCCAGCTACTAGGGAGACTGAGCCAGAGAGTGAAGTGAACTAGGGAGGTGGAGCTTGCAGTGAACCACTGCACTCCAGCCTGGGCAACAGAGGAAGACTCTGTCTCAAAAAAAAAAAAAAAAAAAAAAAAGTAGAAGGAAATTCTGACACAAGTTACAGCATAGCATAACCTGGAAGATATTATGCCGCATGTATATTAGTACCTAGAGTAGTCAGAGTCATAGCAACACAAAGTAAAATGGTAGTTATCAGGGGCTATGGTGATGGGAGAATGGAGAATTCTTGTTTAATGGGCACAGCGTTTGAGTTTGGAAAGATGCAAAAGTTCTATAGATGAAGGATGGTGATATTTGTATAACAATGTGAAAGTACTTAATACTACTGAGCTATACACTTAATGGCTAAATGGTAAATTTTATATTAGATCTAATTACCTTAATTTAAAAAATATCAACAAAATGCAATATGGTATCCTGGATTAGATATTCTCCCCTCTTTTCTGGAACAGAAAGAGGACATCAGTTAAAGAAAAACAAAACAAAATAAAACAAAACCAGCAGTGAAATCTGAACAGAATCTCTGGTTTAGTAAATATTATGGAACCAGTGTTAATGTCTTAGTCTTGGCAAATGTACCATGGTGATGTAAGAGGTTAACATAAGAGGAGGCTGAGTCAAAAAACTCTTTGAAACTTTGCAACTTATCCATAAATCTATAAGTATTTCAAAATAAAAATCAGTACTTATTAAATAAAAGAAAATTTAGAGGAAAATGTTTACTATATATATTTACAATGCATCTAACATTAACCAACAGGTTTACTCAATAAATTCTAAACTATCTCGACAATTAGGAATTTTAAAATGCTGTAACTTCAATCATTCCTCCTATCTTAGACATTGTTATTTTCTGATATTTTCACTCTACATTGGTTTTGACGAAGATAAAAATGATTTCTATATTTTACCTTAGTGTTTAGATTTACCCATATGTTTATCAAAGACAGTTTGATCATTTTTACTTATAAATAATATTTTATAACTAGGATATTTGATTTCTTTCTGAGGTTCACCCTTTGATATTTCTTTTCCTGACTGTCTATTAGTAGTACATTCTCAATATTTTCTTCTCTCATTCTCTCTCTCTTGCCTCCTCCTTCCCTCCCTCCTTCTCTCTTTCTCCCTATCCCTCTCTTTTTCTCTTCTATATTTACTAATATTGTTTTACAATAATTTTATTTCAGCACTTTGAACATATTATTCTATCTTTGAGACTTAATTTTTGATGTTAAGAAATTTGCTGCTTTTTAATTCAATTTTAGACAGTCTTTCTGTCCTCCCATCCAAACTGTATCTTCTTTTAGGATCTCATCTTTCTGCTGATGTTTCTCAAGTTCATTGAAATAAGTTTTGATTCGGTTAGTTTTATGTGCTCTATTAGTCTTTTTTGTGCTTAAAAAGTCTCAAGATTTGTGTTGATAATAAATGTAGTCCCACCCTGAGCAACAGAATTTCATAACAGTCTAACTATATAAGCAAATTGTTTCTACAATATTATTTTGAAAAGCATTATGGCCCTTTAACATATATTCAATTTCATATTAATCTTTGAATATAAGTGCCTTTTATGCAATTGCATATTTAATGTTTCAAGATGTGTATCTGATTCATTTCAAGGGTTTAATGTAGGTGTTTCATTCAAATACCTCTGTCTTATTCAATTTGAGCTGCTATTAAAAAAATACCATAGACTGTGCAGCTTCTAAAGTGCAGAAATTTATTTCTTACAGTTCTAGAAATTGGGAAGACCAAGAATAATGTGTCAGAAGATTCAGTATCTGGTGAGGGCCTGTTTTCTCTTAGATGACCCCTTCATCCTGTGTCCTCACATGGTAAAAGGAGCAGGTAGCTCTCTAGAACCTCTTTTACAATGGTGTTAATCTCATTCATAAGGGTTCTGCCCTTGTGACCTAACCATACCTCAAAAGACACCACCTCCTAATACTATCACCTTGGGGGAGAAGATTACAATGCATGTATTTGGCAGGAATACATTCAAATCAAAGTAATCTTTTTTGAAGCTGTTACTTATAATAAAATCTACCTTCCCTTGATGAACTATTTTATCTTCTCTGTGTTTCAGTGGACTTCTCATCCACTTGTTACCACAAGCCACACCTTAGAAGAGGTCTTAGATATATTTGCATTTTGAAAACAAAAGTATAAAGTTTTGAATAAAACTGTTCTTTCCAACATATTATTTCCATTAACAAATTAATAGCATAGATAATATCAAAATTCATAATATTCATGTAACAATACTGATGGGAAATTTTGTCTGTAAATATTAAACATTAAAAATAAGGAATAAATTAAAGTTGTCAGTTAAATGTCCATTGAAGAAGCTTGTGGAGATTTCTGTTTCCAGCCAAGATGGAATTAAGAGAGACTGAATTTATGCTTTTACCGGAAGTCATAAAAAAATACTGGAAAACTATATCAGATAGTTTTCAACACATTAGAAATCAAGTAAATGAAAATCAACTATGAAAGATAAGACAAAGTTGAAGAACTTGAAGCGAGCATATAACTCTCCCAGATTACTACCTTAAGACAATGACCATACTTAATACAGAGAGGAAAACCCATTGATAATATGATAGTCTCTAAGTTTTGGAAACAAAACGGAGAGTCCAGGAAGAAAAAGGTATCTTCAATCAACAGGACAGATTTATGAGGAGGAAAAAGCTATACAGAAACTAAACTACAAAACTATTGCACAGAATCTTTTTTGAGTATTCAACAGAATACTAACCAACACGTGTTGTGAGGAAACTACGTGAGACTAGGAAGAACACTACCCGAAATGATTAGTGGTAAGAATGGGAATAGTGTTAGTTCCTAGTCTTCATGTTAGAAACCATCAGAGGCATTGGGTAGAGTATTCAAAGCGCCTTTCAATAATGGGACAATGATAATCCTAAACATCACTCTGAACTCACATAAGTAATCTTAAACCAAGACCTAAGTGGACTACACGATTTATAGGTAACTTGATTGCGTCACAAAGCAAAACACACGAAAATTTTAGGAATCAAAAATATGCCACATGCAATGGTTAAAATGTACAATGTCTGGCATCCAATAAAATATTAATAGGAATGCAAAGAAGGGGTAAAGCACAATTCATAAGAAAGAGAAAAATAAATCAGTAGATAACCAATCTAGAATTAACAACAATAATAGTTTTTAAAATAAACATGGAAACAGTTTTTATACATGTTTTCTGCATATTCAATAAGTTAAGTGAAGATGTAGAAAATATTTTAAAAAATCAAATGTCTGAAAGGAACTTTGAAAAGACATGTTTGAATATAAGAAATAAAGAATAACAGCAGATTTATTATAAGAAACAACATAAGAGAGAAGACAGTGTTTCAATATCCTTAAAATCCTGAAACAAAAAAAAGTCAATTGAAATTCTATATCCTGAAAAAATTATAATTGATAAGACATTCTGGAGAAGGCAAAACTATAGATACAACAGACAATCAACAGTTGCCAAAGTTTGAGAGTGAGGAGTCAGTTGAACAGTAAAATACAAAGGATATTTTAGGGCAGTGAATCTATTCTTTATGATATTTTAATGATGAATTTTAATGCTATGAGTTTATTAAAACTCAAATAACTATATAGAAAGTTTAAACTTAATTTATGTGCATTAAAATACTTTGAGATATTCAGGGATACTAAAATAAAATGCAGATTGTGATAAATCAATGTAGTTAATATAATCGTACTAAACAGGTTCACTGAAGGAGGTAAATAAAGATGCTGACCTAAAGAAATTTGGAAATGGGTGGAGTGTGTAAAACTAAGGACAACATACATTGCACATAAACAACAAACTCTAGTGGATGAAACATACCCTAGAAAGCTACTGCTTTGAACTATAAAAACACTATACATGGATACTAAAATTGAAAAATTAAGTAAATAGATGGCTGATGGTGAGAACTAGATTCTAACTGTTAGAATGGTATTTTACAGATAGTCAAAGGGAGAAGGCTAAAATAATGTAGGAATGGATTAGATTTTGAATTATCAAGCTTAGCTTTACACAAGCAAACACACACAATGATGGGATAAGTCAAGGGACACAAGTGTCAAATGAGAAAGCTTCTAATGTCCAAAGCCAAAACAAATATAAGGTCAAAAGGAGGTGGAGTATAAGGTGAAATACGAATTTCTGCACCTTAAATGTGGCCTGTGCATAGTGACTTCCTTCCAATTAGTACAGTATAAAAAGAGGGGGGAAATAATAACTTTACAGTGGAGAAATTTGACAGACTCTAACTCAGCCAGGTGATAAAGGTTAATATAAACTGTGGTTAAGTAATGTTGATAACATGTACCTTATATAATGTGATGAAAATGATACATTACATATGTGGTCTTACTACTCAAAACATAGAAACTCCGTCTAATTATATAAAATCATCAAACAAATCACAACTGAGGGACATTCTACAAATGACTTGACCAGCACTCCTTAAAATTCTCAAGGACATAAAAAACAAGAATGTATGAGAAATTGTCACATCTAAGAGGCATTTAAAGAGACATGGTGAATAAATGCATCATGGTATCTTGGATGGGATCCTGGAATAGAAAAAGTACATTAGGTAAAATCTAAAGCAATCTAACTAAAGGATGAACTTTAATCAATAATTTGTCAATATTGGTTTATTAATTGTGATTAATGCACCATATTAGTGTAACATGTAAATAATAGAGGAAACTGGTGCAAAGTTTCCTCTGGAATGTAGACATTCTCTTACTGTATTTGCAACTTTTCTGTAAATCTAAATCTATTCTAAAATGAAAAGTTGATTGTTTTTAAAGTATCAACTTATATATTCCTAATATGTGCAGTTTATTACAGGTTAACTATACCTTAATAAAGCTGATTTTTAAAAATTATCCAACAAAGAGGCCAAAACCTAACAATGGAATTAAAGTAAAATAAATGCAAGAGAAGAAACAATTTAAAAAATGAGCAGACATTAATGAGATAAAATATAAACTTAAATTAGAGTCAACAGAAACAGATGCTGATTAATTGAAGAGACTAAAAAATTGGCAGGCCTCAGGAATAACAGATTAAGGGGGAAAATAAAGAATTAAGAAAACAATTACAAAATGGGAAAAGTCTTTATGCCAACAGTGCAAAAACTTAGACAAAGTAGCAGCCTCCAAAAACTATTGTTTACTTAAATGAACAGAAAATGAAATGGAAAACATAAGTAAAATATTATTAAGTACAATGAATTAATACTTAAAATCTTTCTATTGGATTTAAAATTGATTTGGCCCCTTAGGAAAACTATTTGACAGAATCTATGATCCAGCAATTCCTTCCCTGTATACACCCAACAAAAATAAATGTACACACAAAAGGTATTGCAAGGTTATTTACAGCAGCATTATTTATAATAGTCAGAAAATTGAAAAATCCAAGTCCTTATCTCCAGTGGAAGGGAAAATAAATTGTGGCACATCCATACAATGCGCTTATCCTGAACCAAGACACTATTGTAAAACACAAGAAGAAAGAATATTACAAACCTAATGTTATGTTTTAAATGCCAGACGTTTAAATGTCTGATGTTAGGTTTTAAATGTATTAGTTCATTCATGTGAAGTTTAAAAAACAGAACAAAATAAAAATGGCTATAACCAATCTACTTTGTTTTAGGTCAGAATAGTGGTTATCCTCGAGAAAGAGAGAAACTAAGAGCTAGAAATGGGGTCTGGATGGAATTCTGAATAATGGTAATATTTGATTTTCTTGGCAGTTCCTGTTGGGATTTGTTCTCTTGGTGAAAATTCAAACAACTACATACTTATAAAAGTACTCATATCAAGATAGATGTTCCAGTCTTCCAAATAAGAGATTTCCACCCCAATACAAAATTCATGCAAAGACATCATGAAGAACATTTACAGACCAATGTTATTTTTCACATAGATGTAAAAAGCCTAAGCAAAATATTAGTAATTACCCAGCAATATATGTTTTCCATATTTTTACATACATAGTAAAACTTTTAAAGATAATGCTTTAACTCAGCAGGGAATGGGAAGAGAGAGAGAATGTATTTGAAAATGGGTTAACCAATGGCTTTTTAAAAAATTGAGATAATGAGTTCATGAAACATGGAGGATAAGATGAGAAGGTCTAACATTCCTATCTCAAAGGAGAATATATAGAATAAGAGAGAAACAATATTGTAGAATTTTATTAGCATAAAGATTGTTTTACAGTAAATTTTGTGCATTTATTTGGCTCAATAACAAAATTGTTTTTCATATATTCACAAGTGAAAGGAGGAACCAGGGATACATTGATCCAATCATTGGTGTAATATTGAGAAGCAAGCCATGTCTGTGAGTCCTGAGACACCTTCAGGTGACACTAATGTCTCTATGCATCTTCAAACTAAGTAATAATGTTCTTTTATTTGTACTTGGGAAAAACGTGTTGGGAAATCATGCAAATAATTGAATAAGATAAAGAATGCTAATGCTACTATAACAGTTTCCTCTATTAAACTAAACAAGGTTTCACTGGATAGATTATAAGTTTCTTATAAATCCTCTCATTTTAGAGATAAGAATGACATTTTAATAAATGAAATACTACCTGATGTAAATGACGAGTTGATGGGTGCAGCACACCAACATGACACAAGTATACATATGTAACAAACCTGCACGTTATGCACATGTACCCTACAACTTAAAGTATAATAATAATAAATAAATTAAAAAAAAGAAATACTAATATATATATATATGCTTTTAAGTATCATCCCTAGTATTTGTATTCCTAGTTTAATTGGTTCTAACAATTTCTTTAAAGTATATGAAATAAAGAAATTTTAAGACTTCACAGTTTTTCCTTGTATTAGACACTTCCATGTGAGAAAGAAACATCACTTGGAAACAATTTTTAGGTATATGTAACCACAGAGCACAAAATCAACTTTGTTATCATCCAAATGCCTTGGTGCTTAAAAATATAGTTTGTTTTGGTTTGGTTGTGTAGAGCCATTACCTGCATTAGGACAGGAAAGCCAATCTAGTGGAATTGTGGATAAAGAAGATTTATAAAAGTAGCATTAGGGGTCAAGTGTTAGAACTAAAGTTGTACTATTTGTTTAATAAACTGGTGAAGTCTTAACCAATTAGTGAAGCCACAGCCTGGCCAACATGGTGAAACCCCATCTCTACTAAAATTCCAAACATTAACTGGTCAGAGTGGTGTGTGCCTGTAATCCCAGCTACTTGGGCAGCTGAGGCAGAAGAATTGCTTGAACCCGAGAGGCAAGGTTTAGTGAGCCAAGACACCGCCACTGCACTCTAGCTTGGGCAACAGAGTGAGACCCTATCTAAAAAAAAAAAAAAAAGAAAAAGAAAAAGGAAACAAGTGAAGTCAACTTTATATACATAGTAAAATTAGTCTTGCCTGAGAATCATCAGTCTTTCAGTTAGGAAGAGAACAGCAGAAGGGGCACATGGCTATTCCTGGAAAGAAGATATCCAATTAAAAATAAATCAAAGGAAAGATTATCCTCATTTGATGATTAATGCACCAGCAATCTGTAATAACATTAAATACATGTAAATAGTCATTCATTGAAGTCAGCAACAGCAGGTCCGCCAGTCCAAAACATAAATCATGTTCCTTGGAGCAAAGGCTTTCAAAAAGTATGCTCCCTGTTCATGGAATTTATTACTAATTCCATCCATGGTATATGTTTGGAAATTCAGAAAACTGTGTTTTGAGATATACATTGTATTTGTTAAACACACATTTCTTTCTCTCTGTGTGTGTATGTGTGTGGAGAGAAAGAAAGTGAACACCACCAATATAAAATACTTAGTGATTTATTGGTAAAAAGCACATTTTAGAGGTATGTCATATTATTTGTTAATTTTACATTTTCCTTTGTCAACCATAACTTTTACTGGCAAAAACAAGACGAATTGAAAATCAGCATTTTCAATTATTTTGTATCTTGTTTTCTCTCAGAATTTAATAAGTTTTCAAGAGCAAACAACCTACACTATCACACTTTTCCTCCCTGTTGAGTTCTCATTTTTGATTCCCCAAAGGTGAGATGAGGAAGAATTACACTTCAGTGAAAACATAGATCAGAAAAAAAAAAAAAAAATACATTTCCTTCTTAAGAGTCTTTATTCTCTTAGTACTTAGGAATGCTTTTATTTATTTTGAGCTTTTTAAGCCAGATAACCTTTTGATTTCGTTACACATAATGATGATTTCCATTTTTGATGAATGAATTTGAAATTAACATATCAGAATAAGCTGCTAGGGTAAACAATTTTGGTCACATACATTAAAATTTTTAAAGTAAAGAGACACTTAATTGTGGTATTCATTAGTTAGTGAAGTGAAACAGCAGAAAACCTGAGTTTTCCCAATTAAGCTAAAAGCTTGATAGAAATTTGTTATTAAATGTTTTTCATATTTGTCATTTCAGGTAAACACATATATAATTACACAAAACAATCTTTTTATTTGTTCAACAAAAACAACCAATAAATAAGCAAAAATGTCTGAGACTGATAAGCGCTATGAAGAAAAATTGAAGCTGTTTATTGTAGTGTGAAGTGGGGTGATCTTTCAGATGAGGAAGTAAGAGAAGGCTCCTCTCAGGAACTGACTTTGAACCAATTGTGTTAGGAGCAAGTCACATAGGTACTGGGCGAAAAGCATTATAGCACAAGGGTAGTATATACAGAGCCCCGAGACTAGTGAATGCACAGTGTGTTTGTGGATTAGAAAAGAAGCAAGTTGTCTGGCACATACTAAGAAAAAGCAAGAATGGTAATAAATGTGCTTGGATAGGAAGCCAGGAGCTAAATCTTGTTGGACTGTATGGGCAATATAAAGAATTTGAATTTAGTTTTAAGTGTGTTGGCAAGTACTTCATGGTTTCTAGAGTGTGGTGACTGACAGTTTTGGAAAACAATGAAGTTCAATTCTTCAGCCCTCGGTTAAGAAAAGATAGATTAGACTTCTAGGTAAAAAGTCTGAAGATGAAAAATGATAATTTCATTTATACCTGAGAATTACATACTATCTCCTATCACATATATTTTATGTCTCTAAGATTAAAGTGATAGCTCTGGCCCAGATGAGCGAATACAGATAAATACCCTACATGATTATATGTTAGACTGCTCCAACTCCAGTTAGTTATGGGTCTGATAGAAGATGAACTTCCAAGAGGTGTGATGTGACTCTAAATCTTATTAACATTTTAAATTTTAACATGGTGAACATTTCTATCACCCTAAAGCTCACAGCCAGCTCTCTTGTACAATGGTTCTGATCTCTCTACTCTGAATCATGACTCTGTTGATTTCTCTGTGAATCATTTAAACAAGAAAACCTCATTTAATTTGGCTAAATTATGCTGTGTCTGTTCTGTTTATCAACATTTGCTTACCAAATACCTCAATGTGAAGGTTGTTTATGGCACTGAAAACACTAATTTCAGTAGCATCAAATTGGGTGGTCTTCAAGACAGGAGTGATACTGAGAAACTCAATCCACTGGATTTAATTTTTTTCTGTAATCTAAAACTAAATGCAATTCTGAGTACTGTTGAGGGCAATAGTTTGAGTGAGAGGAGTGTTATCAAAGGAGGCAGGAAAAATACACTTTTTAGGGAAATGTAGTAGAATTAAATGTGTCCTGAGGACATTATTGAGCTTTGTGGTCATATTTAAAGTTAAATCAAATCGATTGTTTATATTTTTCCCATCCTGCTTAGCTTTCCTGATTCACGTTGATCATTTAAGTAGATAATGAGATTAAACCAATATTGGGGTTTAGCTAGTTGATACGGTTTGGCTTTGTCCCTACCCAAATCTCATCTTGAATTGTAGCTCCCACAATTCCCATGTATTGTCGGAGGGACCAGGTGGGAGTTAATGAAATCATGGAGACAGTTCTCACGATAGTAAATAAGTCTTGCCAGATCTGAGATCTCATAGTTTTATAAAGGGGAGTTTCCCTCCACAAGTTCTCTCTCGTCTGTCAGTCACCACGTAAAATGTTCCTTTTGCTTTCTGCCACGATTGTGAGGCCTCTCCAACCACATGGAACTGTGAGTCTATTAAAACTCTTTTTCTTTATAAATTACCCAGTGTTGGGTACTTCTTTATCAACCTTGTGAGAACAGACTAATACACTAGTTTATTCAAAGAAAGCAAGAAAAAAAGGTAAATAAATTGAAGATTGATAACAAAGAGACGGCTTTAATGACAGCCCAAAGGAATATAATCCTGTGAGAAGGGGAGAAACTACCAAAGTGGAGAGATCAACAGTGAATTATTGGTGGTTTCAGTGGATGAGGTTTTGTTTGGGGAGTTGGAATTCTGCAAGAGTTTATAGTTTAATATGAAAATATGAATATTAAAATAAGGGTATGATCATTAACATTTTTGAAGTGGTATAGATATTGATAGTGACAATATCTGGAGGGAATGATGATTGAAACAGGTGATTGTGATGAAGTGTAGAAAAAATTACTGGGGTAAGAAGAATATGAAAAAGATTAAAATGTCTTCTTAGATTACCTGTATAGATAGTGACATTACCAAGAATAATACTATTCCTATTGGTGGAAAAAAAAGATAATAAACAAGATGATAATATTGTCAATGATACTTTTAGTAGGTGTTTACAACCATTAGGAAAACATACACATATCTTCCTGGTTCATTTGAAACAGATTGCTCTTCATTTGTTTGTTTTAGGGAAGGATAGAAATCTGTTCTAACTTGAGGACTGTTGCAACTTGGGATGTGTGTGAAAGATTATTTGAGAACACTGATGGGGGAAACAGTGTCCTTAGGTGATATCTAGATTTTAGTTAGAACAGGAAGTGGAAGAAACATTGAGACAAAAGGAGGGTGTACATTACTTTCTATATTCCGTGGTCACATAGGAGGAGTTTACATTGTGAAAGAATGAGTCACTTCAGAGATATACAAAGCCTTGAGTCTTTAAAAGTTCAGATAATAAGGAAGCACTGCATAGCTTTTATTTATGTCTAATAAAATTATGCCTTGTGTATGTCATACACAAGCACATACACAAGGACACAGGAAGCATTTGCAGAAATTTTGAAGATTCACTATGTGAATGTGTTAACTTGTTCAAATCAGACTGTGCTAAAGAAAGATTTTTTAGAAAGTTTATAGTGCTTGGACAGAAAAGGTTTGGGATCAGAAAAAGTGGTGGTTTCACCATATGCCTGAGGAGTTTTCCCATGTTCTACCTTCATCCTTGATGTGAGTAATGTAAAAGCTCGGAAAAGGTAGTTTTACCAGGAACATTGATACTCTGTTGGGCCATTTTAGTCCCAAGTTGGATTCTACCTCTCTATAATATGTTTCTCCTTATATTATGTTAGAAATTAGACATAAATAAAAGCTTATTTTCCTCCATTTTGTAAGGGGGGAAAGAGCTTTGCTTCATATTATGAGGCTGAAGTATTATAAAGGGAGAAAGCTCTCATAATAAATTATAATTTTGGTGGATTGTCTAGAAAACGGTCATTTGTTTCATCCTGTAAATGGAAAAATACAGATGAGAAGGAAAGCACAAGATACTAGAAGCCAACATTGAAGTGCTAAAAACTGATAAATTCTAACGAGAGTTTAAAGTAACATGTGGTTTTAAAGTGCCAGTTTGATTTAGTGTCAATAAAACACAAATCTTTATATTGTTTCTTTAAGCATTTCAGACAATTATATTACTTTGTGATAGTCCATGAAAAATGTTTCATATAGTCAATGTATTTTGTAACACCTTTCCTTTTGTATTCATATGTTGGATTCAGACACTTTAAATTATTTTTGTAAAGTCTCTGAGAAGTCATACAGTGAAGAAGTTCATTTACCTTTGTTTAATGAAGAGTTTTTCAATATTTTTGACCACAAAATTTTCTTTGGTGTGTTGCATGTATTTACTTTTGTATGTGTATCTGGGCGTGTGTTTAAGTAAACATCTATTGAAATTTTGCAGCAATGCTGTCCCTATGATTTAGTTCTAGAAAATATTGATCTAGGAGACTTTCGTTCTACTAACCACCAAAAGTTCAAACCTATTGTAAGTGATATACTTCATTTTTGACCCACTTACACACAATATTATGCATAGAGCTTTTCACCCAAAACATTTGTGAGGTCATCTAGCAAAAGTAAAGTTTAGTTAAACCTTAATTATCTATTTAAGAGGACACTGCTAATTGATATCTGATAATGCAAACACCTGACTATATTATGGAATATAGCATCTAACACGCATGTGAACTCAAGACTTTCAAAACAAAGAGCATCAACACTACTTTCAATCTAAATATAAATGTATAATGTCTCGATAATATGTATAGAATCATGTTAAATTCTCATCTGCAAGTTTCTAGCCTTTTGATGCCAGCATTACTGAAATAATTAGCATATAATTTATTGTCATCCTTATCTCCTGGCATTGAGAAATAAAGTCATTGGTTGTTGAATTTTCTACTAATCACAACACATATCTATTAATGTAGTTATATGTTTTACTTTACCTTTGAAAATTACATTTCTTTTGAAGCTAAAATAAAATCCCAAATGCAGTGATAGCAAGACACAATTTTATACTTCAGTGACATACATCACTTGGGAATGCCAATCTATTTGCATTTCCTTCAAACAAAAATAATCAAACTTTTTATTTAGGTCATCCATTGGAAAATTCTCATAATGATATCCTCCATTCAGGGATGGAAATGATAGGATACTATCCACTTATTATAATAATGACTTTCAACAAGACAGCATTCACAAAACTTAATGGCTCAAGCAAACATTAAATGTATAATTTTAACAAGCAAGTATATGGCATCAGAAGAACAAGTACATACAAATTACCCAAATTAACTATTGCATTTATAATGCATAAAACAAAGGAAGGATTGGGTCTTCAAAAACCTATAAAACATGCACAATAGCACAACATAGTGAAGACAAAATGATATAAAAATGAACATTAAAAATTAATAAGTTTTGTAATTGTTTAGACATTCCACGTGGCCTATTATTACACACAAACACACCTATATATATACTATATGTGTATAGTATAAGTATGTGTATATAGTATATAGTGTAGTAATATATATTCTATGTTCTATAGTATACTATAGAATATAAACACATATATATTATATATATAGATATTACTGATAAATTTTAAGCAAGTGAAAAAATGTATTACATTCTAAAGACTTTTGAATGCCATGGTTAGCACATTCGTAGTCAGTTAGATGACTTGTGACCTCAACATAATATAAGTATATCAATTCAATTATTTTAGTTTGTTGTTTTTAAAAGGTAAGCAGTTCTCCAAGCTGTACACTTGTTTACTCAGGGGGAATATAACCTGTATCAACCTGGACCAAATGCATAATTATCAACCAGAGACAAGCATTTAGTAACTTTTCAAGTTTTATAATCTTTACTATTTTTAATGGCCTTCAAGTTAAATAAATATAAGGGCAAAACTGCCACATTTTATACAAAAAAAAAAAAAAAAAAAAAAAACTATCAGCACTGTTCCTATTCACTATACAATTAACTTGTTTTTCACTAAATAATCTTTTTATAGTATACACAGTTTTGACATTGTGTTGCCTATCAATTTGACATGTTAGAAATGAGAGAAAGGAGATTTTTGTTTTTGCTCCAACTTCTATTAAGTTTTGTATTTCTTGGAGACACATTCATTGAGAGCTAAATTTATATTACAACAGATAACTTACATGTCCCCTTTATCCATATCATTCAGAAGTTTATAATTAGTCAAATTAAAGAAAAATGCAATAAAAATTTTAGTCTGGATTAATGTTAGGAAATACAATATCTAAGCAATTTGATATTAAGTCCATCTTGACAGCTTTTAAAACAGAAAATATGTGTTTAGTTAGAAAATCAGCAGAAAAAATATTGCTCTGTTTCTTATCTGACATGAGTCAAAACACAGAATTTTTGATTTACATTAAGCTGTGAAATAAGACTGCCATTGTTTGCTAGTAATAATACCTAGGTTAATATATAGAATATATTTTACACAATTATAAAATATTAGTTAATCAATCTTCCTAGCTCTCTATATTAACATCTACATATGACATAAAATGTGTCATAAAATTGATATATTCTTCTCCTAAATACTCTGTTACTCTGAAGAGATATATATATTTAAAGTATAAATCTTCTTTTAATGTAATAATATCAATTTTTACTCAGCTTACAATTTTTTCCCTCAGGTGCTCAAAATCCACAAATCCTATTGTGCCATCAATACCTGGAGGGAGGAGAGAATGTTGTCTGGATACACACTCTATGTTACAGATTTATGTCTAAAAATACAAAGAGACAAATGGATACAAAACACAGAGGTTTTCTGATAAAGCCTCTGCTCCCTGCCATCACTCTTTGAAGGTGTAATTGATTTGTGAAACTTGATTATTGCCTCCAGTGCTGAGTAAACGATCAAGCACAGCCACTTTTATTTCCATGATTCACACTTAAAATCAAAATTGTTCATGCCAGTATCCTCTACTCTCTCCTATAAAGAGGTATTCTAGTCTAATTATATTTAAAAGTATTTCAGGAATTTTAAATGTCCTGATAGTTTAAGATTTATTCAAAAAGTAATTAAGAAAACTGGCCCCGTGGCATTTTTGTCCTTTAACAATTTTTTCAGACTACAGCATTTATAAATAAATATAAAAGCAGAAGGCCAGAATTGACTTTGAAGGGTTATTCATTTTAGCTATTTTACATTTGAACTACTGCAAACAGACAAGGAATTTAACAATTCTATGCAAAATAAATTAGGTTCACAATCAGAAACAAATAATAGAAATAAGAAACAAAATTTACATCGGGGAACAGAGAAAAAATACAATTCCAGAGAAAAATAGAGCATTGTTCAAAGGGTTCAACTTTTCATCATCAAAACACAGTGACAATTTTATGTTTCAGGTTCAAGTGTAACATGCAATTTATATTTCCTTTCCAGATATTTAAAGTTAGAACAGTCAGTTCTATCTATATGGTGTGAAAAGAAGTCTACACACTTACACTCTAATGTTTATGAGTCAATAAAAATGAAAGCGGTTTTCATCAATATTACTTTCACTTTATTTGATTGAATTACTTCAACAGCATCTTACAATTTTACAATGTAGCTGACTGCAAGATAAAATATGATGCAATCTGAGGCACATTTATGTCCTTTCATATTTAGGTATGACTCTGCTTTTATGTGAAATCTTCTTGCCCATTGTTTTGTTTTTGTTTTTGCATTTCTATAAAAATAAGACATGCATATATTTTAGAAGAGTGTATCTAACTCTACAAAGACTTTCCATCCATATTCAGTTTAGTTGAAACGCATGCCCAATTAGTTTATACGGCCAAACTGAGAATTGCACATTCAGATTAATTTAGTTCTCTATTTTTAAAAGACTGAGATTGAATAGAATGCCTTTTTCTCAGAGTGTCCTGAATTTGTTCCACCTTCCTACAATGGAAGAATCTCATTTTGCCCTTTATTTCAACCTAGAGGGTAGTAAGTCACTCCCTTAGGTGTAATAATCATGGCACTAACTGTGATTCAGTTAGCAAGATGGTGATAATGATAACAATATCTCAGAGTCTCTTCCCCTAGAGACTCTCAAAGACGCCACTAGTACTCACTCTCCCACATTATGAGTTTCATGAACTGTACCTGAAGGTTTAAATGTAGCCTTAAGCTGAAAAGTATTTTTTAAAAGTGGCACCTTGTTACTATGATAGCATACATCTGTTCCCTGTATGCCATTGGAGTTGTCTCTGCATATAACAACAACAAGTTTTTATAACTGTCAGCAAATGCCAGCACAACTGGGGGAAAAAAAGGAGAATGTCTTGCATTTCATGTATCAACAATATTACCACCCATATTTCTTTGCTGTGGATAGTTATGGAGTAAACACATACTTAGTAGAGTCAATTGGTACCAAGAAAAATTAACAGGGTCGTGAAAGGGATAGAGAGTACTGAATGCTGTCAAACTGTTTCAATTTATAAGATATATCTAGCATGTCACTTTTGCTCAAAGCAGTATGTCTTTTAATGTCTCAAAGGCATTTCTGTATTTTTATTTACTGGGTATATTTGTATAGTGATTACAGTCAAAAGCATCTCTTTAGTATTTCTTCTCTCATTCATTTACTCCATGGAATAAAGGGGCATGGCAAAAATTAAAAGAAGATAATCTGAGTTTTTAAAATAATTTATTTTTGATCAAAACTTGATTCCAGATTGATTGAATGAATAAGTGATATAAGATGTAGAGAAAAGCAGAGGTTAAAATAAGATATTTGGAGGTCTGTAAAACATTAATTTATCTCAGGAATCTGTGCTGATATTGGATATAATGAACGAAGATATATTGGAGAATATAAAAGTTTCAACGGAGTGGCTATCAAGCTGAACTATCATTAGAGTATAATTAGAATTTTTTATTATTAGTTTATTTTGTCTGTCATTATAGATTTTTTTTAAAGAATAGGAGTGAAAGCAATTTTAAAATAATAATTTCCCTTTAATACGGTATTTGAACTGGATACCTTGCACATGCCTGTCTATGGGCAGATACTTGTATGCAACATATAGGCGAACATATTCATAATATATGCATGAGTGAAAGGTGGCGATCTAGAAAGAGGTAAGAAAATGAATAATGAGAGCTACCGAAATCTGAAGTAGTCCTGGGCATCATACCTTAAATATTTGATTCCTGTTAAACAAGGAAAAAATGTGTAAGTCCATTTCTGACAAGGTCAGTACCTTCATTTTCAGTAGTAATGGAACTGCAAGTGCAAGACAGCATTCTATATGGCTATCCACCTCTCCTTCACAGGACGAGGAGCACAATAACAGATGTGCCAATGTTTTTATCACTTCAGATCATCTCCGCTATTCATGACCAATTTTCCCCCCCATGAACTTTATCTTCCATCCTCTTCATGAAATGCATTATCAAACTTTTTCAACAAATTGGCTCTGAAATCATTTCTAGATTTTTAGCACAAATACGGGATGTATATATAGAGAGGCAGTACATTTTTAAAATTTGTACATATATATGTATATATATTTTCTTCAAAAAACCTATGGGTTGGCATCCAGTAAGAAAAATTTTCCCTACCACAGTTTCTTAATTTTAAGCTGCAGCAGTTATTATTATGGAAGATGATATATAGGAGGCACTCATTTGCATAAATTGTTACTCAAAAATACTTTTGTGGTGTAATTTAGTCATACTCTACATACAGAAGAAACTACTGCCTGGAGATGTCAGATAACTCAGGTAACTTCACAAAATTACATTGCAACTTTAAAACTCATTGATCAGTTACCAAAGTCTACCCATAGAAATTGTAGTCTTGATTCAAGACCGAAAACCTATAAAATTGAAGATTTTTGAAAAGTAGGGTATATTTGCTTCAAGTTGTGTTTTCATAAATATAGGCTCAAGTAAAATAGTACAGTTTTCTTGGGACAGTAGAACCTGACTGAAATCTACGGTTTGGAGTTATTAACTGACAGCTCACCATTAGGAACAAACTTCCTTTTGTCTGCCTTGTACAACCATATGTAGGTCACTACTGAAACAGGAATTTTAACCTAACTGACTGTAACACCTCCAAATGAGTTATTATGAGCTATCATTGAAGTCTTCCTTCGTTCAGAGTTTACTGACCTGGAATACTACAAGTCCCTGAGCATTTCACATCCATCCATCTGTTGTTATTACTCAGGCCACCCTTTTTTGTAAGTCTGAAGCCCATATGTAATCTTCAGTAAGTAAATCAGGAAGATTTAATCTTCAATGATTATACCTTATGGAGCATTCACTTGTAATATACTTTCTCAGACATTTTTAAAAAGGGATTTTGGGCCGGGCGCGGTGGCTCACGCCTGTAATCCCAGCACTTTGGGAGGCCGAGACGGGCGGATCACGAGGTCAGGAGATCGAGACCATCCTGGCTAACACGGTGAAACCCCGTCTCTACTAAAACATACAAAAAACTCGCCGGGCGAGGTGGCGGGCGCCTATAGTCCCAGCTACTCGGGAGGCTGAGGCAGGAGAATGGCGTGAACCCGGGAGGCGGAGCTTGCAGTGAGCTGAGATCCGGCCACTGCACTCCAGCCTGGGCGACAGAGCGAGACTCCGTCTCAAAAAAAATAAATAAATAAATAAAAAGGGATTTTGAATTTATGAGTAACTTCCCACATCCTCATTTGTAAGACAATTCCCTTAGGGGTGTCTTTCTGTAAAGATCAGTTGGCAAAACTCCAAACTAAATAATCTCTTGTTTTGTATTTTTTTTTGTTTTAGAAGTAGAGGGGGAAAAAAAAACAAAATTTACTCTCATGGTTGACTCAGGTTGTCACTGGCTTTGAATTTATTTAAACACTTATTTTCTAAAATTTAAGCTTATTTAAAAATATATTTCAATATTTTAATTTCTTAGCAGTGTTAAGAATCTAACCTCCAGTATTTCTAAGGCATTTTAATTTAAAAATTTCTGTTTAATTTAAAATTTTAAAGATATTTTAAGTTAATAAAAGTTAATTTAGATAACTTTTAAATTTCTAAATTTACATGAGTTGAAAGGTAGTATATCTTAAACCTTATAAAGAGTCATTTTTATTTTTATATTTTAGAATTGACCATTTGATAATTACATTATTTGGAAACTCAACACCTCCTTTTCAGACAGTGCCTCAAGGGATGTAGATAGAAAAGTGGGTTGAATCCTGATGGGTGGGACTCTGGTCTCCTGCCATTTCTGAAAAAAATTGTTCAGTATGGTGAGTTTACATGTGAGGTATCATTTAGAGAAAAATATGTCCCACTGAAATCCTTCATGAAAATTTTGTTCTAAAACTTGAATCTGTATAGAGTCAGCTCTCTGTATTGGCGGATTCAACCAACTCTGGTTTGAATAACTTGGGGAAAAAAAAACAATAAAAACGACAATACGACAATAAAAATACAATATAATAACTATATATAATATATCCATTGTATTAGGTGTTAGAAGTAATCTATAGGTGAAACAAAGCATGTGGGACGATGTGTATAAGTCATATGAAATATAACGTTAAAACGAGGCTTGAGCATCTGCTTTGTCATGGGAGGGGGTGGGAACTCATTTTTCACAGATACCGAGGGACAACTGTATATTCATCCAATAGTTTATTTTAATTGTAAGTACCTTTTAAGAACTGGGGAAAATGCTTTATGTTCACAATTTATAGGTGGAAATGGGACGAACTTCATGGATACTACGCTAAATTAGGTGACGAGTGTAACAACAGACAACATTTTTTTCTAAATTCGGTCTTATTGTGTATTTTTTTAAAAAATTATCAGTAGTTGGTAAAACTGTCATCAGGTATCTCTTTATAATTTTATTAATATGTAAATATTTTCTTTAAAAAACACCATATGGAAGACACTCAGATAAACAGTGGAAAAGACCTAAAATTATTTCATATATCTTGCCTTGATAAACCTTGTAATCTTGTATGGTCTGAGCTACATTCATGTAAACACAAATAACACAGGAGTATATTTCACAGGGCTCAAATGAGTGTTATATAGAGAATGTGTTTTATGTACTATCTGCATCACAAGCTTGATAAAGATACAGATGTCCAGTCCCACCCTAGACCTTTTGAAAAAAGAGTAATTTTCAAGGCCTAGGAACAATGAAATCATGGGTGCCCTTGTTCAAAAAAGCAGAAAGTATTGCCACTAAACAGTAAAATTTTCTTTTTTCTTGTAGGATTTCTCTTTCACCTTGTCATGGTGCTTATTATTTGCTATTTAATATTGTTATAAGTGAAGAAAAATTTAAAAATTAAATTAATAACATAAATTTTACATTTATTTTTATATTGTGTAATGCCAGTTAAAGATGCATATATTAAGAACATTTAACATGTTCACAAATGCTATATGTAAATGGTGTGGCAAAGAATAGTGGGCAAACATTGCGTGTGTCCCTCACTTCATGCACGTGCTGAATGTTCTCATTTGACTTTGCTTATAAAACACTAGTTCAAAAAAATGTATTAAGAATTTCAAGATGATGAAAATACGACATAAAACCAAGTGTGGAAGCCCTCCTGAGCATGGGATCCTGTGCTACTGCATATATCACATCCTTTAGATGACATGGCTGAATACGGTCATGGATTTTGCTTTTTTAAAGAAGCATCTCGGGGGATTCTCCTGGAGTCTAAAGTTTGAGAACTATTTTTTACTTTTTTTTTTATTTTTATTTTTTTGTTTTTAGTAGAGATGGGATTTCACCATGTTGATCAGGCTGGTCTCAAACTCCTGACCTCAGGTGATCCAATCTCCTCAGCTTACCAAAGTGCTGGGATTACAGGCACTAGCCAACGCGCCTGGCCAAGAACTGTATAGCTATTGCACAGTATTTCTGATTAGGAGAAATTCTTTTACTTGACTAAGAAAAGGCTCATAGGCTCAGAAGAGCTTGAGCTGGTTTGTTTGAGAAGATTCCTTCTGTTCTTACCACCACACCATTTTTATGCATCTGAATTCTCAGGTATTAGAATTCAAGCATTTCACCTCTAATTTTAAAAAGTGGTAGTGATAGGGAGAAAGGCTTGGGGACTTGAATTGGCCGTAGCTTTTCACTGAAAGGCTCTACATTAATCAAAGCATTAATATCATCCATATGATGTTCTCTGTCCTCACAGACATTTCAAAGGTTGCATATGACACTTCACAGACATGTATGTAGCCCAGAATATTTGGTAAACTGCCTTTGTATTATACCATTTTGAACAACTTTTAAAATAACACAAATTTTTCCACATTTAGAATATAAAATTATTGTATAGGAAGCAGATTTGAAAACCAAATGTACAAGATCAAACATTTTTCAATATAACATTTAAAAAACTGGTCATACTTCATAATGAACAATTGCTAGTAAGCAATCATTTTTCAGCATTAAAAAATAAGATTCTTGATTAGAGCCAAGATCATCAATGAAAATGCTCTTTTCACTACAAATATATCAATCAATGCAAAGATATAACTTGATTATATGTGAATATGCTGCTTTCATCTTTTCTTCTAAGAGTTTAGTATCATATAGCTAGAAACTCTTAAATATTTAAAGGAACAGGAGAAATAAATTTGTGAAATAAATTTGTGTCGCCAAGTGGCGACACAATGTATATAATTTAGTAATGATGAAAAATATTCTCAGCCAAAATAATTCTTTGTTTGACCATGAATATTGAATACTATTAATTTCACTCTAATTTATCATTGATAAATGGAAATTGGCCTTGATGCTAAAAATATTATTTTGGAAATTAAACCTGAAATTTGTAGAAAGGGGCAAAGTATATGTTTGAAGTAGATACAGGGATGGAAATTTTCACTCAATATGTGGAAGAAGATAACCTGAGCTAAGAATTGAAGAGGCAACTTCATGAAGAATTAGATCACCTTAATGAGAAGCATTACAGCCAAGGCTAAATCAGTGTTCCCTCTACCCTCATTGAGAGGAAGTTAGGACTGGATGCTCTCTAAGGGAATTTGCATCCCTTTCAACATATTTACGAAAATCACTTGCTGTGTAACCTCTGTCTTGATTCTCTCAATCTCCCTTCTATCTCAAAATGAAAAGGTTATTATTATTTTCTTTGAAATAGACAATAGACATGTCTACATCATATCACACATAAAGTACATATTTCACTTCTAGTCTCTCTTCAGTTGAAACGTGCTATTACTCCACTGAAGGAAAATATCTTTGACAAATTAAGTTACTTTTACCAAGTGAATTCTTTCACATTGAAGTTCTCATTAAAGTATAATTTACCAAAAAACATTACTTATGTGACTCATGCTAAGTCATGTTGTTTTCAAGTTGACCTACACTTCTAAAAGCTATGTAATTAAAAATATTCCCGATTTTTAAATTTTTTGTAGTCTTCATGGTGATTAAAAATCATTCTGAAGTTATTTAATAAATGATATTGTTATTAATCTAAGTAATTTAATTTTGGTAGATATCCTTGGTTGAGAGTCAATATTCACTATACCCACAGTTATCTACCTCTAAGATCTTAATTTATTTTTTACTAAACACTTTCTGTTATTCTTTTGAGTAAAAGCCACTACCACTATTTCTTTTCTAGATATAAAATGTGACATGTTTAGAAAAAGTAAGTAACATTGTCGTATTTAGGTTCCTTGTGGTTTAAAATTGTTTAGTGAGTCCTTAATGTTAAAGCCTGTTATCTATTTAACTCAGTTATATCAAAAGATTCGCTAGTATCTGAGCAAGGTTTGATGAACATAGGTATTAAAGAAACAAGGGGACACATATCCCTAATACAAGTGCAGTGTGCAGCTGCGTTGCTGAAATACTGAATTTAGAAATACTGTTTTCTTGTCCATTTCTTTATCTTTGCCGATGCCCATGGACAAATAACCTACTCACTATAATCCACAATTTCCCAACTCTATAAATAAGGGGGCTGGACTATTTCACCTTTAAGGTGCTCTTTAGCCCTAAAATGCCATGGTTCTATAGCTTTCAACTGATGGACTGTACAGAGAGAGGAGCACTTTTGGAATAATCTTCACAGCCTAAAGGCCAATGATGACACAGATGGTGATGTTTTTAAGGAGGTGATAGAAGATATTTGATCCCTTTGGTTTGGAGTCCACCAACTGAGATAAAGGAGAAGAGCTGAGAAGCCTTGTAACATCAGTATTCTTTGTCTCTTTGTGGATGACCCTTTCACATTAATATCGACATCAGAAACTGAATTCAAGAAAAGAAAGGGAGAGTCACACATTCTTTCAATAATCCTTTGTCAGTGAACATTTGAGCACCATAGGAAGCCAAATCAGACATCACTTAAAATAGTTTTTGGGTCAAGATTACAAAAAAAAGGAAGACAGGAAAGAACAGTGGAATCAGCAGGAATGTGTCCCCTAAAGTCCCTTAAACTAAGTTGGAACACAACCCAGAGCAAGTTAGCTAGAGCACTTCTCAGTGGGATGATGCCCACTGAAAGGCATTAACCACAAATTGTTCTCAGAAAGTGTTTCCTTTCAAAACTGAAAGTCATCGGGGAAATGGAGGTTTCTTGCTAAGGAAACTTTAAATGAAACATACATGCCAAATTTTACTGTTTATGAAATTTATAATCAAACTTGGAAACAAGGATCTTAAATTGTGGAAGATCAGTTTGAGTGTGAGCCTTATCTCTCAAAGTCATATGTATGGTAATTGAAAACCTACTCTATAACTGTTGACTAGTATTCACAGGTTTTACCAATGTGTGGGAATTTTTTTTTAAAGTAATAATAAACAACATTCCTCTTTTTTTTTTTTTTAGGGATTAGTATTTTTCAGTTGGATATAGAGTTAATTTTTACAGTCACAAATGTGACTATGGCTACTAAACACAAAATAAAGAGCTATTTATATTCAGGGAACATTTCAGTTCATACAATGAAGAGAACAATAAAATTCCAGCACCACATGCATCTTTGACACATCTCTGATAAACTGCTCAGTATAATTAACATATTCAGTAGACCACAATATTTACTATTACTCTTCATAGACTTTCCTATTCACTTCCCTTATGTCAATTTTAAATATTCAGGCTGTTTATTTTTTAAATGTCTATCCAAACTCAGATACACACTATGAAAGCAAAACAATGTATGTCCAGTATTTTCTTTATGAGTTAATTTGAATTTGTATTTTCTAAAGATGTAATTGCTCCAATGGCAAGTATGATTTCTTATCATTTAAAGAATAGTAAAGACAGTATGAACTAGATAAAATTAATTAATTAAATTCCTATAGAGTTTTCATGAAGCTTGTGCAAATGATCTTACTTCACAGAAATTGGGAAGCAAAAAAGAATGTGAAAATATGGTTCATTGTATTTTAGTATTGCAACTATGTGTTTTTAACTGACTCTCTGTAAAATAAAAGTTTAAAACATAGCATTTTAGATGCAGTTGAATTAATTTCTATAGTTTTTAAGTTTGTATTTAGAATTGGAGAACTATTTGTAGTCTCAAACCATAAATAAGATTTCATTGTTTAGTAGACTTTACAATGTATAAAAAATTATCAAAAGACTAAAAATTTTAAACTAGCATATAGTTATCTATAGCTGGTTTTATGATGGATGAATTTTACTGCTTTTTCTTTCATTAAACATGTCATAAAATAAGATTATTGTTTTGTTTATTATATTTCAAAAACCGTAAGAAATAGCTTATACATTTAATACATCACAGAATAATGCTATCCAAATGATTGACTATGGAAGCAGTACATTTTGAAGTTGACAGTTTTATGTGACTGGAATCCATATGCACTTCTTTTTCTCTTCACATGTGCAAAAATTCATTCTAGGTTCAGTGCTTTGATCTATCTTGTCACCCTTCCAGGGTTTAGTTCAATATAAATCCCCTCCAAAGTTGCTTAGTCACTGATAACTGCTTGCTTTACCTAGTACGAAACCTGCACTTTAACAATTGTTTTTCACTTGGTTTTATTAGGTCTACATTTAAGTCGTACATTCACTTATATAAATTCCCTTTCCAAAGTGGGTTTATTAGACTTTAAATAGAGGCGAATACACTTTAGCCATGAAAGAAATATTTTGTGTTAATAAGTGGTTCAATTGCATAAGGATGTGTTGATCCATTTGTTGGATTGTGATAGGCATAGTCACAGACTATGTTTAAACAAGTTCAAACAAGCATGTTAAAAGAGAAAGGACTGAGAATTAATTTTTAACTATTCACCAATATAAATAACACATCTGAACAATCCAAGTTTAAAAAAAAGTAACACAATACAGACTTTGAAAACTTATTGTTGAGTTAATTTTAAAACCCCAATCTGTTGCATATTATGTAGATATGGTGAAAAACAAATAACAAAACCACAGCCTATTCAGGTAACATTTTTGAAAAAATATCCTAAATTAAACTAAATGATCATTGTATTTTTATCAATAAAATGGGTTTGATATTTTTATCAAGAAAATGCTTTGATATTAGGTTGACCAAAATTATAAATTGTTCAACTTTTACTCTTATTTTATATATATTGATATCACTTTAGATTTAAAATGTCTTAAAAATCAGAATTTGGTGTGATTATTATGTCCAAATGATAACAAACTTAACAGTCAAGTCTTCTGAATCAGAAAAATAAAATGCACATTCAAAATACAACCAAAAGAGGCAGATTTCTAGAATGACATAGCGAAGTATTCAGCAGGACCTCTTCCCTGTTATACAACCATTTAACTGAAGAAAATAATTTTTATAGATGGTGTTGGGAAAACTGGCTAGCCATATGCAGAAAACTGAAACTGGATCCCTTCCTTACACCTTATACAAAAATTAACTCAAGATGGATTAAAGACTTAAAAGTAAGACCTAAAATTATATAAATCCTGGAAGAAAACCTAGGCAATACCATTCAGGACAGTAGCATGGGCAAAGACTTCATGTCTAAAACACCAAAAGCAATGGCAAAAAAGCCAAAATTGACAAATGCAATCTAATTCAACTAAAAAGCTTCTGCACAGCAAAAGAAACTATCATCAGAGAGAACAGGCAGCCTACAAAATGGGAGAAAATTTTTGCAATCTATCCATCTGGCAAAAGTCTAATATCCAGAATCTACATGAAACTTAAATAAATTGACAAGAAAAAAACAAACAACCCCACAAAAAGTGGGAGAAGGGTATAAAGAGAACCTTCTCAAAAGAAGACACTTATGTGGCCAACAAACATGAAGAAAACTCATCATCACTGGTCATTAGAGAAATGCAAATCAAAACCACAATGAGATACCATCTCATTCCAATTAGAAATGTGATCATTAAAAAGTCAGGAAACAACAGATGCTGGAGAGGATATGGAGAAATAGGAATGCTTTTACACTGTTGGTGGGAGTGTAAATTAGTTCAACCATTGTGGAAGACAGTGTGGTGATTTCTCAAGGATCTTGAAACAGAAATATCATTTGACCCAGCAATCCCATGACTGGGTATATACCCAAAGGATTATAAATCATTCTACTACAAAGACACACGCACATGCATGTTTATTGAAGCACTGTTCACAATAACAAAGGCTTGGAACCAACCCAAATGCCCATCAATGATAGAGTGTATCAAGAAAATGTGGCACATACACACCATGGACTATTAGCAACAATAAAAAAGAATGAGTTCATGTCCTTCGCAGGGACATGGATGAAGCTGGAAACCGTCACTCTCAGTAAACTAACACAAGAACAGGAAACCAAACACTGCATGTTCTCACTCATAAGTGGGAGTTGAACAATGAGAACAGATGGACACAGCAAGGGGAATATCACACCCTGGAGCCTGTTGGGGAGTGGGGGGCTAGGGGAGGGGTAGCATTAGGAGAAATATCTAATGTAGATGACAGGTTGAAGGATGCAGCAAACTACCATGGCACATGTGTACCTGTGTAACAAACCTGCACATTCTGCACATGTATCCCAGAACTTAAAGTATAATAATAAAAAACAGGGGAGTGTAAAAGTGAAGTTCCATCCTTAAGAAAAAAAAGAGAATAATTTTTAAAATAAAGTTTCTAGATATTGTCATATGGCATACAGTAAATGGATAAACATTCATTCAAGCTAATCTCCTAAATCTCAGTATGAAAATTTACTGTATTAATTCCTTCTCATGCTGCTATGAAGGAATACCCAAGACTGGGTAATTTATAAAGAAAAAAGGTTTAATTGACTCACAGTTCTGCACGGCTGGGGAAGCCTCAGGAAACTTAAAATCATGGCAGAAGGTACCTCTTCACTGGGTGGCAGGAGAGAGAACGAGTGCCTAGGGAAGGGGGGAGCCCCTTAAAAAAAATCAGATCTTGTGAGAACTAACTCACTATCACAAGAAAAGGATGGTGGAAACCATCCCCATAATTCAATTCTCTCCCCCTGGTCCCTCTCACAATGTGTGGGCATTATGGGAATTACAATTCAAGATGAGATTTGGGCGGGGACACAGTCAAAACTATATCATTCCAACCTTGGCCCCTCCCAAGTCTCATGTTCTCACAATTCAAAACATAATCATGCCCTTCCAACAGTTACCCAAAGTCTTAACTTACTCCAGCATTAACTCAGAACTGCAAGGATAAAGTCTCATCTGTGAGAAGGCAAGTCCTTCTGCCTATGAACCTGTAAAATCAAAAGCAAGTAGGTTACTTTCTAGATACAATGGTGTGCAGGAATTCAGTAAATACACCTGTTCCTAATGTGAGAAATTGGCTAAAACAAAGGGACTACAGGCCCCATGCAAATCTGAAATCCAACAGAGCAGTCATTAAACCTTAAAGTACCGAAATGATCTCTTTTGACTTCTTTTCTCACATCCAGGGCATGCTGATGCAAGAGGTGGGTTTCCGTGGCCTTGTGCAGCCCTGCCCCTGTGGCTCAGCAGGGTACAAGGTACAGTCCCCCTCTTGGTTGCTTTCATGGGCTGGTGTTGAGTGTCTGTGACTTTTCCAGGCATGCAGTGCAAGCTGTCAGTGGATCTACCATTCTGTGGTCTGCAGGATGGTGGCCCTCTTCTCACAGCTCCACTACGCAGTGCCTCAGTGGGGACTCTGTGTGGGGACTCCAACCCCACATTTCCCTTCTGCATTGCCCTAGCAGAGATTCTTCATGATGACTGTGCCCCTGCAGCAAACTTCTGCCTGGGTGATCAGGCATTTCCATACATCCTGTGGCATCTAGGTGGAGGTTCCCAAACCTCAATTCTTGACTTTTGTGCACCCACATACTCAACATCACATGGAAATGACCAAGACTTGGGGCTTGCACCCTCTGAAGCAATGGCCCCAGATGTACTTTGGCCCCTTTTAACCCTGGTTGGAGCTGAAGCAACTGGGATGAAGGGCACCAGGTCTCAAGGCTGTATAGAGGAGGGATGCTCAGGGCCCCACCCAGGAAACCATTTTTCCTTCCTAGGTCTCCAGGTCTGTGATGGGAGGGGCTGCCGTGAAAGTCTCTGACATACCCTGGAAACATTTTCCCCATTTTCTTGGTGATTAACATTTGGCTTATTCTTACTTATGCAATTTTCTGCTGCTGGCTTAGATTTCTCCCCAGAAAACAGGATTTTCTTTTTATCTTATCGTCAGCCTGCGTATTTTCCAAACTTTTATGCTCTGCTTCCTCTTGAACACTTTTCCCCTTAGAAATTTCTTCTGCCAGATACCTTAAATTATCTTTCTCAAGTTCAAAGTTCCACAGATCTCTGGGGCAGGGGCAAAATGCTGCCAGTCTCTTTGTATAGCAAGTGTGACCTTTATTCCAGCTCCCAACAAGTTTCCCATCTCCATCTGACACCACCTCAGACTGCACTTCATTGTTCATATCACTATCAGCATTGCAGTCAAAGCTATTCAACAAGTGTCTAGGAAGTTCTGAACTTTCCCACATCTTCCTGTCTTCTGAGCCCTCCAAGTCTCTAGGAAGTTTCAAACTTTCTCAGCTTTTCCTGAATTCTTCTGAGCCCTCCAAACTGTTCCAACCTCTGCCTGCTACCCAGTTCCAAAGTTGCTTCCACATCTTCCAGTATCTTTACAGCAGCACCCCACTACCCAGTACCAATTTATTGTGTTAGTCCATTCTCACACTGCTATGAAGAAATAACCAAGACTGAATAATCTATCAAGAAAATAGGTTTATTTGTTTTTTTGTTTGTTTGTTTGTTTTGAGATGAAGTCTAGCTCTGTTCACCCAGGCTAGAATGCAGTGGCGGATCAGGGCTCACTGAAAACCTCCACCTCCCAGGTTCAAGTGATTCTCCAGTCTCAGCCTCTCAGGTAGCTAGGATTATAGGCAACTGCCACCATGCCTAGCTAAATTTTGTATTTTTAATAGAGACTGGGTTCCACCATATTTGCCAGGCTGGTCTTGAACTCCTGACCTCAGGTGATCCTCCTGCCTTGGCCTCCCAAAGTGCTGGTACTACAGGTGTGAGCCACCGTGCCCAGCCAGAGAAGAGGTTTAATTGACTCACAGTTCCACATGGCTGGGGAGCCCTCAGGGTACTTACAATCATGGCTGAATGCACCTCTTCACAGGGCATCAAGAGAGAGAATGAATGCCCAATAATGGGGGAAGCTTCTTATAAAACCATCAGATCTCTTGAGAATTAACTCACTATCATGAGAATAGGATGGGGGAATTTGCCTGATGATTCAATTATCTCCACCTGGTCCCTCCCATGACACATGGATATTATGGGAACTAAAAGTCAAAATGAGATTTCAAAGGGATATAGCCATATCATCATTTGAGCCAGGACCTACTCCTTTCACTCCTCCTGCATCTCAGTATTATGGAAACGAAACTCTGGCCATTCTTTCCTAGGCAATTAACATAAAAACGACTAGCCTCTCTTTTCCCCAGATTCCAATGGAAGGCTATAATTTCTCCCTGGAAGGGAAGATCACTGATGCTTTTTATTCTACAAGCCCCGTGCTACAGTAGTTGTATTCTGAGTGGGCATGGCAAAAGAATTCTTTGCTACCAGCCATCCCCTACTTGTAATGGAAAGCTTTACTTCAAAAGTGGCAAGATGAGAATAATGGGATAAAATTGCCCCATCTCAGCTTGCTCATGGGGTGAATGTTCCATGCATGGAGGGGGAAACCAAGAAGACCAGGGCTCTTACTGCCTCAGGGTCCACTCATTTAATAGATGTGTCATTCCAGGAGAATATCCTCCCCGCAATTTCTGTGTTCTGGTGCAGAGGTTCTTCCCAGGGAATGAGACAGACATTAGGGATAAAGAACTCTGTACACCTGATGAGGGGGTAGTCATTATTAGAAACAGTACATGAGGAATTCTGTATCTAAGGGCATTGTTGAACACAATGGAGATACTGAGAAAAAATAAGAGGGGATTATAGTAACTCCATAATACTGAGAGCAATAAGTAAAAAGCCAGAGTGACCAGAATTTTCACAGAAAATTAGGAAAATAAACAAGTAAGGAAAGTCCTTCTGAGATCAGGCTATCAACTCTGAAGGTATGAATGTTAGTAAATATGTGCTTGGCTGCATCCACTCAGGAGCATTCAGAGCTAGATATGGGACAATTGGATATGGAAAATTATTCACCATGTTGCACTTAAATCTATCAATAAATGGCAGAAGCCTAACCAGCAATATGGGCTTAAGCACAGCTTTGGATGAAACATAGACTGAACAATAAGTTTCTCTGACCCTAGGAAAAAAAATAAATTTGCAGTTATCTCTGGCAATATGGAAGACCTAAATAAATGCCAAAGTTTGAACTCTCCCAAGACTGATCAAAAAGGGATATCCAAGCTTCTAGTCACTGTCTGACCATGAAGCAAAAACACAAACTCCTTAAACTGTACTAGCAAAATTCAAAGCCAAATACTAACCAATGGTAAAGGGTAAAAACATAATGGGACAAAATGGCTTAAGCATATATTGTAACAAACAAGTGACTCATACGGATCCAGGTACAAGGTATAATCTCTGGTTGTCTAGGCTAGAAGATAATATCAAGAAAGAAAAATCTGAGCAAGGCTATCAGAGGCTGCACAGTACTGAGGGAGCATATTCCACAAACTAGGTCAGCCAAATCTTACACAGACATGCACATGACTAAGTAAATAATATATCAAATGTCTTATTTTCAACAAATAATTATGAGATAGACAAAGAGATAACAAAGTGAACAATGCACGGGGAAAATGCAGGGAACAGAAACTACATTAGTGGAGTACAAGAACTTGGACTTAGGAGACAAAGACTTCAAAGCAGCTATTATAAATATGCTCAAAGACCTAAAGAAATTCACATCTAAAAAAATTAAAGAAAGGCATAATGGTACTGTCTTATCCAGAGAAAATAATGAGATGAACTACAATAAATAATTAAATGGAAATTCTGTAGTTAAAAAGTACAACAAAAACATTGACTAGAAAGGCTCAGAAGTAGATTTTAGCTGACAGAAGAAAGAATCAATGAACTTAAAGATAAATCAATATAGATTATGCCAACTAAATAAAGAGCAAAGAAAACGAAGAAAACTGAAGATAGCCTCAGAGAAATATGGGATACCATCATTAAGTACGCCAACAATACCCGCATGATGTGATTACCAGAATAATAAGAGAAGGAAAAAGGGGTTCAAAAAATTATGTCTCAAATTTCCCAAATTTGGTGTAAACCATAAATCAACATATACAAACCAAACAAAATTCAGAATAGAATAAATGCAGAAAATATTACCCCCAGACATAACATAGTAAAAATGTTGAAAACCTTAAAAGCAATAAGAAAAATTACTCATAGTCATCATATACAAGATAACCCCAATAAAATTAATAGCTGTATTAATCTGTTCAATCTGCTACAACAAAGTGTAGACATACTTTGATTTATTGTGCTTTCTGTGCTGTCCTTTATTTTACTTTACAGATAATGTTTTCTTTTTTTAGTTTTTTAATAACTTGGGCAACCCTGCATCAAGCAAATCTATTGGCACCATTTTTCAATAGTATGTGTATCTTTGTATCTTTGTGCCACATTTTGTTAATACTTGCAATCTTTCAAACTTTATTAATATTATATCTGCCAAGGTCATCTGTGATAAGTGATCTTGAATGTTACTATTGTGATTGTTTTGGAGCACCACAAACTGCACTCATATAGAATGGCAGACTTAATCTAAGACTGTTTGCATTCTGATTGCTCCACCAACTAGCCATTTACTCATCTTTCTATCTCTCCTTGATCCTCCCCACTCCTTGAGACAAAACAATATTAATGGAATTTCAATTAATAACAGTACAATGACCTCCAAGTGTTCAAATGAAAGGAAGAGTCACGTGTCTTTTACATTATATCAAACATTAGAAATGATTAAGCTTAGTGAAGAAGGTATGTTAAAAGCTGAGAAGGGTCTAAAGGTAGGCCTCTTGTGACAAACAGCAAAGTTGTGAATGCAAAGGAAAAGTTATTTAAGGAAATTTAACGTGCTACTCTAGTGAACAAGCAAATGCTAAAAAAGTTAAACAGTTTATTACTAATATGGAGAAGGTTTTAGTGGTCTGGATAAAAGATTAAACCGGACACACCATTTTTAAGCCAATGCCTAATTGAGAGCAAAACTCTAACTCTCTTCAATTCTATGAAGGCTGAAAGAAGTGCAAAAACTTCAGAATAGAAAGACTGCAATTACTTTTGCACCAACCTAATAGTTTGAAGCTAGCAGAAGTTTGTTTATAAGGTTTAAACAAAGAAGCCATCTCCATAATATAAAAGTGCAAGGTATTGCAGCAAGTGCTGATATAGACTCTGCAGGAAACTATTCAGAAGATTTATCTTCTCTACAAAGAAGTCAACGCCTGGCTTCAAAGCTTTAAAGGACAAACTGACTCTTACTAGGAGATAACACAGCTGATGACTTTAAGTTGAAGCCAGTGCTCATTTACCATTCGGAAAATCACAGGAGCCTGAAGAATTATGCTAAATCTATACTGTCTATATTCTATACATGGAACATCAAAGCCTGGATGACATCATATCTGTGAGTAGTATGGTTTACTGAACATTTTAAGCCCACCATTGAGACCTACTGCTTAGGAAAAAAAGATTCATTTTAAAATGTCACTGTTCATTGACAATGCACTTTGTCACCCAAGAGCCCTGACGGAAATGTTCAAAGAAAGTAATGCTATTTTCATGCCTACTAACAAAACATCCATTCTGCATCCCAGAGATAAAGAAACAATTTTGAATTTCAAGTCTTATTATTTAAAAATGCATTCCTAAGGTTAAAGCCATCATAGATAGTGATTCTTGTGATGGATACAGGCAGAGTAAAAACCTAAAAACCTGAAGAGGATTGAAAACCTGCAAAGGATTTGCCATTTTAGATGCCATTATAAACATGTGATTCGTGGGACGATGTCAAAATGTCGATATTAACAGTAGTTTAGAGGAAGCGTATTCTATCCTTCATGGATGACTTTGAGAGATACGATACTACAATGAAGAAAATAACTGGAGATGTGATAGAACTATTTAAAGGACTATAAAGAGAAGTGGAGCCTGAAGATGCGTGACTGAATTGCTGCAATCTCATGATAAAATTTGAAGGGATGAGAAGTTGCTTCTTATGCATGAGCAAACAAAGTGATTTTTTGGGATGGAATCTACTTCTGGTGAAGGCGTTGTGAACATTTTGGAAGTGACAGCAAAAGTTCTAGAATATTTCGTAAACTTAGCTGATAAAGCAGCAGCAGGATTTGAGAGGACTGACTTCAATTTTGAAAGAAGTTCTACTGTGGGTAAAATGCTTTAAATGCCATAAAATTCTTTATGGCATTGCATGCCATAAAGAAATCTCATGCAAAAGAAAGAGCCAGTCCATGCAGCAAACTTCATTGTTGTCTTATGTTTAAAAATGTCCACAGCCACCCAAATCTTCAGCAAACACCAACCAGATCAGTTAGCAGCCACCAAGACCAAAGCAAGATCCTCAACCAGAAAAAAATACTATGACTTACTAAAGTGTCAGGTAATTATTAGCTCTTTTTAGTAATAAAGTATTTTTAATTAAAGTGTATACAGTTTTTAGACAAATGCTATTTCACACTTAGGAGACTATAGTATAGAGCAAATATGCCTTTTATATGCACTGGGAGACCAAAAAAAATTGTTTGATTGCAATATTTACTTTATTGCAGTGGTCTGGAACCAAAGTCACACTATTTCTGTGGTATGTCTGTATCATAGACAGGGTGGATTAAACAATAGAAATTTACTTTCTCACAGTTCTGAAGGAGAGAAGTTTATAATCAAGGTGTTATCAAATTTGGTTTCTGGTAAGGGCTCTATTCCTAATGACGGACAGACAGCCACCTTTTGTCTGTTTTCAAAAAGCTGTTCCTCAGAATGTACATACACACAGAGAGAAAAAAAGGGGGAGAGAGAGAAAGCTCTCTGGTGTTTATCCCTATAAGGACACTAATCCTAGGAGGTCAGGGGCTTACTCCTATGACCTCACTAAAATTTAATTGAATGTTAATAGGACCTATCATATGCATTGGGGATTAGGACTTAGTAGGATCTATCATATACCTTGGGGATTAAGACTTCAATACACAAAGTATGGGGGGGACACCGTTCAGGTCATAACATAGCTGATTTATTTTCAGAAACAATGAAGGTGAGAAGGCAATGTGATAACATATTCAAAATGCTGTAAGTCAAAATACTCAAGGATCATATACACAACAATGCTATCTTTCAAAAACAAAGGCGAAGTAGACATTACCAGATAAACAAAAGAAGAGAAAATCCATTATTGCCAGAGAATCTGCCTTGAAAGAAATTCTCTTTTTTCTTTTTTTTTTTTTTTTGAGACGGAGTCTCGCTCTGCCGCCCAGGCTGGAGTGCAGTGGCCGGATCTCAGCTCACTGCAAGCTCCGCCTCCCGGGTTCACGCCATTCTCCTGCCTCAGCCTCCCGAGTAGTTGGGACTACAGGCGCCTGCCACCGCGCCCGGCTAGTTTTTTGTATTTTTTAGTAGAGACGGGGTTTCACCGTGTTAGCCAGGATGGTCTCGATCTCCTGGCCTCGTGATCCGCCCGTCTCGGCCTCCCAAAGTGCTGGGATTACAGGCTTGAGCCACCGCGCCTGGCCTGCCTTGAAAGAAATTCTAAAGAAAATTCTTCTGGCTGAAAGCAAGTGACAACACACTCTTTTTTTTTTTACTTTTTTTTTTTTTTTTTTTTTTTTTTTGAGACAGAGTCTCGCTTTGTCGCCCAGACTGGAGTGCAGTGGCCGGATCTCAGCTCACTGCAAGCTCCGCCTCCCGGGTTCACGCCATTCTCCCTCCTCAGCCTCCCGAGTAGCCGGGACTACAGACGCCCGCCACCTCGCCGGGCTAGGTTTTTGTATTTTTTAGTAGAGACGGGGTTTCACCGTGTTAGCCAGGATGGTCTCGATCTGCTGACCTTGTGATCCGCCCGTCTGGGCCTCCCAAAGTGCTGGGATTACAGGCTTGAGCCACCGCGCCCGGCCGACAACACATTCTTTTAATCCCTAAGAAAAAACAGAGTACCAATAAAGAAAATTAGGTAGATATTATAAAAAACAATATAGTTAAATTTTCTTATTTTTTCTTTTCGTAACTGATTTAAAAAGCAATAGCTTAAACTATGTATTTAAATATGTATGTGCATATATATGTATTGTTGGAATCATAGCATATAGAAATGTAATATATTTGACAGTAAGAGCAGGAGACGATTGTGAACAAACCTTTATTGAGGTAAATAATAACAGATGGTAACGTGAATTCAAATGAAAAAATAAAAATCCAGAGATTATAAATAGGATATTAGTTTAATCAATTGCAAATATTTATGTGCTCTCTTTTATTTTCTCAACTTCTTTAAAATATGTAGCATTTCAAAAAAAGGTAATTATAAAAATATATCACTGGTTTTGTGACATAAATAGGCACAGTATATATATATATATATTTCCATTTTATATGTATAAATAAAGTATATTTTATTTTATATTTAGATGTATAGATCTAATATTTTATTTTGGATATATTATATATATATATATAAAAATAGAAAAAACAGGAGAGAAGGGAAGGAAATACAGCTATATAGGAATAAAGTTGTTATAATTCACTAGAATTGAGTTAGTATAAATATGAAGTAAATATGAAGCAGTAAAAATATGAAATTAAGATGGTATAAACAAAATTAAAATGTATTTTATAAAACTAGAACAACTAAGAAAATAATACAAAAATATAACTCAAAACTATTAAAGTAATTAAAATTACTTTAATATTACACTAGATAATATTCAATGCACACAAAAGAAGGCAGGAAAAAAAAAGAAGGCAGGAAAAACAAAACAGAAGTACTAAAAATAAATGAGACATAGAGCCAGGTGCGGTGGCTCACACTTGTAATCCCAACACTTTGAGAGGCTGAGGTGGGCGGATTGCCTGGGGTCTGTGGTTCGAGACCAGCCTGGTCAACATGGAGAAACCCCATCTGTACTGAAAATACAGTAATTAGCCAGGCGTGGTGGCATGTGTCTGTAATCCCAGCTATGCGGGAGGCTGAGGCAGGAGAATAGCTTGAACCCAGGAGGAAGAAGTTGCAGTGAGCCGAGATCGTGCCACTGCATTCCAGCCTGAGTGACAGAGTGAGACTCTGTCTCAAAAAAATAAATAAATAAATAAAAAACAAATGAGATGTAGAGAAAACCAAGAGCAAAATTAAAAATGTACATTAGCTATATCGAAAATAGATACATTGAACTAAATCTAATTTTAAAATTTTTGTGCTGAAAATAACTACATCGAAAAAGTGAAGAAAGAGAAAAAACACAAAATACTACTATTGCAAATCATACATGTGACTGGTCTTGTCTCCAGAGTATATAAAGAATATTTATAGCTAAATAATAAAAAGACAAATGACCAATTAAAAATTGAGCAAAGGATCTGAATAGACATTTATCCAGATAAGATATATAAATGGTAAATAAGTACAAGAAAAACTTCTCAAGATCATTAGTCATTAAGGAAATGTAAATTAAAACCAAAAGAGATATCACTTCAAACCTACTAAAATTACCATAGTATAGTATAATATACTAATTTCTTAATAAGTTTTTTAATATAAATCATTCTGTAACAGAATTATGCATTCATTGATTAAAGATGGTTTAAATTTCATAAAATAAGTATTACAGAAATAGTACAGGTTTTAGACACCATTCCAATTGGCTAACAGTATCCCCTTAATTCAGTTTTAGAAAAGTGTTGTTTTTCATTTGTGTTATGCCAGGATTCCACAAATTCCCTGAACTGTAATGTGCACATTATATCCAATTCCAAATACCTTACATAAATCTTTCCATTTACTTTTACTCACTGATAGCAACCTCCTCTATCCTCCTCTAAAAGTGATAAGATCTTATATTTTAAAGCAAGTGAAAATTTTAGGATTACAAACACAGTTTATCTCATTTCTACTGTATTTTTAACAATGTGAATACCATGCTTCTGGAAGCAACAGGGGCTCAAAGAAATCACAATGTAGACTATAAATCTCTAGAACATATCATGTCACTGTTTCTTTTATTAATATCTTTTGACAGGGAAACCGCCTCTCTTCTCAGTTTAAACTATAGAGCCAAGCACTGTTCTAACTCTTTAAAGATTATCTTTACCTACTTTTTTCCCCCCTCAATGCTTTCCTTTCATCGTCCTTTTCCACTAAACTATAAAGTTTCTGCTGACTCCTCTGTCACTCAGATAGTGTTTATTTTGGGACTTTAATATCCCTTTCTCAATCTAAAAATGTTTCAGTCTCTTTCAACTCTTCTAGGGTTATAATTTCAAATCTACAGATCAGAGAAATGCTTATTTTCTTCTGAGTTGTGTTAATCTTTGTATTTTTAAGTTCAGCAAACTTTGTCTATTACTAAATTTCCTATCTTTCTTCCCAGAAATCATAATCAAGAACTAGCATCATATAGCTAAAGCTGAAACCTCCCAAGCACTGTGAGTAATAATTGCCACATATAGTCACCATTAAATCTTCGATTTTTATATGCAGATGCCACTTCTTCCATCAAGAGCTCTTGTCTATTTCCTCTCCCATAGATTCTGGGCTGGCCTTGGGATTTATTTTTATTAATAGAATTTTTATCACAAAGGAAAATGAGATGCTTGGCCAGCTCATAGCTGGGCCAAGCACAGCAGTGGAGGCACCTGTTATGTGAGCAAAGACTTGTTAGCTATCTCAGTTCCAGTCAAGCTCCCAACCAAATATGCTGCATGAATATCCCAGCCAATCATTGGAACAAAAATTAGCCCTGCCCAAGTTGCTGATTCATGGGCAAATAAGTGGTTGTTATTTTTGACACTAAGTTTCAGAGTATTTTGTTAAACAGTAATGGATGAGCAAAACAGGCACAAAGAAATAATTCACAAAAGAAGATAATTTAGAATGTCTACCATAAGAACTACTATAATTAAGATTTTAATAACTTAGAGAAGAAACTTTACATTGACCCATTGGCTTTTAAAAAAAGATTATATACATATAAAAAGATACACTGTAGAAAATCAGTGAATTTGGAACATAATGCACAGAAAGATCACGTTGATGTTTTCCCTTAAAAATTTGAATCATTGGCCGGGCGCGGTGGCTCAAGCCTGTAATCCCAGCACTTTGGGAGGCCGAGACGGGCGGATCACGAGGTCAGGAGATCGAGACCATCCTGGCTAACACGGTGAAACCCCGTCTCTACTAAAAAATACAAAAAACTAGCCGGGCGAGGTGGCAGGCGCCTGTAGTCCCAGCTACTCCGGAGGCTGAGGCAGGAGAATGGCGTAAACCCGGGAGGCAGAGCTTGCAGTGAGCCGAGATCGCGCCACTGCACTCCAGCCTGGGTGACAGAGCCAGACTCCGTCTCAAAAAAAAAAAAAAAAAAAAAATTTGAATCATTACAGTCAATACAAAAGTGAAGTTAAATTTAAAAAAAGTATATATGACAGAGTGGTTGATTATCTATTGATCATAATGTTGTAACAAACTTATTTGATCTAGCAAAGAATAACTGCAGAATGAAAATTTACAATAAATTTATCTATAGGTTAACTTTGCTAATTACCAGGATATAAAGAAATGAGAGCTGAAGCAAATGGAAACCTCTCATTTATTATCTTTCTAGAAATTACAAGATAGCATTTGATTTTTTCTTCTCAATTAGAAGTTTTTGTTCATCTTAGCAATTTTCAACAATAAAAAATAACATTCTTGATTATAAAATTAGGTATCAATTGCTGCATAAAAAAATTGCCCCAACACTTCATAGCATAAATCAACAGACATTTATTATTTCATGGTTTCTGTGGGTCAGAAAACTCAGCTTGGCTTAGCTGGATGCCTCTGCTTCAGTGACTCTCCTAAAGTTGTGATCAAGGTATCAGCCAGGGCTCATTCCCATATGAACACTCTATGGAAGTAAGATCTGCTTCTAAACTCATGCACCTAGATGTTGGCGGGATTTTAAGCATTGTGAGCTATCAGACTGAGGGCCTCAACTCAGTCCAATGTGGTTATTTGGTCAAAGAGTTTGCTTAGTTCCATGTCCTGTAAGGCTTTACAGGGCAGCTACCTTCCTTCAGAGTTAGTGAGTAAAAGCATTGGTGAGCATGCAAAATGGAGGTCACAATCTCTCTGTTACCTTTGCCAAGAAGCAACCTTCCATTACTTCTGCCAAATCATGTTTGTTAGAAACAAGTCAGTAAGTCTAGCCCACATTTAATGGAAGGGAATTAGAAAAGATCATGAATATTAGCAGGTAAGGCCATCTTAGTACTGCCTAACATGAGGGTTCACATACACAAAAGTCTCCTAATCATGTATCACCAAATAGCATGAAACATTAAGTTCAATTTAGCAAACAAATTAACTTGAGTTATTATGTAAAATTTAGTTCATATCTTAATAATAATAGGATGTTATCTGTTGAGAATGTTAGGTTTTATCTTTTTTAATTGATCCAAGTAAAGAATATTATTTACTTTTATATAGAGATCTATAAAAACTGCATTAAGGTACTCGATTTTCAATATATACCATATATAGTAGTCTTAGGTTAAGAAATTAAAATCACGAAAATTCAGACAAAAATAAGAAAATAGTCATGTTTGGAGATGACTCAAACTTTAATATTTCTTATTTTTAATAGGGTAGATGTAGATAGTTGGGAAATAACAACTTCCATGCTTTATTTTGGAAGTTGTTGTTTCCCCACCATCTATACATTTTGGTACATTTTTACACATTTTGTTGTGAAGAACAGAGACACACTTAAATTATTTCAGGTGATAAATAAATTGATTTTTAAAAACATGTAAACCAGAAAAGAATTAATAAAATGGCAGGAGTAAGTCCCTGCATATCAACAACAACATTAAATATAAATGAATTAAACTCTGCAATCAAAAGGCATAGAGTGGCTGAAAGGTTGGAAAAAAAAAAACAAGATCCAATGATCTGTTGCCTACAAGAAATACATAACCTATAAAAATACACAAAGGCAGAAAATAAAGGGATGGAAAAAGATATTTCATGCCAGTGAAAATCAAACAAAGTAGGAGTAGCTATACTTAGACAAAATAGATTTCAAGAAGAAAAGTGTAAAAAAAGACAAAGGCCATTATATAATGATAAAAGGGTCAATCCAGCAAGAGTATATAATGATTGCAATTATATATGTACCATACACTGTAGCTCCTAGATATATAAAGCAAAAGAGCTAAAGAGAGAGACAGATGCCAATACAATAATAGTTGGAGACTTCAACATCCCATTTTCATCACTGGACAGATCTCCTAGACAGAAAATCAACAAAGAAACATCAAACTTAATTTGTGCTACAAAAAATTGGTTCTAACAGAGGTTTACAGAATATTTCATTCAACATCAGCAGAGTACCCATTCTTCTCCAGCATATGGAACATTCTAAAGGATATATAATATGTTAGGTCACAGAAGAAGTCTTAAAACATTAACAATAAGTGAAATAATAGTAAGCATCTTCTCTGACCACAAAGGAATAAAACTAGAAATTAAAAGCAGGGAGAATTTTGGAAACTATACAAGCAGGTGGAAATTAAACAATAGTCTCCTGAATGATCAGTGGGTCAATAAGAAATTAAGAAAAAAATGGAAAATTTTTTGAAATAACAATGGAAAGACAAACTATCAAATCTACATGCTATACAGTGAAAGCAATACTAAGAGAAACATTTATGCCTACACCAAAAAAGTAGTCCCTGCATCAAAAAAGAACAACTTCAAATAAGTTATATAATAATGAATCTTAAAGAACTAGAAAAGCAGGAACAGACTGAACCCAAAAATAGTAGCAAATAATAGATATTAGAGTAGAAATAAGTGAATTTCAAATGAATAAAATAATACCAAAGATTAATTAAACAAAAAGTTGATTTTTTGAAAAGATAAACAAAATTGACAAATGTTTAGCCAGACTAACAAAGAAAAAAAGACAGGAGCTCCAACTAAATAGAACCAGAATTGAAAAAAGGATACATAACAACTGATACCATAGAAATTCGAAGGATCATTAGTGGTTACCACCAGCAACTATGTGCCAATAAACTGAAAAATCTAGAAGCCTACTGAAAAAAACTGAAACCTACCAAGGTTGAACCATGAAGAAATCCAAAACATGAATAAACCATAAGTAATGAAACTGAATCCTTATTAAAAAGTCTCCTAGTAAAGAAAAGCCTGGGACCCAATGACTTCACTACTGAATTGTATCAAACATTTAAAGAACTGATACTAATTCTACTCAAACTGTTCTAAAAAATAGAGGAAGAGGGAAATCTTCCAAACTCTCTGAGGCCAGTATTAGTCTGATACCAAAACCAGACAAAAATACATTAAAAAAAATAAACCTACAGGCTAGTATCTCTGAGAAATATTGATGCAAAAAATCTCAACAAAATACTAGCAAATCAAATTCAACAATACATTTAAAAGATCATTCATCATGACCAAGACAGATTTCTCACAGGGAGGCAAGGATGGTCCAACATACACAAATCAATAAATGTGATACATCATACCAACAGAATAAAACATAATCATTTCAATTGATGCTAAAAAGCATTTGATACAATTCAACATTCCTTCACGATAAACATTCTCAAAAAACTGTGTATAGAAGGAACATACCTCAACATAATAAAAGCCATATATGACAGAGCCACAGCTAGTGTCATAGTGGGAAAAACACTGAAAGACTTTCCAGTTTGATCTGGAATATGATAAAGATGCCCACTTTCACCACTGATATTCAACATAGTACTTGATGTCCTAACTACAACAGTCAGACAAGAGAAAGAAATAAAGGGCATCCAAATTGGAAGTGAAGTCAAATTTTTCGTGTTTGAAATTTATATTATCTTATATTTGGAAAAACTTTGACTCCACCAAAAAACTTCTAGGACTAATAAATTCAGTAAGGTTTAAGGATACAAAATCAACATAAAAAACTCATTAGCATTTCTATATGCCAACAGTGAATGATCTGAAATAGAAATTTAAAAAGCTATCCAATTTATAATAGCAACAAATGAAATTAAGTACCTAGAATTTAATTTAATCAAAGAAGTGGAAGATCTCTATAACGAAAACTACAAAAAACTGATGAAAGAAATTAAAGAGGACATACACAAAACAAATGGAAAGGTATTTCGTGTTCACAGATTAGAGTAATCAATTTTGTTAAAATGTTCATATTACCCAAAGCAATTTACAGATTCAATTTAATCTCTGTCAAAATACCAATAACTTTCTTCACAGAAATAGAAAAAACAATCATAAAATTCATATGGAACTACAAAAGACAGAATAGCCAAAGCTATCCTGAACAAAGAGAACAAAATTGGAGTAATCACATTACCTGATTTCAAATTGTACTACAGAGCTATAATAACCAAAACAGCATAGTACTGGCATATAAACAGACACATAGACAAATAGAACAGAACAGAGGACCAGGAACCAAATCCACATACCTACAGTGAATTCATTTTCGACAAAAGTGCCAAAGACATACACTGGGAAAATGATAGTCTCTTCAATAAATGATGCCAGGAAAACTGGATATCCATACATAGAAGAATGAAACTGGACCCATATCTCTCACCTTATACAAAAATCAAATCAGAATGAATTGAATAATTAAATCTAAGGTCTCAAACCATGAAATTACTAAAATAAAACATTGGGAAAAATCTCCAGGACATTAGTCTGGGCAAAAATTTATTGAGTAATACTCCACAAACATAGGCAATCAAAGCAAAAATGTACAAATAAGATGACATCAAGTTAAAAGCCTTCTGCACAGCAAAGGAAACAACCAAGAAAGTGAAGAGATAACCCACACAGTGTGAGAAAATGTTTGCAAACTGCCCATCTGACAAGGGACTAATAACCAGAATATATAATGAATTCAAACAACTCTATAGGAAAAAATATATAATAACCCAATTAAAAATGGGCAAAAGGTCTGAATAGACATTTCTCAAAAGAAGACATACAGATAGTAAAATAAGCATATGAAAAGGTACTCAACATCATTGATCATTAGAGAAATGCAAATTCAAACTACAATGGAATATCATCTTTCTTCAGTAAAAATCACTTTTATCTAAAAGTCAGGCAATAACAAATGCTTGTGAGGCTATGGAGAAAAGGGAATGCTGTACACTGTTGGTGGGGATATAAATAATACAGCCACTATGAGGAACAGTTCAGAGGGTCCTCAAAAACTAAAGGTAGAGCTACCATACTATCCAGCAATCCCACTTCTGCATACATGCTGGAAAGAAATGAAATTAGGATATCGAAGAGATATCTGCAGTCCTATATTTGTCACAGCACTGTTCACAATAGTCAGGATTTGGAAGCAACCTACATGTCTATCAACAGATGAATGAATAAAGAGAATGTAGTACATATGCACAATGGAGATTCACTCCTAAGAAATGAGATCCTGTTATTTGCAACAACATGGATAGAACTGGAGATCATTATGTTAGGTAAAGCAAGCCAGGCACAGAAAAACAAACATCACATGTTCTCACATATTTGTGGAATCTAAAAATCAAAACAATTGAACTCATGGAAATAAAAATAGGAAGATGGTTACCAGAGACTGGCAAAGGTATTTATGGGGCAGGGTGGAGGTGGGGATGGCTAATGGGTACAAAAATAATAGAAAGAATTAATAAGACCTAGTATTTGATAGTATGAAGAGTTAATAAGACCTAGTATTTGATAGTACAACTTAGTAAGCCCTAGTATTTGATGGTACAACAAAAATAATAGAAAGAATTAATAACACAGTATTTGATAGTATAGTATGGGGGACTATAATCAGTAATAATTTAATAGTGCATTTTAAAATGTCTAAAAGTATATAATTGGATTGTTGTAACTCAAAGGATAAATGCTTGAGTGGATAGATACCTAATTTTCTGTGCTGTAGTTAGTACACATTGCATAACTGTACCAAAATATCTCATGTACTCCATAAATATATACACCTACTATGTACCCAACAAAAATTTAAACATTAACAAAATTGGTAATATGTTTGTATGATATCTATATGTAGGAATGAGGAAATTGAGAATATGATGTGAAACTGTGAGAAAAAAACACGTTAGATCTCATAAACAAATGATTCTTCTTTTAAAACTGAAAAGATTTATTATAGTTCCAGAACTAGCACTCTAATGATCTGCCCATTATAATTTGACCCTAAGTCTCTTCCGTTCTCCAGTTCTTTGAAAGCAAATTTTTACTTTGTAACTTCTCTCTACACCGTAATTTTGCCTAATTCTCATCCTGACTTGTTTTCCTACTAAATTCCCAAATGAGGGAGAATATGACTTGCCAGTCATACCTTTTCAAACAAGAGCAGGCTGCATTCGACTTATGGGCCTATAGATTTGCTGACCTTGGGTAAGGGGCACAATGCATAGCCAATGAGCTATGACTGAGGATGGAAAGTGTGGTGCTGCAAAACACGGGCTCTGATGGAATCTGTTTCCAGGGATGGCCTGTCAACATTGCAGTAATTCTAGTTAGCAAAATAAGTCTAGTTCATTACTAGTTCTTAACCTCTTTTGCTAATTTAGCTCGGGTCCTGAAAATTAAACATCAGGAATGGGACCCGAAATCCTCTCTATTTACAAATTTCTAGAGGTCCTATTACATTCAATTATATTTTAAAAGGAGGCACACGTCTTATCAGTTGGTATATTAGTTATCAGCTGTCTTCTAGCAGATATTAACGGAAATGGCATTTAAGAGAAGCACCAGGCCGGGTGCGGTGACTCACGCCTGTAATCCCAGCACTTTGGGAGGCCGAGGCGGGCAAATCACGAGGTCAGGAGATCGAGACCATCCTGGCTAACACGGTGAAACCCGGTCTCAACTTAAAAAAAAAAAAAAAAATTAGCCGGGCGTGGTGGTGGGCCCCTGTACTTCCAGCTACTCGGGAGGCTGAGGCAGGAGAGTGGAGTGAACCCAGGAGGCGGAGCTTGCAGTGAGCCGAGATCGTGCCACTGCACTCCAGCCTGAGCGACAGAGTGAGACTCCGTCTCGGAAAAAACAAAAAAAAAAAAAGAAAACAAAAACAAAAAACAAGAAGCACCAGAAAGCCAAGAGGAAGACACGTTGCAACACAGACTCACGAAACAGATAAATGATTGATGGAAAGTTGTGCTAAGCCAAGAGTACAAGACAAGAAATATGTGTGTATATAAAGCAAGCAAATTAATAAAGGATAGTAATAAAATATCAAAACCCCTATGTTAGGTGCATGGAAAAATATATAAGCAAAGCATGGTAAGATTGCTAAACTATAAATGTTACAAATAAAGAAAATGGAATATTCGCATGAGTAAAGTAAATTTAGTAATGTAAAATGAAGAGTTGGGGTTAAATAGTTGGAACCTATATTCTTAAGCACAAAGTCGAGGGTTCATTCTATGGTAAAAACTACACTCTAGGAGATTAGAATGCAAAGTAGGAATCCAACCAAGGATAGGAATAACTGTAATATTGAGCAGATGTTGATGTTGTTATTAAGCTGATTATTTGTAACCCAAAGCTCATTTTATTTCTATATACATAAAATGAGTGTTGTCTGGGCTGGAACTGATCCACCAAAGTCTTAGCACCAATATCGGTTACAAATCAGAAAGACAGATAGCCTTTGGGGTCATTCTGAAAATACTTGGTAGTCTCAGTCTTTTCCTCCCAGCCCAATTTAGCTTCCATAGCAGTATTTTTTCACTGGAACACGGGGACAGGTTCATTTCAGATTTAGAACAATTACTTTGGACATGTGCAGAAAGCACAGGAGACTTTCTGCACTATGCACATCTGAATTACAGGGAAAGCTGCTTAAAAATCCCAGCAAATCTATTTGCATATTGCTGTCCAGTTGTCAGATGGTGTCTCAGTTTATAAATGTGAAAATCAGAGCAGATTTTATTTTCATCAGGATTTTAGACTTACCCATTGAAATGCAGCATATCAACAAGCCTCTCTGAGTTTTCATTATCATATTTGCATAGCACTGGACTCAAATGCATGTAGAGCTGGATACAGGCAGCAGTCTTTCCACCTGAGAAAAGTTTCCAAACATGACATCTTTTCAACAAATTAGTTTAAGTTGGAATACTTGACATAAATATTAACTCAGAAGAGGGATTAAAAACATTTCTAGCAAGCAGTGCAAACTATGAGGAATGTAGGAAATATAATTAAGAAGTATTTGTAAGAGCTTTCCCTCTTACCAACTGACTGCCTAGGATCCATTTACAGATGTTCCTCCCCATATCCTTCTTGCCCCATATTTGTTCCCATGGATGCTATAACATGGCATGGTCTCTGCCTGACCAGTTGTTAAAAGTGTAGCCCCAAAACCCATGAAACTTACAGTCCAGTTGGGAATGTAAGATGTTGAATAAATATAATCATTTGAGAGTAAAATATCTACCTGCTTGATCAGTGATGCGAGAGAGGTATAATTTACTATGTGAATGCAAAAGAAAGAGGTCATAATTCTAAATAGGGGAATTAGGAAGAACATATAAAGACGACCACTTACATAGGAGTAGGACTTGGTAAAGTTAATAGAGATTTTCTTGGTAGACTTATGGGAGGAAAACAAGTAATGAGAATAAAAAGATAACAAAATATAGTTAAGAAACCTCGGGACCTGTAATGCAGTAACAATTTGATATTACTGGAACAGAAGATGTACATACAAGTGGAAAAGGATAGAGATATTTGATGGTAAGCCTAGAAAAACAGACTGGATACACCATGGAGGACTTTGATGGCTGTGTTAAGAAATGATAAGAAATAGGATGCCAGGGAAGGTTTTTCACTAAGGAATTAACATGTTTGTAGCTGTGCTTGAGAAGCACTACATGGAAACTCAGAGAGGTGTGTATGTGTATAGTAACAATATTAAGGTGGTCTGCAGCCATGTTGCTATGCATCTATGCATGTCCCTTTTTGCATAACTACACATGGATATGGCTACAACATTGAGTTCATGTATATGTCATATGAATGTTATATACATATGTTTGTATATATTTCTTTTACTTACAGATAAAAATAATATTTTAGTCAAAGTTATTTTTTATTTTTTATAGTGCAATTTACCGTAGCGTATTGTACTTCTGCTTAAAAGAGATTATTTCAATTCTATTTTATTCTTATACATTGGGGTGTTTAAAGGGTGTAATACCAACCTGGGCCATATTAGAACTACTGGCTTAGAAATGAACATTGGCCAGAAGTCATTAAAAATGGATAGCTGTTTAGTGGTGTGTGGGAAATGAGTTGATGGTCACAGTCCAGTTCCTACTTAACAGGTGTCTACCTCATAAAAACCACCATCATAATCAGCACTTATTGGCACCCTCATTGCCAGCGTGAGGAAAGAAGCCAAGATTTAAGATTGCTTTCTCTTCTCTGTCAGTCAGGACTGTATGGGGAGCCTCCTTTCAACCTATTATAATGATTTTATGTTTTCTTTTGTACAGTATTAATTTCTAAAATAAATTTACTCTCTAAGGAGCCATCTCAAGAGACTGTCATTGACTTCTTAACCAGACAATAATTCACTTTAGAAATAATATTGTTGGAAGGAAAACATAGAGCCATTATAAAAGGATATAATGAGAACATATGAAGAGGTACCATTTCAAATCAGCAGTTTTAAAGACAGACATATGTTCCCACCACAGGGATCTGTCCTACTGCTTGAACACCAGAAGCAAACTCATTACTTAAGATCATTAAGGGATCACATTCAAACCTAATCATGATTTACAGGGTGAAATCCACAGCTTTACTCAGTGCTGCTTGATTGTGATATTGGATGCCACTCAATTGATGGAGAGTTTGTTTTTCCATGCTTGCTAACATGTCATCTCCCATATTTATGATTTAAGCATGAAATCTAATTACAAAGAAATAAGAAATATTCAAACCAATTCATTTGCAATAGAATTATTTAGAACATTCACTTATTGGATACAGTGTCAAAATTCATCTTTTGCATAAAGCTGTTCCCATAAATAAAATATTTTATACACACTTTATTGTGCATTTAAACATGATTGCTCCCACTTTGAAAAGATGTTTGCTGCAATGATGAAAGGAAACAATTGGCTCCTTTTAAGTGACTTTGCGTTATGTTTTAATGGCAGTTGTTTCGGGGTATCTTTTGAGGAGTGAAAGAATTATGGACTTGAATGCATTCCAATAATTTTTATATTATACTTTAGTTGGCCTTTCAATTTTCAAGACAGGAAAAGCAAAATTGTCTGTATAACAAGTGAATGCATTCAAATGTATTTATATGTATTACACAGAAAATAAAAATCAGAGAAAAATTCATAAACATCTGTATGCACAATGGATTTTATTCCATATAGAAAATTTATACAGAAAGACTAAGCAAAAGAAGTTCCAGAATGGAATTAAAACTATGCAGCATTGACATTTCTCCCAATACAATTTGTATAATTGACCTTTGATAGTGAAAATAGTCAACAATGGAAATATTAAGAATATTCAATAAAACAAAAAAGAAAATCATTTTGAATATTAACTATGAAATATGCAGTTGCTTGCTAATTGAATTTTTTTAAAAATACAGAAACACACAATTGCTTTTTATAACCCTTTCCTTTTTTGCATTGTTCTGTGTTTGTTCTTCATTCTTGGCTACAAATATAATTTTTTAAGAACATGAGCTCGAGTGCCCCCACAAAAATTGATATTTTAAAATAACTAAAATGAAGTTCTATATATTGGCTTAAATTTTGACACTATTGCTTCTCCATAAAGAGAACATAAACATATTTTGAAAGAAAGGAAAATTCAAAGAATCTCATTTGCAAGTAAGAAAAATTGTCCAAGATTATAAAACCACTTAAAAGAATAGTCAAAATGATTATCCATGTTTACAACTTCCATTGTATAATAAAAGAGAAGACTTTTTAAATAATATTATTGTAGTATGTTCTTTTTTGAATTGATCATAAACCAAATTAGACAATTCTTCAAGTAATCAATTGTTTAGTCTGTGACTATTTATCTTTCCAACTTTTCTAAAAAACAAGATCTCTTTTACTTAAATCTCAGGAAAACTTACTTGGAGTAAGTTTGGAAAACTAAAAAAGACTGAATTGTTTCAATTTTATAATCTTATTTTGGGGTGCATTAAAAAAATCTTGTATTGAAACCTTTCTAAACTGAAGTATAACCTGACAATCTGAGGACTGAGACCGTCCCTTACACATCTTTGATTTAAAAAAAATAATAAATAAATAAGGCTGGCATTAATCACTATTCCTGACTTTTAGTAGAAACTCAATAAAGGTATATTCATTGTATGTTTTAAGACACAAAATAAACAGGAATTTTTCCAAAAGTCACAGGTAGTACTCCAAATGGAAGCAAAGAAAGATACAAATCTCACTTGGCTTTAAAATTATTTCTAGACACAAGGATAGAAGCACATTTATTAATTTTTCTCTTAAATAAGTTGAATATATTATTTTAAAATGTTTTTCTTGCTCAAGAAAATAAGAGCATGAAACATTTATATAACCTCTTATTTTGTGATTGGTCCAGATTATCTTTTCAATTTATCATTTTCTGTTCTTTTTTAAGAGGGAATCCACTGAAAGTATTATTTTTGCTTAACTTTAAAATTTAATTCTTGAAGCATGTTCTGAACATTTAGTGTGTTTCTATGCTTAGTAGCTAAAATAGTACTTATAATGACACAAAATACTTCATAAAATGATATCTTTATTTTGATTATCATAATTCTATTCACTGAACAGCTTCCTGTAACTAAAACTTATACTTCTTATCTGACTTGATATGAGCATGGACAGGAGAGGGTTCATAATGCACACAGACAAAGCAAAAACCTGCAATTAGTAGAATTAATAAATCGGAAGCATTACAAAGATTTCACAAAGCTGGTAAGATCACAGATTTTAAAAAAATATTTCAGCAGTATTTTTTATGCTCTTCAAACTCTTAATTTTGTACAATTATCAACCACATTTTCATCTAAATGCCATTCTATGCATTGCTGATCTCTGAAACTTTCCAAAAGTGGAAAATATTTTCAGGTAGTTTAAAGGCAGCTCAGCAAAGTGGTATGCTATGAAACACATCAATTTAACTTCTTCAGGCTTGTTTTGCTCTCTACCCAAGCACACCTCGAATGCTGCACCATTCATTGCTATCACTGCAGTATATCCTATGCCTCCTCAAACACTATCACCACCTGTCAAACCTGGCATGAAATAGTTTGCAAGGTTTTTATGTTGATTTTAAGGAATTAGAAGCATCAAGCATGTTATTTATTCTGGGTTTATCTCCAGTGATGTATACAGTTACCAGTAGCACTGGATTGCATCCTAAATAATCTTTTCAGGATTGGCTGCTGAAGTATTATATTGTTGTCTGGATTAAGGTTGTCTATATATTGCACTAAAATTTGCTTTTATTTAGAAAGACTTTAGGCTGTTAAATAAGTCAATAGGAAATGTAGTTTCTAGCCGGGCGCGGTGGCTCAAGCCTGTAATCCCAGCACTTTGGGAGGCTGAGACGGGCGGATCACAAGGTCGGGAGATCGAGACCATCCTGGCTAACACGGTGAAACCCCGTCTCTACTAAAAAATACAAAAAGCTAGCCGGGCGAGGTGGCGGGCGCCTGTAGTCCCAGCTACTCGGGAGGCTGAGGCAGGAGAATGGCGTGAACCCGGGAGGCGGAGCTTGCAGTGAGCTGAGATCCGGCCACTGCACTCCAGCCTGGGCGACAGAGCAAGACTCCGTCTCAAAAAAAAAAAAAAAAAAAAAAAAAAAAAAAAAGAAATGTAGTTTCTGCCAATTAAAATTTAAAAGTCCATCTCCCCAAATTAATGCAGAATATTTAGCTTCCTATTATTTCATAAATGTACTTACCAAATTAGATTATCACCTCTATTCCTCTTCCAAGGGAAAAAGAAAAGTATTTCCTATAGATTTGCTTTCAATGTTAATGAAAAACCAAGAGAAACAACCACACAAGTATATAAAACTATGAGTAGAGTTTTGCAAAATAATTTTGGCAGTGAAAATTTGACAGATGCAGTTTCAATATCTTGTATATCAAAAAGTAAAGTAAATTTCTGCAGTGAGAGATGGGGTAATACAACAAGGAGGAGTGAAGAGAACGTAAAGCAGACACCTGAATGCCAGGGGAAGCGTGAGTCCATGATGGTTTCTCCCACGATCTCTGTGCTTTGTCCTTGCTTTCTCTGAGTCTAGTGCTCTTTTCTCTAGGCAGCACTGACCCTTCCTCGCAGCAGAAGGCTGAGTGCTGGCCAAGGTCTCATAGTTGGTCCATTTACAGATCTAGCAACAGATCCAGGACTCATTTTTCTCACAGGTGAATTCAGAGATTTAGATTAGATTAATTGTTCTAATATCTCCTTGAGAGTTAGAAGAAAGTTTTGGAAACTTCCTCTCCAAAAAAGAGAAACACACAAAACATGTTGGATGAGTTTTAAGCCTATCTATGGCCCCCAAGTTAAGAATCCAGAGATTAGAAAACTTTTAAAACATTATATGTGTTTCCCTAATACATGTAAATAGTGGACTTTTGGATAGTAATAATAATTTCTTTGATCTTTGTTTTTCTGTAATTGCAAACCATCTACACTGAGCATGCATTTAAGGTTGCAGCCCCAGAAAGTAGACCACCTAAGTAGCAATCTTCGTTCATCCACAAACTTCCCGTGGAACACTGGCCCAAGTACTCACCTTTTCTTTCCTTAATTTGTTTCATTGGTATGTTGTAGATAACAACGTTTACAGTTACCTCACATGGATTTGTAGCTATTAACTTAGTGTGGCATGTGTGTGTGTATGTGTATTAACACAGCCAGGAATTTATATCTATCATGCTTAGAACAGGTCCTGAAACATCACAATTGTTCAATATATCTTAGATATCACATGGGTATTTTTAAATTCTATAAATATAAAATACACCTTTCATAATCTTATTTAGGTGTTTTTTTCTAGAATGTCAAGATCTAGCTTCTATATTTGAAAATTAACCATATTATCTAATTTGCAATGTGATATCCTGTTCATTTTCTGTACAATTTTGTTTATGGTTTCTAAAGATTGCAAAAAGAAATAAATAGTTTTATATCTCCACAGCAAAGAATCAGTAACGATTTTCCAATTGAAAAAAAAAAAAAACACTGAAATAAATATAATAGGTAATGCTTAATGTCTATGCAATGACTTCATTTGTAATTAGCATTCTGCACCGTATAATGTGTCTTGCAATCATGTTCCTCTTTCCCCTTTTGAAAAAGAATGTATATCAAGTTTCCTTATTCATGTGGCTGGTGTAAAATTTCTTACATTTATATGTGAGACTCACTGTTTAATGAGTCTTTTCTAAGAAGACTTTCCTGACTGAACTAATTTGTTCCCATTCTTAAAATAAGTTTTAAAATCAGTTTTTCTAAACTAAATATACAAAATTAATATCAACAGATTTCTAACCTATTTCTTTATCTATATGTTTTACAGCATACAATCAGATAACACCTTAGATAAGATTTGGTTCAAAATTGTTATACCAGATGCAATTTACTTTTTAATCCTAAGTCCTTCAATAACTCTTTTTCCTTTTCCTCATTTGTCCACTGGTGAAGTGTGACAGATAAAATGTCATTTCTGTTAAACAAGAGCACCACTTTCTATCCCCACTTTTACTTACACAGATAATAAAACTAAGTAAAATATGAACATGGTTGGAAAGGGAAAGACACATGTATTTTCTGCTTAGTAAAACAAAACTGTTTTGGTTTTCTCTGCAGCCATATTTCTTGCTGGACCTATATTCATTCTTTTAAAAAACAACTATTACTTTCATTATGCGCTTCACTCCTTTTCTACAGCCAATTTTTTTCAGGCCCCATAGTTTTGCTTTTTTAAAATCCGAATATGAGCCCCTCCCTCCCTCTGGCACACATACATATACACTCTATTTTAGGTGCCAGGGCATGTCAATAACATCAATCACCATTCGCACCATCGATCATGCAGCTACGAAGCAGTTGGATGACATCTGCCATAACACCCTTCTGTGCTACGGTAATGCACTTGAATTTTGATGCAGGAAGTTATTGGTTTGCAGACTCGTAATCAATCACAGCATCTTTTCAAGCAGAATATCTTGGAGATATAACAGCAAGTTAATCACATATTCTTTGAGTATGTTTGGGCATGAATATAAGAGAGTTCCATATTTGTAGACTAATATTAAGTAATTAAAATATAATTTATAATTCTCCTAATAGCCAACATCATATTAATTACCCAAACAATATTTTCTTTTTAAACTTTAACACATTTCTCCACAAATGTATTTTGAGGTTTTTCTTTATTACAAAATTTGAGGCAACATTTGTGTCATTCTAAAATGCAAAGATAAAGACAAAGCAGTCCCCTATTGGCATTCCTGACTCTAGTCAGGACCGCTTAGTGTATGCACATTTTATACAACAATATATTTGTTACACTATTGGTGGTGGTCTTTGGTATATAGTAAAATCATATCATAGGAAATGTGAATAAAACAGCAGATTTTATAAATAGAAACAATTGAAATAAATTAAAGGTAAAATACAGTATCTGATAGTATTGTTTAACTTGATTTTATTTGAAACTTCATCATTATGTCTTAACATGAAGCCATCTATGCTTGCAAATTGTTTTAGCTTTTAAAATTTAATTATTCTAACATTTGGTAAAATGCTTATTTTGGTTGTTGCTGTTAGATCTAGCTCTGTCACTAGGCTGGAGTGCAGTAGTGGGATCTCAGCTCCCTGCAACCTTCGCCTACCAGGTTCAAGCGATTCTCCTCCCTCAGTTTCCCCAGTAGCTGGGATTACAGGCGCGTGCCACCACGCTCAGCTCATTTTTGTATTTTTAGTAGAGACAGAGTTTCACCACCTTGGCCAGGCTGGTCTAGAACTCCTGACCTCAGGTGATCTGCCTTCCTTGAAAAGGGTGGGGATTACAGGCATGAGCCACCGCGCCTGGCTGCATTATTGACACTTACATGTTTCTAATACAAAAGACGTTTGCTGCAAAGCTGAGAGCAAACAGCAAATTAACATTGGGTTTCCTGAAAAACTTAGAAATTTGGGGAGAAGAGATACTGTTACTTGGAATAGAGTTCTCACACTCATCAACACAACAGTAGAAAATCTGGGAGAAAGCAGAGATTTGTTTTCTCCCAAGGGGGTATTTTATTACATTAGACTTCTCAGAGGAAAGAGTAGAATATAGACTCTGAAGGAAGAGGAAGACAGTTGAGTCCAGACCCTAGGGTGCTGCCTCTGTTTCCTTGGGTTAGAAGTTTCTAGGATGTTGTGTGGTGTAATGATTCAGAGAGTCTTTCCTGACAGTCACAATACCTGTCATGTGGGGAAAGAGGAGGACAGCAGATTTCTTCTAAGGTTAAAAAAAAAATAATAAAAATGCATTTTTGTATTTGATAAGTTCAGTGTTTCCAGATAGTCTCAATCTTTTAGAGAAAAGTTAGAAATTGTATTTTATGAGATTCAATACTTAAAATTGGCTAATGTTTTAAAAGCACTTTGAAGATACATACATTTATTTATATATAATATATATAATATTGAATACTGGTTTGTCAACAACCAATTGCTAATCTCAGTTCAAATCCACAAGTGTTTTTCTTTTTTTTTTTTTTATTATTATACTTTAAGTTCTAGGGTACATGTGCATAATGTGCAGGTTTGTTACATATGTATACTTGTGCCATGTTGGTGTGCTGCACCCATCAACTCGTCAGCACCCAACTACTCGTCATTTACATCAGGTATAACTCCCAATGCAATCCCTCCCCCCTCCCCCCTCCCCATAATAGGCCCTAGTGTGTGATGTTCCCCTTCCCGAGTCCAAGCGATCTCATTGTTCAGTTCCCACCTATGAGTGAGAACATGCGGTGTTTGGTTTTCTGTTCTTGCGATAGTTTGCTAAGAATGATGGTTTCCAGCTGCATCCATGTCCCTACAAAGGACACAAACTCATCCTTTTTGATGGCTGCATAGTATTCCATGGTGTATATGTGCCACATTTTCTTAATCCAATCTGTCACTGATGGACATTTGGGTTGATTCCAAGTCTTTGCTATTGTGAATAGTGCCACAGTGAACATATGTGTGCATGTGTCTTTATAGCAGCATGATTTATAATCCTTTGGGTATATCCCCAGTAATGGGATGGCTGGGTCATATGGTACATCTAGTTCTAGATCCTTGAGGAATCGCCATACTGTTTTCCATAATGGTTGAACTAGTTTACAATCCCACCAACAGTGTAAAAGTGTTCCTATTTCTCCACATCCTCTCCAGCACCTGTTGTTTCCTGACTTTTTAATGATTGCCATTCTAACTGGTGTGAGATGGTATCTCATTGTGGTTTTGATTTGCATTTCTCTGATGGCCAGTGATGATGAGCATTTTTTCATGTGTCTGTTGGCTGTATGAATGTCTTCTTTTGAGAAATGTCTGTTCATATCCTTTGCCCACTTTTTGATGGGGTTGTTTGTTTTTTTCTTGTAAATTTGTTTGAGTTCTTTGTAGGTTCTGGATATTAGCCCTTTGTCAGATGAGTAGATTGCAAAATTTTCTCCCATTCTGAAAATTTTTGCACAAGTGTTTTTCAATTCGAAAACTCTGTGCCCTCTCTGTTGTAGTATTTGTGTTTAATTTGGTGAAATGAAAAATATTTACTGAATAATAACTTAATACTTAGCATTAATTTTGTATGCCCCATGGTTGCCTATCTACCTCTATGCTTTTTCACATACTTTTTTCTTCCCTTACAAATTCTTTCTTTCAAGGAATGCTCACTTAATAACCTACCTAAGTTATTCTTATCCTTCATGGCCCATTTTAAATGCAACCAACCCCATGAAAACTTTCAGTTTCCTCTTAAGAGAATTAAGCTGTTTTCTTTATACCATTTTCCTCTTTCCACCATCTTGCAATTACACACTCAGAAAAACAATCATAAAATTAAATCAATTGCATGTATAAGATTCAAATTGCTTTCTTAATAGTTTTGTGATTTGTGAGGCTGCAATATGTTAATCCATGTAACAGGCCTAGTGTAAAACTCTTCATCTCACAAATATACTGTTAATTTTACATTTAACATGATGCCATCTGCTTTAATCTTACGTGATCAGAGAATAAAGTGGTCTAATTCATCAAATACTCTGTCCAATAGATGCAATAAATAAAAATATCTGTATATTTGTATATATGTATACACACACACACACACACACACACACAAGCTCACATCAACTCATCATGACATGACCACCAAACAATAAGATGCCTAAAACACACTTATCACAATCCATATTGTACTAATTAATTATCCAAAAGGATTTCAAGAATATTTTTTATATGGGCTTTATACTGCACAAAGTGGTTAACATGTTTGGGAACTAATCCACATTTTCTTATTTGTTTTGCCCAAATTTTGGTCAGTCTGGTCTCAAATTCATCCTTTTTTTTCCAATGCAGCATGCATCTATTATCTGTTTATAAGTAAAGACCTCAAGCAACTGGTAAGGTGAAGCAATTTCAATCAGGAAAGCATCTTCCCATCATAGTAGAAAAATAAAGGCACGAAATTTTTGGCTTCAAAGTGAATATGTCTACTTCAAATACCTAAAGTACAAAATCGGATCAAGCTTGATCAAACTTGTAGGGTTTTTGCTGAAAAAAAGAAATCACCCTGAAACACAGGAAAGATTTTGCTGAAAATCTATTTGAGTTTTGTGAACTAATGAAATTATATTGTAATTATTTATTCATATGTCTATACCCTGCTTTAGATATTGAGCTGCATCTGAATATTCTTTATTTCTGTTTCCCCAGCACCAAGTTCATGAATAGAACTCTAGGAAATACTCACCTAAGCACTGAATGAATTCATAGATTAATTAACCTATGAATGAGGGTAGGGACTGTTTGATAGCAAATGAAACTTTCCTTCTTGACTCTGTTTTAACACAACTGAGGCAGGCTACAGTAAACTCTACCCTGCTACAATTTAGAAAAATAGTGGGCAAATAATATGTAGCCTGAAACTCCTTCATTTTTATTCATTCAAACTATGATTATCTATGTTGTGCCTTTCATGGGTTAGGTACTATATTTAAGTGCCAAGTGCTTCCACAAGATATAAATCAGAAAGACATATATTTAGAGCAGTAGTTCTCAATTTGAGATAACACTGGGCTATTAGGGGACATTTAAAATATCTTTTGATATGTTCTGATATGAAATTTGGGGTAAGATGCTATTGGGTAAAGATACAGATTGATGCTAAACATCTTACAATGAACAGGAATACCTTTCACAACATAAATCTGCCCAACTGAAATGTCAATCAGTAGTGCTGAGATTGAGAAATTCTGATTTAGAAGAATCATGAAGGAGTATAATAAATACTTAACTTATTTTGTGATGAAATTATATAAGTAGAAAGTTATCACCTCTACATTAGGTGGCCATGGAAGACTAACAGAAGAGAAACATGAGAAACATTCAGAGTGGGGGCTTTAAGTATGTTTTCCAGGAATTAAGTTGATAGAAGGCGTAGGAAAGAAATCAACTTTATACCCCAATGGTTGGGGCATAAGGTAGTTAACATTTGTGTGGGATGATGCTGCAAAGTGACACAGTGGTCACCTCAAAAGAGAAGAGAAATATTATCCTCAGTATAACACATTTATACACAGTCATATGACAGGAAATTCTTGTTTGTAATACCTAGGAGAATAGATTGCATTATAAAGACAGTAAGAGAGATGTTGAATAATGTTTTAGCAAAGAAGTAAAATGGTAGGACATGTTAATGTTTTCTATTAAGGAAAGTACAAAAAAAAAAAAAAAAAAAAAGGAAATTTTGGGAGCATATCGGCGTAAAGAGACATTGGAAGGCAAAAGCCAGGCAAGGTTTACTTTAAAATAAAACTTCAGGGACATTATCATTGTCCAAACTAAAGATGTGGCAGTAAGAACAGAGTGAAAGGAATAAATTCAGGAATATTTAGGAAGACGAAATGAAAGTAGTTGTAAAAATCATATCTTAGGTGGAAAGTTATTAAAGAGTTGAGAATGATACCTACGGTTCTGGTTTGCCCTATTAATTAAGTATATACAGTTTGTGATAAGATGATTGCACTGGGTTCAGTCAAGTACATGTTAAATTTGTGGTTACTAGACGTCATTCAAGTAGAAGTGCTCAGTAAGTATTTGGATGTAGAATTCAGGATGTAATCTTGGCGGAAAAAATTGATTAAGGAGTCATCACATATGGGTAGAAATTAGAACCATGGGGATGGATACATTTATCTGAGGAAAATGTAAAGAATAAAAGTACAAAATAGCCAAAATGAAGTCCAATGTGACTGAGTCAGTTTCCAGGAATCCAAACTAAGCCTATGGAGGGTTAGCAGGAGCCTTGGTAACTAGATGCAAGAAGTTTGGTATCAACAGGATAAACAAGTTATGCCTGACATCTTTTCTTTAAATTCATTTTAATAAATAAAACATTAACAGTAAATGATATAATGTGATTTTAAAGTACACAAGTGATACTTTATACTTCTATGTATGAGATGAATAAGAGGGATAGCCACTCTACGCTAAGAAGCAGAGAGGAATGTCTGGCACATTGCAGGTGGTTAATAAATGTTTCTGAAATGCAGGAATATTTGTAACATGTGCAAGAGATATAGCAAACCCGTAAAGTTTCTATTAAAGTGGAATATTATAAAGCTAAGCTACCTGTGGCCCAGTGTAAATTTAATCTCCTACCTGAAATCGTCCCACAGCTCTGTGTGTGTGTGTGTGTGTGTGTGTGTGTGTGTGTGTGTGTTTTCTTAATTTATAAACACCAAAATTCTTTTGGAAACAGAAGAAAAAAAATGGTTAGCATAAGATCATAAAAAGTAGTTGTAATAGATCTCTCAAACTTATTTATTTCTCCTCAGTAAAATGTTGTGCCCTTTGACTAACTACTCCCTACCCACACCCAGCCTCTAGTAATTACCATTTTACTCTCTATTTCTATAGCTTAATTTTTTTTGGATTTCACATCTAAGTGAGATTTTAGCTAAATTTAGCTAGATTTAGCAAAACAACATATTGAATATGATAAATATATACAAATTTTACCCATCAATTAAAAAATATTGAATAAGTAGTAGATTCAGGATCTTTGCTTTTTTTCATCTCTACTTTCTTTAATCCCTTTTATTTTGGGTTGGAAGTGAAGGGCTTGAATCTATTCTATATAATGTAAATGAGAAATAATAGTTCCCTTTAGTTTTTTTTTTCCATAGTAAGCAGTACAGCTGACTTTTTGATGAGACAGGCTTGAACTATGTGGAACCACTTATAGGCAGCTTTTCTTCCGCTTCCACCACCTCTGAGACAGCAAGATCAACCCCTCTTCTTCATCATGCTACTCAATGTGAAGATGACAAGGATGAAGACCTTTATGATGATCTACTTTTACTTAACCAATAGTAAATATATTTTGTCTTCCTTCCTTTATCTTCTTTATGGGTTTTCTTAATAACATTTTCTTTTATTTGGCTTAGTTTATTGTAAGAATACAGTATATAATACACATAGCATAAAGATACATGTTAACAGTCAACTGTGGGCTATAAGTAGTTAAGTTCTGAGGGATCCACAATTTATACACAAATTTTCAACTGTCTGGGGCTCAGCACCCCTAACTGCTGTGTTGTTCAAGGATCACTGCACTTTGTTTGAAAGTAAAGCAATCTCAAGTTTCTAGAGGTGCCTTCGAATTTCAAGATTAAATAACAGAATCTATACTTTTCATGTCTTGAGATATTTTTATTATTTACCTTATTGACCTTGATCTTTTCAGACAAAAAGTGGTTTGTGATTTTTGTTGTTGTTTCATATCCTCAAATGTCAGTGCTTTCCTGTAAACTTTGTCATTTTCATTGTGTGTGTGTGTGTGTGTGTGTGTGTGTGTGTGTGTTTTCCTAAACCATCCCATTCTTTCAGGAACTTGGTTCCTGTATGCTTTTTCTCTCCATTTACTTTCAAATCTTTTGGTAAAACAAATAAAGTGAATCATTTATATCATAGTGTTCATCTAAGATATTAAAGTACAAATTAACCCATATATTAATATATCTATTACTAATATAGCTAATGAAATTATAACCATAGGTAAATGCTTCTATTTTCTAACGTTTAATGCATCGCTGAAACTGTTGATGCAATTTCACTATACTAACTGCTCTGCAGTGAGTACATCAAGAGGGGAGAATAATAATTTTTGACACTAAAATCACACTATACAATTGTTACCAAAATTATTTTCATTTAAAGGTAATTAAATAAGGTTCTTCTCTGCTCCAGTTCAGGAGACAACTATTTAATTACACTTCTCCTATAAAAGTATTTCCAATCTAAGTGGATATATCGCCAAAGAAGCAGTCTATTTTTTAATATGTTAACAGAAATGTATGCTATTTCTCTTTGTTCTAGAACTCTCCTTATGCTTTGTGATTTTCCACATTGCATTTCATCCAGCTACACACATACACAAATATATGTGCACACACCTTTTGAACAAAAAGAGTCTTTTCATTTTTCTCTTATAAACAGGAGAAGGCCTTAAGAGGTAATTTATCCCATGCACTTTATTCAGAGAAATGTAATCTAGTTTCAAACAATTTTGAATTTTTACCATTATTACATAAAATTATATTTTATGATAAGTCAGTTTTTTATATAATATTCATGGGACACTTAGTTTTTTTAATCCAAAAGTTTTCAATTAGTAATTAAACCAGTTTTGTTAAGCAAATGAATTTATTATTCGCCTTCTAAATATCTGACTCAAGAAAAGTGTCCTCTTTCTGCATAAGACTTTTCTTATGATTGAAAATGAGCTTTTTCCGTTTCTAATAGACTTTAAATGACTTGTTTCATATGCATTTAATACCTAATCAAACCTTTAGACCATGCTGTCTAATATGGAAATGGACAGTGTGATGAGGAACATGTCCCACTATGCTGTCCAATATGGTCTCCACTAGCCACATGAGGCCTTCGGGTACCTAAAGTGTAGTTAGTGCAAATGTGCATATGAGACAATACATTTTCAATTTTACTTAATTTTAATTAATCTATATTCATATTTAAATAGCTGCACGTGATTAGTGGCCACTATGTTGGTCATCATAGCTGTAGTTGATTTTGTCACCTACTTGGGGAAAGTTCTTTTCATTGCCTTTTTGAGATTCTAGGGTATACATGCATTATGGGCTACTGGCCTGACTTCTTTCTCCATTGTCAAAGCCATCAGTGTAGCACTTTCAAATCTGTCTCTCTCTCTTTCTCTTTCTTCCTCCTTTCTCTTACCTCTGCTATTATTGTCACATCTACCCCTGTGCCACTCATCCTTTGCTTTTCCTCCTATAAGGACCCTTGCGATTACATTGAACCCAGCTAGATAATTTAGAATAATCTCACCATCTCAATATATTTAATTTAATCACATCTGCAAAGCCTTTTTGCCATGAGGTTAACATAATCAAAGGTTCTGGAAATTAGGACATATGCATCTTTGGGGGACCATTGTTCTGTGTACCACAACATGCATTTTTTAACTTTTTAAAATATAAACTTTTAGTGCTGTTTTGAAACAGTTTATCATATTTGCAAATATATATGCACATACATGTCAATTCAAAAATATAATATGCTTCTGAAAGACTTGTATATATATATGTACATAATATGTGTTTACATAACAGTAATACAAGTTAACATACAAATGAATAACTAGATATGTGATATAATAAGATGATTGATGTATTAGTCAGGATTCTCTAGAGGGCAGAACTAGTGTGTGTGTGTGTGTGTGTGTGTGTGTGTGTGTGTGTATATATATATATATATATATATGAGTTTATTAGGTATTAACGTGATCACAAGGTCCCATAATAGGCTGTCTGCAATCTGAGGATCAAGGAGAGCCAGTCTGAGTCCCAAAACTGAAGAACCTGGAGTCTGATGTTCAACAGCAGGAAGCATCTAACATGAGAGAAAGATATAGGCTGGGAGGCTAGGCCAGTCTAGTCTTCTCAAGCTTTTCTGTCTAATTTATATTCTAGCTGCACAGACAGCTAATTAGACGGTGCCCATTCAGATTAAGGGTGGGTCTGCCTTTCCCAATACACTGACACAGATTTTAATCTCTTTTGGCAACATCTTCACAGGCACACCCTTTGCATCCTTTAATCCAGTCAAGTTGACTCTCAGTATTAACCATTCACAATTGTGTATCTGTTCTTATGTTCCATTATTTTTTATATTGTATTGAAAAATTGTGCTTGAAGATTCCTGATCAGCTCACATCATTTCTGACACAACATGTCTCTTGTTTTTTTTTGTTTTTGCATCCTTCTAATTATACTCTTTTATACTATTTCTTTTAAAAAAGACAGTATTTAATAATGTCTTTGGCTAGTAGTTTGGTAATTCAAGTAGTATTTTATCAGATTTATTAATATGTAGGTAGTATGATATAAAAATGTTGCTACGGATAAGAAATATTACATTAATCCTTTAATTCTATATACCTGACCTATTATTTTGAATCTAGATGTCTAAATTAGTGTCAGAATGAAAGCTTTCAATCCAGAAACTTAATAATATAGACGGACATGACAAACTGTTTTTGTTTTATGTGGATCGAGTTATTTTTGTCTTGCAAATGTGTGATCACACTCTTACTTCAATTTGCTTCAAGTCACTTAACACTGAGTACTGGAAAGAACATTGGTCTGGAATTGGATGTTAGTTTAAACCCTGGCTTGATCAGTTAGTAGTCTGCTTATAAGTTTTGGCTCATCTCTTCTGCTTTTTAAGTTTTAGTTCTCTCATCTGTAAAATTGAATTAATAATATTTAACTCTATAGTCCCCAACAGTGGCTGTCTGACCCAATGATATTTTAAGTAAATGATAGCAGGTTTTGTCATGATTACTTTTAACAGTGGAAAGAAAAGGACAAATTGTAGCACATTAAGTCGGTTAATCAACAAAAATTAAAGAAAATAAAGAGATAGAGACGGAGATATTGTTAAATATTAAGCTGGAAAATAATATCTGAGCAATTAAATACTAAGCAATAGGTACATTTCTATGTAATATACAATTTTGTCTATACAGAGACCTTGGGTTCAATTTTTAAATGGTCTTAGTATTTTTTTTTGTTTGTTTTATTGTTTGCCATTTATCAATCTAATTTTACCCAGATTTTAAGGGCATTCATTATTTAGATTTTTTTTTTTTCTTTGAGACAGAGTCTCGCTCTTTCGCCCAGGCTGGAGTGCAGTTGGGCGATCTCAGCTCACTGCAAGCTCCGCCTCCCAAGTTCACACCATTCTCCTGCCTCAGTCTCCCGAGTAGCTGGGACTACAGTCGCCCGCCACCGCACCGGGCTAATTTTTTGTATTTTTAGTAGAGACGGGGTTTCACCGTGTTAGCCAGGATGGTCTCGATCTCCTGACCTTGTGATCCACCCGCCTCGCCCTCCCAAAATGCTGGGATTACAGGCATGAGCCAACGCTCCGGGCCCAGTATTTAGATTTTAAACTCATGTTATTTTTTCCGACCTCATATCATTTGTGAGAGTCATTCTCACTCTTTTCCTTTTACTCTAAAGCTCTTTCCTTGTATCAGTCTTTGTTACGGTGTTAGGCATTGTAACAGTAAAGCAAAAAAAAATCACTGTTATGTCATTTCAGTTTTAATTCTAACATTTACAACTTCATGCCCATTTTATTTTATATATATTAAACTATATACGAATACATATGTAAACAAAAGTACACAGCTATTGTATATATGTGTGTCTATGTGCATACATGTATGTTGCATATATAAAACTAACATAAAGTATTTACATATATAATGTTAAAACAAAAAGCATACATATAAAGTTAATACATGAAGTTGAATATATACACATAAAGCACAAAACATATATTTACATTTATGAAGTTAATGCATAAAACTATCACATGCATACGTATACACACACATATAGAAATATGCACAGTATGTAAAAACATACATATCTGTAAAAACATAGCAAGGTAGACATTTTATTGATGCTTTAAAAATTGTTAAATAACAATACTATTACTACTACAAATAGTAGCTGACACAAGCACTGACCCAAATTATTTACATAATGACTATTGACATATCCTCCTAAATATATTCCTCATTATCAGCCTTCTTATGTATTCATATGTGTTCTAATCAACTTTATTTTTCAAACTGTCAGATAGTAATCTTTCTAATAATGCATATTTGATTCTTACGCTTAGGTTAAAACCTAATTTTAAAAAATTTCTAATGGAACTTAGAGAAAGTATCATGAGATAACAAGATGGGATAATTTTGTGGCATGGCTTACAAACATCTTTATAATCTGGCTCTCCTGACTTCTCAAACTTAATCCCTGGGACTCATCGCTAATCTCATCACTCAAAGCCAAATCATACTTGGTGTTTTTCCCTCCAAGCCATTCAGCTGTTTTTCTCTTTTATTTAATTCTCCTTTTATCTTTACTATCTTCTTGAACTGCCTAAAATAATTTCTGTGCGTCCATCAAGACTAACATCACTATTCTGTTCTTCTGGAAAGTTTTCCTTAATTTGATTAAGCAGCATTAATTATTCTCCCTTTATGTCAGTGGGTTTTTAATACCTTCATCAACTGTAGCATTTTATTACTATTTTTCCTTAATGAGCATGATTTTTTCACCTTACCCAGACTTTATGATGCTGTAGGCCATATCTATTCACTTCTAGCACAGTGCTCCTGACATGACAGCTATAAAGAATATGTTTAGTCAATGTGTAAATGAGCAAATGAATCATATTGGTCAAGTGGGTTTATATGTTAAAATTCACTTTTTTAAACTAATAGTATAAAATTTATGCTTATTCTAGGTAAGAAAAGAATATTCCAGCCAGGCGCAGTGGTTCATACCTGTGAGTCATTGATAGTGAGTTGCCAATTCTTTTTCTCTTTTTTCTGGCAACCATGAAACCCAGATGCTAAACCCAGCACTTTGGGAGACTGAAGTGGGTGGATCACAAGGTCAGGAGTTTGATACCAGCCTGGCCAATATGGTGAAACTCCATCTCCACTAAAAAAAAAAACAAAAACAAAAACAAAAAACAAACAAACAAAAAAAAAAAACAGAAAAATTAGCTGGGCATGGTGGTGCACACCTGTAGTCCCAGCTGCTTGGGAGGCTGAGGCAGGAGAATCGCTTGAACCTGGGAGGCAGAGGTTGCAGTGAGCTGAGATTGCACCACTGCACTCCAGCCTGGATGACAGAGTGAGACTCTGTCTCGAAGAAAAAAAAAAGAATATTCCCACCCTCTTTCTATCCCTAGAGACTCTATTATACACAAATAATTATATAAACCCATAGATTTAGATTTTCATTTTTAAATAGTTATACAAATAATATCATATTCTAGAAAATGTATCTTGCTCTTCTTTGTTCAAAACTGTATGTTAATGCTCTTCTTATAAGATTATAAATAAATCTACCTCATTCTTTTTAACCAGAAACATAACCAATACTATGTGATTAGCTTAATTTATTAAACCTATCCTCCATTAATAAGCATTTAAATAATTTCTATTGTTTTTACTACAATAAGTAATTTTACTGTGAATATCTTTATATATATATACATGCACGCACATGTATAATTGCGACTATGTGAGCACAGAATTTAGAACTCTTGAACTGAAATTATTACACCTAAGAGCATGCATTTACAATTTGGATACATAATGCTATATAATTTAAATTTTAATCAATCAATAAATAGCTGTTCATTACAGCCAAATAATTTAAGAAATAAATTAATGGAAAAGACTCAGATTCAGTAAAATTCTTCCTAGTTATTCACTGTCCCAAGAAAATTGGCAAAAGATTATTATAATTACATTTCAAGAGGTGAGTAGCATTTTCCATCTCCAAGATAATCTAAGTCTACATAATGTAATATTCAAATAAGCATAGTTTCATTACTACTGACTCATAGTATACTAACAACTAAAATTTACACTATATTCATACTTAATGAAATTGGCTATTGACTGTATTGATAGTATAAAATCAGGTGTTTGGATTTAAAAGTATTTTAAACTAGTAGCTTTATAACAGATTTAGGCTGCATAATTGACCATTATGGTCAAATTGGAGAATTAATAGGTTTTTGGATTTGCCTTTATATTAAGGTGCTAAATATTGAAGTACAGAAAATTTTAAATTTGGGATGATCTTTTATATTCACTATTTCAACAAATTTGGTTTGAGCAGTATAGAAAGAATCACTTGAGTCAAGTAAAATGTGCAGTTTTATGATCAGAGAAGAGAGTCAATAAAAGGTTTTTGGTGCATACTATATCAATTTTAAGAGCTATAATAGGCTAGGAGTTATTCTTCACATTTTAGGCAATATTGATAAAATATATAACCAAAAAGAAATTACTCACCTTGTGTGGGCATAAATCCTAAATCTAATTGGCTTTAAATTATATTAGTCAAATCTATTGTTTATTTGGCTTACGAAAAAAACAGTTTCACTGAAAAACAGCTGGTGGATATTTGGGAGTTATATCTTTAGTTATCATATTCAATTATATAATTGGCAGTCAGAAAACAAACCAGTGATTGCTAATAGAAAAACATTATTTCTTACCTTGTTTAAATACAGAATTTATATTCAGTTGGCAAGAATGTTATGCAAAATATCAATAAAATAAACGTATTGAAAACAGACTGAAAATTCACATTCAAATTCAAGATTCTCAGTATTCTGATTCATTTAGATAATAACCAACCAGCTGCCTAGGGATTGTATGGAAGATGTCGGTTAATAGTGACATATCTACAAGTACAGGGAGATACTTAATTTTAAACTTTGCTATAACCTACTGCCTTTGACATTAAAAAAATATAAAAATGTCTTATTTTGCAAAAGCAATCTCATTGGTAGTGAGTTGCCAATTCTTTTTCTCTTTTTTTCTGGCAACCATGAAACCCAGATGCTAAGCACTGGAAGATATTTCTTCCAAAGCAGCATCTGGCGTGCTGGCAGACTCCATAAGCAATTTTGTTTTACGGCTTTAAAGCAGCTTCTGGGTCTATTACATGGTTAATCTGATGGGCTGTCTGGGCTCTCTTGTCCTCCTGGATGCCATATGCCAACAGCTAGAGATACAGTGAACTGTCTGCCCATTAGGGCTGCTATAAAGAGAACACCTGAAAAAAATCAGCTGCAAAGAGTGTGCTCTACTTCTGTTCAGCTATTACAGTACCAGTGATGAGTGACCTGGCTAAAATAGTGCTAAAAACTTGCCAAAAAATGTTCAGTGCCTTCTGAACACCAGGGAAGATGAAAAAACTGGAAATAATAAAATATTCAGGGTATCATTTTATCATTTGATACTGAAACAAGCTTTGCTTTTCATCCTCCTTGCAAGAGAAGGAACAGGAAATGAGAAGTAGAATTGTGAGGGTGAGAGACACAAATTTGATTGATGCTCTTCTGTGGCAAATGGCTCGTGAGAGGTTGGTTTCCCCGAGAGAAATTGTGTCTAATTCATTTTTAGTTTCAGGACCTACCAAAGTATTTGAATGTGGTAGAACTAGAAGAAGTTGTTTTAAATAAATAAAAGCAAATAAAATGATTAAACTATTGCAATTGTGTAATACATTTCATAATTTTTAAGCCCTTTGCATAATTGATTTCTTATCCTTTCAATACTGTATCCTATATTACTTCTTCATATAAAATTTTTCTTATTACCCAGATTGGATAGGGTCACTTTTTAGTACTCCTTAATATCTGTAAATACATGTTTTTATATCCTTTAACACCATGCTTGTTTGATCATAATAAGTTGCATTCCAGTCCTTTAATTGAAAACATAGGTTATTTTTGTTTTACTATGAAACACGTCAAAGTAGAATTTTTTTTTTCACATGATAGCCAAGGCACACTCTTTAGTTAAATGGAGACTGATTCTGAATTTCTACTCTATTTGGTTAATGTTTTTCCCTCCCATGAGACTTAAGCTCCATGATGGCTGGGTCTATATTTTTTCACGACATATGTCACAACATCTGGCTCCATCTCTGTATAGTTTTGATGTATGAGTTCAATAAATACTTGTTGGATTAGTTATACTTATTTCTTCAAAACTGAAAGGTTCATGTATTTATTCCCTTTTCATTAGCCACCCCATTCTCTCATGCTCCTTCATACTGCAGCCTCATTCCGCTAGGCTCAGGACGTTTTCCCACCTCAGCCTCCTGAGTAGCTCGAACTGCAGCCTAGCACCACTGTGCCTGTCCAGGGTTTTGAATTTTTGTAGAGATGGAGTCTCACTATACTGCTCAGGCTGGTCTTGAGCTCCCGAGCTCAAGCCATCCTCCCAGCTTGGCCAAAATGCTGGGATTACAAATGTAAGGTACTGCACCTGGCCTGGGTAAGCAATATTTTAAAACCGTTAACCAGAGACTGCCTTTTGCCAAACAGAAAACGTAAAATATGACAATTTATTTTGTTCTTAAAAATAATACTAAATACTGTTAAGCGGATGAACATTTCTTTGGCCTTATACTCTGTCTCTTCAGTCTACTTTTATTGCTGTACTGTTTCAATCTTTTGTTATAATCAGAGTCATTTTAGATGACACCAATGAATTGGAAGTAAATTCAAAAGTTCCTTAAATTAAAATGTTTATTAAAGATTAGTTTACTCACAAAGCTTCACTCCAGGTAAACATTGAACAAGCAAACAAACAAAAATCTGAAAACAAGCACACAGCTAGCAATATAACCATCTTGTTCCACTCCTTATATTAAAAGATATGTTATTGTGCTAAAATATATACACAAAGAAAACCTATGAAAATCCATCTTTGTTTTGTTAATTAATCAATGGCAGCTATTAGACTGTTCAAAAGAGACTTTAAGAATTGTAGAAGTTTTCTTTTAAAATTTTTTGAGTTTTAAAATATAGGCTATATTTTGAAGCCAATTTGTATGGGAAATTACTAAGATACATAGAAAAAGCATGTCTTTGTGGATCATAGGTAGAGTTCCTATCTTGCATTACTACTCTCCTGCTGTGCTTTGCCTATGACTGGTAGCCCAAAGCCATCATTTTGAGTGGAATCAGATTGTTTAGGAATAGTAACTCATGCTGTTCTACTACAAAACAATCAGTAACACACATTTCAATTGGACAGGAGAAGAAAAAAAAAAAGAGGAAGCTGAAATGCTATTATTTCTGATAATAAAGATATTAAGAAAGGAGATACTGAGAGTGGCCTAAATAGAAATTATATTGTCTTTTATAAAATATTTTCTACTTACATACTCATGGCCTAATAATCAGAGCTTTACGGAGTCAGTTGATTGGTATTAACCAACTTAAATCCGATTACAGTTATATATACTTATGCACATCATTCTTTTGCTATACTTTACCTATATCCAAATGCAAATCTTACTTGAAAGTAAATTTAATCTAATTTAAAATTTAATAATATGTTACTTGAAGGTAACATATATATTTGGATATAGGTAAAGTATAGCAGAAAACATAGTATATATAACTGTAATTAGATTAAAATTGGTTAACGGTAATCAACTGACTCTGCAAAGTTAAGTCGTACAAACCCCAAAGATGTTTCTACTATTTTCTTATAAGTTTCCCCAATAACATTACAGGTATTCTACATGGTTAGGATTATTTTATACTTTGTCACAGACAGTAGTTTGATAATTTGATTTTATTATTTGACATTTCATAAGGCTTTTAATGTCTTTAGTGTAAACATGAGAATGTCAGGAAATTGAAATTGGTGAACAATATCCAATTCCCAGAGATTAATGATTTGCTTAAAATTAACCAGTTTTGATTAAAGAAACTTGGTTCATAAAGCTTAGAGAATAATTTAAAATAGAGTATAAACGAAAGCAAGTCTGGAGGTCAAGAGACCTAGTTTCAAATTCTGATGATAACATTTATAAATCTGTGACTTTGGCTAAGTCCCCGAAGAACTTCACATGCCATACATTCTTCTGTTTTTAAAATAAGGATATCTAGCAAAGTGATCTTGAAGTCACCTCTTGCTGCAAAATGTTCTGTCTTATATCTACTTGCTAACATCTATAATCTGAGTTTCATGTACCTTAAGTCTACACTGAAAAAATCCACTGCCAATTAATTTTTTACCAGAATGGATAACCATGTAAACAAAGTCAATATTGAATATTCACAGTTAAAAAACAAAAGAATCAAGCACATCTATGTATCTTTCAGCAAATCATGAACTTTACTAATTATTATATTTACATTGAGGCATGCTTCATCAGGCAACCTCTCCTAATACAAAATTGCTTTTGAAAAATTACCACATAATGCAATATGCTATAACATAGTTTGTTTTAATGCCATCTTGACCTAGTGTTGAGCCCCTGCTAGAGGCTGGTCAGTTCCCCTTGTTGAATAGTTGATTAAGTCCACACTTAACCTTATATATGTTTCTTATATTCCTGGGCCACCATGCATCATTTCTAAACACCCTGGTGCCAAGTACCAGACAACAAGGGTCAGCTCCTATGTCCCTTAAACCAAGAGAAATTGTTCAAATTAGCCCATCTGTCAGATTCCAAGAAAAGAAGCTTACCCTACACCCTTGCCATATGTGAGCTACTCCCTATAGCTCCAGCTGTACCCTGTCCCTGGGTACAACCCCCTTTGTAGCCTTGTCTGCCAATCTTCTTTCTTTTAGAACTGTAAATAACAGAGTCCTGCTTTTCGTTTATGAGTGTCATTCATTGTGTTGTGCTGTCCCATAAGACGTTCTTTAAATCTTATAAAATACCCACAGCTGTGAGCAGGATGGCATGGCCATGACCACTGACTCCCGATAGCTTCATGGGGGAACTGCATATTTTTTGCTTACTAACTGGTTCCAACCAGTGCAAAAGCATAGTGGGGTAGAGCTCCTGTGAGCTTTGTTGTCATTTTTCTCCTTATCCAAATGGGAATATTCAACACAAATAGCATTAATTGGCTAAACTCCGTGGGCTAGATACGAGTCCAAGTGAGGCTCACCTTTGGGCAATAGGAACAATAGGCCACTTGAGTGGCACTTTCTCAGATCTGGCTTTCAGGTACGTTTCAGGTCACAACCTGTGTTGGGCAGAGACCTATCCCAAGGCTCTGTCACTTCTTGGGTATTGGTGTTTCCTTATTAATGAGGGCAGAACCCTGGTTCTTCTATGTCTTTTCAGTGACCTCTATGGAGGAAAGTGTTGGCTGGGCTGCCCAATGGTGAAGAAATTTGGCACCCTGATCTCCATGTTTGTGTTGTTCAGGTGAGGGAAGTGGCCTGCCTGTCCTCTTTACCGGGGCAAATACTGACCCTATTGCCAGCAAGCTTCATGCTTCCCAGACTCTCAAAGGCATTGCGGGGCCTCAGGCGAACAAACCACAGGAGGCATGTAAGTCGTCCCCACTTCCTTCTCCAAAAACTGGATACCTATCAAAAAATACAGCAACGTTCGCAGTGCCCTAAAATGACTGCCACGCTGTTAAAAGAATTCCAAACATTCCAAGCAACAAATAAAATAAGTCTGTCCAGAATAATCCCTTGTGTCCTTGAGAAATCTCCAATTTCTCTAATGTACACAAGCCACTTCATCAAATATAGTTTGTATTTTAAATTCACTTAATCCTGATCCTAGTCTTCTCTCTGCTTTGAGTAGGATAATTTGTTACTGTTTTGAGATATTCTTCAAGTTTTTATGCTATTTGAAGGACACATTGCCATTGAATTTAACTGAATAATTTTAATTTCTCTTCGTATTTTAGCAATCCATTTTAATATCTGAAGTAAATTTCTAAACCACACATGTTTTCTTATATTTTTGTATCACTCACACAGGCTGTAATCATTAGGAAATAATTGTTTTTGCTATATATGAAAGCAAACCATCTGAACAAATGTATTCATAGAAATCAAACTTCTACAGTACCAGTTATTAATATTCCATGAATAAATACATTCATGAGAAGTGATTTGAAGCCATATTTCTTAAAAAAATAGACAAATAATTTGATGGTTATTCATTTCAATTTCTATGAAAGAAAAATTCTAATATACACTGGGATGAATGATCTATGTAAAAGTATTGAAGTGACACCTACCCGATTATGTAGAAGTTTTTTTTTTCTGTCAAAGCAATAGATATTCTAAACCAATATGTTAAAATATCAAATAAAAGTTCATTCTCATAAATAATCTCACCCATTCACAGTTTCAACATATCTCTTTTAAGATATTAGAAAAATCCTAACAAATATCTGCTTTTCATTTATGTAATTATGATGCCAGGTAAAAGAAAATACAGAATATAAATACTTAAGTACCTAGGAAGCTAAGGAAATCAATTAACATGTAATTTTGTTAAGTATGACATTTATTATATAACTCATATATGTTACTTTTCTAAATTACGCTTCATATGTGAAATTATTTTAAAAATTCAATGGCAAAATTAACAATTTATTGCAACTTTTTACTCTACCTTTCATTTAACCAAGCATAGTTAGATATTCTTCAGTTTAATAATTATAATTTAAACATTACTTGAGATGAACTATGTTCACGTAAATTTTCTCAATGCAAAAATTATCTTATTTAATAATAGCATATTGTATTAGCATTCTCCAGAGAAACACAGCCAAGAGGATGTGTGTGTGTGTGTGTGTGTGTGTGTGTGTGTGTGTGTGTGAATAAAAATTTATTTTAAGTAATTGGTTTATACAATTATGGGGGCCTGGTGAGTCCAAAATCTGATGGGGGAGGCCAGCAGGTTGGAGATTCAGAAGAGGTGCAGTTTGAGTCTGAAGGTAGACTACTGGTAAATAAGAGCTGGCTTGGCAGATGAAGTCTCAGGTTATGGGATACATTACCTATGGAACAGTTAACATCCTGAAGAAGTGTTTTATAAAATATCCATAGAGGTATATAGATGTGGTATACTCAAATTATCTTTCTTATGTTACAATATTGCACATTCTGGTATCTCAACTAGTCATCACAGTATTGAACTCTTCTTACCCTACAATAATTCTCCATTCCAGACACAAAATATGAGAAACAATAGTCATATTTATTTCCACTACATTTTTTTCTTGATGTACAAAATCATCTTCACTAACTGTTCTTGTCCCTGGTCTGCTACAAAAATGCCTCGAAATTCTAAAAGTTAACTTTAGTTTCCCCAGACCATTCCTTTCCAATTTAGGGTTTTATTTTGTTTTTGTATTTGACCCTAGACACTAGAGTAATCTACACAAACTTCACTCTATAAATGTTTAATCTCAATTTTGTAAATATTGTGTTAAATAGTTTATGTTTCTATTAAATCACAGACTTTGAACTGGAACAGCAGCTCTCCCTGGGTCTCCAGTCTGCCTACCCCCGCTGGCAGAAATTTGGACTTAAGAAATTTGGACTTACTAGCTTCCATAATTGTATGGGACACATCCTTTTAATTCATACATATATGTACATATATACACATACACATTGCCTACATAACCTATTAGCTCTGTTTCCCTAGGGAAACATATATAAAGTTCCAAAATTATCAATTATTATTACAAACATTATGTTGTGTGCAAAAGGCTTGGATGATTCAAATATAAATATTACCTGGTGGTATTGATTATGAGCTTGTAATGAAAAAAGATCATGCTTATTTAATGCTTGCTATGTGACAACTCTTTTTCTAAGCATTCTTCTAAGATGCTTCTGGGGCATCCAACACAGTAGCTATTAGCCACACTTGGTTATTTAAATTAAAATTTTTAAAAAATGAAATGAGGGTTAAAATTTTAACCCCTCATCCACATTTCAAGAGTTCAATAACAATATACGGCTAGTGATTATCACATTGTACAGTTCATGGTTAGAATATCATCATCACAGACGCTTTCAGTGAGCACACTGCAATCAATACCTTCTGAACAGGTCTATCTGTTTCTGTGCTTTCTGACCTGGCTTCTCTTATCTACACAGGAGCTAGAACGATTTTTAAAAATTGTTTATTTTTAAATTGTTTGTACATATGTGGGGTATTGTGGGGTATGATGTGATATTTTGATGTATGTATGTATATATGTGTGTGTGTGTGTGTATATATATATATAAATATATATATATATAATACTACAAAAGTTTCAGTTAGACTGGAGAAATAAGTTTTAGTGACTGCATGGTGACCATAGTTAATAATAATGTACTGCACATTTCAAAATTGCTGAAATAGATTTTCAGTGAGGTAATGCTTTCAAAATAAAACCCTGAACTGTTGCTCTTCTTATCAAAAACCATTCTGTTGCTGTTATTTTACCTAGAATAAATGTCCAATTCATTACACAGCCTACAATGCCTAATATAGACTTGCTTTTAACTGCCATTCTGTCTTTGTCTCCTACACTCTCACCCCTGCTCACTCAGCTCAAGGCATACCACACCAGCCTCCTTACTCTACTTGAGCTCCTCAGGATGCTCTGCTCAGGGTCTCTGCATTTCCTGTTCTCTCTTCCTCCGATGCCTTTCCCCCAGTTGGCTGCATTGTCAGGGTGCTCACTTCTTCAGAGTCCGTGACCACCCAGTCTCAAAATAGTTCTATTGACATCTTGAAACCTTACTTTATTTTTCTTCCTAACACTTATCACTACCTGCCATATTTTATATTTGTTGGTTTATATCTGTCTCCCATTTCTAGAATGAAAATCTGAAAGCAGGCGTTTCATCTGTTCACTGCTCTATGCCTAATACCTAACACATCACTTTTTATAGTATTAGTGTTCAGTAATTATTTTTTGTATGGTTGAATGTATTAATTCATTTAATCCTTTAAACTACTCTGTGAGTTTACCCAAAGTCAGCCTGTTGGAAAGTGGTGGACCTGAAAGGCGAACCCACACAGCCTGCATCCAGATCTCACACTTTTCATCTCTAAAATACTTAGGATGAATTTTTAAACCTCATAAAAATGTTCAGTCATCCATATTTTATTGACACATTTTATTGACATGTGGTCAAGTAAACAGCTAAAATATCATTAGTATCTATCATCCAAATCTGGTAACTATGTATATCTTCTGTGATACATTTTATGGAGTTAAAAATATATTTCTAAATTTACTAAAGTACAAGGACAAGGAGATTTCAGACATCTTTTATTAATTATGTAATCTGATATACCTACAAACAATTTTTCATACATTTGTTACAAAGACTACAGAGTCATGCACAGAACATTCTTCCATTTAGTTTTCCATTCCAATATGAAAATTAGAAGTAAATTTAGAACTCAAAATTTTTAAATTTAGTTCATACTTGAACAATTACGTATGTTCTACAAAATGAGAGTAATTTATTCTAGTAAATATCCTTCTACTTTGGAACATTATAGACAGAAAGTTTAAGTAATTAATTCTTTCCAAAATATACACTTTCCCTATGTTTCCTTAGGTCTTGGAGTTATAATCTCAGACACCAACTTATGATACATACATGGCAATATGTGGGTCTAAATAAAGCCCAAAAATACAGCTAAGAACTTTCTCTGCTAAAAGATGGTAAAGACGGCATGTCTAAATTTGATTGCATTCTTTCTTTAATTAAAAAAAGGTTCAAAAACAATAAAAATATGCCCATCTAGGTGCATTTAAAATTCACTAACTAAAACTTAAAATAGGAAAATATAAATTAAAATCTCAAGGACTAAAAATAATGAAAGGGAAACTGCCTTATATATGTATAAAGGTAGCTTCTAAGCACAACCAGACTAACATGTCCTCCTCCTCACCCCATTTGGGAGAGTGAAACCTTAAGTATGAGATTTTTTCTTTAAATCTTGCAAACCTTAAATAATTTAAAGTTGAACTAAAATAGTGTTATAAATGGGAAATTCTAGAAGGATTATTACCTCAGAACAGTTTTTTGAGGAAAGTTTAACCCATTGAATAGAACTAGGCTGGTTGGTAGAATAATGTGTTCTTAGTGTCAATGATCATTTAAAATATAGTTTTGAATTGATAAAATAGGCACTGTTTATAAACAATCATTTGCAACAGAAAGTTTTTATAAAAAATATTTTTCTATCAGGAAGAAGGTTTGAATTATTTTTTAATCTCAAACTCTAATACATCTATGCTTTTGAAATTTTAAGATTTAATAAACAAGAGATTTAATTTAAAATATGAAACACATTAATGCATTAAACTTTTTTTTTTTTTTTAGTTTCAAGAACAAAAACTTAATGTATTGCTTAAATGGGAAGTTATTGGCTCACAAAGGTGAGAAAAACGATTTATGGCAGACATGTTTTGAGATAGCTTGATTTGAGATTTAAATGATGTTACCTTGATTCATATCTATACTTGAAGTATTCAGCCTTTAATCAAGACAAACTTAGATTGTTAAGAGTACAGCTAAAGTATCATTAATCTAAAATCTAGTAACTATTTATAAGTTCTATATACAGCTGACCCTTGAATAACCCAGGTATGAACTGTGCAAGTCCTCATATACACAGATTTTCTTCTACCTCTACCACCCCTGAGATAAGCAGACCAACCCCTCCTCTTTCTCCTTAGCCTACTCAAGCGAAGACAATGAAAACAAAGAGCCCTATGGTGATCTACTTCAACCTAATGAATGGCAAATATATTTTTTCATCCTTATGATTTTCTTAGTAACATTTCTTTTCCGCTAGCTTACTTTATTGTAAAAGTATACAATACATATGACATACAAAATAAGCATTAATCAAATTGTTTATATTATGGATAAGGCTTCTGCTCAATAGTGAGATACTAGTATTTAACTTTTGGGGGACCCAAATGTATACATGGCTTTTCCACTGTGTGAGGGGTTGGTGTCCCTAACCTCCATGTTGTTGAAGGGTCACTGTATTCTATTTTACCTGCAAACACTGAAAACTTTTTATTCACATTGCAAGATGGTAACCAGCAACTCTCAAGGCAAGATAGTTCTGCTGTAAATTTGAATAAGAGAAATCAATTTTGTTTCATTAATCCAAGCAGAAGTCCTCAAATTCACTTTTTTAGGAGGATTTCAGTCCATTTGTGTACTACCATATAATAAATGCCACAGATCGAGTAATGCATAAAGATAATACATATATTTCCTCATAGTTCTGGAGGCTGTAAAGTCCAAGATTAAGGCATCAGCAAGTAGGGTGCTTCATGAGGGCCTGTACCCTACTTCCAAGATGGAAGTTTTATGTGTCTCACAAGTCAGAAGAAATGAATGGGAAGAAATTCATTCTTGTAAACACTTTATAAGAACCCTAATCCTAACCTTGAGGGGCTCTGCTTTCATTACTTAATCACCTCTTAAAGGTGCAACATGTTAATACTACATTAGCTTTTTAGTTTCAACACATGAATTCAACCAAACAGATTCAGATCATAGCAGAGAGCTTAATTCTTCTGCTGACTCTGAATTAATAGTGGATAAGCTTAGCTGAGGATCACTTGCTACTCCCTGGGGCCCACAGTGAGAATCTATGTTCCATAAATAGCTTCAGTTAAGAATGTGGTGTGATAGTATCCTCCTAAAACCTCAGAGTACTATTGTCTACTCAGGAATGGAGAGTAATTTCTGAGTGCTATGGCTGACACTGTTGGCTATGGGAAAGCTATGCTGAAGAGGTAAAGATCCAACAAGGCCATTAAAACATTGGAAGAACAAATAACAGGTGTTCTTCATTCTTCTTGGAGTACCTATGGGGCCCCTCTGTCTCCCCCAGATGCACAGAAAAGTTCCCAGTCACAACTTCTTTCCATCTCAAACACAGGTGTCTTTCTACTTCTTTTCCTGAAGGCTCTCTCCAATGCCATGGTAGCTTAATCAACCCAAGAGCAGGGTAACTCACAAGTGCAGAAGAGTGAATTCCTCCAGGGGCAATCCTTAAATAGTAAGCTATGGAATTTAGTAGATAAGTATTCCAGCTTCCTGTTCCATATGGGGTAATTTTGAGGTATATGTTATAAGATTCCTCAGAGGATTCCCATGGAACTAAGTTATAGTTGCCCTTGGCAAAAACCTATTCACCATGTATCCTTTGCTGACCTTTATTTTTCTTCCTGTTTTTACTTTTCCAATTAGAATTACTTTACAAATATACTGCCTGCACCCAAATCATTGTCTCAAGGTCTGCTTTCAAGAAAAACTTAATTAAATAATAGAGTCTTCTGAAGCCTTTCCAGTTCAATTTTCCTCCTTTACTGGCAAGAAATTAAAGACCCACTAAGAGGTAAAAGTAGGCAGTGCCACAAAATCTGAATCAGAACTAGATTTTTTGCCTTCCTTGTCAAACCCACTGTCTCTTCATTCTATATATCTGGAAAGTGGTAATCCTCCAAAGTAGTTATTGTTTGTACTTCTAGGCATGCTTCTCTTCACACTGTCTCCAAACTAATGCTAAAGTTGTTTTCAAAAGCACTAACTGAAATATTCTCTTGCTGTCTCCTTAGTATAAGATTATTGTAACAATTAAGATATTGAAGAAAGAAAAGCTCTTGTCAATGTTGGATACTAAATTAACAGTAAATATTACATCTGTTATTATTATTAGCTATTATTCAGAATATACAGATCTCTTCACATTTCTCTCTGAATAAAACTGAGTTTCTTATTATGGCACATAAGGTCCTCCTAAATCTGATTCTTAAGGACCTCTGTGGATCAATTCCTTCTGACTCATGATTGCTCTTCTATCTTCCTACATATGGAATCATTTTCACGTCCCTGAAATTGCCATTCAATTTTAAGATTCAAGATTTTTGTGTAATGTGGGTCCTCTGCCTATACTGTACTCCCTTAATTCTTTGATGGATATATTTTATTCCCACATAACTCAACTCAAGCATGTTCTTATGAAGCCATCCCTAACTGACTTAATGATGATCTCGTCCTTCTCTGCCTTAATGCAGGATTCTAGGAAAACATCTAAAAATGCCATCATTGGTTTACAACTTGTCCTCTATAATAGGCCTAAAGTTTTAAGAACAGAAATTTTAAACCTTGTCTCTGTATCAACCAGCATATATAAACACAGTTTATATAAAGTGTGTTGTAAATGAGTGATATATAAATAAATTAATGACAAACTTAGGCTTGTGATTACAAGTTCCTTCAAACTACGCCAATATTTTATATATATTTAGTTATATCAATAGCTTAAATATTAACATGGGGTAAGGGGTAGAAGAGGACTATGTATGTATGAGTAAAAAATAAGTAAATACATTTCTATAAATGTATAAAACAACTATATTAGAAACAATTTTATACAAAGTATTAATCAACAACATGATGTCTTTGACAAACAGATATTTATTTTACCTTGCCAGTCTGGCCAAATCCCTCTAATTACATTCTTGTCCTCCACCTGCATCTTTGACCACAACCACTTAGATATCTGAATTACTTATATCATAAAAGTAACTATTTAATTATTAAATCTGCCCTTCAAACTGCAAAAAGGAAGTGTGTACCTATGTAACTACATTGAATTAAAGCAAGCTTGTCTAAGGGATTTACTTTTATTTGGGAAAGCATGAGTGGTAGGGACCCTCTCCAAGGACCTGGACAGAAGTTTCATTTCTCCCATAAGCTGACCTAAACTGCTTCAATAATATATTTTATGGATCTAAGTAGGAACGATTTTGATCATAGATTAATGTCAAAGCTTTTGCTTATATGCTTCCTGTTGGTAATGGCGCCTCATGGTTTCTTTGTATATCTGAAAAAATTCAACTTCAAATCTGTCTGGTCCTGGGCTTTTCTTTTTTGGTTGGTAGACTATTACTGATTTAATTTTGTGTTTTCAGGGATTCAATTTATTCCTGGTTCAGTTCTGGGATGGTGTGAGTCCAGGAATTTATCCATTTCTTCTAGATTTTCTAGTTTGCTTGCATGTAGATGTCCTTAACAGTCTCTGGTGGTTATTTGTATTTCTTCGGGGTCAGTGGTAATATCCCCATTGTCATTTGTGTTTGTGTTTATTTGGATCTTCTCTCTTTTTCTTTATTAATCTAACTAGTGGTCTATCTTATTAATTTTTTCAAAAAAAAAAAAAAAGAACAGAATCTGGCTCTTTGATCTGTTGAATTTATTTTATTTTATTTTATTTTATTTTGGTGTGTGTCTCAATCTCCCTCAATGGGGCTCTAATTTTGGTTACCCCAAAGTCATTAAAGAGCAGGTTGCTTAATTCATATGTAATGGTATGGTTTTGAGTGAGTTTCCTAGTCTTGAATTATAGCTTTGTTTTGCTGTCATTGAGAGAGTGGTTGATACAATTTTTGTCCCTTTTTGTTTGCTGAGGATTGTTTTATGTTTCATTATGTGGTCAATTTTAGAGTATGTGCCATGGGCAGATGAGAAGAATGTATATTCTCTTGTTTTTGAGTGGAGAGTTCTGTAGATATCTAGCATATCCATTTGATCCAGTGTTGAGTTCAGGTCCTGAATGTATTTGCTAATTTTCTGCCTCAGTGATATTTTATTCTCACAGGGGTGTTGAAGTCTCCCACTGTTATTGTGTAGGAGTCTAAATCTCTTTGAAGTTCTCTAATAATTTGCTTTATGAATTTTGGTGTTCCTGTGTCAGGTGCATATATATTCACGACAGTTAGGTCTTCTTGTTAAATTGAACACTTTACCATTATGTAATGCCTTTCTTTGTCTTTTTTTTTTTTTTTAATAGTTGTTGGTTTGAGATCTCTTTTGTCTGTAATTAGAATTTCAAACCCTGCTTTTATCTTTTTTTTTTTTCCATGCTTAGTAGATGTTTCTCCATTCCTTTATTTTGAGCCTGTGGATGTCATTGCATTTGAAATGGGTCTCTTGAAGATACCATAGCATTGGGTCTTATTTCTTTATCCAGCTTGCCACTCTTGTGCCTTTTATGTAGGCATTTAGCCCATTTACATTCAAGGTTAGTATTGGCATGTGTGGATTTGATCCTTTCATCATGTTGTTAGCTGTTTATTATTCACATTTGTTAGTGTGGTTGCTTTATAGTGTCTCTGGTCTGTGTACTTAAGTCTGATTTTGTAATGGCTGGTAAGGGTCTTTCCTTTCCATATTTAGTGCTTTCTTCAGGAGCTCTTGTAAGGCACATATGGTGGTAACAAATTTCCTCAGTGTTTGTTTGTCTGAAAAGGATCTTATTATTATTATTATTACTATTATATATATATTTTTTTTTTTTTTTTTTTTTTTTTTTGCTTATGATGCTTAGTTTGGCCAGATGTGAGATTATTGGTTGGAATTTCTTTTCTTTAAGAATGTCGAATATAGGTCCCTAATCTCTTCTGGCTTGTAGGGTTTCTGCTGAGAGTTCCACTGTCAGTCTGATGGGATTCCTTTTATAGGTGACCTGTTCTTTTTCTCTAACTACCTTTTATGCATTTTCTTTCATTTTGACCTTAGAGAATCTGACGGTTATGTGTCTTGGGGATGAACTTCTTGTTAAGTGTTTTGTGGGAATTCTCTGCATCTCCTAAATTTGAATGTTGGCCTCTCTATCTGGGTTGGGGAATTTCTCATGGATGATATTCTGAAATACGTTTTCCAAGTTGCTTCCATTCTCCTCATCTCTTTTAGGGACAGAAATGAGTCATAGATTTTGTTTATTTACATAATACTTATTTCTCAGATATTTTGTTTCTTCCCTTTTATTTTTATTTTTCTTGGATCTTGTTAGACTGCCTAATTTTAGAAAACCAGTCTTCATGCTCTGAGATTATTTCCTCAGCCTGGTCCCTTCTGCTGTTAATGCTTGTGATTGCATTATGAAATTCTTGTAGAATGTTTCTAAGCTCTATCAGGTCAGTTAATATTCTTTTCTATGCTGGCTATTTTGTCTATCACCTCATGTCTCATTTTATTATGATTCTTAGCTTCCTTACATTGGATTTCAACATACTCCTGAATCTCAATGATCTTCATCCCCATCCATATTCTGAATTTCATTTCAGCCATCTCAGCCCAGTTAAAATGCTTGCTGAAGAACTAGTGCAGTCATTTGGGGGAAAGAAAACACTGTTTTTTGAGTTATCAGAATTCTTGCACTGGTTCTTTCTCATCTTTGTGGGCTGATGTTCCCTCAACCTTTGAAGTTGATGTCCTTTGGATGGGTTTATTTATTTTTATTTTTTTTCTTTTTGGATGATCTTGCCTTGGGGGTTTGATAGTGGTATAAGTTTGCTTTGTTACTAGAAGGTTTTAAGGAACCAAGCCTCAGCTCAGGAATCCTGAACTGTGTGCCATAATTCTGGGGGACTGGAATCAGCTATGGCTTTAATCTTTGGTTACTTGCACTTAAGAAACTGCTGTGCGGAAGAAGCTGAGGTGCTCCTGGACTACTGGTCACAACACTCCAATGACTGATGCCAGCTGAAGCAATTTGTATGGTGGTGACTGTGGGATCTCTCCTTGTTCGCAAGTGCCAACAGCAGTGGCAGTAGTAGCATGGCAGGGTGAATGATCATCAGCTGTGGCAGGCTGCTGGAAGGTGCTGGAATGCCAGGCTCCATGCCAGTATTTGCACCAGTGGCAGTGGTAGTATGACTCAGGTAGGCAGCATGCCCCTGCCAGCAACTGCATGCATTCTTGCCGGTGGTAGGGTTACCACGGGGTGGGGTGCTGACGAGCAAAGGACTGTGTGCACCTTCTGTGCATGTTCATGCTGGTAGCAGTGACCACACAGGTGCTGTTTCCTGTGCCTAGTTTTGCAAAGGCCACCCCAGTGCAGGGGCTGGTGATGGTGGGGAAGGCGAGGGACAGCTGGAGGGCTCTGTGCCTGCAAATGCTCTGACAGAATGGTGGTGCAATAGGGTGGAGGGAGCACACTCACAAAAACAGCAGCAGCAGTGGCATGGCAGGGTGCATGCACACATGCACATAGGTGGGGAAGGGAAAGCTGTCTGCTCATTTACACATGCACCAGCAGTGCAATTTAATGGGTAGCCATGGCGAGTTCCTATAGGAAAAGTGGCGCCGGGCGCGGTGGCTCAAGCCTATAATCCCAGCACTTTGGGAGGCTGAGACGGGCGGATCACAAGGTCAGGAGATCGAGACCATCCTGGCTAACACGGTGAAACCCCGTCTCTACTAAAAAATACAAAAAACTAGCCGGGCGAGGTGGCGGGCGCCTGTGGTCCCAGCTACTCCGGAGGCTGAGGCAGGAGAATGGCGTAAACCCGGGAGGCGGAGCTTGCAGTGAGCTGAGATCCGGCCACTGCACTCCAGCCTGGGCGACAGAGCCAGACTCAGTCTCAAAAAAAAAAAAAAAGAAAGAAAAGAAAAGTGGCAAGGGTGAGACTGCATTTGTTGGAGACCACAGGCAGACTGGTGCATGTTTAAGGGGAGGGGCTGCTCTGCTGGGGCACTCTGTTAGTCAGGCATGGCCCACCAGCCCAGAAGCTATGATGCAGGCCACAGGAAGTTCCTGTGGCCTTCACTGCAAGCCGATGTGGCAAGGCTAGGGCCCCAGGAGAGGCCTGTAGACCAAGGAGTGCTAAGGTCAAACTGATCCTGTCTCATGGGCACCACTGCCCCACAGAATTCAGGTACAAGAGTTCTGTTAGGTCTAAAGTCTCCTATGGGAACAAATCGAGCCTAGGGGGATGGACATCCCTAGCCATGCTCCACTCCAGATGCTCCTACACCAAACCCTCTGGGTGCTACACTGGCTGGAGTACTGCCCCTACCACTTATCTAAGCAGCTTTCCTTGCCAGCTCAGGTGTCTGTGGTGGTTGAGGGGTCTCGTCCTGCTGGGATTCTAGAGGCCCATGGCAAAAGTGGGTTGCTCCTTGCCTGTTCAACTTACCCCCTCTGAGGGCCAGGAATGAGTTCTGGTGTGTATGGTAGCCCCATGCAGGGTTCCAAACGTCCTCCCCCTTCACCCCAGCCTCTGTGTCTTTCCTCCATCTGCTCTCAATGCCTTCCCTCTGAAGATCTGCTAGGAGTGCGCCAGTCTTCCCGATGTCCCAGTCCCTCAGTAAGAGATGTTCCTCCTGGCGGCATCTAGTTGGCCATCTTAGAGCAGAAATAGGGTATTTTAATATAATTATATCTTTTCCTTTGGGTAGATGCTCAGTAATGGAATTGTCGGGTTGAATGGTAGTTTTATTTTTAGTTCTATGAGATATTTTTATGCTGTTTTCCATAGTAATGAAACTAATTTGCATTCCCACCAACAGTGTTTGAGGGTGTCCTTTCCTCCATATCCATATCAACAACTTTTTTTTCTTATTTTTTTAATAAAAGCCATTTTGACTGGTGTAACATGATATCTCAGTATGGTTTAATTTGCATTTCTCTGATGATTAGTGATGTTGAGCATTTTTTTATGTGTTTGCTAGCCTCTTGTGTTCCTTCTTTTGAGTAATATCTGTTCATATCCTTTCCCCAGTTTTTAATGTTGTTGTTTTCTTGTTATTTGAATTTCTTTTAGATTCTTAAATTAGTCCTTCTTTGGAGGCATAATTTGTAAATATTTTCTCCCAATCTGTAGGTCATCTGTTTATTTTGTTGATTTTTTTTTTCCTTTAGTATACAGAATCATTTTATTTATTTATTTATTTAATTTTATTTTGAGATGGAGTCTTGCTCTGTCACCTGGGGTTGGAGTGGAATGGCAGGATCTTAGATGACTGTCACCTCCGCCTCCTAGGTTCAAGTGATTCTCCTGGCTCCCTGAGTAGCTAGAATGACAGGCACCTGCTACCATGCCTGGCTACCTTTTTTTTTTTTTTTTTTTTTTTTTTTTTTTTTGCATTTTTGGTAGAGACGGGGTTTCACCATGTTGGCCAGGCTGGTTTTGAACTCCTGACCTCAAGTGATCCCTCCGCCTTGGCCTCCCAAATTGTTAGGATTACAGGCGTGAGCCACCATGCCCTGCCTAGAATCGTTTTATTTTAATGAAGTCCCCTTTATTGTTGTTGTTGTTGTTGTTGTTGTTACATTTGCTTTGGGAGCCTTTGTTATAAATTATTTGCTTAAGCCAGTGTCCAGAAGTGTTTATCCTGTGTTTTCTTCAAGAATTTATAGTTTCAGGTCCTATATTTAGGCCTTTGACCCTGATTGGGTTAATTTTTTATATGATGAGAGACAGGGGTCAGGTTTAATTCTTCTGCATATGGCTAGACAGTTTTCTCAGCACCATTTGTTAAATAGGTTATGCTTTTCTGATTATTTATGCTTATATTATCAAATTTCAGTTGGTTTTAAGTATGGGACTTTATTTCTGTGTCCCCTTTTGTATTCCATTGATCTATGTGTCTACCTTTGGACCAGTACAATGCTCTGATAGTTACTATAGTCTCATAGTATAACTTGAAGTAGGGCAATGTGTTGCCTCTGGATTTGTTATTTGTGCTTAGTAGTCCTTTGGCTGTTTGAACTTTTTTGGCTTTCATATGAACTTTAGAATTGTTTTTTCTAAATTTGAAAAATGACATTGTTAATTTGGTAGAAATTACATTGACTCTATGGATTGCTTTGGGTAATATGGGCATTTTAATGATATTGATTCCTCCAGTCCATGAACCCGGTATGCTTTTCAATTTGTTTGTTTATCTTTAATTTTTTTATGAGTGTTTTGTATTTCTTCCTTTAGACACTATTCAGTTCCATGGTTGAACCTATTCCTAGACATTTTATATTTTTTGTGGCTATTGGAGCTGAATGATGGACTTCAGTTCTCATTTGGTTCTCAGCTTCAATGCTATTGGCTTATATAAATGTTACAGGTTGTTGTACATTGACTTTATGTCCTGCAACTCTACTGATGTCACTTATCAAGTTGAGAGTCTTCCACAGGAATGTAGGGCTTTCTAGGTATATAGCAATGTAATCAATGGACAGAGATAATTTGACTTCCCCTTTTCCACTTTGGATGCTTTCTATTTCTTGTTATCACTTGATTTATCTGGCTAGGGTTTTCAGTGCTATGTTGAATTGGAATGGTGAGACTGTTCATCCTTAACTTGTTCTAGATTTTAGGGAAAATGCTTTCAACTGTTTCCCATTCAGTATGATGTTGGCTGTAGGTCTGTCACATATGGCTCTTTTTATTTTGGATATTTTCCATCTATGCCTACTTAATTGAGGGTTTTTATCCTGAAGGGACACTGAATTTTATTGAACGCCTTTTCTGCCTCTGTTGAGAGGGTCATATCGTTTTTGTTCTTAATTCTCTTTATGTGGTGGATCACGTTTATTGATTTGTGTATGTTGAAGACTATTTGATCATGGTAAAGATCTTTTCAAGGTACTGTTGGATTTGTTTTGCTTGTATTTAATCAAGGACTTTTGCATCTATCCTTCATATCTTTTTTTTTTTTTTTTTTTAATCTCAATCTCATTTAGTTCTGGTCTGATCTTTGCTATTTTATTTCTTCTGCTAGATTTAGTTATTTTTTTCTTATTTTTCTATTTGTTTGAGGTATGACATTAGCTTGTTAATTTGAGATCTTTTTTTTTTTTTTTTTGGTGTTTGTGTTACAAACATTCCTCTTAGCATTGCTTGTGCTGTATCTCAGAGGATTATATATATATATATATATATATATATATACATACACACACACACACACATATATATATGTATATATATATTCTATTTTCATTCATTTCAAATACTTTTAAAGTTTCTGCCTCAATTTTGTTGTCCGCTGAAAAGTCACTCATGAGCAAGTTGTTAATTTCCATGTACTTGGGTAGTTGTGAGAGTTCTTCTTGGTTTTGATTTCCAATTTATTCCACTATAGTCCAAGAAGATATTTGATATGATTTTGATTTTTATGTCTTGAGACTTGTCTTATGGCCAAGGATATGGTCTATTTTGGTGAACATTCTAAGTGTAGATAACAAGAATGCATATTCTTCAGTTATTGGATAGAATGCTCAGAAGATGCCTATTATGTCCATTCAGTCTGTAGTCCAGTTTAAGTCCAGAGTTTCTTTGTTGATTTCCTGCCTTGCTGATCAATCTAGTGATGTCAGAGGGGTGTTGAAGTCTTCTGCTATTATTGCATTGCTATCAATCTGCTTTTTGTGTCTAGTGTAGTATTTGTTTAATGAATTCTCAATGTTTGGAGCATATACATTTAGAAGAGTTAAATCTTCTTATTTTTAACCACTTATCATTATATAATACATTTATTTGTATTTTTTTCACTGTTGTTAAAGTCTGTTTTATCTGAAGGGAGGAGCTACTTTTGCTAACTTTTGTTTTTCATTTGTGTGATATATATTTTCCACACTTTTAACTTTGAATCTGAATGTGTCTTTAGCCAGTAGGTGGGTCTCTGGTAGACAGCACATGGCTGAGTCTTCTTTTTTTCTGATCCAATTTGCCATTCTGTGTCTTTTAAGTGGAGCATTTAGGCCATTTACATTCAAGGTTAATATTGATTTGTGATGTTTTGCCCCGATGTAATGTTATTAGCTTATTGTTTTGGATTTTCGACTATGTAGTTTCTTTATAGGATCTGTAAGTTTTATACTTATCTATTCTTTTATGATGATTAGTATCATCTTTTCATTTGCTTGTTTAGAATTCCTTTGAGTATTTCTTGTAGGACTGGTCTGGTGGTGAAAGATTCTCTTAGCAAATGCTTATCTGGGAAAGGCTTTATTTCTCCTTCATTTATGAGCTTATTTTGGCAAGATACTTCATTTTTGTCTCACTGTTTTCTCTTTACGGAGGCTAAAAATAGGCCTTCAATCTCTTCTGGCTTCGAGGATTTCTGTTGAGAAGTCTACTGTTAAATCTGATTGTTTTTTCTTGTAGATTTTTTTATTCTTTTCTGTTGCCGCTAAATACAGGTGCTAATATATTTTTCTTTAACATTGGCCTTGGATAGTCTGGTGACTATATATCTTGGTGGTTTTCATTTTGTATAGTACCTTGCAGGTGTTCTCTGGATTTCTCTTGTCTGATTTTCTATTTCTCTAGCATAATTAGGGAAATTTTCTTGAATTATTCTCTCAAATATTTTTTAGTTTGCTTTCTTTTCCTTCTTCTCTCTCAGGAATGCCAATAAGTCATAAGTTTGATCAGTTTACATAATCCTATATTTTGTTTTTGTTTTTGTTTTTTACCATTCTTTTTTCATTTTTGTCTAACTGGGTGAGTTCAAAAGATTGGTCTTCAAGCTCTGAAATTCTTTTTTTTTTTTTTTGTCTTGGAATAGTCTGTTGTTAAAGCTTTCAATTGTATTTTGGAATTACTTAAGTGAATTTTTCAATTCCAGAAGTTCTGATTTATATATTAAAGAAATTTATCTCTGCCTTCACTTCCTGAATTGTTTTTGTGGTTTCTTTTGTTGATTTTTAATCTTGTCTTGGATCTCATTGAGTTTCCATTTAATCCATTCTTTGAATTCTTAATATTTTATTTCTCAATTTTCATTTTGCTTAGTATGAACTGCTAGAACATTCTGCTTTTGATGGTGCCAGAATTATTATACTGGTTCCTTCTCATGTGGAGTGGCTGGTACTTCAAATTTTTTATATTATTTTCATGTGGACAGGGTTTTTTCTTTTTCTCTCTTTTTTTTTCTTTTTGTCCTCCACTTTTCTCCCCACTTCAAGAGGAGTGACTATAGAATATGTTGGGTAGGGCCTTTTGTCTTTGCCTCTGTAGCCATACGTACCTCTTTCAGCAGGTTTTATATCAGCCCGTGTTGTTCAAAGTGGAGGCCCGTAGGTGGCACCTATAGGCAAAAGCCAGCTGTGGCATAAGCAGATGGATATGTACTTGATCTTTGTTTACTATGGGGTAGTTTCTGTTGCTTCAAGTGATGGACAGGACAGTGGAATGCCTGTGCCCTGATCTTCCTCTTCAGTGGGCAGGGGGACACAGCTGGGCTTGCTCATGAATACCCCAATAACAAACACAGATACCAGCCCTAATGAGTATGGCTAGGGGGAGCTCTGGTGAAATGCACTGAGGTCTTCATGGAGGGTGAGGGGACTGAGCTGACTCCATATCTTAGAGAGGCAGTAATGTGATCTGTTTCTTTATTACACTCCAGTCCCAGGACTCATGACTATCTGTTCAGATATACACTGTAGTATATTCTAAGATATCTTTTAAGGCTATGAATATTCTTCTAAGCAATTCTTAAGTTGTACCATACAAAGATTATGTTGTCTATTTTTAGGGTTATGGTTAGATTAGGGTTTTCATTTAGTGGTGTAAAATGTCTCCTAATTTCTCTGAATTTTTTTTTTTATTGATCTTTGTATTAATTAGAAGTTTTAAATGGTTTGGGTAATTTTTAGGTGTCTTACTATTATTGCTTTCTAGTTGTGTTGTGGTCAGACATAGTCTGTAAGATTTGCTTTTAAAACATTGTGACTTTTTAAGTTTAGTTTTTAAGCATTCTATGTGTACTTAAAAACATTGTGTATTCTATATTTATCAGCTACAGGCTTCTATAAATGTTAATTTGGTCAATTTGATTAATAGTGTAATTAAAATCTTCTATATCCTTATATTTATTTGTTCTATATGTTACTAAACGGGGGGGTGTAAAAAATAAATCTATGAATGTGTATTTTCCTATTTCTTTCAATAGCACTGATAGTTTTTGCGCCATACATTTTAAGGCTCCATTATTAGGTGAATGCATATTTCAGATTGTCAATTCTTGATGAATTAATTTTTTTGTCATTCTGGCGTAGGCCTTTTAAATCTCTGTGAATGTTATTTCTACTAAAAGCCACATTTTTTTCTGTTAATATATTAATGCAGACTTTGTATATATAATTTTCATATCATATTTTTCCGTTTGCCTCTAAGCTTTTAGTGTATTTATGTTTAAATACATATAGATAACATAATTGGGACCACTTTTACATACTGTTTAACAATTTCTACTTTTATCTGGGGTATCTAGTCAATACATATTTAATATACAAATTGAGATATTTAGGTTAAAGAATACTGCCTTTCCATTTGTTTTGTGTTTGTCTTGTTCATTTTTCAGGTCATTTGTTTTTTTATTTCTTCAACTTTGTGGGATAAGGTCTTCTTTTTTCTTTGTGTTTTAATAAACTTATTAGATTTTTATCTTTATGTCTTTGTATTAGCTTTCTGGCATTACTCTGAGAAATAAAATATACATTTTTGAATATAAAGTTAATATTGCAACTCTATATATAAAATGCAAGAAACTTTCATTAGTATAATTGCATTTATACTTCTATATCCTTTGTACAATTATGACATATTTAACTTCTTTAAATAATTTTTCTTCCCCAAATACACTTTTTAAATTTTCATTTATTAATTTTTGTGGGTACATAGTAGTTTTATATACTTATGCAGTACACGATATATTTTTATACAGGCATGCAATCCATAGTAATCACATGAGGGTAAATGAGGTATCCACCACTTCAAGCATTTATCTTTTGTGTTGCAAATAATCCAATTATATCTTTTTAGTTCCAAAATACAATAAAAATACTTTCTCTTAAAAATTATTATTGTGTTTTAAAGGATTGAAAAGTACAAACAGGTCTCTTATGTATACCCGTGTATTATAACAATTCTTTTGCTCAGTTTATGTTAATGTGTAGCAAAGTTTCCATCTAGCATCCCACTCTTTGCCTCATAAGGACATTCATTAGCATTTGCCATAATGAAAAGCTGCTACAAATGAACCCTTTGTACTTCTGATTATGTGACACTATCTTTATTTCACTCTCCTTTTCAATGGATATACATTGCAAATGTAGAATTACAGCTTGGCAGGTTTTCTTTTTTTTTTTCCCCCAACACTTGAAAGATGTTCCATCATTCACTGACCCCTATTAGTTTTACAAAAAGCAAACTGTTTTCAAATTGTAATGCACCTTTGTGTAACATCATCTTTTTCTGATGTTTTATTTTATTCTTACTAGTTTAACTACAATGTTCCCAGATTCTCAGTGTGTTTGTGTGTTTATCCTGTTTGAGGTGCCCTATGAGTTCCCTTCTATGATCTGTGCATTTGCAGATGCATTTTACCACAAAAGGTAGGTTTTTCACCATTTAAAAAAAAATCTTTGGCTTATTTTTCAATTATCTTTATCAGTCCCACTATTCTCTTTTCTTCTTATGATATTCATTTGTATATGTGTTAAACTAAGAGATATTGCCCCATAGGTCAATAAAGCTCTGTTTAATAGTTTTTCTTTTATGTTTTATGTCCTACTAATCTGTCTTCAAGTTCACTGATTTCTTTTTTTAGTCTACAAGCTTTTGCTAAGAATCTTCTGTCATTCTTTTTATTTTAATATTGTACTAATCAACTATGAATTTTTATTTGTTTCTTATTTAATGTTTCTAGTTCTATGAGATTTTTCATCTGATAATTCACTATGCCTACCTTTTCTTATTTACTTAATTGTATTTAAAACAGGTGTATTAAAGTTCTTATCTGCTTATTCTGACTTATAAGTCATGACAGAATTTATTTATAATGATTTTTATTTATCTTGTTTAAGGGTAATATTTTGTTTATTTCTTCACATGTCAAGTAGATTTTAATTGCATACTAGGTATTGTTGATTATATATCACAGATAATTTTTTTACCTTTTTTTGAAAAGTACTTACTTTTGCTTTAGTAGGAATTAAATTTGAATTACCAGTAGATTTTCTTTATCCTGTTAGTCACCATCATATTATTATTATTTTTTTTTTCTAGAGTAAGTCTACTGCAGTCTTGCTTAGTTCTCTGCAATTCTGCTTAGTTCTGTGATATCACCTTTACTCCATAGCATGTTCCTTATTTTTAAAGTTCTGGTCTCAGCCAAATGCTCTCTTATTCAGAATATGCTGGGCGGCCTAAAATTCCAACTTCTTTCAACATGTTACTTCAGGAATCTTGGTTTATTTTTTATGTCAGCAGCACCTACTCCTTCTCAACCTTGCAGAGTCTCACCCTGTGAACGAACACCCCAGACATTAATCACGAACTCATGTGGAAGCCCTTCTTGAATTTTTATCTAACCTAACTTCCTTAGCAACTCTTTTTTCTTCAGAATTCTGCCTATGAGTTTCAGCTGCTTCAGTTTCCAAGGAATCCTCTCTATGCCTACTAACATCAGAGAGATCATCACATTCTCTTGTGCTTCTCTTCCAGGGGCCACAGTCAGAAAAATGCTCTCAGGCACAAAGCGAGGTAAAAATCTCACATATTTCCCTTATATAAAGAATTACAGTCCTATATTGACTATTGTCCAATACCTAAGAAAGAGTTACTACATATATTTTGTCTGCTTCTGCAGTATTTTAAAAAACTTTGAGTGACTAAGTCTTGTATCAGCTATTCTATTTTAGGCAAAAGTGAACTATGTTTTTGAGTTTTAGAAAAATGCTGTAATTAAATATCTCACCTACTCCTCAGGAAAATTTTTAAAGGAGTTAAGGCAGGCTTCCTTCCCTAATATATCTCTACTTCAAGATTAAAAATTGAAGAGGCTATTACAGTTGTTTTAGGTATAGTTTTTAAATACATATAAAGTTCTTATATTTCTTAAAATTCTTAAATTTTAATCCATACTTTTTCATATAGTCACTTGCTTTATCTATTACGCTGTAGTGTTCTCTGTGTGTGCAACACGCTGTCATCTGCAAATAATGGTTAATATTTTCATCAAAAATGATTTTAAACATTCAGTTGCTGAACTTTTTGCTTAATCTTCTTACTTTTTTCTAAATGTGTATATAATTAAGGCATCCTGAAAATACTGGCTTTCTCATTGTCACTTTTTTAACCTTTCTATTTTTTAAGTCTCTGACAGAAGCAATAATTATTGAACCACACAGTACAGGCAGAGATGACTATTCCATTTTAAACAACTCTTACAGTGAAATTAAATAAAATAATTGTATTAGTGTTATAATAAAACTGTGAAATTACTGAAAAGGTAAATTTTCATGTTTGTGTATGAAATTTTAGATGATGACCATATATTTTGCTTATTTTTTCTTATTCAGTAAGTTGTTTTCTGTCTTTATTATTTTCATGAACTGCTCCTTCTTTTATTTTATCCCTCCAGCTATTAGCAAACTAAGACATTATAAATCGTTATAGATATTTTATTTTTGTTATTTATTAAGATAACAGCAAACTCCTTCTGTTACAAAATTCCTCCTCTCTTGCATATTCAGAAGGACTCTTAAATTCCATCAAAAAAAAAAAAAAATTGTCCTTGGTAAAGATTACACTCAGTGCAAGTGGTCTGCAAATTGTATCCCCAAAAAACTGTAGAGGGTAATTGCAATTTCCCTACAAGTAAACAAATTCTTCTCTCTCATACCGTAGTTTCTAGGGATTTACTGTCAGTAGGTTTCACAGCATTGAGCCAGAAATACATAATGAAAGGGAGGAAATAAAGAACCATTTAACTTATACTGATCAAGGAATAGAATCATATTTTTCTGCACCACGGCTATTTCTCAGCAGGTTACATATGTACAGGCTGATATACATTCCAGATCCCACAGGTTCTTGAAACCTAAGACCTCAGTGTCCTTGGCCTGCTTGTGACTTACAAGAGATATAAATATGGTTTGGGGATTAGGGATATAGGCATTGCATGTTGCAAATTTTAAATTGTCAATTAAACAGCATCATTGAATTCTGAATAAAACTGCCAAGGGCATGTTCATCTAAAAAAGGATGGATTAACACAGACAGTCCCCAGTGATATTTAAGATACATATCTGTGATTTAGGACTCTTGAGGATGTGTATCTAAACAATGTCACCACATTTAAAGTGCTGAAAGCAATTTTTGTCTTAGTAAACTGAAAAATCCTCAAACAAAGTAAAACTCTCAAGGTATATTAACTTTGTAAACTGTTTGTCAGCAGCATTTGCATTCACTGTTCATACATGTGATATTAAGCAGATACAAAAATACAGCTCCCTTGACTATAGTTGTATTGAATATAAAAATAAAAGACTGACTGCCATTTCCGTGCTTCTGTGGCCTTGTTGTTTGGTGAAGATGGTTTATTTACTTTTATGAGAATAGAGATTAGCAAGTAGAAAAATATAAGCTATTTAGCTGACAAAGATTTTGGAGTGTTTCATGTTTCTACTTACTATTCATACCAATTGTGTTTTCTTTCACAATATAAAAATACAAAATACAAATATAAAAATACAAAAAATAACACCTGCAAAATCAAAATCATAATTTGTGAGCCTCTAAAAAAGGCTAAAAAAGATCTAGAACTAGATGTACCATATGACCCAGCCATCCCATTACTGGGTATATACCCAAAGGATTATAAATCATGCTGCTATAAAGACACATGCACACGTATGTTTATTGCGGCACTATTCACAATAGCAAAGACTTGGAATCAACCCAAATGTCCATCAGTGACAGACTGGATTAAGAAAATGTGGCACATATACACCATGGAGTACTATGCAGCCATAAAAAGGATGAGTTTGTGTCCTTTGTAGGGACATGGATGCAGCTGGAAACCATCATTCTTAGCAAACTATCACAAGAACAGAAAACCAAACACCGCATGTTCTCACTCATAGGTGGGAACTGAACAATGAGATCACTTGGACTTGGGAAGGGGAACATCACACACCGGGGCCTATCATGGGGAGGGGGGAGGGGGGAGGGATTGCATTGGGAGTTATACCTGATGTAAATGACAAGTTGATGGGTGCAGCACACCAACATGGCACAAGTATACATATGTAACAAACCTGCACGTTATGCACATGTACCCTAGAACTTAAAGTATAATAATAATAATAATAATAAAAAGTCTAAAAGTTTTCCTTTTTTATTCTCTTAGGAACTTCTAATATCATTCTTTCCATGAATTGAAGAAAATTGATAAAGTTTATTTTGAACAACGTTAATTAAATTTTCACTTTTATTTATATAATTCAGTGACATCACAAGGATATAAATAATAATACATGATATATGATAATATATATGTCGTGTGCACACACACACATGCACACACATACACACACACACACATCACAATGTGATGAATTAGTCGCTCTCAGCAGTGGAAAACATTAGCACATGATTTAAATCAGTTTTCAAGGAGATTATGAAAATGCAATTCTTAATAAAAATTAGCTTCAATATTTCAAAAATATATTTTTATATTCACGTAAAGAATATTGATTTCTTTATATTCTAATGTCTAAGATTTATAATGCCCCATGAAATCAAAATTTTTAAGAAAAGTGTTTTATCTTAGAAAGTTCTGAAAAGTCAGGCTTAGTTAATTTATAATGTTGATCTTATAAGTTGATCATACTTATAAAGTATGATCTTTCGGAACTGTAACCAAAAGCTAGAGAAGTCATTGAAGAAAGAACACAGTGATGATCTTTATTTATAGAACATTAGACTGCATTTTTAGTTTTCCCCATTGAACCACATCCTGGTGTTTACACACTTATACACACTTGTCTCTGTGACTTGGGCCACATCTTATGACCAGCTTTTACCAATAGAATGCAGCAACATTGACACTCCTCCGGTTTCAGAATAAAAACTTAAGACAGTCTAGCAGTTTCTCCTTTTCTTGAAAGCCAGCCGTATTGTAAGAAGTTCAACTACCCTTAGATCACCATATTGTGAGGAAGCCCAGGCAGCGGCAAAGTGATTTACAAATGGTGGGGAACTAAAGCCCTTTGCTACTAGCACCAACTGAATTTTCAGCCAGAAGCCAGGATCAGTTATCAGTAATGTGAGTGATGACATTTTAGACTTTCCTTTCATGCCACAGCCTCAGCAGAAATGATGCAATAAAACAGTAGAACTGACTAGTCAATCCAAAAGAACTGTCATAAATAATACATTGTTATTTTAAGCTACTAAAGTTTGGATTGGAAAAACTTTAACAATTGTCATAGAGAAAAATATAGATACAGTTACAATATTAGTTAAAAATTTGCTTCAATTCATTTTAGTTGAAGCATTTAAGTACCAAACACACAGGAATTTTACCAGATGACTTCAGGCCTAACAAAACTTTTCTTGATGCCTGAAGTCTTACAAGAGCCAGATAAATCAGGGTCACCTGAGAAAAGTGACTGTGGCCTGGGTTAGCTAACAAAACATTTTTATGCTTACTATACAAAAGGAACAGCAAGACACAATAAAATGTAACTTTAGGAACAATTTGCTATCCTCCTCTAAATATTCAAAAATATTTGCTTATACAATTCTGCTAGAGATGTTTATTCATAACAGTTTTTCAAAGGAGAAATTAAAAATCTTGAGTTTACATTTATAATTTCTATATTTAAGTTCAAAGTACTTTCGTCATTCATTCTTTGGCACTCCTCCCAGATCTACAGCCCAATACTTATATAACTGCAATAATCTCTCTACCTACCCTTCTTCCCGTCAACATTCATTTTTGTTATCACTAAGTTAATCTTTATGTAGATAATATGTTATCATGGTATTTTGTTTGCCCGAAGACCTATAGTAGCATCCACTTTATCACAGAATAAAATCTAAAATCATGTGTAAATGGTCACATGTGATATATATACACACACACACACACACACACACACACATACACACACACACATATATAGTGGTGTAATATATAAACGTGTATATCTTATGTGTGTTTGAGTGTGTATACATACTTCTATTGCCTTCATAGTAAGTCAGTTCAAACCAGGACATTAAGGCTTCTTTCTGTTCTCTGAATATAAAAGACTCATTTTCACATTTTGTCTTGTCTTTAATTACAACTCATTCTTTAACTAAAATATTCTCCAAGAAGGCATCTTGTTGCTACCTGACAAAAACATTTTGTGGTACACAGTTGCCTTCAGTTAAGGATTCTTAAAAGGAGGAGGAAAATCAATGTAACCACAATGCATTTAAACTTGATTTTAAAAGTCATCATAAATTCAGATATATGAAAATGATAGAATTTTCAGAATATTGCATGCATTGCTATTGTCAAATAAAATGTTTAGGTGAGAATTTAAAGATCATCCAAAGTAATCTAAATATCTATTGATTTTAAAATACACCCATACACATTTTAAATATAAATGTTTCTCCTTATTAGAATTTTACATCATTATATTTTACTCATAAATTCATATTTCTGCCTCATTTTTCTCACAATATGTGTTTTCTAATATTGTATAGTACATTTTTACTTGAATAATAATTAAAAATAAAACACAAAGCACAAGGTTTCTACTCTGTCATGAAGAAGTAACTCTCAGGAGATTTGTCTTCTCATCACTAATGTCCATCAGTGACAGACTGGATTAAGAAAATGTGGCACATATACACCATGGAATACTGTGCAGCCATAAAAAAGGATGAGTTTGTGTCCTTTGTAGGGACATGGATGCAGCTGGAAACCATCATTCTCAGCAAACTATGGCAAGAACAGAAAACCAAACACCGCATGTTCTCACTCATAGGTGGGAACTGAACAATGAGATCACTTGGACTCGGGAAGGGGAACATCACACACTGGGGCCTATCATGGGGAGGGGGGAGGGAGGAGGGATTGCATTGGGAGTTATACCTGATGTAAATGACGAGTTGATTGGTGCTGACGAGTTGATGGGTGCAGCACGCCAACATGGCACAAGTATACATATGTAACAAACCTGCACGTTATCCACATGTACCCTAGAACTTAAAGTATAATAATAAAAAAAAAAGATGAATGAATACAATTTAAAAAATAATATTGGACATTGGGTATTACAAGAGTGTAATACCTGGAAAAAGAGAAACAAAGAGATTTTTTAGTAATTATAAAGTAAAAATAGTAAAAAGTCAATTATATGATGTCTACAATAAATGCATTTTTTATTTAAATTAAAATTTAGACTTCGGCCGGGCGCGGTGGCTCAAGCCTGTAATCCCAGCACTTTGGGAGGCCGAGACGGGCGGATCACGAGGTCAAGAGATCGAGACCATCCTGGTTAACATGGTGAAACCCCGTCTCTACTAAAAAAAAAAAATACAAAAAACTAGCCGGGCGAGGTGGCGGACGCCTGTAGTCCCAGCTACTCGGGAGGCTGAGGCAGGAGAATGGCGTGAACCCGGGAGGCGGAGCTTGCAGTGAGCTGAGATCCGGCCACTGCACTCCAGCCTGGGTGACAGCGCGAGACTCCGTCTCCAAAAAAAAAAAAAAAAAAAAAAATTTAGACTTCACAAATGGAAGAAAAAAATTGTTTAAACCCTAATTATGAAACATCCAAACTCACCTTATCACTGTAAGACAAAATGGCAATTATGATATAGTACCAAGATAAAGGAGTGTTTAGTGATAAAAGAACTAGTTTCAAAAGTACACTCTTAAAATATGTAAAAATACAAAATGTGTATACAAAACAATAAGGCAAAATATAAGAAGAAAAACTTGAGACAACTTTCAAGAGAAATGGAAAAATCTATAATAATTGTTTAACAATTCAAAATTCATCAGTAGAAGTAGACCAATAACTAATAAACATATAGAAGACCTAGACAACACTATCAACAATTCGACCTACTTGACATTTGTAGAACATCACAGCCAACAACGGAATTCACAGTCTCTTCAGTCGCATATGGAACATTTACCAAAGTATATTATATTTGGAGTCAGAGAACAACACATATTAAAAATTTGAAATAATACAAAGCATGCTCTCTGATCAAAATGAATACAAATTAAAATCAGAAACAATAATGAATCTAGATTCTTCACAAATATTTGGAAATTAACACTCTTAAAGTAATACATTTCATATGAGAAAATCATAAGAAAAATTAGAAAACATTTTGCGTTAAATGAAAATAAATTCACCAAGATATATTTGTGTAACACAGCTAAAACAGTGCTTAGAAGACAGTTATAGCTTTAAATATTTATATTTGAAAAGAAAAAGGCCTAAAATCACTAACCTAAGCTTCCATTATGAGACTCTAGAATAAGATGATCAAAGTCAATCTAAAGCTAGTAGAAAGAAGGAAATAATACAGCTGAGGGTATAAATCAACAAAACGGAAAACAGAAAAGCAATAGAGAAGAGAAAAATGAAACTAAAACACGTTCATAGTTAAAAAGCAACAAATTTATAACATTCTAGCTAGACTGATAAAAAGCAAAATAAAAAGGACAGTATCAAATTTAAGAGAAGCCATCACTTCAGATCCTTCAGACATTACAGTGTAAAAAGGCTGTATTGTGAATAATTTTGTGGCAATAAATTCAACTACTTAGATGAAAAGTGCAAATTTCTTGGAAAGCACAAGTTGTCAAAATTGTCAAAGAATAAATAAAAAAGCTGAATTGCCCTATATGTTTTACAAAACTTGAGTCTGCAATTCATGATAGTCCCACAAAGGAAACTTTGAGTCCAGATGGTTTTTTATTGAAGTCTATCAACATGAAAAAGGAAATAGTGCCAAATCTACACAAAAATCTTCTGGAAAATAAAGAAGGAACTACCTTTTAGCTCATTTTATGATGTCATTGCAAGAAAAGATAGCTACAGGTCAATATTTTTTATGAACATGGATGCAAATATACTTAATGAAATATTAGCAAATTTAATTCAACAATATATAAAAATATCATTCATCTTGTCTCAGTCAAATTATTATTTCAGGAACTGTAGAAAAAAACATTTCACCAAATTGACCACTCTACCTTGACAAATGCCAAATTTAACAAATAGCATGAAAAGAATATGCATATCTTACTGACCTATCTACAAATAAGCAGATGTAATGTAAATTAATTAAGATTTTATTTATTGCACTTGAAATTTTCACATTATTTTCAAAATTAACTTTAACTTTTAGTGAATCTCAAATCAAATTTCATTGGGGGCTGCAGAATGTTATTTCTTATAAAATATTAATCACATAATTATGCTTTAAAATATACTAAAATCATTCATGATTATTTTGAAACCATTGATGGTATACAATAGGAAATATTTCAACCAAATAAAATTATGAACATACATTTATTAAGGCCAAAAGAGAAAATTAAGCTTTTCATGATATATAACCAAATATCACAAATAAAATAAAAACTCCTAATGTCTCAGATTTACCATAATTTTCAGAAATACCAATAAAGTGCCAAGGTGGCTCAACATATCCCTTTACTGGGAGCTCAAAACTTTATTAAATGAATACTATAATGTAAACTCCTTGAAGACACAAATTGCATCTTTTATAACCTTCTGTCTAATTATAAAACAACATAGGTACTGAACGATTTTAAAGCTACAGCTTAATCTAAAACCATATAACACAATTTCCTTTGCTTATTTTGATTGTTTTGATTTGATTCTTTTTTAAATATTCAAAATAGAAAATCCATTTAATTTAATAGAATAATCCTCACTTGCATCTTGTATTATTTACTAGTCTGTGACTTGTTGCTGGCTTATCTTTTATTCCATAGATTTACTTCTATCCAATAGGCACCTGAGCACTCACGATACATTGAACAGCACACTACCTTTTATTCTAGTGGGCCCCTAAGTTGCTATATTAAAGTTTTAGCAAGAGCTTGGGAAAAAAACACTTTGACATCATCATTATTTTTAAATCATAGAGCAACAACCTAAATGTTCATGAAGTTGTACAGGAGATGAAATATGACAAAACAAAGCAGCCCCAGGGAATTTGTAGTCAAGTAGCTCTGACATTTCTAGTATTAAACAAAACAAAAGCATGACTTGTCTAGTTTCTTTGATGTTTACCTATGAGATGTAATTAATGTTTTCATTCAAACACTTTTCACATGATTTAGCACAGCCTGATGCATGATTTTAAATCCATCTGTACATGACACAATTGTTGTAACCTGATTTACCCTATGCAAGTCAAAATACAGCTGTGGTGATGCTTACAGAGTATGCGTTCTTGTTCCTGAGACATTAGTTTCTTCATTTCCCCCACTGATTATTTGATTACAAACAGAGAGGAAATTTTGTATTCTGTAGATAACTGAAATTTATAAACTGACAGGTAAATAAGTTTACAATGTGAAAGGCAAGGAAGGAACTCTGAGAGAAATGCAACATTTGGATAGGCTTTTAAAATAAACTCAATCCTTTACTTCCACCTTTTCTATTCTTCTCTGCTTAGAAAACAAAGTACTCCATGGAAGTTGCCTGTGAAATTGAACCATGCGTCATAATGTACTGTTTTGGCCAGGCCAGTCACTGCCCAGGCACCCAAGAGAAGATTCCCCACTGCACCTTCAAACTGAATGACAAGTAAAGAATCACACTGTCAGGATTTCACCCTAGTTCACCCAAATTGACAAAAATTTTCTGAATTACACTCTTCCAGGGCTCCTGCATTGACAGGAGGCAGTCAAGCCTGACAGCCCTTTCCCTCTTGTCTGTTATCGTGAAATCAATTGCACAGCCTGATGCACAGAATAATGGCTGTGGACAATTCTGTAGGAGTTGGCCCATCTGGTCACTGAGGAAGACAGCATTGCCGGCTTCCTATTGATCTGGGAGGAGCATGCTGCTACACAGAGGTGACCTCCATCTCTCCACCTGGCCCTGCTATTGAGGAAATCAGTTTCACAAGTGTGCTCATTCAAATGAAAACAATTTTGAACCAAGGTGTATCTATCTTTGTTTTTAATTAAGAGCTCATGTCTCTGTGGGATTAAATAGTGACGTATAAGCAAAAGAAAGGATATGAATTTTATGTATCCGGAAACTCATTTTGGATAAGTCCCCTAGTTAAAGCCTTGCAAAGATTAGACATTTAAATAAAGGAAAAAATGAAGTTGCCTACTTTATGAAACCCCATATACGCCACTTTTGAAGAAAAATATATTAGTGAAATATTATTTTTATTAGCAAAATTGACTAATGTTACTGCACAATTATTTCCCAAGTTGGTTCTCCCAGCTAAATGATCGATTTATACTTAATCGTTTGAAGTGGATTACACAGCCTATCTGTTATACATTTTTAAAGAATTACATTACTGGTGAATTATGACAAATGGACCCTGAATCTATGACAGCTACAAAATGCCCCTGACTTCTTTATTGGAAAGCAAGAAGAATGCAAGAAAACAAGAATATGAGAAAATGAAAAATCAAGAAAGCAATAGTCTTTCTATGCTCAGACGAAAACCTGCACATGGAGGCTTTTAGCAGTTTTACTGTAAAAACTTCGAAGCAGCCAAGTTGTCTTTCAGTAGGTCAAGGTATAGGTAAACCATGGTACATCCAGACAACGGGATATTATTGTGTTGTAAAAAGAGATGAGCTCTCAAGTCTTGAAAAGACATTTAGGAGCCTTAAATGCATATCACTAAGTGAAAGGAAATAACTTGAAAAGGCTATGTACTATATGAGTCCAATAATATGGCATTCCGTAAAAGGAAAAACTATGAAGACAGTAAAACATCTGTGGTTGCCAGGGGCTAAAGTTGAATATTCAGAGTACAGGATTTTTAGATCAGCAGAAATACTCTTTATGATATGATAAAGATGGATGCAAGAATGTGAGAAAATGCAAAATCAAGAATGCAAAAACAGCAAGCAAGCAAGAAGACTGATTTTTATATATTTTTTCCATTTATTTTTATTCTGCACTTTTAAATTATTATACTTTAAGTTCTGTGATACATGTACAGAGTACGCAGCATGTTACATAGGTATACATGTGTCATTGTGGTTCTCTGCACCCATTAATCCATCATCTACACTAGGTATTTCCCCTAATGCTATCCCTCCCCTTCCCCCAACACCTTGACAGGCCCTGGTGTGTGACGGTCCCCTCCCTGTGAGCACATGTTCTCATTGCTCAATTCCCACTTAAGAGTGAGAACATTCAGTATTTTGTTTTCTGCTTCTGTGTTAGTTTACTGACAGTGACGGTTTCCAGCTTCATCCATGTCCCTGGGAAGGACATGAACTCATTCATTTTTAAGGCTGCATAGTATTCCATGCTGTATATGTGCTACACTTTCTTGATCCACTCTATCTTTGATGGGCATTTGGGTTGGTTTCAAGTCTTTGGTATTGTGAACAGTGCTGCAATAAACATACATGTGCATGTGTCTTTATAGTAGAATGATTTCTAATCCTTTGGGTATATACCCAGTGATGGGATTGCTGCATCAAATTGTATTTCTATTTCTAGATTATTGAGGAATCACCACACTGCTTTCCACAATGGTTGAATTAATTTACACTCCAACCAGCAGTGTAAAAGCATTCCTATTTATCCACATCCTCTCCAGCGTCTGTTGTTTCCTGACTTTTTAATGATTGCCATTCTAACTGGCGTGAGATGATATCTCATTGTGGTTTTGACTTACATTTCTGTAATGACCAGTGATGATGAGGTTTTTTTCATGTGTTTGTTGTCCACATAAATGTCCTATTTTGAAAAGTGTCTGTTTATATCCCTTGCCCACTTTCCACTGGGGTTATTTTTTTCTTGTAAATTTGTTTAAGTTCCATGTATATTCTGGATATTAGCCCTTTGTCAGATGGATGCATTGCAAAAATGTTCTCCCGTTCTGTAGGTTGCCTGTTCACTCTGATAGGTTTTTTAAAAAACATTATTATTATTATTATTTTGATTTGCAGAAGCTCTTTGGTTTAATCAGATCCCATTTGTCAATTTTGGCTTTTGTTGCAATTGCTTTTGGTGTTTTAGTCATGAAGTCTTTGCCCATGCCCATGTCCTGAATGGTATTTCCTAAGTTTTCTTCTAAGATTTTTATGATTTTAGGTCTTACATTTAAATCTTTAATCCATCTCAAGTTAATTTTTATGTAAGATGTAAGAAAGGGGTCTAGTTTCAGTATTCTGCATATGACTAGCCAGTTTTCCCAACACCATTTATTAAATAGGAAATCCTTTCCCCATTGCTTATTTCTGTCAGGTTTGTCAACATTCAAATGGTTATAGATGTGTGGTGTTATTTCTGAGGCCTCTCTTCTGTTTCATTGGTCTATATATCTGTTTTGGTACCAGTACTATACTGTTAATTAAGTTACTTTGGGCAGTATGGCCATTTTCATGATATTAATTCTTCCTGTCCATGAGGAAGAATTTTTCCATTTGTTTGTGACATCTCTTATTTTTCCATTTGTTTGTGTCCTCTCTTATTTCCTTGAGCAGTGGTTTGTAGTTTTCCTTGAAGAGGCCCTTCACATCCCTTGTCAGTTGTATTCCTAGGTATTTCATTCCTTTTAGCAATTGTGAATGGGAGTTCACTCATAATTTGGCTCTCTGTTTGTCTATTGTTGGTGTATAGGAATGCTTGTGACTTTTGCGCATTGATTTTGTATCCTGAGACTTAGCTTATTTGTTTATCAGCTTAAGGAGTTTTTGGACTGAGACGATGGGGTTTTCTAAATATACAATCACGTCATCTGAAAACAGAGATAATTTGATTCCTCTCTTACTATTTAAATACCCTTTATTTCTTTCTCTTGCCTGATTGCCCTGGCCAGAACTTCCAATACTATGTTGAACAGGGGTCATGTGAGAGGGCATCCTTGTCTTGTGCTAGTTTTCACAGGGAATACTTCCAGGTTTCCCCATTCAGTATGACATTTGCTGTGGGTTTTTCATAAATAGCTCTTATTATTTTGAGATATGTTCCATCAATACCTTCTCCTTGAGAAGAGAAATTTCCCTCAAAACACTACTTTAGCTGTGTCCCAGAGATTCTGGTACAATGTGTCCTTGTTCTCATTGGTGTCAAAGAACTTATTTATTTCTACCTTAATTTTGTTATTTACCCAGTAGTCATTCAGGAGCAGTTTGTTCGGTTTCCATGTAGTTGTGCAGTTTTGAGTGAGCTTCTTAATTCTGAGTTCTAATTTGATTGCACTGTGTTCTGAGAGACTGTTTGTTATGATGTCAGTTCTTTTACATTTCCTGAGTAGTGTTTTACTTCCAATTATGTGGTCGATTTTAGAGTAAGTTCTAGGTGATGCTGAGAAGAATGGATCTTCTGTTGATTTGGGGTGGAGAGTTCTCTGGATGTCTATTAGGTCTGCTTGGTCCAGAGCTGAGTTCAAGTCCTGAATATCCTTGTTAATTTTTCTGTCTCATTGATCTGTCTACTATTGACAATGAGATGTTAAAGTCTCCCACTATGATTGTGTGGGAGTCTAAATCTCTTTGTATGTCTCTAAGAACTTGCTTTATAAGTCTGGGTGCTCCTGTATTGGGTACATATATATTTAGGATAGTTAGCTCTTCTTGTCGCATTGATCCCTTCACCATTATGTAATGCCTTTCTTTGTCTTTTTTGATATTTGTTGGTTAAAGTCTGTTTTATCAGAGACTAGGATTGCAACCCCTGCTTTTTTTTGTTTTCTTTCCATTTGCTTGGTAAATATCCCTGCATCCCTTTATTTTGAGCCTATGTGTATCTTCGCACATGAGATGGGTCTCCTGAATAAAGCACAGCGATGAGTCTTGATTCTTTACCCAATTTGCCAGTCTGTGTCTTTTAATTGGGGCATTTAGCTCATTTACATTTAAAGTTAATATTGTTATGTATGAATTTGATCCTGTCATCATGATGCTAGCTGGTTATTTTGCACATTAGTTGATGCAGTTTCTTCATGGTGCCATTGGTCATTATATTTTGGTATGTTTTTGCAGTGGCTGGTACCAATTTTTCCTTTCCATATTTAGTGCTTCCTTCAGGAACTCTTGTAAGGCAGGCCTGGTGGTGACAAAAACCCTCAGCATTTGCTTGTCTGTAAAGGATTTTATTTCTCCTTTGTGTATGAAGCTTAATTTGGCTGGATATAAAATTCTGGATTGAAAATTCTTTTTTTTTCTTAAGAATGGTAAATATTGGCCCCCACTCTCTTCTGGATTGTAGGGTTTCTGCAGAGAGATCTGCTGTTAGTCTGATGGGCTTCTCTTTGTGGGTAACCTGACCTTTCTCTCTGACTCTCCCTAAAATTTTTTTCCTACAATTCCACCTTGATGAATCTGACGATTATGTGTGTTGGGGTTGCTTTTCTCAAGGAGTATCTTAGTGGTGTTCTATGTATTTCCTGAATTTGAATGTTGGCCTGTCTTGCCAGGTTGGGGAGTTCTCCTGGATAATATCCTGAAGTGAGTTTTCCAACTTTGTTCCATTCTCCCCGTCACTTCCAGGTACACCAATCAATTATAGGTTTGGTTTTTTCACATAGTCCCATATTTCTTGGAGGCTTTGTTACTTCCTTTTCATTGTTTTTTCTCTAATCTTGTCTTCATGGTTTATTTCATTAAGTTTATCTTCAATCTCTGATAGCCTTTCTTCTGCTTGATCAATTCGGCCATTGGCACTTGTGTATGCTTCGCGAAGTTCTAGTGCTGTGTTTTTCAGCTCCGTCAGGTTATTTATGTTCTTCTCTAAACTGGTTATTCTAGTTAGCAGCTCCCGGAACATTTTATCAAGGTTCTTAGCTTCCTTGCATTGGGTTAGAACAGGTTCCTTTAGCTCAGAGTACTTTATTATTATCCCCCTTCTAAAGTCTACTTCTGTAAATTTGTCAGACTCATTCTCCATCCAGTTTTGTTCTCTTGCTGGCGAGGAGTTGTGATCCTTTGGAGGAGAAGAGGCATTCTGGTTTTTGGAATTTTTAGCATTTCTGCGCTGTGTTTTCCTCATGTTTATGGATTTATCTGCCTTTGATTTTTGATGCTGATGACCTTTGGATGGGGCTTTTGTTTGGGCATCCTTTTTGTTGATATTGATGTTATTGCTTTCTGTTTATCAGTTTTCCATCTAACAGTCAGGGCCAGTTAGAATGGCAATTGTTAAAAAGTCAGGAAACAAGAGATGCTGGAGAGGATGTGGAGAAATAGGAGCGCTTTTACACTTTCTGTTTATCAGTTTTCCATCTAACAGTCAGGGCCAGTTAGAATGGCAATTGTTAAAAAGTCAGGAAACAAGAGATGCTGGAGAGGATGTGGAGAAATAGGAGCGCTTTTACACTTTTGTTGGGAGCATAAATTAGTTCAACCATTGTGGGTGAAAGTGTGTCGATTCCTCAAGGATCTAGAACTGGAAAGATCTAAAAGTGACACACTAATATCACAATTAAAAGAACTAGAGAAGCAAAAGCAAACAAATTCAAAAGCTAGCAGAAGTCAAGAAATAACTAAGATCAGAACAGAACTGATGGAGATAGAGACACGAAAGACCCTTCAAAAAATCAATGAATCCAGGATCTGGTTTTTTGAAAAGATTAGCAAAATAAATAGACCGCTAGCCAGAATAATAAAGAAGAAAAGAGAGAAGGATCAAATAGACACAATCAAAAATGATAAAGGGAAGATCACCACTGATCCCACAGAAATACAAACTACCATCCGATTATACTGTACACACCTCTATGCAAATAAACTAGAAAACCTAGAAGAAATGAATAAATTCCTGGACACATACACCATCCCAGGAAGAAGTCAAATACCTGAATAAATCAATAACAAGTTCTGAAATTGAGGCAGTAGTTAATAACCTACCAACCAAAAAGAACCCGGGATTTTTATATCTTAGTACAAATTTTGCATTCTTATATTTCTACAAATTGACTGAATAATTGATTGATTTTTAAAGACTTTATTTTGAGGGTGGTTTCTGTTCACAGCAAATTGAGAGAAAGGCACCTAAGTTTCCCATACTCTTCTTATCCCTACACATGAATTCCCTCCACAATTATGAACATCCCTCACTAGAGTTATACATTTGTTACAATTGATTAAACTACATTGACACATCATTATTACCCAAACTATATAGTTTACATTAAAGTTTACTCTTGATATTGCATATTGTATGGGTTTGGACAAGTGTATAATGTCATGCATTCACCTTTATCAGATTATATAGAACAGTTCTGTTGCCCTAAAAATCCTGTGCTCTACACATTCAACTTTAGCCCCTGGGACAACAGAGCTCTTACTGTCTTCATAGTTGTTCCTTTTTCAGAGTGCCATATAGTTGGAATCACAGTACATAGCCTTTTCAAGTTAGTGTCTTTCACTTAGTAGTATGCATTTAATGCTCTTAAATGTTTAAGACTTGAGAGCTCATCTCTTTTTACCACTCAATAATATCCCATTGTCTAGATGTACCATGGTTTATTTATCCATTGACCTACTGAAGGACAACTTGGCTGCTTCTAAGTTTTTGCAATTATGGATAAAACTGCTAAAAAACTCCATGTGCAGGTTTTTGTCTGAACACAGGTTTTCAATATTTCGAGTAAATACCAAGAAGCACTATTGCTGGATCTTATAGTAAAAATATGTTTAGTTTTATAAGAAACTGCCAAACTGTCTTCCCAAGTGTTTGTACCATTTTGTATTCCCTCCAGCAAAGAATAAGAGTTCCTGTTGCTCCATATCCCTGTCATCATTTGGTGTAATTATGTGAAAGATGTTCCATATTGGTTGCCAGGAAAATGGAAATGAAAATAGCACTGAGATATCAGTATACACATATTATTATAGAATGGCCAAAATCCGGGACTCTGACCACACGGTTATATTTTTTATAATTTGGGTTTTTAAGTATTTCTTTAGGTTTTTGTTTTTTTTTTTTAATAGTGGCTTTTACAAAATTTCCTCATATTACCACTCTGTAAATTGCTGTGTAGCACTAATCATAAACCATTACGAAAATCTGCTCATTGGATCTCCTTCCCCATTCTTGTCCTCCTACAGCACGTTCACCCAGTTGCTAAAGTCATCTTTTATAAACAAAAATGAGGTTATGTCCCTTTCTTGCTGAAAACCTTCCAGTGCTTCCCATTCACTCAGAATAATAACCAAATTTGCTCCTTTTGCAAGTCCTATACAATCTCTTCCTATCTCTTGTCACCCAACAGTCTCTACTGCAGAGCACCCCTCTCTAAATGTGCTACTGCTTTTGCCTCAGGCCTGCACTTTTCATCTAACTGTGAAGGCGTGTGCTGAATTCACTGGGTCACCGAATGCTTATTAAAATACCCAGTATAATCTTATAGATTACGAGCCCTTCTGAGATGTCAATAATTTTTTTTTCTTTCCTGTTTACCAAAAAAGTTTTCTCTGTCCGCTATTTATAGTCCCTAATAAAGTACATGTTCAATTAAGATAATATTAATCATTCTTTTATCTCACATAAACTCTCTGAAGGCAAGGTATAAATGTGACTAAAAGTGTTTTGTTTGTTATTACACTCACACTACCTTGGGCAGTTCTTGAAAATAGAAGTTACTCAATAAACATTTGTTGAATAGATTTAAAAAATAAATCTATCAGTATAAATGCAATAGGAAACGAGAACAGAATTCAGGATAGTCACAAAAGTTTCAATAATATGATCACTTTAATTTAGAGCTAAATTAGAGTAGTATCATTAATAAATTTACACAGTTTAGAGTTGTTGTTTGCCAAAAAAACAATGTAATTTAGAGCACGAGGTTTTAAGTTTTTTATATCATGATCCAACGTTCCCTCTGCCATGTATTATTTATATGACCTTGGGTACATCAATTAAGTTAATTCATTGTCTTCTTTTTCACTAATGATAATTAATATGTTAATGTGACAACATCAATAAACCACTTGTTGGAATGCTGGCATATTGTAAGGAGTACAAAAAGTCTTCTGTGTATCACCAACCTAAGTATTACATAGTCTACTTTTATGTCTGAATGATCGTAATTGTATGCTTCATTGATTTTTGAGGCCCTGCTATTTACAGTTACAGAATATAATATCTTCTTTTAAGTAGGGTGGAATACTGAAAGTTAGGCCGTGGTGAGAGTAGAAGTAAATTCCTGGTAGTCATTCTGCCTACTGGAATTTGTATGCTGTCCGGCTCCCTGAAATCTTAATATGCACCAGACGTTGCATTAACCTAAGAAGAATTAAAATCCCTGTGTGCTTCCCCCACCCTGCATTGCCCCCCCCCCCCGCCACACATACACAAAACCAACAACAACAACAACAACAAAAAACATTATTTTTCTGTCTTGGATGAACTTAAGAATGAACCCTAAAACTAGTACATTTAATTAACTTATATAAAATTTGACATTAATAAAGTTTTAAGAAAATGATATACTGTATGAAACTAATTCACTTTAGACCCAGAAATTTAATGAGCAGAACTCTTGGCTTTAAGGTCAAAAGAACACAGAAACACTTGTTCTAAAGGACTCACAAATAGGTTTTGATACTATAATACATGCTCATTATATTTGTGATAGCATTCTATTCTTAATGATTGAAGAGAGTATATCACGCAAGAAAAGCCTATCTTGACAAAATAAACTAGTCAGGATTAATTTAAAAGTTATCAGTTTATTTTACATCACATAAAATCTAATTTTTATTAGATTCGAATCTAATCAAAGTGAAGAGTGAAGACAAGATGTTTCATGTTCAAACAGTATAATGCAAAATACTTCCAAATATTACATTACTTAGAAATCATAAATGACCAGGATGGAAATTGGAACTTCAAATACCATTATGACCTATAAAATGGAAAACAACAAAGACTTTTTATTTTGCTTTTGGAGGCCATAATAATTCTGGGAGCCTACAAAGAGATTTTTTTAAAAATCATATTTTATTTTTTGTTTTTTTTCTTTTCAATTTTTGTTCTAGGTTCATGGAGTAGACAAAAGTTCATATTGTTTGTTTAAGACAATCTTAGGTAGGTTTTTTTTTTTTTTTTCTCCCTGGAATTACTACCAGAGCCTTTAGGTAAAAGAAAACCAAGGACACCAATTATCTGCATTCTAAAGCAAGCCACCTGTACAATACATAATCAACTTTCTTCTACTTACAACATTTAGCCAAAATATTGAAAGCAGAAGATGAGGAGAAGGAGGAAAATAAGAGAAGAGAAAGGTTAGAGGAGTTATTATCCTCAGCTATATGGTGAGTACAATATTCTTATCTATTAATACTGCTTTCCTTCTAAATGAGATTTTAAAAAGTGCTTTATTTTCCTGGAGGACAAATGAGGAAAGCTTTATTTAAAAAATCATCCTAGAGATAAAATGTTGTCTCAAGTGGAATATTTATTCTGCCTTTGGGTCTAGATGGAGTGGGTATTAGTTGAGGAGGGGAAAGAAAAAAAAGAAAAAGAACAAAACTACGTAGAGTAGTTCAATCAGAATGAGAGAAAAAGAATATGAAAGAAAAGCTCTTCCACTGATGCACTTTCCAGTTTGGTATAGAAAGGATGCGTGAGTTTCCCATTGGTTAAGGGGAAGATGGCTATGAACCATCTCACTGGTATCTCATTCAACAGGTTGCCTGCTCAATAACAGAATTCTATAAAAAGTGAAATGCAGCAGAGCATCTTGGTGGAAGAAGATGATTGGTAGTGGAAAATGTTTAGACAGCCAGATCTTCTAAATCAGTAACCTGGGTAAAGAGGTGGCTAAGCAAGTTTCTCCTCACTCATTCTCCCCATGAGAAAGCCAGAACAGAGATGGATGGTGTGGTAGTACTTTTCAAGATGCACCTTCCTCATCTCCCCTCCAACCTCAATGAACCATTTCTCCTGTTCTCATGCTCTTTATTGTTCTCTTTATCATTGGATCTGGCACAGTCCTCCTTAACCAGTAAAACATAGCAGAAATAAAACTGAGTAACTACGGAATGCAGATCATAAGAACACACACAAATTCTCCCTTGGTCTCTTGGAATTGTTCTGTGAATGTCAGACTCTATGTAAGAAGATTGAATATCCTGGATCTGCCATGCTGTAAGAAAGACTAAGCTAGACGCACTGGAGAATACACACAGCAAAACATATATTCTTTGCCAACCCACAACTGCTCCATTAATCTCAGTCAAGGTGTCAGACAAGTGAATAAAGAGGCCATTTTGAATATCCCAGCTCCAGTAAATGTCACATGGAGAAGAAACAAGATTCCCAGCAAAGACTAGAACCACAAGATATTAGATATATGGCACTGGTTGTTTCATGATAGCGTTTTCCAGTTTTATAAACCAGTCTAGCTAAGGCTAGGATATCATGGAATATTAATAGATATAAGCCATTCCCAGCATTCTGCTCAAATTCATAGCCAAAAGAATTATAAGAATAACACAAATTATTGTTTCAACAAACTAAATTTTGAGCTGTATTTCTACTAAGCACTACGTAATAGGAACACTGACAAGATAGTGATAGCTTGTGAAAGAGAGACAATGAATAGGAAATGATTGCAATAATGTCTAGTTATTATCACTGTGTCCATGTGCTCTCATTGTTCAACTCCCACTTAATGTGTGAGAATATGCAGTGCTTGGTTTTCTGTTCCTGGGTTAGTTTGCTGAGAATGATGGTTTCCAGCTTCATCCATATCCCTACGAAGGCCATGAATTCATCCTTTCTTATGGCTGCATAGTATTCCATGGTGTATTGTGTGACATTTTCTTTATCCAGTCTAGAAGCATGCAGATTCATAAAGCAAGTCCTACGGTTAATTTTTCTTTTACCTTTAAACCCTTAACACTTGTAAAATTAGGAAATTGATAGATAATATCCTTTATTACAAATAGTATATAGTCTTTTACTTACGACTTTGAAATTAGCTTATATTTCATTGCAATAAGAATAACATATAGAGAAAATTAAATATTCAAAATGAAAAGTTAGAATCTTGAAAATAAGTAATAAATATTGTTCACTACAGTTGCTAGATTTTCAAAATACTTTGTAGGACACAGTGTTCTTTACAAATATTAACAAAACATCAAGGGACATTAGACTGTATCTATAATGTACCACCAATCCTAATGAAAAAATATAAAACAAAGGTGAAATGATTGATGCAGAGCCAATGTGTCAGTATTGCGTTTGCACATTGAGGAGACAGAATGTACAAGATTAATAGTTTATTCAGTAAAATCAGGAATGGTTTTCTAATATTTAACTTCTCTATTTCACAACAATCTTCTCCTCAAGTATTGAATTTTCATTCATATTCTTGTAAAACTTTCAATGCTGTTTTGTGCTAAAGTACTACTAATGTGTATTTGTGGTGGAAATAGTTCCAATGAAGTTATCAGGATAATTATTGTGACTAAGTATTTCATAAACGGCAGGCTTTCTTCCAACCTTGACTACTGCCCATAGTGCCCTCCAGTAATTGTGATAACTGATTTTTTAAAATTGCCATGAATTTCTGGAACATTTACTAAAAGGTGTCTGTTGCTCCAATCATTGAGAATGGTTGAGATAGAGCCCATAAGTGGCAGGGTATATTATCCTCAGAGGTATACCCCACCAGACACGCTTTTCCATGTCAAGTTCCTGGAATGGGAAAAAGACGGAAGAGTAGAGTAAATTATGGCACTACGTTCAGTGCATGCTTCCAGAGCTAAGTTGAAGTCTGTACCTAGGTGAGAAGAGAAACTAAGATTTAAATCAACTTTGAGTTTAGCATTGTAAACATATAGATTTTTATAATTGAAAAAGAAAAGATGAAATCTATCAAAAATGTTATTAATCAAAAAGTGGTGATTCCACAAAGCACAATTAAACACAATGATTGGAGCAATTGTTTGTTCTTTATTCATTGCTATATTGAAACTGTTCAAAATAGTTATATTAGTATAAACTTAATCATTAAATTATGATTTGGTCAGAGATTAGATGGGAATTGTGCTAAATCCATTAAACTATTTTAAGTCATTCATTTTGCCTTACCAGAAACTTTTATATTGAATCATTGAATCATGTGCAGAGATGATTCCTATATTTATTGATTATATCAGGAGCTATAGGCACTTTGCATACACTATCTTTTAGCAATTTCAAAGAACTCTATCAAGTAGTCTTTATTATCCCCACAAAAACTGAGACACAGAGCACACTAGTAACATTCAGGATTATATAACTAATATGTGACTGATTAAGTTTGACATTACAATTATTGTTTGTTTATCTAAAATGTCAGTCATTTCTCATGTTCAATTCAAAAATTTAAAGATATTCTTGTGTCCCTGAGAAAAGTTATCCACTTGACTAAAGAAAACACAGCAAATTATTTTCTTTTCTGGTACTTCTACACCATGCAATTTACAAAGTAGAAAAAACACTCTGAAATTTTGGTTCAGGGACCAAAGTTTACATTTATTCTACCATTTCATATTTCCAATATGGAAATTTCATCTTTAAGAATCCTATCACAATAAAAATACTTCACATGAAAGTGGTTGTTATTAAGAAAAAATGATGTTTAACCAATAGTACAGAGATGGTTGTATTTCCATTATGATGAAGTGATAATTCAAACACAAAAAAATCATCTTTTTTTTTAATTTATTTATTATTATTATACTTTAAGTTGTAGGGTACATGTGCATAACGTGCAGGTTTGTTACATATGTATACTTGTGCCATGTTGGTGTGCTGCACCCATCAACTCGTCATTTACATCAGGTATAACTCCCAATGCAATCTCTCCCCCCTCCCCCCTCCCCATGATAGGCCCCGGTGTGTGATGTTCCCCTTCCTGAGTCCAAGTGATCTTCAACCATTATGGAAAACAGTATGGCGATTCCTCAAGGATCTAGAACTAGATGTACCATATGACCCAGCCATCCCATTACTGGGTATATACCCAAAAGATTATAAATTATGCTGCTATAAAGACACATGCACACGTATGTTTATTGCAGCACTATTCACAATAGCAAAGACTTGGAATCAACCCAAATGTCCATCAGTGACAGATTGGATTAAGAAAATGTGGCACATATACACCATGGAATACTATGCAGCCATAAAAAAGGATGTGTTTGTGTCCTTTGTAGGGACATGGATGCAGCTGGAAACCATCATTCTTAGCAAACTATCACAAGAACAGAAAACCAAACACCGCATGTTCTCACTCGTAGGTGGGAACTGAACAATGAGATCACTTGGACTCAGGAAAAAAATCATCTTAACTGCTCTACCTGATCTGCATTACATGACTCTTATAAAAACTCTACTCTTACCAGAAGTAAAAGGAAGGAAGAAATAGAGAAATATAAGCAATATTTTACATGCATAAATAATTACACAGCAAACATAATTTGGTCAGTTTATATATATTTTATATTACTGATATAATATGTGTAATACAGTATAATATTAATATATATTTAAGTGAGAAATTATGGCAATCAATATAAACAGTAAAATGAGATTTAAATTTATTGCTTAACATGGTGTCAGATAGCTTTCCATAGAAATAGAAATATTCCCCTAAAAATTGACCCATAGGTTTATATAGGAATCTCATGAATTCTTGCAATCGCAGACTTAGATTACATAAAATATCTACATAATATAATGTTTTCTTTTCTTTCTTGTATAATAACAATGAGATCTCATTGGTGTTAATAAAGTATTTACTTTAGAAAAAAAGGTATTTCTACTCCATACATCAAATTTTGTTTTGAATTCAATTATTCTTCATTAAGAATAATGTTGCTATCAATTTATGCTACACTTCTCAAAAATTTATTCCTGACTAGGCTCTGTATAGCATACTGTTCAGAATAAAATTTTTAAAGGTTTAAAGCCAATGATGTATTGAATAACTATAAATACTGACTATTCCAAAAAAATTGTCATTTCAAAGTTAAGTGTAAGTGATGACTCTCAGTTCACAGCCTAGCAAAGAGCAAGATGTCCCAAGGATAATGTGCTTAAATAAATACCTTCAGTGTTTATGTGACTCATTATCTTTTCCTCCTTGTTAATTAATTAATATTAATTAATTAAAGTGTTACTGTTTATTTTATACTGTAGAAGTCGAATCCTTCAGACTTAAGATGGTGTTGTCCAGCAAATTCTGATTGTTTCTTGATGACTGTTGGGTAACAGAGAACTCTTCCTTACATTTATTTAGATACTGCAACTATAGGAAAAATGTTTTAAATAAACGAGACAAAAGGAAGTAAAACTACCATTAGAAAACAGTAGAAGATAGCATGTGGAGTTGAAGAATTCCCAGGGAAAGTATTATCTGTGGGAACACAATTAGATATAATTTAAGAAATATGCATGCAATGTAGAAACTTTTTGCCAACTAGCTAGTTTGGTTCAATTCTCCAATAGAAGATACCTGAATGTCTAGAAAAAAATATCAGTCCAAATCTTGAAGGAATTAAATAACTAAAAAGATAGCCACGAATTACTGGACCAGAATCCATGGAAATATAGAGGTGTTCACTTGCCATTCGATTCATTATGAACTAATTCATGCTTAGTGGCTTAAAACAACAACCATTTTATTATGTCTCTCAGTTATCCTAATCAGGAATTGTAGCATCATAATTTTTCTGTTCCATGTGCCATAAAACAACAATATGGCTGGGTGATTAATTTGTTTCACCTGGCCTTGACAGAGGTCACTTGATGTTATTTAGCTGGATGATAGGCTACTCTTGACGATTCAAGAAAATAATCTTCTCTCACTTGTCAGGTGCCCTGATGAGGATGTATGGAAGGCTGGAAGGTATTGGGACTATTGACTGGATTGTCTAATATAGTCTCTCTTGCATGATGGATTTGGATTGTAATAATTTTATAAAGCAACTCAGTCTCCAAAAGTGACTCTACCAGCTGACAAGATGGAGCAGGATGACATTTAATGAACCTAACCTGAGAAGTCATGTTGCTCCACTTTCCTTTGTACTTTATCAAATAGTAATGACAAACCTGCCCAGATTCAAGGGAAACAGAAAAAAAAGACAACATGTTTTAAAAGAATAAACATCAAAATGTTTGAGACTATGTCTTAGAACTGCTAAGGCCTAGACAGCAGCCAAGGTATATGATCCTACAGTCTGGGTCCTTTCCTGCTAAAGCCATTGGTTCATTGTGCAGAAGGCTGAGATGTGTCACACTTCAGACAGGTTCACAGGGACTGCACATAATGACCCTTCTCTACTTCCAAGAAGTAAGAGTAAATCAAACAGACCAGCTGTCCATGGTGATGAAATCTAACTTCCAATTATCTCAATCCCTGATTTTGAATTAAAGAAATACTGAGTCATTAACACTGAAAATAAGAAAATGAAAGTTAAGAAGTCAATACATACATCTTGCAGTATATTAGACACAGCCAAAGAGAATATAAGTCAGAAGAAAATACAGAAAATGAAAAAGACGCACAAATGGTTGGCAGATAGAGAAGAAAAGATAAGAATCTCAAAGGGTTTAGTAAGAAGAGGTAATATTGTGGTCATTTGAATTCTAGATAGAGGTGAAGTAAGAAAGAATCAGAAGCAATGTTCGAAGAGATAAGACTAATTCACTAAAGTAAATTACAGATGTCCACAATGTAGGAAATTTACAATTGAGATATGGAAAGAAACATGCAATCTGGCATATTCTGCATAATGACTGATAAAATTCAAAGAGAAAATTTTAAAAACAGCCAGGAAAAATTAACAGGGTGTCTTCAAAGGACTGAAACCTAGACTGAAATTAATTCATTAACAGAAAAAACAAAACAAAGCATAAGCCAGAAACAATTAAATGTTAATCTTCAAAATTTGGAATAAAAAGAAAACCTCCCCATCTAGAATTCTACATCTAGTAAAAAAAATCAATAGACAATGAAAATGTAAAAGAAATAAAGATAAGGAAAAAGGAAAAGAAAATCTGGAATAATTTATTATCAAAGTTTGTACTAAAAGATATTCTAAAGGGAGTTGTTCAGGCGGAAGGATATTGATCACACAGGAAGCTAAAATAGAGAAAGAAAGGAAAAGTAATGAAGAGTAAATATAACATTTATTGTCAAAATATTTAGAAGAATAAGTAAGAAGAGGAGAGAAGAGGAGATGGAAAAGGAGAAAAGGACTCATAAGAAAAATACATAATTTTAAAACTAATAGATAATGAATAATAAAATATATTGCAATCACTAAGATAGTAAAACATACAAAGAACAGGTGAGAACCACAAAAGAGAAAATTGAATAATGTATCCAAAAATGTAAACTTTAAACATTGATTAGGCAAACATAATATAACACTTATATGATGGATAGGGTTGGGGAAGAGTGTGTGTGTGTGTGTGTGTGTGTGTGTGTGTGTGTGTGTGTGTGTGTGAAATGCTGGGACGAAATCAGTATAGGTATTTTTACTCTTTACCTATCCAAATAAAATCTTCATTTTGTTCTGTGCCTTAGTAAAGTGGTTCTCAAACTATTTTGTCTCAGGTACTTTTTCTTCTTATATATTACCGAGTACCCCAGAGACTTTTTAACTGTGAATAATATTTATTAATATTTACCAAAGTTATAGCTGAGAAAATTTTAAAAATATTTATTTTAAAAATAATAATCTTTGTTATTGTGAATAGTGCTGTGATTAACATGAGTATATGTGTCTTTTTGGTAGGACAATTTATTTTCTTTTGAATATATACCCAGTAGCTGGATTGCATTGAATGGTGATTCTGTTTTAAGTTCTTTGAGAAATCTCCAAACTGCTTTCCACAGTGGCTGAACTAAATTACAACCCCACCAACACTGTATAAACGTTTCCTCTTCTCCGCAACCTCAACAGCATCTATTGTTTTTGACTAGTTAATAATAGCTCTTCTGACTGGTATGAGATGATATCTCATTGCAGTTTCGATTTGAATGTCTCTTATGATTAGTGATGGTACCCATCAAAAGTGGACTGGATAAAGACAATGTGGTACGTATACACCATGGAATACTACACATCCATAAAGAAGAACAAAGTCAGCCAGGTGCAGTGGCTCACACTTGTAATCCCAGCACTTTTGGAGGCTGAGTGGGATGGATCATCTGAGGTCGGGAGTTCAAGACCAGCCTAGCCAACATGGTGGAACCCTATTTCTACTAAAAATACAAAAATTACCTGGGAATGGTGGCTCATGCCTGTAATCCCAGTTACTTTGGAGGCTGAGGCAGGAGACTCACTTGAACCCAGGCAGCAGAGGTTGCAGTGAGATGAGATCATGCCACTGCACTCCAGCCTGGGCAACAGAGTGACTCAAAAAAACCAAACCAAACCAAAACAAACCAAATTAAGGTGAACAAAGTCATGTTCTTTGCGGTAACATGGATGCAGCTACAGGCCATTATCCTAAGCAAATTAACACAGGAACAGAAAACCAAATACCACATGTTATTACTTCATGAGGGTTGCTTACCCTTATTTGGTTCTTAGGGAACTAGGGAGTGATTATATATTTCTAATTCACTATTAAACCTGAGGTAGCTGTTTTTGGTCTCATCTTTATACATGAAGACATTGCTATTAGACCAAATACTTTATGCTGACTCTAGACTTAGTTTCATTTCCAGAATCAGGGAATCAGATATTTATGTTAAAAGATTATGTCAATTCCCCCAATAGAAAACTAACTGTAGTATGCCTAGAAAGATGGTAGTAAGGTTGTTGTTATGGAAAGCTGTTGTAACTTATGAGTGTTGCCATGGAGATGGTAAACTGTCATGGCACACTGGTGGGCATGTCTTATGGAAAAGTGCTTCCACTCTATCCCTGTTTTAGCTAGTCCTCAATTTGGTCTAGTGTCCAAGTCCCACCTCCACAGTCAAGTCCTGCCTCCTACTCAGTTTTATTGATGTGAAAATTAATCACATGAGTGAGATAGTGTTTGTCAGGATTCTTCAATGTAAAATTACTCTTCTGTCCTTGATCATATACTAGTCTTTCAAAAGAAGGCCTACGTGTAACTCACATTTAAAGAATAGTAGTGACGTCTTGAAGAGTGGATTATCCATGTAAATGTTTTTGGAATTTTTCTATGTAGGTTTGTCTCTCTGCTCCACTTTTTATTCTTTCAAACATTTATTAAATACGTGTGGAATCATGGATATTTATTTTTATTTATTAGTATTGTTATAATCCAATACTAATTCATTTTCTTGCTCAAATTGTCCCAACTTTTGCCATTGGGTGTTCATTTAGTCCACTCTATTTCCCTCTGACACAGAGTCCTATCATTGTGTTTTTGTGTTTTTAGCAATTCCTTACTACTTTTTGGCATTACAAGGAGCTCCAGAACCACCTATACATTTTTCCTGAATACTAGAATTAGTATTTTTCCGAGAACTCCTAGTTCCTTCTATTAAGGAATGATATTAGATGTCAAGATTTGAGTGCTAGAAATATTCATTGCTAGTAGAGTGTCATTGCCTTTAGGCCCTCTCAGCCTACAGAGCAAGCAAAGGTATGTATATTACTCATATACACACACACACACACACACATCTATGTCTCTCTCTCTATGTATATATCTACATTCATCTATATATTACGCTAAACATGAATTACTATTGATGCCTCAAATGTTATTCCATTACAAGATACATCATTAAAGCCTTCTTCTGTTTCACTATACCCTCCCACTCCAAATTGAAAAAGCTGCCTGCCAGAATATGCCATCCATTTACTTAATTATTGAAATCCAATATAAATATGTTGTGGGCATGCAAATTGTTAAACCATAACCAATATTCATATTCTAAAGACTTAAAAATATTTTTATCCTGCATTATTAGTCATTTAGCGATACATTATTATTAATTTATATTATATAAGTATTTTAGCTGACCCTTTTAAGCATTCTTAATAAAACACTCTAAAACATATGGACTGAGAGAACAATGTTAACAAGTAGAGTACAGTGCTTATGTATAGTTTTTGTAGCCATTAGTCCCTAGCTTTCTTCTTTGTAAGAAACTGCTGAACTGTCTTCCCAAGCGCCATGCCCACTTTTTAGGTTCTATTTTATTTTATTATTTGCATTCCCATTAGCAATAAATGAAAGTTCATATTTCTCTGAATCCTTGGCAACATTTGGTACCGTCATTAATTTGGATTTTTGACATTCTGATAGGTGACCTGTGGTATCTCATTGTAGTTTTAACTTGGTGAAAAAATGATGTTGAACACCTTTCCACATGCTTCTATATCATCTGTATATGTTCTTTGGTGAGATTTCTGTTGAGATTATCGCTTATTAATTAGGCTGCTTGTTTTCTTACTATATAAGTTTTAATCATTATTTGTGTACTTTGTTTATAAGTCTTTAAGGAGTTTTGTAAATATTTTATCCCAGTCTATGGTGGCTTTTATTTTCTTAACAGTGTATTTGGGAGCAGAAGATTTTAATCTTAATAAAGCCCAGGTTCTCATTTTTTTCATGCATCATGCCTTCGATAATATGTCTAATAACTCATGAGCAAACCCAAGATAACTTACATTTTTTTTCCATATTATCTTGTAGAAATTTCATGGTATTGTATTTTACATTTATGTCTATGATCTAGTTTGGATTGATTTTTGTGCAAGTTGAAAGGTTGATGTCTTTCTTCTTTTGTATTTTTCTTCTTCTTTTTTACATATATATGTCCAATTTTTCCAGCAGTCTATGCTTTTCCCATTGAATTGTCTTTATAAGGTGACTATATTTGTGTGGGTCTATTTTTGTTCTCTTCATTTTGCTTTATTGATCTATTTGTCTTCTCATTTCTCGAATGTCACATTGACTTGTTTACTGCAGCTTTTACAGTAAGTATTGAGGTTTGAGTTTGGTTATTCCTTTGGCCATTCTTTAATATTGTTTTGGCTCTTCAGGAGCTTTGAATTCTATATTAGTTTTCTAGTGATGCCATAACAAAATACCAGAGATTGGGTTGCTTTAAACAACATAAATTAATTTTTTCACAGTTCTGGAGGCTGGAAATCCAGTTATCAGGGTGGTAGCAGGTTTGGTTTCCCCTGAGGACTCTTTTCTTGGTTGGCGGATGGGTATCTTCCTGCTGTGTCCTCACATGGCCTTCTGTGCATGCAAATTCTGTTATCTTCTTCTAAAAACATCAGTCCCATTGAATTATGGCCCTAGTTTTATGACCTCCTTTAACCCTGATCACCTCTTTAAAGCCCCTATTTCCAAATAAAGTCATATTGGAGGCAAGGACTTCAACAGATGAATATAGAAGGAACACAATTCAGTCCATAACAACTTTCTATATAAACTTTAAAATCCTGCCGGGCGCGGTGGCTCAAGCCTGTAATCCCAGCACTTTGGGAGGCCGAGACCGGCGGATCACGAGGTCAGGAGATCGAGACCATCCTGGCTAACACGGTGAAACCCCGTCTCTACTAAAAAAAATACAAAAAACTAGCCGGGGGAGGTGGCGGGCGCCTGTAGTCCCAGTTACTCGGGACGCTGAGGCAGGAGAATGGAGTGAACCCGGGAGGCGGAGCTTGCAGTGAGCTGAGATCCTGCCACTGCACTCCAGCCTGGGCGACAGAGCGAGACTCCGTCTCAAAAAAAAAACAAAACAAAACAAACAAACAAACAAACAAAAACTTTAAAATCCATTTATTGATATTTGTAAAATAACTTCCTGGGATTTCGAATGAGACTGAAAGAACTGACCTCTTAATATTAAAACTTTCTAATCAATAACATTCCATATGTGGATCATTTTTAATTTCTTTCATTAGAGTTTATACTAATATAGGTCCTATATTAACATAAATATTATGTTATATATGTATATATATAAACATAAATATGTTGTATATATTAGATATATATACCTAGGTATTTCTTTTTTAAAAAATTCCAAACTTCCATTATCCAGTACTGGTATATTACAAAGCAATTGAATTGTGTCTATTAAGCTTGGTTATCCTGGATAGAAGTTTATTAATTTTATTGCTGTTTTCAAATAAACAGCTTTTGATTGCATTTAGTTTCTTTCCTAATTTTCTATTTGCAATTTAATTGAATTTGCTTTAATTTTTATTATTCACTTTCTTCTTGCTTTAGGCTTACCTTAGTTTATTGATTTTAGAATTTTATTTTTTTCAATATATGCTTTCAATGCTATAAATCTTCCTCTAAAATCAGATTTTGTTGCATCCTACAAATTTCAGTAAGTGTATTTTTGTTTTTTCTCTAGCTAAAATTATTTTAAAGATTGTCTTGAGACTATTTACTTGCCCTATGTGTTATTGAAACTATGCCGTTTAATTCGTAAATTGTGGGGATTTTTAATTTTTTTATGTTAGTGATTTCTAATTAATTATAGTGTGAGAGTTACTTTGTGTGGTTTTTATTATTTCAAATTTAGGAAGGTATATTTTATGGCCAAGCATGTGACCTATCTTAGAAGGGATCACGTGCTCTTCTTGGAACACTAGAAGCTGAGTTTCACATGAGCTTTAGAATAATGTGTGTTCTGTTATTGTTGAATGAAGCATTCTGTAAATGACAGACATAGCTGGTGGATTGTGTTATTCAATTCAACTATATTCTTAGTTATTGCCTGATCTGTCAATTGCTAATAGAGGAATGTTGAAGTTTTCAAGTATAACAGTGGATTTATCTATTATTCTTAACTCTTCTATCAATTCTTGTCTTATGTACTATGATTCTCTGTTGTTACATTTGTATATGCTAAGGATTGCCGCATATTTTTGGAGAAATGACTCCCTTATCATCATGTAGTGTCTTTCTTTAATGATAACTATTTTGTTCTGAATACTTTTTTGTTTGAAATTAATATAAGCACTATAGCTTTTTAATGTAGTTCTCTCTCCATCCTTTTACATTTCACCTATTTGAGTCTTTGTTTATATATACATATTTTTTGTTTGTTTGGTTGGTTGCTTTTTGTTGGAGAAACCATATAGTTGTGTATTGCATATAGTTGGGTCTTGTGTGTTTGTGTGTATATGTTATCAGCTATAACAGGTTCTGTCTATAGACCATTCCCATTTAAAGTTGTTATGTATATAGTTGGATTAACACTTACCATTTCTGTTACTATCTGTTATTATTTTTTATTCACTGTGCCTGTTGTCTTTCTTTTTTGTTTTTTGGTTTTCCTTGTTTTTGGCTTCTCTGATTTAAAATGAAGATTTATATGATGCCAGTGTATCTCCTCCATTAGCATATTAACTTTATTTTAATAAAAATATTGGTGTCCTTGATATATTTACAATTTTGCAAGATATATTTATAATTAATGCCACCTTCCATTAACACTATTCTGCATTACCTGTAGTAAAGTAACTTAGAGTATTTCCAATTTCTCCCTCCCACTGCTGTAATTTATTTTACTGAACTGCATGTTATATCACCCAATATATTGTTGATATTATTATTCAAAGTTAACGGTTATTTTATTACAATAAAAATATAACATTTTACCTTTATTTTTTGCACATTATTTTTCTTTTTTTTTTTTAGCATTGTGGTCAGCACACTTAACATGAGATCTACCTACTAAAATTTTATGTGCAAAATACAGTAATGTCTTTCTTATTTTCTTGTCTTCCTTTCCACAGATCTGAGTTTCTGTCCTATCTCATGTTATTTCTCCATTAGGAACTTATTTTAATATATCTTATGGTATAGATCTACTGATGATAAATTTTGCTTCTTCATTTGTCTGAGAATTGTCTTTATTTCTCTTTCAGTTTTGAACAATAATATTCCTAAATGTAGAATATTGGGTTGTTATGTTAGCTTTCTCTTTTCCTGTCAATACTTTTTTCCTTCCTCTCTTTTGTCCACATTGTTTCTGACAAGGAGTGTGCTGTAATTTATGTTCTAGTAACACTGTAGGTAACGTATCAGTTTTCCACATCTAGCCTCTTTCACTATTTCCATTTTGCTTGGTTTTAGGTAGACTATGGTAAGCTTAGGGTTATATTTTTGTTATTGTTTTTGTTTTGTTTTCTTGCTTGCTATTTTCTTTGCAGTTGTTTTGTTCGTTTGTTTATACTACTTGGTGTTCCCTATATTTGCCCTATTAATTACTTCATGTTTGTCATTACTTTTGGAAATTTCTCAGATAACTTTAAATATTTATTTTGCTTTATTCTTTCCTCTCTTCTCTTTATAATTATATGTACATTACAACTTTGGATACTGTTTGACAAGTTTTTGAAGTTCTGTTTCTGTTTCCTTTTTAAAACACTTTTTTCCTGTTTATATTTCAGTTTGGGAAGTTTCTATCAATGTATCTTCATCTCACTGACTCTACAGCCATATATGGCATTATTATGGGCCCATTGATGCATCTTTTCTATTACAACTATTTTGATTTCTAATATTTTATTTTTATTCTTTCTTAGAATTTCCATTTCACTTTTTACATTATTATAGCATTATATCTTCTTTTTTCATTAGTATATATATAGTTATATATTTATCATTGTTACTTTAATTTTCTTGTCTGATAATTCCATTTTAACAGTTATTTTTTAAATTTAACTTTCTAATTTGGAAAGTAAAATCTTAAATAGATTTTGAGAGTTGAGTTGTAAATTCTTTCTTTCTCTTTCTCTCTCTTTCTTCTCCTTTCCTCTCTTCTCTACTATTGAATGTCAATAGAGGCTCATAAAATAAATTAATATGATTTTCCTGATCATTGTTTCTTCTCTTGCCTGTTGCATTTATGTATTTTTTTCCACCTTGTGATTGTCTCTTTCTAATTTTTAGCCTACAGTTCTGCCAGATATCTATGGCCATTCTTAGACTTACTGTTGTTATTAGCAGTGAAAATGTGTTCAGTTCAGAAGTGTAACTTCAATTTGGATAAATGTTGGGTGAATCACAAGAAACCATGAGAGCAGTAACAAGGGAAACTAGCACAGTAAATCTTAAAACAAATATTAGGACTGGCTGCAGCTTCAGTGATAGTGCAATCCTCTCAGCTTAAATACAACTAGAGCCTAAGAAGAATAAATAACTTGCTGTTCCCACCATTATATCAGAAATTTTTTTCTTGTTTTATACCTTGATATTCACTTTTTCTTGTGAATTTGCATCTGTCTCAAAAATGTGTAGTATAGGTTTTCAGTATGAAACACTAGATTATCTGCATCCAAAATAAGAAACATGCACTATCAGCTTTAAAAGTGTTCTGCTTACAGGACAGTTTAAAATAATCTGGTGTGTGTGTTTGTTTTTTTTAGTTCTACTTGCTGAAATTTAAGAATAAAATCATTGCCAGATAAAATCAACTAGCTTGTAATCATGAAATACACATGAGATGTGTTGTATTTGCTTTTAATTCAATGTATCTGTTTCCTTGGCATTTTTTTTCCCAGAAAACAAAAAGGAGCTGTTAAAAGTATATGTGTATTAGATATATTTTGTTCACTGAAATAAGAAGACATCCAGTAAAGTTAATAATAAAAAATTGACGTAAAATCTAAAATTTTATGTGGGTACATTATTCCTAAACTAAAATAAAGTTATATTAAGTTCTGACCATTACATTGCTTGAGTCGGCACAAATCATGACGATTCTCTTTTTTTCTACCTATTTAAGGAAAAACATTTTTTTGTGTGGGTCTACTTGAAGCAGTGAACATACGTATATATCATTTTGTTTACTTTATTTTCTCTGCTCTTCCGGATAGAGATTATCCATTTAAGAATTAAAATACATTCATGCGTGTGATTATACATGTGTTGTTTTGGTCCATTAGACTATAAGCCACAGTGGCAGATCTCCCTGAAATTTTTTGTCTTGTAAAGGTGTTCAGAAATTGAAAAAAAAAGAAGAATAAACAAATAAATTATTCAAATGACTAAATTTGATGAATGACTTCTGAGAAAATTACCTAAGCTCCAGAAGTTTTTTGTTTTGTTTTGCTTTTTAAGGACAGGGTCTTTGTCTTGCTCACTTTAAGTTCCACTTATGATGCTTAGCATAGTGTCACTGAGAGTAGGTGTCAAGCAATAATACCAGAGCACATGGACAAGTAAAAAAATATATATATTGTTTTTCAAATCCAAGTTAGATAAAAATGAACAAAGTCACTAGCCATTCTCTTCATATTTCAATTTTCTATCTTAAAGGTATTATGAAAACTAAAAACATATATAGAAACAGTCAATTGTTTCTTTTATTTGCTTTTTAAGTTCTCACTGGGAATTTTAGCCATTAATCTAACTTCCCAGACACCAGTTCACATATTTCTAAAAAAGAAGGAATTTGACCCCTTAATGATTATTATGTCTCTTTCCAACTTTAAAACGTTATGATTCTTAAGTCCACTGGTTATCTGAGCTATGTGTTCTGACTGTATTCGCATTACTCGATTAACAAATTTACTTAACAAAACAGGGATGAGTTAAAGAAAGGAAATATACTCTACCTTTTTACCCTGAGAAACACGTTGAAACTCTGATATTTATGCTTTTAAAAAGTGATACTACATTAAAGCAGCTATCACAATTCAGAACTTAGCGATAGAAGTGCTACATTAAGTGGAAATGTGTGCATTGTGGTAATAATTTTGTGTCTTTATTTCAGGTTTTTCGAAAGGAGTATAATGAAAGTGTTTCCCTGTCCTGACCTTTCATTACTAAAATCTGGGTGTATTTCCTGTTTCGTCTCAGAGGATGGGACATAAATCACTCTCCTTGGCATTTTGCGTGGTCTGCCATGCAGGCAGCCAACTTTTACAGATGTCCTTCCTGGCTTCAAAAAGCAGAAGCCCGCAGGTAGCAGAAAATGCCAGGTTTCTTCTCACGCCTGAGGAAGTTCTGTTTGCCGTGGAAGAAACCTGTGTGCTGTGAGGAATGCCACCGTGCCGAGTCAGCATGGCGGACAGTTCAACTCCATGACCTTCCGCAGGTAGACAGCCTCCCTCGTAGACTGTCTTTGACACAACCTATAACATGGAATGTCAACACCAGTCTCACAAGGGGGTTCTGTATTCATTTTGCTGTGAGACAACTGCTTCTCGGTGTGCAGCCTAGGTGCCTCACATTCTTTAAGAATATTTCTTGTACGTTATTCTTGTTTTCATTAGTCCTATATACATAAAAACTTCATTTATGAGAGCCTTCGCTGGATTACTCTTGTTCTGTCACTTCACATCTTAAGTGAGCAACGGTCTAGGACCTAGTTTCTAGAATCAGCTTATGAAAAGATTGTAAGTGCTTTCATTACATTTTCTATCTTCGTAGCCAATGGAAAGCTCCTGATTCCATGACTGTGACTGTTTCTTATTTAGTTAGAATAAGTGAATCTTGTTCCATTCAAGTGTCAACAACTGATATGGAGAAGGAAAGAAGAGGAACCACACTTGGAGGAAGTTGATGTGTAAAAGGTAGTTGCTGGTTGGGTGCAATGGCTCACACCTGTAATCCCAGCACTTTGGGAGGCCAAGGCAGGCAGATCACCTGAGCTCAGGAGTTCCAGACGATCCTGGCTAACACGATGAAACTCCATCTCTACTAAAAGTACAAAAATTAGCCAGGCGTGGTGGTGCGTGCCTGTAATCCCAGCTAGGCGGGAGGCTGAGGCAAGAGAATCACTTGATCCCGGGAGGCGGAGGTTGCAGTGAGCCGAGATCTCTCCACTGCACCCCAGCCTGGCAATAAGAGTGAAACTCCATCTCAAAACAAACCAAAACAAAAAAAAAGAAAGGTAGTTGCTGTAAATTAGAGTTTATCTTAACTTTTTCTGCAGGAGAGAAATTATGAATCTTCAAGGCAATTTTTCCACTTTTTCTTTGTTTTGCCTAGCTTTCTGCTCTTTGTAATGGTTCAGAACAAAATTTATTTTAAAATCATAGCAATCTCTATGCATTTTAAACAGTTTCAGAAATCAAAATATTAAAGTAAAAATACTAGCATCTTTTTATTACTGAGTTATGTAATAAAGTGTGAATTTATATATGAAACATTAGTGTAAAAAAGGAAACTCTGGAAATTTCATGTTAAAAATTCACTGTACTTGTATGTATTTTAGAATAACCATCCAGGAGCCAACACAATACCACACATGCTACATTCATTCAACTCATCTTCCTGCTTTCTTGCATTTTAGTCAGTGCATGCCCAGTCCTCTTTACTGTCATCTGCAAAACATGTTTTTGTCTTTATATCATGGAGGATGCAAACTCTCTGTCTTATACTCTAAGGTGAGGTTTGGAAAACTGCATTTGATGATCCAAATTCAAATGCTACTTATTTTTATAAAGAAGATATTATTGGAATAGAACCATGCTTATTCATCTATAGATTGTCGATGACTACTTTCACTCTACCATGCCCAACTTGAGTAGATACAGCAAATACTGCATCATCTACAATGCTTAAAATAGTCCTGCTCTTTCACAGAAAAGTGCCAATATCTGATCTAAGGTTCTGCCATCTGTCACCAAGTAGCTGGGTATTCTTGGTGAGACATTTAATATTTCTTGTCCTTGTAAAAATGAGGATGTTGGACTAGCTAGCTTCTGCAGGGTGATGTGACTCAGCACCGTGGGCTCATCCAAGTTTGCACAGGTTTGATGAGCCTTCTACTCAATTCTAACTGCAGTTCTGCCACTTGTTTTCCTGGTTTTCTCCAGTACACCATGTAGTTTACATGTTACAATGTACTTGATGTATTTAATTTAATTAGCTTGATATAATCTATGTTATATTTTTATCTATGTATTTGAGATGTTTTGGAGGAAATATGACTAAGCTGAAGCATGAAGGATAAATATAAATTAGGTAAGAAATGGGCTTAGAAGAAAAGAAACAACATGAGCAAAGACTTTTGCCAGAAATAACATTTTCATTAATTCTACAGTGCTGTGGATTTTAAGATGTCACATTATTTTATGAAATATTAAGAAAGATAAAATGCTATAATTCATTTTTAATATGACCTTGATTGCAAAATGTATGCTAGTTTCAGAATCTGAAAAGGAAAAGCTCATGTTGCTATTGATGAAAGATAACAATATGGCACATTTGGAGAAGATTAATGTGATTACAGCACAAAGACTAAAATAATCCATAATACGGGAAGAGTCAGGGAGAAGCTCAATTTATATAGAACTTGTAAGGATTTTGAAGGTTGTAGCAGAGAGATCTATGAGAATATAAACAGAGGAACTGACTTCAGATAAGAGTACATATACTTTCTCTATCCTAACAGAAAGGTCAGAATTGATGACGAGTTTAGATGCTGGTATGGGAGTAGGGATGTGTAAAGAATTTCATGACTGGTAACTACTATTTTCTGTGTGAGGTATGACATAATAATGTAGTAAAAAGTTTAAATACAGTGGGGAAGATTTAAAATTCCTGTATCACAGAGTAGGAAATCAGACCAAGTAATAAATTTTATTAGGATACCTGGGAAATATTGTAATGTCTAGATAAATTTGATTACATGGGAATTTCTTGTGGTATAGAACTGTGTGTTGAGTACCTGGTGGTTACAATATTTAACATAACTAGAACGAAAGCGGCCTCATGCTTTTTTTTTTTTTTTTTTTTTTTTTTTTTTTTGAGACGGAGTCTCTCTGTCGCCCAGGCTGGAGTGCAGTGGCGCGATCTCGGCTCACTGCAAGCTCCGCCTCCCGGGTTAACGCCATTCTCCTGCCTCAGCCTCCCGAGTAGCTGGGACTACAGGCGCCCACAACCGCGCCCGGCTAATTTTTTGTATTTTTAGTAGAGACGGGGTTTCACCGTGGTCTCGATCTCCTGACCTTGTGATCCGCCCGCCTCGGCCTCCCAAAGTGCTGGGATTACAGGCGTGAGCCACCGCGCCCGGCCAATGCTTTTTAAATATATATCTAAGGATGCTAAGTGTGATGCTTTCTATAGTTTTAGGAGCAAGAGAAAAATTTTATTACCAAGCAGTCCTAAATTCTAGAAACTAACCATGAAGATATTGGAAAGAGTGACTTAAAAAATGTATTCTGGGAGCCAGGTGCAGTGGCTCACGCCTATAATCCCAGCACTTTGAGAGGCTGAGGTGGGTGGATCATGAGGTCAGGAGGTCAAGACCATCCTGGCTAACACGGTGAAACCCCATCTCTACTAAAAGTACAAAAATTCGCTGGGCATGGTGGTGCGTGCCTGTAGTCCCAGCTACTCAGGCGGCTGAGGCAGAAGAATCGCTTGAACCCAGGAGGCGGAGGTTGCAACAAGCCAAGATCGTGCCACTGCACTCCGGCCTGGGTGACAGAGCAAGACTTCGTCTCAAAAAAAAAAAAAAAAAAAAAAAAAAATGTATTCTGGAGCAATAGACCATCAGTCAGCACTAGAGATACTCAAAAACATATTTAAAAAATAGAAATGAAAGAAGGAAGGAAGGAAAAAGAACGAAGGAAAGAAGAAAATATTTCTCTGGGAAATAGAGAGATAGAGAAGAATGGACTACTCTAAGGCAAGTGATCAAGATACTATGCACCCTCTTCAGAGAGGAGGTTTCTGTCTACGGTCAATATAAGCTGATTTCAGCACACTGCTACTTACATCCACAAAAGAAGAACTGCAGTGTCTGGCAGTCAGTTTAACACCCAAGAATGACTGGAAAACTCTAGGACTTACATAATATATCACTGTGAGAGCCCGGAGTAACATATCAAAAGAAGTTTTGTGGGTACGGTGATGAGAAATAATAAAGCTCTGCTTGTATCTAACTGAGGCCAGCTTATTTACTAAGGCAGTTACATTTATTTTACACAGTCAAATTAAATCTTTAATCTGCTTTATACTCGACCCATCATGATTGCTAGGAAATTCCATCATCTCATTATTATCATGCTTCTCCCTTTCATGTTGGTTGCACCATCTAAGAGAAGATCTAAATTGGATAGCTTTTGAGATAAGCTTGAGCAAAGAACAGGAACTGAGTCCATCATTAAAAGGATGAGTTTTGAATAACTGAAGTTATTATTCCAGAAAGATCATATAGATCAAGGGCACTACATATAGCTGTCTATTTCCCTATGACTATAGTTAATTCACCGTTATAGCCTACTGGCATTATTGATTAAAGTATATACCATAGGGTATAAGGTAGAGAAAAAAAAAATTTTTTTTCCTGACAGCTTTTATGAGTTGGTGTCATAACTTGGCACTGAGGCCTACTGCCTCTATTGTTCTCTTTGTGCTTTCTTTCCCCCCGAGAGTGCCAAAAGGATTAAGATGAGTGAAAAGATTATTCTGCCACCTATAATCATTACTATTCCTCCTGATTTTCACCCTTTACCATAGCTGTCATCTTAGGGTAGATTTCCTCTGTTAAAAGAAAAACTTTTAGAAAATTAAATTTATCAGAGTTACTTTGAGCAAAAAAACAGTTCATGAATTGGGTAGCACACTGAATCAGTAAAGGTTCAGAGAACTCCGCTCAGCAGCTTAGACCCACAGTACTTATACATAGAATAATGAAGTGACATACAGAAATAACCTGATTGATTATAGCTCAAGGTTTGCTTTATTTGAACATGTCTGAGTGGTTTGCAGCATGTGATTGCCTGAAAACTTGACGATTGGCCAAGCTTTGATGACTTGTTAGATGATATACTCTCAATTTAGCTTGCAGTTTGTCTACATGTAAGTTAGATTATAGTTTGCTCTGTACAGAGGCAGCTTTAGACAAAATTTATTTTAATTTAACAATTTGTTCCTTTTGATCAGCTTCTCAATTTTGAGACATTGACCAAAACCTTGGATGCTGATCCCACTTTCTGTCACCATCATAATGGATGTATTTGGTCTTAGTGTGTAATTCACAATTACAATGTCAAATTAGGTGAATGAGTCTGTATATTTTCTTCATGTTTTTGATATTCTAACTCTAATGAGATTACTTGAAGTGCAAAAATGGCGGCACACAGCATTTAAGACTTGAGAGGATACAACATATCAGGGGGACTATTATGATGTCTGTAAATCAATACTAAGAAGCTAAAGTACACCTTTTAACAGGAGTCTCCATAAACCAAAATAAGCAAAATCAGAAAATTCAAAGTTCAGGCAATAAATAGAATTCAACAATATTCAAGTCCAATTGGTCACAATCTTTATTTGAGAATTAAGGACCACGGTCTGCTGTAAAATGGCCTGACTTAAAGAAGTTTTCATCTTTGTAGTAAAGCTGGTAATGAAAGTCATAGTAACTTTGAAAGTCACAAAAAATAAAAAACATAAACATGAGTAAACCTTAGCAGAGCCAACCTTGCTATTCACCATTCAGAATTCCTGCAAACCAAAATTTAAGTGCTGCCACAAACACATTATGTCTTCCTTTCGCCTCAGAATGTTTAAAATGTATTAAGTGGCATTGTCTTGAGAAACACCTTAAACTTTCTGTAGTAGCAATAAAAGGGGAAAGATAAATGCAACATTCAGTTTTGTTCAACACCCTACACAAGTCCTCAACATGGACAAAAAAGGAATCTCAGGCTGCATAAAATTCCATTAAGTGTTTTTGTTGAACAGGAGTGTTTTCATTCACCTTTTGGAGAGTGGCTTCTACTTGTCTGAAACACTGGGAGGTCTCATTGGCACAGAATCCAAGATTTTCCTAATTTATGAATTAGCTTGAAGATCCATATTACTAATATCTCACTGCTGCCAAGAAGTAGCCCCCAGGAGCCCCACTGGAATCTTTCCTCAGTGGAAATTAACATTTCCATCTACTTTGAGATTGGTACTAATTTTGGTTATAGACTGCTTTAAACAGTGATTATGGAAGGTACTATCGGAACTTTCAGGAAAAGCTATTCAAAAGGCAGGAATGAGCCAGGCCAAATAGCAAGATCTCAGGTAGTCCCCAAGTCTTGAGTACTAGGTGATTAAAAGTACAATTTATTCTACATTTTGCAGGCACTACTTGGATATGTTTTCTATATTTGGTTGTGATTAGGTTATTAATTGGAAATGCCAAGGTACTATTTCTAGTGGTGATAGGAGAGCAAGAAGCAGCCTCTGGTTTCTTGTTAAAGCCTTCCACAGATTATGGTCCCAGAGATTTTTCTGTAAGAAAAGATTAGTGACTAGGACAACAGGAAATATGGACTAAAGGTAAAAAGAAAAGACTTTCATGATGACAGACCAGTCTTGATCCAGGATCTGGATCAGGGAAAGCTGTCCCTATCTAGTATGACATCTCCAGTTTTGAGAAAAACTTTCTTAATCATCTTCACCTGCAAGTCTCCAACAGATTAACAGTTCCAGGAATATAGACAGGTCTTTTGAGTTGAGACTTGTGGATCCAAGACTCCAGGCCTTAAAGTTCTATGAAAATCCTGGAAAGGTCCCTTCCAATGGAGTCTAAGGCAGTCTCTCTGATGTCATTTCTAAAAGACCAAATCTCTGGGTTCTAGTTAGTGAAAAGTTTGGTTACCATCAGCTGGTAGGTCACAAAAGATTTCTTTCACCTGGTGAAAATATGACTTGGCATAATGCATGAAAGCCTTGCACTGTCGGGTTATGCCAGAGTTTATGAGTGAGAGATACATGAGGTTCTATTATTATGGGGATAGGACATCCAGTAACTATTTCATAGATGTCAATCTATGTTTTCCAGTGGGCATAAATCTGATTGCCACCAAGTAGTAATACCTTTGAACAAGTCACTCCAATTCATTCAGTTAGCTTTGCCTAATGTCATTGTGCTTGTGATGTCTTATTTAACTTTTTACAATTGTCCAGTGTAAGTACTTATATCACTGGAGATATCTTCAGAAATGTCCTATGAGGGAAACACATTTTCTAATAACCTTTTAGCTGCTGATAAAACATCAAACTCTTGCATAGGAAATCTTCCTGTGAATAGGAAAACATCCTGCATTAGAAACGTGCATTGATGATGGCAATTGAATGATACCCATCTGAAAGTGTTCAAGTGATCTAGCTAATGCCAGAAATGTCACCCAAAGTTTCTCATCGTCTTGCCAGAATTATGAGTTTTAAAAACCAAATTTGGTTATTATAAACCATTTTGGCAATTTTGAAACAATCACCCCACCTTTTTTTTTTTTCATGATTTGGATTATTTCATCTTTTCTATGATGAATCACAGAGTGCAGAACTTCCATAATAATGGAAGATTTAAGTACTCAAGAAGGACCAGGTGGCCATCCAGGCTCTACCTGAGTCCACATTAATGTTAAATTTGCATCCTATTAAGTAACAATTTTGTTCCTCCAAGTGAATAGCTCTGTTTTTAAATAGGTCGACATAGGTTATTTGACTGGGATCAATCTTCAAATTGCACATCTTAACAATTTCAGTACTGGCTAACTTAGCATTCAAGTCTGCCAAATCATTGCTTTGGTGTTTAATTAATTATTGTTCTGCTTGACATTGGGTTAGCAGTTTTACAAATCAGTTTATTATTTTTGTTAAGAGAGCTCTGATAATTCTTAGTCAATGGTATGATCTTAAAGTTATCAGAAACCTGTACTTGTCAGAGACCTTTTCAGTATTCTCCTTAAAGACAAACCACTTTAGGTTTCTTGTAGTTCAGGAAAGTACCAAAGTAAACAATTAACTGTTTATGAGGTACAAGACTTAAATGGCCGTGTTTAAAATCTGATGAGTGTTCATTAAATAATAACACAATTGACAAAGAAATTTAGTTATTTCTGTCACATAAAACATTTTAAGAAAATAACTAGAATTATTACTGATAGAATTATACCAGGACTATTATATTTTTATACATTTTATATAATTTTAAAAACCCATATTAATACCACATTCTTACAAATGTAACTCAAAGAGCATTTAGCATTTTATACTTATTATGTGATAATGCTTCCCATAACATAAAATAAAATATAATAAGCCCAATTAACATATCTCCTTTTATATGGAGATATTCTTTTGACATTTTCCAAGGGCCAGTCTAGAAAAAGGTTTAAAATATTTGATCAAAATAGTATCACAGGCCACTGTGAACAATATTCATGTAATTAACCAAAGTGATAAATTAAATACTTTAAATACAGAAAGTTACACAGTGCACAAAACCCTAGGCTTTTTTTTTTTTTTTTTTTTTTTTTTAAATTAGAGAGGACTCAGTTTTCTTAAGTGATTAAAAACCTAACAAAGACAAGATTAAGCAAAGAAAATTTTCTTGGTAAAACACAGAATCTTTGTTTCCTAGACTAATTACTTAAAAAGATGAAAAAAAAAACCTTCACAATTTTCTATTAAAAGAAGGTCAATACTTCAAGAAAATCTTGTTCTTATGAGAGAAGATCAAGTTCTAGTTTTTCATCAGTGTATTTTTTTATATTAATGTTCAACTCTTAGGAAAAAAACTTTTTTTTAATCTTGGTTTAATTAGTTTGACTGTACTTAAAATTTCTTTCACAAAATTCACCTTCCACAAACTTCCTACCACTTTCTTAGCCATTAAGTTTTTGTCTTCTAATTTTGGAACAACCAGTCATTCTAATTTAGGACAAAAATTATTATTTTTCTCTTAACATAACAAAACATCTTCATGCCTGATAGCTTTTCTTTACCAAGCATACCTATTAGCAAAGTATATTTACAGACAGAGTTGTTTCTTTTCAGATTTCTAGTAATTTTAGTTACATATATTAATTAGAATTCTTGACCCTTGTGATCTTAACTTCCAGTGAACACTAGGAAACAAACAATTGTGAACTGTCTATCACACCAGAAATCTGTAGCTTGGCATATCTATGAATCATAATTTCTAGAAGCATGAGCTTTCTCTTAGTAAATTTGTCAGTATGGCACAGAACATGTTTACTAAGAATCCCAAATATCTTTAGGTGAACAAGAAATTGTGGAGGAGGCAAACTTTTACCTTGGTTCTCTTAGGGTTTGGTTTTGGTTTTGGTTTTTATGCTAGGCCTGAGAATGAAATTGTGGTTTGTACAGGTTTCCCAAAGCTTTAATTTTCATTCTTGATGATGAGAATGTTAAAAATCTTCTGCTACAGAAAGGGCAAGTTTACATGAAAATTTTATCTTACTTAAAGCTATTTAACTGACTTATTTTTAAAAAATTATGTTTGGATTGCTTATAAAGATGAGACATTAAATAGCTAGCCATCATCTAAAGTTATTTTTCTTAAATTTTGTAATGTAGAAAGATCATAAGCTTTTCTTCCTATAAACCTAGGTAGAAAAGGTCTATATTATATTTCAGGCTCAAAACCCTGAAGATATGCCTGTTTTAATCAGATCAATGATACTCGTGTTTATCAGAAATTACCCATGTCATGTGAACTAGGCCTACCCAAATGTCCATCAATGATGGACTGGATTAAGAAAATGTGGCACATGTACACCATGGAATACTATGCAGCCATAAAAAAGGATGAGTTCATGTCCTTTGTAGGGACATGGATGAAGCTGGAAACCATCATTCTCAGCAAGCTATCGCAAGGACAAAAAGCCAAACACTGCATGTTCTCACTCATAGGTGAGAATTGATCAATGAGAACACTTGGACACAGGAAGTTTCTTGTTAAAGAGAAACTAAGATATTTGGAATTCTTAGTAAACATGTTCTGTGCCATACTGACAGATTTACTAAGAGAAAGCTCACCACACACCGGGGCCTGTCATGGGGTAGGTGGGGGAGGGATAGCTTTAGGAGATATACCTAATGTAAATGACAAGTTAATGGGTGGAGCACACCAACATGGCGCATGTATACGTATGTAACAAACCTGTACATTGTGCATATGTACCCCAGAACTTAAAGTATAAGAATAATAATAATAAAAAGAATAACATTTGGATTAGTTCTTATTTTCCTGAGGGAATATTGTATTAACATAAGCACTTATTTTTCTTAAGTAAATTAAATAGAGCTCTTCTACCATTTAATTTGCCAATATCATAAATAGACAGAAAATATACACATATATATCATCCATACAGACATACATAAACATATCAACAGAAACAGATCTTATAGCTTTTATTCTAAAATTTTAGTCATGTGTCAGAATAATACAAGCTTGTCAATTTATTAAAGAATATCTGAATCATAGTGATATTTTTTAAAAAATATTTTAAGATTTGTTTTTCATTTGCCTTTTGTAAGAAACCTTTTAAAGAGGTACATTTTGGTTAATTTAATATTTTAGATGCCTCTGTATACCAATTAAAGAATGCATCCAATTGCTTTGGTGATACTTGGGGTCCTTTCTTTTCTAAAGTACTTTGCAAGTTAGCAATTTTAACTATATGAAAAAATTCCCCACGGTAATCACTGTAATTCTAAGTTGTCCTTAGGAAGGTTAATCAGTTTTTCCAAAATTACACAAGTTCTGGGCCCTCAGTTTTTGTACATTAAATCAGCCAGTGTCCAGAATCTGGAGTCCTGGACTCCTGGAGTTTCAGACTTCTTAGATTTAGACAAGCTCATTTTCAAAAATGGATTACGTGAGGCCTCTAACTGTATCCAGTCCAGTCAATTATGACCTACCTGAGGCCTGTAACTATATTCAATCCATTTAATTATCAGATCCAAGTCAATTCTACCTAGTCCAGTAAAAATTGCTCAAATATTCAGAAAGCTCAAAACACAAATCTGTGGAGCTCAAATTTGATAGAGATTAATGGGCACAATGGGCCCTGGCAGATAACTTGGCTTACTCACTCAGTGCTCCTAAGGGTCCCTGGAGGTTTACTCTGGATTTAACTTCTGATGCCAATTTGTGAAAAGAAAAACTTTAGACAAATTAAATTAGCAGAACTTACGTGAACAAAGAAACAATTCATGAATCAGGCAGCACCCTATACCAGTAAAAGTTCAGAGAGTTCCACCTAGCAATGTGAGCAAACAGTATTTATGGAGAGAAAAAGGAAGTGACATACAGAAATAGCCTACTTGGTTACAGTTTGGCATTGCCTTATTTGAATACATCTGAGCGGTTTGTAACTTGTGCTTGTGTAAAAGCTCAGCTGCTGTGATTGACCAAGACTCAGTAACTTGTAAAAATAATATATTCTCAAGTTAGGTTGTAATTTGTTTATATATTAAGTTAGGTTACAGAAGCAGCTTTAAGCAGAATTTAATTTAACATTTCACTTTCAGATAAATAATAAATTAAGAAAATAAGAAATTTTAAGATACTACTCTAAAGATAATGTAAATAAGACATTAACATCAGTATATCTTTGAAGTCAACAGTATAGGATCTGGGAGCAATCTGGGGGGCCTAGCTGGCTAACAGTAAGCCCCTTAATTGATACTCTTATTTATTTAGTGGCTTTCTGTATTTCTCACCATAACTTATTAAACCCAAGTGAACTAGTCAGCTATTTCTCTAAAATTTGTAACAGCAAGACTATTGATTAGTTTCTCATTGTTGCTACATCTATAATACACGAAATGAGAAGTGGCTTTTCAACTCCTGTGAATTCACATGGGTTGAGTAGCAGAAACTTAATCTAATAAGAGAGAAAACTTATGAAATCTAATAGAAAGAAAAGAGAGACATACTATGAAAATATGTTACTCTATGTTCTTATTCTCCCTTAAGCTAGCTTTGAACTCTGCTCCTGGTAGATACCTCTTGAACCATATATAAATATCGTATCTGAATTAAGAGTACCTATACCTGAAATATTTTGTATTTATATTCCAAACCTCACTACTGCATAATAAAATAGGAAAAATTTCTACATTAATATGGAAACTTTCCAGGCTTATCTTACAGAAATACTAACTATTTCATAATTCATGAACAGGTTTGATTTAATTTCTTAAATTTCAAATATATGGAACCAATGCTTATGTGCAAATGTTCATGAAGATCTGCTTGCTGAATAAGTTATCATCCTTTGTATCACAGTAACTAACAAAGCTAATTATTATAATAACTAATGGTGATGCTATAGATAATATAACTCTTCAAGCATGTTTCCCTGAATGGAAAGCAATTCTCAAGTAAGTTTTGAACAGTACAAAATACAAAAAGAAATTTAGAAATTCCCTAATATATTGCAATATATTGTTCCTAAATCTTTCTTCTTATTTTAGTGTAAACTCAAGGGGCCATTTGCAAGTAAGCATCAATAGAAAAGTAAAGTTTTCAATAAAAGAAAAATTGAGGTCTTTGCAGCAAATGTGGAGAGCGGAGGAGGAAGGAGATAACCTTGGAAAAGGAAAGAAAATACAATTATTTTCTTCTGTGAACTCCTATTTCCTCTCCCATTTATGAGAGACCATGATTTTGAGAGGCAAACACCATCAGGGCAGACTTACGGAAAAAGAAGTCTAATGAACAGTACAGTCTGTCCTGAAGTTTAGGTCTTATACTACAAGGGGAATAGAAACTTTTTAGGAAAAGTATATGAAAATTTTGGAGCAGAAGATTAACAGGCATTCATTCAACAAATATTTATGGAGCTTATATTGTAGTGAAGATAGATTTTAAAATATTTTGGAAGTGATAAGTGCCATGAATAAAAAGAAAGTGGCAAGTGTTAGCAAATGGCCTCTTATATGGTGATAGTTGAGTCAAGATTTAAAAAGAAGTCAGAGAGATTATCGTGTAGAAAGCCAAGAGTTGAATAACAATGTATTAGATAGGGGAGTGAATTGTGAGAGAGAAGAAAGGAGATATATTTAGAGAGGAGCTACCATAACAGATAAGTTTTGAGATTAACACAAACTTTACTATGTTAAGCATGTTTGAGAGATTTCACTAATGATACAAATTGCATTGCTAATTTTTATTAGATGCTTTATTTTTATTTGATTGAAACATTTATTTTGAATGTAAAACCATGATGAAACTGACCATAAGTTGACCCATCTTTATTTGGGTTGCATACCAATTGTTTCAAAACAAAATTTTTAAGACATCCCACAGGCTTCTGCACACCTACTGCTGTGTGTAGTCACCTGTGTTTTACTTGTGTTGAGTTTTATTTTCTTTTTTGCTTGTTTGCTGAAGTATAGGGTTTCATACTTACCTTAGTTATACTTCAACTTGAGAAGTAAGCATGTAATTTCAGCTAAACAATTTCCTTTGATTTTGGTTCCATCATCCAAATAATCAACTAAAATTTCTTTTTTCATACTTTCTGCAAGTTCTATAAGCTTAAAATCTATCTTCCTTCTCTCTGAAAATACATCATGAAAATTTGAATAATCAATTTTTATATACAGTCTGGAGGCACATTTCCCTCAAAACTCACTTTCAAGTTGAAATAAAACTAATTATATAGATTACTAGTAAACTTACTGATTTATCTGCTTCCTATATAAATCAATAATGTATCTTATTTTTCTCCCTTGATTTATGATAGAATTGCATCATAAAAATGAGATGAGATTTATCTAACTTTTAATTGAAGTTAACCTAAAAAATTGCTTACTTATCTTAGGCATCATTTCCATATTACCCTCACTTGTCTTGCTTATTTTAGTTTGAAAACCATTTTCACAGTAGATAGAAGGAAATACTAAACAATTATGACAAAAAATAAAAGGTTTAGCATTAATAAATACAAATAGAGTAGGTTAGTATTGATATGAGACTATAACTTGAGGTCATACAGACTACAAAATAATTCTAAAAGGATCTAATCTATACTTTATATTATACCAGTCTGTACTCTGGGGGAACAAAGTAGGGTGGTCTACCAAGACACAAAAAATGATCAGCCGCAGTGTGTTGAAAGATACCTATCAAAGCATATGATCAGAGAATTCCTTGTCTGTCTTGCTGTTAGAAGAGAATTTATGAAGTTACACTTTTTTGAAGATTTTACAGAATAACATTTGAAGAGATGACTTGCTTATATTCTGTGCTGAAAAAAGTTTATAATCAATACCTAAGGTATCTATGACTGTAATTGCTACAGAACAGATCAAGTCCTGAACAGTCTGGCTAATGCTCTCTTGCAGTATTCACAACAATGCACTTAAAACTATTACTTTAAAAATAAAAATTTGTATTTTGGATGTTCTTCAACTGAGCATAAGTATTTAGAAATATCCATCTTTATGTATGAAAATCGCTCATATATAAAACAGACATGTGTTTCTTCCAGAGCTATCATTGCCCCAGGCCTCTCACATAATTGCTGTACTATTCGCAACTATCCATCCTGCACTTTGGGTTTAACAGATAACACTGGTTGGTGGAAGAATGAGACTAGTGGCAAAACAAAAGGGCCTTATTCAAGTGTGAAGTGAAACTCCAGCAGCCATGTGAAGATCAAAGTTCCAAACTGTCTTAGTATACCTTTGATCTTTAGATAGACACATTTAGGTTGTGTCCTCATGGGGCTAGAAGATTGACTATTTTGACTAAATTGGTGGTATTTGTATCATTTTTCTTTTAAACTTACTTGAGTCTCAGCCAGTCAGTTGAGTATCTGACAGAGTTTGCTCATATCATTTTTTATTTGTTTCTTAAAAAACTGGTAAGAACAGAAACTATACTTAGCCAAAAGGCTAAGAAGCAATCATTTGGATTTTTAAATGCCCTATAGATATTGTCAGAAAATATCAATCTAGTCTCACATTTTGCAATTGGTTTGCTGTTGTTGTGTTTTCTTAAGGCAGATTTTATTTACAATTACCATAAAACTTTCATTTCAGTAAACTAAAATTTTAGTTGACTGCTGAGTTTTACTTTCCTCAATAAATGAACATAAATATATGAATCCTGATAAAATTTTCATTTGTCAATAAATGTAACTTAAATAATTAAAATTATTTCCATTTACCAATATAATTTTAGGTTTACACTTTTGCAGGTAAATGAAAAGGAAAATACTAGTCAAAGTACTTTTCCCAAAAAGTTATTGAAAGGAAACACTTAGCTTCCTCCTCTTCCCATCATAAAATAGATCAAAGGATTTTGAAAGCTAAGAGTAATGCAGCTCATATTTAAGATAACTACTGGTCAGAGGTACCTTAAAATCCATCTCTAATAGTCTGTAAAGTGCTCTATCATGTAAATACCCAAGGATAGTGATCTGCTTTCATCTTATTGGCAGAAAATCACAGTGAAGACATTAAAGTATAACTATTAAAAATATAGTTCTTTTAACTGCATACTATATATATATTTAAATATATATATAGTCATTTACAAATATACAATGTTTGAGTAATGTGGCAATTTAATCCTCAAAGGATATAAACATAAATGTATACCTTTTATAAAAGTTCCTTATATTAAACAATCAATGTCATACTTCTTTCCTAAAGGGAATGTAATAATTCATCTGATATCATTTAAAAATAAACTTTTTATTATTTTAGAGGTTGCTATACATGACTTAGAAATCACTGAAACATTCAAAGAAGTAATAATTTCCCATAAAATCCTAACTTCTTCATCCACAGATAAATAATATTAATAGTGTGCTGTATAGTTTTTAGTTCTCTCTCTCTCTTTCTCATCATTTATCCATATAAGGTGCACTTTAAAAGAAAATGGTTATATTTTTAACTTACACATTTTTATATAAAATATATCACTAACATTGTTTCATGTCATCAAATATTATTTTGCAACTTTATTTTAATCATGGGATTATGTTGTACTTTACAAAGCAGTTTTAACTAATCATTTAAATTTATTTCCATTTTGAATAAAACTTATTGACTGTGAATTAAATCCAAAGATAATGTTATGGAGAAAAGATAAAAGGAAATGCAGTTCAATTTTTATAAGTATTGTTGTTTCCTAATTTTGTCTAAACTTATTGTGGTTGATTTAACAAATATTATATGAATACACACATGCAATCTTACAAGAACTTAGGAAATTTACTTTTCATTATAAATATATAATCCTCTTTTTATACTGTGGAGTAAAGAGCTTAGAGTAAAACAGCAAAAGTTTTTAAAGTGGAAAATAGCATGATTACTTCAAAAAATAAAGAAAGGAAATAAATTCAACCTGTTTTTATTTACTGCATCCATAGGAACTGAGTCTGATATTCTCCCTAAAGAATATGCATCTGCTTTAAACAGCTTTCTTTGATTATGACACCATCTGATATCCTGAGAAAGTCAAAGTCTTCCCTTCAAAGTTATTATGCCTTTCACCCAAGAATCTCAGAGTTCAGTGAAAGCACTTCCTTGCCTTTTACCCACGGGTCCTTCTAATCCTTCTGTGCAAGTTAGGGAAACTGTAAGGAATTATGACGTCATTGATACCTTCTCCAGTTTCAGAAACCACAGACTCATCTAGTTTACCTCTTCCAGTTATTTCTACATTGTCTTCTTCAGAAGCTCTTTTGGAATTCAACCACATAGGCAGACCCTGGTTCATTTATCTCTTTTTCCTTTCCCTGTCTGTTTCCCTGTCATCTCCATATTTGTGTATCTGTTTTGTCTGTCTCTTTCTCTGTTCATGTATATACTCTCTGTTATATTTGGGTCACAGGTGGACATACCTTCTTTGTGTTTCTGTCCATCCTTTTATTAAGTTCAACTTATTTTGGACTAACCTAACACTTAAACTAGGTATCTTTATTAAAATACGTCATCACTCTGTATCTAAGTCCACACATCTTTTATTTTCTGTTTTTTTTTTTTTTTATCACAAAATAGGAATAATGCTGCTACCAGCTTCTTGTTTCTATGACTAATTCTTCTATTAACATTGTAACTTTTGCTATAAACTCTGGAATAAAATTAATGTTTTCCATATTCTCAGATTTTATTCATGGCCTGCGTGTGTGAATTTGATCTCTATTCTTTATTTTGAATTGTTAGAGTTAAGAAGTTAAATCTCATTTATAGAGAACAGATAAAAATAATGTTTTAAAATATAGTAAAATGTTTATTTTATATAAATACAATTTGTTTATTTTTATACATAAAAACTTATAAAGTCATATAAGTAAAGTACAGTTTTTTTGTCACTACTAGTTTACTCTCTATATCTACAAAGATGTTCACTGAAAATTAATTTTACCATGCTTCTGAATTGTTGTATTGTTAGGAATTCTCATAGAAAGATACTTTATCACCTAGGTAGGTAAATATCAAAGAGCATTTTATATTTTCACAGGGTATAAATAAAAGTTATGGGTTTTTAAATAGCTGTCTTTTGATCACACCACTTTATTCCTTCCAGAGACCCCAGTTGGCCTCTGCCAAGGGCAGGCAGTGAGACGGTCTCCATGGATTATGTATAAAGCAAGCTGATTGCAGAAGCTCATGTGGAAGAAGAGACAGATTTACAAGACCGAGAGAAGAATCAGTTGCTTTTCCTTCACGACACATCCTGGCCTTGGTTATTGATCATAGTGCATTTTACCTAGGTCATTTGACATAGAAACAGACAGGTATAGAGGTCATGCAAGTAGGCTTTGGAGTCAAACTGGATCAGACTGACTTACTAATACTTAGTAGCCACATAGACTTGGCCACATCATTGAACTCCTCTGTACTTCAGTCTCTGCTCTGCAGAACTGGAATAATAATAGCATCCTTCTTAGCATTGCTCTGACAAGTTAAAAAGTTAACCTGTGAAATACATTCTACCATAGTAACTTCTCAGTGAATGTCAGTATTATTTGTCAATTCCAAATAGAGAACATTTCTCTTAAGTATCTGAAGATGTAAACACCAGGCACTGGAACGGAGATGATTTTTTATTCACTTCCTTGCCTTAATTCACTCTTTAGAGGTCCAAATGTCACTGTTTTATTTTGTTTTGCTTTTAAGTTGCAAAATGGAAACTTTGTCAACACTGTCATATTTATAAGACTTTCAATTCTAATCTTATTCAACAGTATTTTACTAACTGCCCATCTTGTTCAATTTGGATTTGTGTTTTGTCAGCAGGCCCTAGGTTCTTTTTTTTTTCCATCTGTTAAATCCAAATTGTACTGTCAGTATGGTCATAAAGGACCATATAATTAAATTTTTATCTTTTCCTATTGATATAAGACCCACATTTACAGTTATGGTTACCATCTCTTGCTGTGTGACAGAATCACCTGGGGAAATTGTAAACATACCTCTGTCCTGGCCCACACTCCGACAAATTAAATCAGAATCTTCACAAGTAGGTCCTGGAAATTGTAACTTGTTTTTATCTTTATAGGTAATTCAAATGTGCTGCCAGAGTTGAGAACCACTGATGAAGGGACAATTGAAAAGACTGGCTATCTTTCCAAGAAGGACTCAAAACATTTCAACAACTATACATTATGCAAAATCTTTGAGTTTAACAAGACAGGAATTGGGATATTGAAGACTCCATGACAACCAGATAGCTTTAAAACCAAGCAATCCAAAAGAAAAACTATTTAGGTTATTCTTCAGCTATTAGAAATTTTAAAATATTTTTAAAAATTTAAAACACTGCTATATCTTTAATCCAGCTATATTACAACAAAACCCAAAACAGAAGAATAACTTTTCAGTGCAACACAAAAATATGCTTCAGAATAACTTCCAGCTTCTTTTTCTTTCATGTTTTGGGCTGTATTTGGAGCAGGCTCCAACTATGTACGTTGCAATTGCATTTTGATTAGTGTATGCCTGGTATACAATTGCACATCATCAATAATGAAAAAAGGACAAACTGACTTTGTAGATAACATAATTACCTACTTTAGGACCAATTAAAACAGTAAAGTTGTTAAATTTACCTGATGTTCCCATTAATTTGGTACATGATCCCAAACAATTAAATTGCACTGTATAAAAATATTCAGTTTACCGTATGTTGCAATTCTAATGTAATTGCCATTGATCACTAAGTCACTTTCTCTTTGTTGCATGATTAACAAGTAATACTCTATTATTATAGAATCACCACCCATCATGTACAGTATAATATGAGGGTCAATTCTTAGATATTGCTGAACAAAAAATATTTAAGAAACCATTTACTCTGTCAATGGTAACTGCAAAATGCATTTTAAATTTGAGCCCACTTATCTACTTTTTCTTGATTAATAATTATTTATTCCCATTATTCCTACCTCTTTTATTTGGGGGAAAATAGAATAATTTTCTTTGAATTATAATAACCCATTTTCAGTAAAGATTTAATACATAACACATATTCTTTGGAAAATTTTTTATCACAGCAATAATACAATGAATCAACTCATCTCCAACTAAATGGTTGCCCACTGTATCAAATGTACAATGACTGCTAATATGCAGACAATACAATTTAAGAAATATGCTGCAATATATGAAATGTATGATTGCCTCTGGATCCCATGTTTCTATAAAGTAGTTAGTTTAGGTTCAGTTAGTACATTTTATAGAATTCAAAACTGAAATTTAGGAAGTCTTATTATCATATGTGTCCTTTTCCAGATCTCCATCCCAAGTCACTACCATCAGTATACAGTCAGTTGAGGAAAACTATCCCATAAGCTCTAGCTGAAGAAGGAATAATTGGCAGCAGCATGTGCAAGTGATCAGTCACACCTTTTGAATCAGTTCACTCTTTGTGCTCAACTGAGAATTCTGCAACTCTCCATTATTAGCAGGTGAAGGAGTCCAAAGAGGCCTGCATATGGCCAGCTGGCTTCATTGAATCATCCTGTGACGGCAACACCAGCTAGGAAAAAAGAATCCCTGACTTAACCTCTGTTCTCTAGCACTAAAAAGAGTGAGTGTTGGATTTTAAAAAGAATAGAAGAAAAGAAATCTAGCAGGCTGTCCAGCTAGCATCTAACAAGGCAAGAGGACCTTTGTGGGGTTACCAAATCCCATAGCTGTTTCTGGCTTTACAGGTAATAAAACTCAGTTTAGTCAGTTGACCCAAGGATGATTCAGTGTCTCCATTCCTTGGTTAAGTGTGGGTCCTCATTTTCAAATTCTTCTTCCAGACTCCCACAATTCTTCGACCTAAATTACTGCAATACCTTCATCACCGCAACAAGTCTCCCAGCTTTGTGCAGGTCTCCCACTCATCCATTTTATACCCTGTAATCAGAATGACCATTTGAATTTCAAATCTGATTATGCTATTTTACTTGTTAAATATTTATAGCCCCCAATTTGCCTTTGGATAAAGTCCCATAGTATAACTAAGGTTTACAGGGCACTCTTGTGCAGCTTCATTTTCACTCCTTCCTTCCTTACCCACCCTGTTTGATCTAGATATATGGAATCATTTTTCATTCTCCAATCACACCATGCCCTCCCTCAGGGAACCTCACAAGTGTTTTTCTCTCTTCTCTTTCTGCCTGCTTTTTTCTTACCTGTATATCTCCTATTAAGTTTTCTCATCCTCACACCTTCTTCTGTGTGGTTCTCTTTGCTCTTTTTATTTAGTTCTATAGCTCCCTGTGATTCCTATTTCAAGACACTTTCGTGACTCTGTTACAATTACCTTATGTGTTTCCATATTGATCTCTATCAAAATTATAAGTTCTTTCATGGCTTATGTTTCTCACTACTAAGTCCCTATGACCTAAAATAGCATTTTGTATGCAGTAAGTGTTCAATAGAAATTTGTTAAAAGCAAAAAAGAATGAATGGGTAGCATATATTTGACAAGTCAAAATGCATCAGTGCTTCTAAAGTTCTTCTTATTAATAGCATTTTATAAAACTCTAGCATTCATATATATTCTCAGGCCAGATGCTGTTGTAATAAATAAAATAAAGCATTTTATTATAATTAGTTATTAAATATGAAATATATTTTACTAAATGGAATTTCTAATTAAATATATTCTTTTTATTCTGCATTTTAACCTAATATATTAATTTTCAATTTAATTAATTATTAAAAAATAACTGATACTTAATGGGTATATAATGTACTAACATACAGATATGCCAAAGAATATTTATGTTATTTCCAATTTTGAACTATTAAAATAGCATCTGGATATTTATTTATTGCTTTATTAAGTACTAATTTAAACATAATTTAAACTTTTCTAGAAGACAACATAATGATCTTTAACTTCAATTATTATATAAGATTGCAAAGCAGATTATGCTTTTAGCCAAGAATTATTTAGCTTTCTAAAACTATTCTTACACTATATAGCCTGGAATTTGTTGAAGTGCCTATGTGTGATTTTTTTTTTACTCACTTCTTTGATTTGACACATAGTGTATGTTGTATCACTTCATGTTTTCCTGTGGGCCTGCCTATAATTCTTTAGTCATTGCTTTTAATCCACTGAGGTTTTAGAAGCCATACCATAAGGCTTGATAGAGCTACATGTAAACATAAATGTGTGATCTTGTTGAAGTATTGGTGTGATGCTTAAAATTTTATTACATTGCTTTGTAAGATATATACAGATATACATATACACATATATGTTATACAAGTATACATTCTCAGGTATATTTGCATCAACTTTGTATATTCCTATGCTTTGTTTGAATTGCTTTAGATTGGATGGAAATATATGAATTGGTTGAAAAGGTTTAGAATAATCATTTAAATTTGCATTTATTATAATGAATGCTTCAGAGCTTGGTATCATTTGGCTCTGTTTCCCCACCCAAATCTCATCCAGTAGCTCCCATAATTCCCACGTGATGTCGAAGGGACCGGTGGGAGATGATTGAATCATGGGGGCAGGTCTTTTCCATGTTGTTCTTATGATAATGAACGGGTCTCATGAGATATGATGATTTTAAAATTGGGAGTTTCTCTGCACAAGCTCTCTCTTTGCCTGCTCCCATCTATGTAAGACGTGACTTGCTACTCCTTGTCTTCTGCCGTGATTATGAGGCCTCCCAGACAAGTGGAACTATAAATCCATTAAACTCTTTTTCCTGTATAAATTACCCAGTCTCAGGTATGACTTTATTGACAGTGTGAAAATGGACCAATACAGAGGTACAGGACTAGTACAAAGAGCTGCCTGGTGATTTTAATAGAGTTTAATAATTTTCCAATGGTAAAGTTCTTTTCGGGAAAGGGTGTAGATTACTTTACAACTTCTATTGTCTAGTCATAGAAACACATGTTCAAAATTACTTTGAGAATAATCTGAAAAGTACTTAGAAATCAAATTGTATTAGATCAACCAAGTTGTATTTTAGTCATTTACGAATCAACAAGTCAGTATAGAACCTACTACCTCTTAAGAAATCATGAATGAAATTTCCATCCTCTTTTTAACATTTTACATCCTCTAGGCGTTAGTAATGATTAAAGAAAGCAATTGTATATGAATTATGCTTGTGAAAACATTCTTATGCAACCACAGTTCATGGTAGCAACAACCATCTTATACCTGTCCTACTAAACTGCTGTGACATATAGCAGATACTTGGATGAATGAGTAAATTGTGCATATTTAATAGATGCCAGAAAAGATGCTATCCTACTAAAACACTTTTTCATAAAGACCTGAAATGAGAAACATCACCACATTGTGTTTAACTTCTATTATCATATAAATGCTTGCATATAATTTTAGTTCGGGACACATAAGATGAATTTAATACTATCCAATGCTTTGTGTGGCTTTGCTGCCCCCTTAAGACAAGTAAACATAAATAAAAAGCTAGTAAAAATTTAGTTTCCTGAATTATTTTATTTAGACATCTGTTCCTATATGTCTTCAACATGTACACACACACATGCACACAGACACAGAACAACTCAAATGAAGAAATTGATTGACTAACAATTATTGGACAATTAATAAGTATATTGCTCTATTCTGCTACATAAGCAATGAAAATATTACTTTTATTTATTACTCTGAGAAACCCATGTTGTTCTCTCAAGGCAACTAACATACCAGTGTATTTAAGTTTGATAAAGTTTGAAATTGAGTACTTACATTTGTCTAATATAGTTTTTATGATTTTTCTTGACGTACGTCATTGAGGAACATGACAGCGTATTTTCATTTTATGTCTTAATTATAAAAATTAAACTAAACTCTTTAATATGTTATAAACTTTAGCCATCTAAGCAAAAATATATATGCTCATAAATGTTTTTGTAAGTATTATTTCAGGAGATGAGACAACACATTTAAGATAATGCATAATATATTCTAAATTAAAAAAAACAAAATTATGCTAACTTCTTATACATTTTGAAAGGGGGCAGGTTATAGTGTGATATTTGCTATTGGATTTACTTATAACAAATATTAGAATAATTCTGGGAAAAATGTATGACAAATATTAGAATAATTCTATAAACAATTTATCTTTTAAGCTAGGTGTTGTCTACACAGCATATTAAATTTTAAGAGAGTAATATTTTTGTTTTATAAAAGAAATAAAATAATTTAAACATAAATAAACATTAAGCAAAGCATTATAGTTAAGACTGAGTTACCGTAAGTCATCTCCACCTTTATCAGAAACATGATCTAATTCTGAAGAAATGGGATCTACAATTAATAAGACAAACTAAAAATTTCCAAGTTCTACAATATGCTGTAGTTATTCTGGTAAAATTAGAAACCAGGTTTGTCTTAGTTTTCCTTCAGCCTCAAAAATTTAGCCTTTTTTTATATAAATGGGAATATTCAGCAAAAATAAAACAAAAGACACTATGTTTTTTAAATAGTTTAACCCTTGTAACTTTTATTTTGGTTGATGTATACATGAAATAAATATTAATAAATTTGAAAGTCACTCAAAATATGTATTTCATTATGAGAAGTACTAAATTTAATATTGTATGATGTGTGCTTTTCATTGCAACCACAGGATTTCAGCATAAAAGCAATCGCAACTTATGGCTGCCAAAACATCTCCTTTGTCATTTCTGCTCTATTATCTAAATAATTCTGTCATTAATAAAAGGAATGTGATTTATATCTATTGCTCAAGCAGAAATACCTTTAGAATAATTTGCTTTGTAATTTCTTGCTGAAAATGAATAGAGTGACTTAGAAAGGTGTGTGTGTGTGTATGTGAGTGTGATTGTGAGTGTGTGAGGAGGTAGTACACTGAGCAGGGCTAAAAAAGAGTAATGTGGAAGTTCTCAGAGTGGAACATGTTGACTGGAAGGAAGACTCTTTCACTCCTCAGAAAGTCTGGCCCCTGAAAGGGGTTAGAAGGCCAGGGTAAGCCTGATTCATAATGGTCATAGGGATTGATGGTGGAAGTAAAACTAATTGAACTATAGTTGTCCTGGATTTTCTGATTTTTAGGTTCAATCCCTGTGGTGAAATCACTATCTCCTTACTGCTGTCATTGCCTCTCTCTTATCATGTGCAGAAGATTAAAAACGGCTATCAGAGCTGGGCATGCCCAATAACCACAGGCAGGCTTTGACTGCAAGCAAAAAGCTCTATCAATTCCCCTTTACATCTGCATCAACTACCAGAGAGCAATCAGATGCATCAGCAGGAAGCCTCACCTCGCTGTGAATAGACTGACCAGTTCAAGCAGGATGATTTCTGCAATGCCGTGTCAGAATGTTAGGGCAGTCAGTGGGCTTTTCAGCTCTACCACTAAGCTGACACTCCTCAAAATGATCTGTTAGTTCCTTCAGTGGCTGTTTCATTTTCTACACACAAAATTTTGATGATTCAGTTGTGAAATCAATGCGTTATTTTGTATAAAAACATTATTTTCTGACTCAAAATTATTTATATGGTTATATTTACTCAGATTTTACTATATGGCAGTCTTTCCAACCTCTTTTGTTTTCCATGGTTTCAGTTACTCACCATCAACTGTGGTCTGAAAATATTAAATGGAAAATTCAGGGAATAAACAATTCATAGGTTATAAATTGCACATTGTTCTGAGTAGCATGATGAAATCTCATGCCCTCCCACTCTGTCCTGTCCAGGATATGAATCATCCCTTTGTTTGGCATATGTCCTCACAGCATCACTAGGAGCTTATTTCTAAGTCACAATGCCTATGTCATTCACCTCACTTCGTCTTATAATGTAGGCATTGTATAATTTCACATCATCACAAGAAGGGTGAGTATAATACAATAAGATATTTAGAGAGAGATAAAACACATTCCATATAACTTTCATTATATTGTTTTACTTTTTCCATTTTACTATTAATTATTATTGTTAATCTCACGTGCCTAATGTATAAATTAAACTTTACCATGGATATGTATATAGAGGAAAATATATAGTACCTATAGGGTTCATTATTATCCATGATTTCAGGTATCCAATGGGGATTTTGGAATGTATCCCCCACAGATACTAGCTGCATGTATCATAAAAAGTTTCTATCATTGTTTCAGTGTTAAGAAGAAGAAACAGCAAATAAAGTTATTAAAATGGAAATGTAAAACATTTAAGTCATATGTTATGTAAAACATATAAGTCAGAGCCAATAGCCTCCAGAGTGACTTTCTTTGTCTTGACCACTGTATTGGTCAGATTAAGATAAATTACGTGGTGGTGACAAATGACCTCAAAAATTTTAGTGAAATTCAGTAGTATATGAATTTGTTTCTTTTATATCCCTCATGTTATATATCTATCTTGGTTCAGATGCTTTTGTATCAAGACCTATGGGACAATCGTATCTCCATTATTGCTGAAGGAAACAAAGATTGTAGAAAAAATTGATGACTCTTCACCATCCTGCCCAGAAGTGGCAAATATTTCTTCCATTCATATTTCACTTATCTAGCAAGTCACATGAACAAAACTGGTATCACTTGAGTGGGATGAGCATTATCCTCACAGGGAGGGACATTCTAAGCCACAGGGCAAGGAGGCCATGCCTGACATCTGCAAGGTGAGAAAACATATTTTTTTCCACAAGGAAAGAAGAAACATTTGAGAATAATAATATAATCATTCGTAATCATGAAGGTGTCAAGATAGTTGAGAAATAATTCCTAATTGATACATATCAGGACAGTATACTACATGTCAAGGTGCGTTTGGATTTTGAAGGAACACACGTTAGCAAGATGACTATAAATTCATGTTACAATTTGAAGCTTAACACAGAAATGTTTGAAGAGAGTCAGTAGAATCTGGGTGGCATTTATGTTACCAGGAGCATGTTTGATATGGTAAGTGCCAAAATTCTATTTTGGAAGCCCCAGAATTTAATAGATACATGATTTGTGCCTAATTCTCTTTTTTTCTTTATGGTCTTTAAAAAGGTCCTTTGGTAGTTTAAAATTGGTAGTTTAAAAGTCTTCTATGAAAGCAGTTTTGGTGTACTACTGGGGCAGACAGTTAAATGGCAAATTGTGCATCCGAGGCAAACTGCTTGTTAATGGCAGAGAAAACAAATGAAAGACATCAAGAGAAGATAAATTGTAGAATGACAGAACTAGTGCCACTTGCTCCAGCTACTTTATTTCTGGAAATCCTTCCTGTGTTAAACATAAGAAAATGTAGGCGTGATTTTATTAATAGAGGCAGCCTACCCTTGCATATTCTCAAGCATTGAAATGGACAGCATAAGCATGTGGGGATACATAATTTTAAGCAATGCATTTTATAAGATATTTGCATTTTTGAAATGGCATTTACAGAAGATTATGAAAATGAAAATGTATATATATTTCGACTTTATAATAATTATTAGAAAATATAGGATTCTCGTAGTATTTTTAGCATCTCTGTATGTAAAACAATGACTGACAAGGCATAGGATATTATAATTTAATTGGCCATATTAAAGCAAATTCAAATAGAAAAGCCTATTTTTGTGATCTTGCTTTTTTTTTTTTCCCCCAATTAGAAGTAAACTCAGGCTTCTATCACCTCCAGGCTTGAGGTTCTTATAAAATCTGACAATCATTTTCATCAGGGCCAAATATTTTCAAGTGCTAGTGCTCAGGGAGCTCCCTCAGCACAGGTCTGTTCTATCCTCCATATCTTTCAAGTTTTAATCCTCTTTTGATACAGTAGCTGAACGGAATGAAGCTCATAAAAATGAAACCTGGGAAGGTCTGTGTATAACTCACACTGAGGAGGATAATTGAGCTTAGCTTTTCACACTGTTCTAATGATATGTATTCGGTTTTCTTGCTGCATAGAAGACTTTGCTACAAAACAATCTTTGGTAAACACTGGTTTTGGAAAATAGTACGGTCACGCACATTTCATATGAATTTCTAGTGGTGGCACTCCAAACCAAGCTTGGCTTCAGCTCTAGATATTGGAGAGGCGGGGAGTATGTGAGAACCCCTCTGCCCCAGGCAGGACATGGAGTGTTGGAGTTGGGTCAAGGATACTGGGAAGGTCTGGACTTTACCAGGAGTGGTTGGATTGAGTATTCTACTTTATTCTGAGGCAGACAAAGCAGTTTCAAACTTTGTCCTCTTAACTGGCATTCTTACTTCTTTAGAAATAGATCTTAACCTTCAAACCCAGACTAAAATTGCCTTAGCTTTTCATTACTTTGAAACGACCTTATACTAGCTTGAATGTGTAGTAATTTCTATACATTCCTTCTATTTCTGCTGCATCCACCGGTGGTCTATACTACTTACTCATTAGAGCTTGTTATATGTAAACTTGAGTTAAAACTATTCCATGGTAATTAAGGGGACATATTCTCTGGATTCACAGTCTGACTTAGAATTTTAGTTCCATCACATACTACTTATCAGCTACATAGTCGTGAATCCGTGACTTAACCCCTCTGGCCCCAGTTTTATTTTTTTCTTCAAAATGGGTATGAGATTTTTCAATAGGTAAAATGAGATAGACAAACAAAATAACCACAACAGTGCTTTATTAACTGGAAGAAAGAAGCACACAATTATGTGGTATCAGAGAAATTTTATTTTAGTATTAAATTGCTGTATAATACTCAAATTAATAATTGACATTAAATTACTCTCTCAATAGTATATGGATAATACAGCTCTAAGAATACAGTTTGATTTCTTATTATATGCAGTGTTAAATTTTGTTCTACTGTTTTAAATAAATGCAAAACAAAGAGAAATAGAAAAAGAAATTAGAAATTCAGCAGATACTATTTGTTGTGTATGTCTATGTGTGACCAACAGGTGATGAAGGGGATGCATATTAAACATTGGTGTGTAACAATCATAGAAGAAAAAGTCCTAATTCAATATTTTTTATAAGTTAGAAATGTTTTCCTATTATTATAAATACTACTTTATATGCATAAAAATATTATATCTATTTAAAATACATATCCTGTTTATAGTATATTTAAATATCCTATGATCATTTTTATTAATATTTAAAATATATTTTGAAAAACAAAAACAAATGGCACAAAGTGTATTCATTCATTAATTCATACATTCTCTCAATAAAGATTAATGAGTATTCCTCTATGCCAGGCACTGTACATATATATACAAAAAGTCCACTAAGAATGAGACATGCAGGGCACCTACCTTGAAGTCTATTTTTCAGTGGGTTGTTACCGTTTGATGAGTGCCTGCTTTATGATAAGCATTATGCTTAGCCCTGAGACACAGTAGATACCTTCCAACAACTGACAGTAAACAAAAAATAAGTTTGTGCAGGGTCATTATGAAGCTATCAAGAGAAGCACTTGGAGACTAAAATCATGGAAGTGTTTCCTGACATAACTGAGGTATAAAGAAATGAATAGGAAATCTCCAGCATAAGAAAAAAATAAAGTAAAATAAAATAAAATGTTCCAGGCACTAGGGGCAACACCAAGGAGAAGGAGCCAAATATTAACTCACATTATTAGGCATTCTTCAAATACTTAGCATAATTGGATCATAGAGTTCAAAGAAAGGCATTGCGAGAGACATAATCAAATCAGGGTAACCTTCCCAGATACTCCAGGAGTTTTATTTTGAAACAATAGTAAACCACTGAGATTCTTAAGCTGAATATCATTTGTATATGTGAAGACCATGCTGACAATTTCATAGTGTCTGGATTGGAAGTAAAGTAGTGAAATAGAAATATTGTTATTTGTTATCTGTCATTCAAGTGATAAACAATTGGGATGGGAATTAAGCCAGTAACTGGAAAACGGAAAGAAATGAGGAAACCATCAGAAAACATTTAGGAATAAGAGTTGAATCCCATGGGGTGAGAAATAGCAATTAATGGTTGTTTCAGATTTGCTAATATGATAAAGACAATTTCTTCCCCTTGTATAGTTATTAAAGAGCAATCAAAGGTCTTGCAAATAGAAGCTAGCTTGGAACTTAGAGCAAATGCATTATTTATAACAAGAAAGAGGAAGGTTTACTAGTGACCAATTAGACTTGAAAGTTTTTCTGCTTCTGATCTCAATATTATTTTGTTGAAAGTATTCATGCTATAGTTTTGACTTTTTAAGTGTAACGATCAAAGGAATGACTTTAATAAATTCTACAAAATAGTATTAAACAATTTAATATATTTAATCAAATCTAAGTGACCTTGTTCAAGGTGTCTTCCCTTTCATTGATCTATTTAATTTTTAGTTCTTTGCCTTGAAGTCATATTTCAGACGTGTGCACAGATACTTCTCTTTTTCCTCTGTGGCAATGACAACATTAGGACATGAAAGAAGACATTAAACATGAAAGAAGACAGGAAATAGTTTAAAGCCAATTTTATTTTCAAGTCCCCATTTGATAGTCATTCTCCCTGACTGTTCCTGAACCACCAGAAAATGCTCAAGTGTGTGAGACAGCACCTGTGAAAAATCAAATGAAGGAGTGCAGCTTCTAGTATGCATCTACCTTCAAGCCTAGAGTCGGGGCCTCAGTAAATATGAGCTGAGGCTAGCCAGAATTAAGCACGATTGACTTTTATTGTTTTAAGACTTACGTTTATACAGCAGTTTTACATTCACAGCAAAATTGAGAAAAAGTTACAAAAATTTTTCGTATTTCCCCTCCCTGGACACATGCATAGCGTCTCCTATTATCAACATCCCATACCAGGGTGGTGTGTGCGTTACAATTGATTAACCTACCCTGACACATCATTATCACCCAAGCAGCATAATTTACACTAGGGTTCACTCTTGGTGTTGTGCATTCTATGGGTTTGGATAAATGTATAATGACATTATCCACCATCATAGTATTATCAGAGTGATTTCACTGCCCTAAAAATCCTCTGTGCTCCGTCTGTTCATTCCTCCCTGTTCCCTTAATTCCTGGCAACCACTGGTCTTTTCAGTCTCCATAGTTTATCTTTTTGCACGGTGTCATATAGTTCAAATCATAGAGTATGTAGCCTTTTCAAATTACCTTCTTTCACTTAGTAATATGTATTTAAGGTTTTTCCATGTCTTTTCATGGCTCAGTAACTTATTTCTTTTTGGTACTGAATAATATCCCATCGTCTGGATATACCACAGCTTACTTACCCACTCACTTACTGAAGGACATTTTGGTTGCTTCCAAGTTCTGACAATTTTGATTTATTTTTAATTTACCAGGAAATAATTACTATATTAAGTTGTTTGAATATGTAGATTCTCTTTCATGGCATCCAGGAAAGATCGCAAATTAAATAACGTGTCTGGGAAAAAATATTGGGACAGGAAGCACTGAAGTACAACTTTACTATGCTTATTCCCAGTGACTACTGGATGAGTGATGTTATATTTAAAACAAGTATTAAATATAAGACCAAGGGGTACCCAGTTAGTTGGCTGATTAGGCAGTTCTTTAGCATAGTAAAATTATGTATTGAGTCTGGCTGCCTCTGTCATCACCGGGACTGAATCAATATCACACTTACTATGTGTTGCAGAGTAAATTTCCATTCATCGTTCAACGAAGGAAGCAAAAATGAGAATATAAGGTCTGGGTTACCACAGCAATTTCTAGTCACAACAACACAAATTTTCAGAGGGTTGGTTTGGAGGGACAAAGACAGAGAAAGATATGAGAAGCTCAAACTTAAATTCATACTTGATTGTTGGCAATACTGCGTTTTGCACTGAGGATGTTTATAGCACACTTGCTTAACATGATTAAGGATCACGGCAGGTGGGTATTTTGTTGAGCGACAGAAATTTTATCAAGCTGAAAAATTCTGGAAGTGACCCAAAAGACTTTACAATCCGTTAAATGTGACCTGCACTCAAAGAAAATATGTTCAAAACATTTTTTTCTAGCAAATTTTCTATTTCTGTTTATATGTATATATGTGTCTGTGTGTGTGTGTGTGTGTGTGTGTGTGTGTGTATTTAAGATTCTAAGATGACTAACAAGGATTTCCTGTATCTTCCATTCATGAAACTATATAAATTCTTTTATATATTAGAGTAGCAAGTTCAATATGATTGCATCAGTATGAGTTTTAGATAATATCAATTTTCAGCTGTGAATATGGTTAGACTACCTACCGCTTCACATCCAGAAAATGTTGCCTCTTGTCTTTTGTAATTAATCTGCTCCATAAGTAGGTGCTCTCAAAGTTTATGAAATCAGGATGCTTTTTCAAATTACATTACCACTTTGAATAGTCTTAGAAGAATAAAAAAAATTAATATTTTTGTGTTTAACTCAATGAATAATTGGTTTGTAAACAGGGGCTACATTTTCAATCTGAGTTGTAATATTTGACAACTAGTAAAACTTATTTAATTATATATTTTTTTAAATCAAGCTACATTTGCAGCTCATAATATTTTAATGTAGTAAATACAGGTAACTTTATTTATTTTTATTTAGAGACAGTTTTCCGTCATTAGCCCTTTCTATTACATTTTACTATTTCAGATTTAATTTCATTCAGACCAATAAATTGAAGGCCAGACAATTGGAAATATTTTGAATGACAAAATGATAAAAGATTTAAAATAAAATATATTTGGAAAAATAAGAATTTTTCACACTTCAGACAAGCTTTCTATAAAATCATGGTTGTTAAAAGACAAAACAAAATAAGAAATCAGTCCCTCTGTTTGGAATGCTTAATGATACTATCATGTTTACCATTTTAGGTTATTTACACAATATCAACATTTTACTTTCCAATTATTAAACTGTGATATTTCCAGGAATGTATTTGTCCTGTCATTTTAAGCACTTCTGATTATCTACAAACCCAAACACATGCCTGCACAAAAAAACAATTTGTTAATAAAAGATTGGTTCTGAGTGAATAATAAATAATTTCTTTAAATTTTTCCAATCTTTTTCTTACCTTTGGAGTCTTAAACAGGTAATTCCATTTTGTTTATGTTTAAGGCTTATTGATATGCTATTCACTTTTCAATTGAGGCTAATTGATATTAACTTATATGCCTTGTAGATTATCATTGTCTAGGGAGGAAATTATTCTAAGGTGGGTATATCGGAAATAAACAACATTCTTGGCAGAAAAGAATGATATCTAAACCTGGGGAAGGCACTTTATTCTGTCTTTTTATTCTTAAAATGTTTAAACAAGGGAAAGTGTAAGTTGGGTAGTTACAGCATATAAAAATTTCAAAAAGCTCAATGTACTTTGGACATGAGACACACTGAAAAAGAGGGAAACATATGTAAAGAAAAGAAAAAGTAGCAATTTCAGCAAGTACTTGACATGGAAAGGACCTAATCTGAGGTGGCCAGAGACTGAGCAGATCTTCAAATTCATTTTCAATGATCAAGGTGGCAAAGGGATTTTACACTTTAGGAATCTGAATGAGAACTTCGGTCTTTTTCAAGATTTATTGCACATCTCCTTGCTTCAAGATGTGCCTCTTTCTTCCATCAGAAAATGATTCTTTCTGGATTTAAATGAAGATATTGGGTTTGTTATGTTTCTTTGCCCCTCATGAAATGATGAAAATTTTCAGTCTTCAAAACACAATCAAACAGTAAGTAATATTTCTACTTTTATATTTGGGCATGTAAATAAACACATACATTAAAAAAACAAAGGGGTGAGATATGTAATTCTGAGGTGTGCCTCCTAATTCTCTATGACTTTATAAATATCCTGCCATAACCCACAGTAATTACTGTCATGATGTCATAGATAACCTTCAATTCAAATAATGACAGCATTTTGTATGTAAAGGGCTTTAAAAATAAAATGTGGCTCCCGGTCTCTCCAACTAAATCTCATACAGGAGTGTTTCTACGTGTGAAACTTACCTATTTCATGCATTTTAGCTGCCTCCACTCTGGGAATTCTAACACATTTCAGAAATTACCAAGAGGTTAACTTAGAGAGTCAGAGAGTCATAGCATTGAGATTCAGAAGGACCAACAGAGACCATCCACCTCCCCCGCCACCCCACATTTTACAGGTGGAATCATTTAGGCCTGAAAGATGTTCCAGTGGTTAAATAGTGTTACAAGAATTCCAGCAATAACATTTTATATTAAAATTTTAATTTAAACATAGATGTATCATAGAAATAATAACACTGATAATTTTTTGCCCTGGATTTAGAACAGATCAAGAATAAAATTTTGAAGTAATTTTGTTATTTATATCCACATTGAAGAAACTGAAATATACACTAACCTAAGAAATAGTATAGACAGACCAACATAAGGCTCACACAACTTACATTAAAGCTATAGGTAAATGAGAAAAGAAAAAGTAGGAAGCCCAAAATAAGTAAAAAACAAGCAGGCTTCCTATTATAAAAAACTACATTATTCCAACAAGTCAAAGTTTATTTGTTACTATAAACTATGTTGACCTCCACAAAAAATTAAATTTTGTTCCCAAACATTTTACATGCATAGTAATTTTAAATATTATGAATGAATACTATTTTTAGTTATTCCCATTACAACTCATTTCCAAAGTGATAAAATTCTAAATTGTTATGGTGTTAAATTTTTTTTAATTAAATGTTTTATTTTGTGATAATTGTAGTTCATGTTCCACTGTAAAAATAATCAAAAGAGGTCCCATGGACCCTTCATGCAGTTTCCCAAAAACGGCAATATATTGCAAAATTGCAGTATCATATCACAGTCAGGAGTTTTACAGTACAGTCAAGATGCAGAACAGTTTCAAAACCATCAAGAATCAAGACCCCCTTATTGCTTTCTTTAAACACACCCACTGCCCTCTTCTCTACAGTGTTCCTAATTCCTGGCAATCACTAATCTGTTCTCCATTTCTATAATTTTTAAAGTCAATTTTAACAAAGAGAATGGAGATATCTGAAAGAAAAATTAAACGTATAAAGAAAGAAATAGTACTTTTGTTATTGTTTTCTCAGTAAATGGAATTTATATTGTCCTAAATGGTAACTTTAAATTAGATTGCTAGATTATCTATAAATATATATTTATCCGTTGATATTCCTTATTAAGTAAAACTTCTTCATTGTTTACATTTTCAGTAAAATTTCTAGATTTTAAGGGAAAATGTTATAAAATGCAAGAGGAATACATTGAAAGTTAAGAACTGGATAATAGTATTTCTCAGTAAACTGTGCTTGTAAAAGTAAATTATATCTTTGGGCCCATGTTTCTTCATGTAAAAAAATTCAACTGTTGCAATGGCCCTTAAAGCCTAAGTCATGCTTCCATTTATAGTGAGATAAAATAATTTAAGGAGAAAGTATTTTAATATTTTCCTTCAATAACTTTTTTCTTTTTATTATAAAGCAGCAGAGCCAAAGACTATAGAAATGAATAAACATTAAATGTGGTTGTCGTGTAGAAGGTTTGACTTGTACTCACTAGTGACTACCACTGAAATTAACACACAAGGGATGTGTCTTGGCAGTTACTGAGAGGGCTCACCTGTGATTGATTTACCTATTCAAGAGTAGAATTTTCAGGAAGAGATTTCATCCTATAAAAAGAAAGGCCAATTTACTTCATTATAACAACATTGCAAGTACATCAATTTTCAAATTTTAAACCTTATGATGTAAAGACTCACATTTGTGTCTTAGCGTACCTCCTTTATTCACCTCCCTTCTCACAACATGAATTAATATCTGGGTGTAAGGGGAGAAAGAGAACCGTGAGCAAAAATGTAATGGGACTATTGCACTAAAAAATGTGTAACACAGTCCTTTGATTATTCAAAAATACTGTGTAATATATACAAGTCATTTCTACATGCTGAGACTATTGCAGTCAACAAAACAAAGAAAATCCCCTTCCTTCTTAGAGGGAAATATTAATAACACTATCAAAACAGCCTTAATTGTATACTCATGTTGGGGGAGCAAAAACTAAGGAAGAAATAGAGGATTATTATTATTTTTTCAACACTATAGGAAACACAAATTGACTTCAATATTTTGATAGACACTTCCAAGCATAAGTCTATTACTAATTGACCATTGTGATTCGTTGGAAATTGTGTGACATCTAATGGAAATTTGAACAGTGTCAGGCAATAGTATTCATGAGCTCAGAAATGAACCAGCAAAAGTGCCTAACGAAGGCATTTTTATAACCAGAGGTTGTAGCTAAAGTGACTCAGGGTTTCCTGATTACAGCAGTGCCCATTAAGCAGAGTGGTAACACACTATGGAGCTATAGTAGAATTTTTAAGAAATTGGGTACTACTAGGTACCTAATTAGACATACATGTAATATATCTTTTACAAATTCCTCAAATTACCTAGGATACTTTTTGAGTAGTGGTGTTGCCAAAACTATTGGTGACCACAGCACATCTCCAGATTTTAGCTAAAGCTGCTGTGAATAATTGCTGTGATTGGTGGCCCAGTTCCCACTATGAACTCAGTACCATTCAGCTTGCTCTGCCTTTGGGCCTTGAAATGCCCAGGAGCTCGATCAGCCTGTCCCTAGAACTTTGAGAATGTTAACACCTGCAATGTACCCTGCAACCAATGAAAGATGTGAGTCATGAATAAATCTTCCAGCCTCCCATCTTTCAGAGGAGCAATTCTGAAATGCATTCTAAATGACTTCTGAGAAGTTCCTCATCATGATAGATTCTTTGTTGTCCACAGAGGTAACTGATTAATAATGCATCTTATTCTCTATCTATTCATTCTCCCATATGTATATCTCCTTGTTTCATGGCAACCTCCTGAGCTTACAATAAATACTATTCGCTCTATTGGACCTAAATAAAAGTTGGGATTCCACATTATAGGTAAAGGAACTGTCAAAGTAGTAGCCACATACATAATATTGGGTTCATCAATGTTCTAGTTTCATACCATAACAATTTAGGAATCCAGATGAGAAATCAATCAATACTTCTGCTTCTATCTACTTTGGATGAAGAAAAGAGATGTAAATTATAAGTAAATTAGTAATTTTGAAGCAAGGTTGGTTATCACACACAGTTAATGAGATCATATGTAACACTTCACTGTAAGTTGATTCCCCTCTCCCATCCATCAATCTTCTAGAAATTTTATACTTCAGAATCTCCACATTGATTTTCTATATTAGTTTGCTCTCACACTGCAATAAAGAACTAGCTGAGACTGTAAGAGTCCTAACACTGTAACAGTCCTAACATGGACTGTTGTCTGATAATAAAACTGTATGTGAAAGAAGTTTAACAAAAGTGGAAAGTATTGCCTGAATTTAGAACTAATGAATTTGGAACTGAATTTTATCACTTGGAATTAACTGAGCACATTTTTATTGAATATAGCCTATGCACTGAGAATAAGGTGGAAATAAAGAGTAGCATGATTCCTACAGTTTGTACAGTACAGACATGTTACATATGTGCAAATGCCAATAAGACCAATAGTAATATATCATATATAGAGGATGTAAACGACACTTGGAAGGTCAATGTCAAAAATAGGCAATTTCAATGGCTATGTTGAAAGATGAAATGATGAAGAAGGAATCATTTGTGACGGATTTTTGTTGCTGGAAAGAATATTGGCATGCAAAACTGCTGTAGTCATGGGAAGGAGTAGGAATAAAAGTCTCAACTTACAATAAGTCATCAGGGTATATGGTGAATCAACTGGATTCACTCCAGTTAGATTAACTGGAGTAATATGCTTATGTGGAATGATTAGGAAAGTGGTTTAAAAATAGAGAATTAAAAAAATTACTGGTGTTCTACTTTATTCTGAAAGCAATACAAAACCATTAAATAGATTTTGCATAGATAAATTTTATCCTTAGATTTAATCTTTATACAGTTTTCCCTAAGGTCAATGGGAAAAGTGGATTGAAATACAGCTAAATTTTATTATGGGAGTCACAAGAGATCCAGTACTAGTTAAGGAAAGAGTTAGTGAAAGCCTGGTCTGGGGTTGAAAATTGACAATAAAGAGTAGTAACCGCTGTGTGAGTGTAGTTCTTCTACAGATCCATCATGGAGCCCTGGCTATCTTGCACACCCCACATAAGCCAGGCATAGGCAAGGCTTAACCACAGTCTGATCTCAGATTTGGCTGGCTGTCCTGTATTCTTCCTTGGAACATGGTGGGAGTCACGTACAAGTCACCTCTGTATCTTGCAGAAGCTCTCTGTAATGTGAAAAACTGCTACAAAGATATTTCCCTTCCACTCGCCTTCCCTTTCTTATCCTTTCTTCATTGGATGAAGATGCAGAGTATAAAACTGCTTGATTGTAATTTAGAGTTGACTACTCGCTGACAGAATAAGCTACCACTTATATCACCTGGTCTGTCCCATTTGGTGCCATTCTGTGGCACTAGGAATACAGGGGGCTGACACCATATTGGTTTTACTTTTCTCTTTTTGAAATAAACTGTTTAAATCAACTAAAAAATGGCAGAAGATGAAACTATCCCTAAAGAAGTACAGAGTTAATAATTTGATGGAAATACTCATGAAAGTCACTAATGGAGATGACTCAAGATTAAGGACAGTCAAGTTGGAAACTATGGTACAATTTTTTGTGTTACTTGCGTGATACTGCAAGAATAGCTACTCACATTTCCAAGCTTGGAAAACGTAATGGTTTGGATCGGTGTCTCCACCCAAATCTCATGTTGAATTTTAATTCCCAATGTTAAGGAAGGGATCCGGTGGGAGGTGATGGGATCATGGGGGCAGATTTCCTGCTTGCTGTTCTCATGATAGTGAATAAATTCTCACAAGATTTGGTTGTTTTAAAGTGTGTGGCACTTCATTTTTCTCTCTCTTTCTCCTGCTCTGCCATAGCGAGACATGCTTGCTTCCTGTTCGCCTTCTGCCATAATTGTAAGTTTCCTGAGGCCTTCCAACCATGCTTCCCGCACAGCCAGAGGAACTGAGAGTCAATTAGCACTCTATTTTTTTCTCATAAATTACTCAGTCTCAGCTAATTCTTTATTGCAATGTGAGAGCAAACTAATATAGAAAATCAACGTGAAGATTCTGAAGTGTAAAATTTCTAGAAGATAGATGGATGGGAGAGGGGAATCAAATTCTAAAGATTATCTTGAGGCTCAAGAAAAAGAGTGAAAAGGAGAGATGGAAGGCAAGAAAGTGGATTGAGAAAGAGAACTCCAAGATGAGAAAAACCTAAATGACAAAATCTAAGAGCTTATTGAATACCTTATTTATTGTTTTATCCTTAGTGCATAATACAAATTACATGCTCAATATACAGTTGACAAAAGAAAGAACTAATGAATTATCCACACAGCTGCTATACAGACCTGCTTAACAATTAAGTTAAATTCTGAATGTCCTCTCATCAAAACTTCTAGTGTCTTCCAATGCCACAAAGAATGAAATCCAAATTTGTAACCAAGACTTACAATGTCTTGAGCAGATCAGTCCCAGGATCTCCCTCTGATCCTGTCTACCACTCCCCTTCTTATTCACCATTCCATCCAGGCTGGTCATATCACTGTTCTCCAAACTCAGTAGCCAAGTTTTACCTCCAGGTCCTGGTCTTTACTGTTCTTAGTGCATGTAATGCTCCTCTCCAGAGATATCCATCAACATAGCTTATGTATTCACATTATCCAGGTCTCTACTTTAGATCAGTTTATGACACTTGCATTCTCTAACCACTGAATGTAGAACAACACTCTTATCTGACTGCCAGTCTCTTACCCTGGTGTGTTCTTCTTCACAGAAATTATCACAACCAAGTACATACTATGTGTTTCTTTTTTTATTGGTTCTCTCATCACTGGTATGTCATCTCCATAATAGCAGAGACTTTGTCTACTTTCTTCAAAAGTATCTCCATCACTTAGAATAATGGCCACTAGTAGTAACTGATCAATATATACATTGTGAGTTAAGGAATAAAGTGCACATTTGTGTTACATAGAGAATAACCATGGCCACCATATTAATACAGTAAGTCCTCACACAATATTGTGCATAGGTTCTTAGAAACTATGACTTTAATTGAAATTACATACTATAGAACAATTTTACTATAGGCTGATTAATATGAAAAGATTTAAGATCTGATATTGAATGCCTGGTCACAAACGCATCACAAACTTTTAAGTAAAGACCAAAACACATAATATTAAAGATCGAAAAAAATATGAGCTATATATACAGTTAAGAAAGAGTAATAAAAACAAGTAAGATCACTATTACCCACTTATTATAGTTACTTATTATAGTTCAGGTGCCTAGGTGGCTGGAGCCTATCCCAGGAGGTCAGGGCCAAGGCAGGAACCCACCTTGGGCCCACCATCCCGTCACCCAGACTGTGACAATATAGACACATCAATTCACCTGACATGTACATCTTTGGGGTGTGGGAAGATACTGGAGTACTGAAGAGAAAACCATGCAGACATAGGGGAAATGTGCAAATTCCACACAGATGGTAGAACCTGCCAGGAGCCCATCATTTTTCTCATCAACATTATAAGAAAATGATATTGAGTGAAACAACCTTATTCAAGTATCTGCTATATACTGAAATTTTTCCTGCTATACTCAGATCATGATAGAGTCGAGTCAGAAGAAACTGAGTATAATTGTATGACAGACCAAAAAAAAAAAGATGAAATTAATTTTAGAAATAGGTTGCAATCACTGTGATGATTTGCCTGTCTGTTACTTCAAGGTATCACCTCTACATAACAGGGATAGCAGCAAAAAAATAATCTGGAGAACTCATAAAACAAGGTTTCAAGGCTGAAAGATCCACCGGAAACGGTGCAACTACCCTAAATTAGTAAAGTAATTATCGGTTTCTAAAATTTGAGTATGTCCGAAAAATCATCACAGGAAAAATTAAATCTTCACTTGGTTAGGAAATTTACTGTTGCTGACAACATTTCTTAATCCTTGATATGTTATTGAAGAAAATTTATTCTAACAGAAAATTCAGTGAGTGTAAAATGAAAAGGAAAGTCTAGACAAAGTGCTTTCTGTCTCAAAGAACAAGAGATTTCCCAAAAAGGAAAAGACATCAAGAATAACATCTTAAAAACTTAAAATATATTCAGAATCAGAAAAGAGATAAATAGGAAGAAGGCGAACCCAAAGGAAAATAAATTAGTTATTCTATTAGAAATAAAGTGCAAGAAAGCAGTACAATTATAATAGTTTTAAAGGATTCCTGTTGTCAGAGTAGGCATATGATAGCCAGCATATCAAATCCCAGTTTTTGTCTTCTTCCTTCATTTGTTAAAAACAATTATTCAGTATCAATGCCATACAAAATTTTTTGGTAATATAATCTATGAAGCATTTAAAACATTATCTTGGCAAATTATAAACTGTCGATTGATTAGCTATAGAAATCAAATATCACAGATTTTGTCATTCTCATATGAAGCATATGTGCTCAAATACTTTCTTAGTCCTTGCTTACATTTTGTTGCCCTATTCACTTTTCACACCCCCAAACCAGAAAAACACAGTTACTTCCATCCATGTTACAAGTTTTTGTGTATTTTGATAGATCCATCAAAAACTCAGTAATGAAGTTAAAAATCATATGTAATATAAATAGCATGAAATTTATACTATTAAAATAAACATATTTTATTGCACTTATCTCTATTGGCTCCTATTGGCAAAGATCTTTTCTGTGAACCTTGTTTTTCAGAATTAATAACATTTTTAATAAGATTTAGAAAAACCTTTGCACCATATTATTCTAACATTCATAGCTATTGTATGTTTGTGAGTACTGGCAAGCATTTGCTGAATAATACTCATAAAACTATTGTTAGCAACAGAGAGCATGAACTCCTCGATAAACAAAGTTACTGTTATGACTTTTTCTTGATGATAAAAATAAATTGGTAATTAAAATGAATGAATGTAGAATGTTTATTTTTACCTAAATATTTAATACATGTTAATTATTTTGACTTTTAAATATGTTACCATGTGTCTAGGTAGTTGATGCCTTTCCAAAGCAGCTTTACACTAAAGTGTTAAAGTGAAAGCAAAAAGTAGTCAGTAACAAAGCCTGCAATATGACAATGCAATCTGGTGTGTGAGAGGACTTCCAGGAAAAAAGCCATTCATTCTTTGAGTAAGGCAACATCTGAAAGTCAGTTTTTCTCACTTGACAGTAGATCAGTATAATCAAAGTAAAGTTTTCTTTGGAGAGCTGTGAATATAATGGAAAAGAAAATCATTTATTTACCATGCTGTAATAGAATATTTTGTAATAACCCTCATTTTGAAGCATTGCCAAGGCTTTTGTAAAAAATAATGGAAATGTTGTGTTAGTATGAATGAGAAATTCTGATTCTCTCTAGTAACAAATGAATCACAGAATTCTTTATTACCATTGCAAAAAAAAATTATAACAGCAAGTATTCCCATATAATTCATGGCTTGACATAGAACATTGTATTGTCTTATCAAATAAGGGAGCATTTTAATTTATAATAAATTTGACTTTATGAAGTAAATCTTCCTACAGTCTTTATAGATCATTGGTAAACATTATCATCAGTAAAATGGATTTTTAAAAAGTTAAAAATTAGTTTTCAAACAGTGTGATTGTAAAAAAATAAGTTGTAACTAGTAGACATATTCTTAAAATGATAATCTGTATAATTTAAAAAGTGAAATTCTTTATGAAAAGAGTTTTCTTAGTAGCTTCAGTTTCTTAAGATTTAGAATGTCTCATGTGAGTATTGCTTAGTTTATGGAAGAAAAATAATTTTGCCATGCTCCATTTAGCAAGAATTCTACATCAAAATTATGGTGTTCATAGAGATATTTTAATCACTCCTTTCTCCTGAATCATGTAATGGGTGCTATTAATAGAAGTAGCTTATTGAATCATCTTTGATTTCAATAGTTTTGAGTCAGCAACTGTGGATTAAAATAACAGATATGCTGACATAGACTAATTTTCATGTCTTTTTTCTATAAGAACATTGCAGTGAGTTATTCCATCATAAACAGTATCTTACAAATTGCTACAGCAACTTTGTAATAAATTTTATTTCAGCTTTAATATATTTATCTGGTAGTAGGCAGGAATTAGGAACACCCATAGTTTAAACCTCTAAAAAATTAATGTGAGCACTGTATTAATATCAATAAATAAAAAGGAAATTTGTTTATAATACTTTATCTGTTCAGCTCCAACGCACATTAAAAATTAAGACATAAAGTTCTTATTTCACAAGTGTTGATTTTTGTAATTTACGAGTGCACTTCGATGTCAAATTTAATCAGAGACAAATATATATCTTTTAAAATATCATCTTTGTAGACTTACTACAAATCATGTTGAAATAAGACTAGATATTTAAGTGGTAACCATTATGATAATATGAAAACCATAATCCAAAGTAGAAAAGGCAGGATTGTGATAGAAAATAACTAAAATGAAAAAATTAATTATGATTACCAAGTTCAATCATAAAATACTGGTGAATGTATTTTATGGGTCAAGATATATGCTTAATTAATATTTTCATTCTTTATCTAAATTGCAAAAAAAATCTGTCAAATGAGTAAGAAATTTGATGGCATAGAATTATAAACATTTTTCATTTTCTCATTGTAATATGATTCATGGGATCCTTTATCATTAAAAATGTGGGATAACACTTTTTAAATTCATAATTATCAGGGAATGAGTTGTTTTACACAAACTTTAAGAGACATGTATAGTAAGATTTTAAAGATTTCCAGATGCATTTTGGAAATAATCACTAGCACAGTACACTACCAAGACTTTATTGATGCCTTTGCACATCAATATAAATGGTAACAATTGTTACTGAGAGCAATTTCCAAGAATTTAAGCATCTTAAGGGTGCTAGGCAGAAAAATGGACCCAATGATATTCATATCAATGTACATAGAACCTATATGAATAGATTCAGTTACACGGCAAAGTAGAATTAAGTATGCAGATGCAATTGCAGTAAAACGAATTAACTAGTCTCAAAATAAGAGAGATTACTATCTTTCATTTGGACCCAATGTAATCTTAAGGGTCCTTAACAGTAGAAATGTAGACAAAACAATGGTCAGTTACTGAAAAATGTGACATGAAAAAGACTCAACTGGTCCTCATTGGCTTTGAAGAGAAAAGCAACCATTAGCGGAAGAATATGGGGATTTTTTAGAAGCTAGAAAAGGCAAGGAGATTGATTCTTCCCAAGAGCCTACAGAAAGGAAAAGTCTTCCTGACATCTTAATTTTAAACCAGTAATACACACTTGAGATTTTTTTAACATTAATGTCTCGTGAGCATTAGTAATTCACAATGGCTATTTTTTGTGTCTGTTATTTACTGTTAATGTGTACACACATATACATATATATGTGTGTGTGTGTGTGTATATATATATAATATAGCTAGATAGATACCTACATGTATCTATGTCAGATTATCTATCTATCCATCCATACATCTATCTATCTGTTTATCTGGTTGTTATATTGGATTTTTATATCTATCTGTTTATCTGGTTGTTATATCTGTTTATCTGGTTGTGTGTGTGTGTGCGTGCACGCGCACGTGCATATGCATATGTGTGTGTATTTCAAAGGCCCACTTTGTATTTCTTTCCTGTTACAGATGGGAAAGTTGAGTTTGGCAGATGGTAGCCATTCTGAGATTGAGAGTGTTGTAGTGAAAACTTAATGTTAAATGTGTCTCTTCTGTGGTATTCACATATGTATATATGTGTAAATGAAGAAAAAGGAGAGAAAGAGAGAACCTAAATGTCACCCAAGTGCTGAAGATTAAGCAATGAATCAAATCAAATCAAAGAGTCTTCAAGAGGCAATAGATAGATAAATAGAACAATTATAATAAAATGAGTCGCTGATTAAAGTAAAAGCAGTAAATATGTCTAAGAATAGTAGGACAGATGAATGATACAGAGATTTTTCTAGATATGCTGCTGCATCATTTTTACAGAGAATCTGTACTGTTCTAACTTTGTAGCTGACCAGTTTTACCATCTAAAGCAAATGATACACTCTCAAAACCATTTTCTATTTATTTCTGAAAAAAAATAGACAACATAAATCTTGGGTATATTTTCTCTATTATTAATTATGTAGCTGATATTAGATAAGTACCCACATCTCTAGAGTCATGTCATTTATAGAATGAAGGAGTTTGATGAGGTGAGCTAAGCAGAGCCTCCTATTTCCTGATTTTAACTTCTCCACTCAAAACCAAAACTACATCTTCATCTACTTTCCTAGTACCCATGGTTCTGGCCTTCTTAGGACCAAAGAGACAGAAACAGATCTGTCATGTAGATCCTTAGGTGATTTATTGAGTTGCCAGCTATCCACGAAGTGTGTTCCCTCAAATTGGGTACTCAACAAGGCTAAAACAAATCAAATTTGAGAATTCCTCTTGTTAAAACTCCCCATTTCTCTGCTGTTCCTAAATTTTTCCAGAGTGAAATTAAGCATGTTAACGAAGAACCCCACAGAAATACAAAAAGGCAAACTATGCTGATTTCATATGAATAGTCTAAAAATATTTCATTTAAACATAATGCAGTGATATGTTTGCTTTAAGCAGTAGAAAAAGTCAAAGTATAATACTACATTTCCTAAATATTCCCTAGGAAATCATACAAAACGTAATTTTCACTGTCTAACACTTTACAGAACCACTAGCACATCTCTATTTTGTTAAATAAATATGCACAATGAAAACCGTCTTTCTCACCCTCTGTAGTAGGCTAAATAATGGTGACCCAAAGATATCAGGCTCTAATTTCTGGAACCTGTAAATGTTATCTTACAAGAAGAAAAAGGCTTAGAAGATATGGTCAAAGATCTGCCAAGCCAAATATCAAGAAATGATCCTTGATTGTTCTAATGGGTCCTAAATCCAATCACAAGTGTCTTTATAAGAAAGAGGCAGAGGGAGATTATAAGCAGAAAAGAGGAGAAGGCAACGCTACCACAAAGGCACAGATTGTGGCAGTGTGACCACAAGCAAAGGAATGCTAACAGCCACCAGATGCCCAAAGAAGCAAGAAACAAATTGTCTGTTGAACCTTCAGAGAGAGAGTGCAACCCTACTGACACCTTGATTTTAATTCAGTCCTTGAAATTGACGTGGAACATCTAGCCTTCAGAACTGTGAGAGAATAATTTCTGTTGCTTTAAGCCACCAAGTTTATGGTAATTTGTAGCCGCTGCCATAGGAAACTACTACATCCCCCAAAAGAGCTCTGCAAGTTTTTATTATATTTAAAAATGTATTCTTCTAACGGCCGGGCGCAGTGGCTCACACCTGTAATCCCAGCACTTTGGGAGGCTGAGGTGGGTGGATCACCTGAGGTCAGGAGTTCAAGACCAGCCTGGCCAATATGGGGAAACCCCATCTCTACTAAAAATACAAAAATTAGCCAGGCGTGGTGACTCATGCCTGTAATCCCAGCTACTTGGAAGGCTGAGGCAGGAGAATTGCTTGATCCTGGGAGGTGGAGGCTGCAGCGAGCCGAGATCACATCACTGCACTCCAGCCTGGGCAACAGAGTGAGACTCAGTCTCTCAAAAAAAAAAAAAAAAAGTATTCTTCTAGATGAATTGTGGGTGACAGCTTTCAATACAAGAACTGAAGTTATATTTTGTTTTAAAAATAAAATGACAAAGACTTCACTTATTAGTTATTCAAATTTAATAATAATGAAATAATAATTGGCTTTGCTGTCAGAAAATACTTATATATTATTGATTCAAATTTTCCTCATTGGCAAGTACTTCCCAGTACATCTGCAATTATTTGTAGATTTTTCTAGTATCGCAGGCTAATGAGGTAAGACTTAGTATTTAATATTATCACATAGTATATTAGTATTATAAAATGTTTTAAAATATATAATGCCACTGCATTTTCTGCAAGAACAAGGAATAAAATTATACAATTTGTAATTATTTTCTAAACTATAGCATTAAAGCCATTTTGAGTAATACAAGTATGAAGATAATACCTTAAAAATATATAGAAAAATCATCCCAATCCAATTACTCTAACAAGTTTCCTTATTTTTGTAAACCTTGAGTAAAGTTTTAGATATACAGAAAATTTGCAAAGATAATACAGAGTTCCCATATATTCCACATTGAGTTTCTCCTATTATTAATATCAATATAATAATACATGTGTCACAATTAATAAACTAAAATTGATATTTTAAGTTTTATTAAGTATAATTAATACTTTATTCACATTTCTTTAGTTTGTTTATTTATGTATTTATTTATTTATTTATTTTACTAACTATTTAGCTAACTACTAAAAAATGCTGAGGAAAATTAAATAGTATGTAACTAAATGAGGAATTTGTGTTCATGAATTGAAAGACTCTCCACTGCTAAAACATCAAGTCTTTCCAACTTGTTCTATAGATTCAATGCAATCCCAAACAAAATACCAGTAACTATTTTGTAGCTATGGCAAACTAATGTTAAAGTTTATATGAAGAGGCAAAAGACAACATAGCCAAAACAATACCTAGAGAGAACATATTTGGAGGTCTCAGCCCACCTGATTTCAAGTGTTACTATACAATAACAAAAATCAAGTAGAAACCAAGACGATGTTGTACTGGCAGAAGAATAGACACACAGATCAATGGAGCAGAACAGAGAGCTCAGAAATAGACCCACACAAGTATAGCCAACTGATCTTTGACTAAGCTGCAAAGGAGAGGAGATAATCTTAACAATAAATGGTAGGGGGGCAATTGAACGTCCAAATGCTTAGTCGAACCTAAGTAAAGACCTTACACCTTTCATAAAAATTAAATCAAAGTGGATTAAAGGCTTATACATAAAATGAAAAACTTTAAAACTTCTAAACCATACAAGAATTTACACAAATTTCGAGTTCAGAAAGGGGTTTTAAATACAACGCCTAAAGCACAATCCATGATAGAAAAGATTGATAAGTTGCATCTTATTAATTTCATTTTTATATTTTCACTCCAGTCTTTACAATTCATCTATTTTCAACAGGTATAACATAAACTTTATATAGTATGCGTTCTGTGATTTCCACTATTAATATATATTTTCCTGTATCATGATAGAGTCTTTTGGATTTGATGTCTTCTTTTAAAAGTGAATATATAATTTAATTACTTTGCAATGCAAGCGTAAAAAAATAACCACTGGGTTAGACAAAATATGATTAGTATACTATAGATAAGACTTGGGAGAACTGTATTAATAAAATTGTAGTAATTTTGAAACTATTTTTCTAAATATTATAGTTTATCTACTATATAAAATTAGTTCAAAATTGAAGACTACAAGTCTCTTGTTATATGTGTTATCAAATACTGATAAGAAATAGACTTTTGTAAGATTATGATGAGTGAAGAATGTTTCCTTAGAGAATATAGGTGACTGAAATTACAGATGTAAATGCAAAAGTAGTGCTGAATAATGTTTCATGCCAAACAGGGGTTCGTATCAAGAGAAAAATAATGAGACTCTAAACATCTGTTAGATTTTTAAAATGATTCATAATGTGTCCTACTACCTGCTATGAAGTGGCATTGCAGCATCGTTGTGAAGAGCATGGGCTATCCATAATGCTTGGGTTCAAGTCCCAGATTGCCACTGGCTAGCTGGGTAGCATTCTTTCTGTGCCTTGGTTTAATCATCTTCCAAATGGGAGCAATACAGTATCTTTTTCAGGAGTCTTCTTTGGACTAAAAGAAGGCATGTTGTTAAGCAATAATACTAACTACTATATCTATACTTATTAAAATCTGTAATATATGTGCATATAATAGAATAGCCAAAGGGCAAATACCTAAACATACTAATTTAAAATCACACACAATTTATGAATTTGTGATCTACTGAAAATAAAGGATATCTTATTTGATATACATATACACATCATTGAAAAGTATAATATCCTCAATTTGATATACTTTCAAATAAATTAGGTCTTTTTATTGCAATGTAAGACCTACATATATTCTTGGTAAAATTATATGCATAAATTTGGAGCTAACAAAAAGAAAGCTTTTCCTAGAAAATAATTAGGTTTTCTAAGATTCTTTTGTTAATAAATTATAATTTTGGTTACATACACTCATAGTGTCTGCCATTGGAGATAATGTTTTTGAATACATTTTTAATCTATAAAGAAAAGATAAAAATGCAGTCTACAAATATTTTTAATTACATCAGTCATTTAAAATATTTCCAGATGGAATGTACAATTATATGTCTGATAATTTTTACATTCTATCATACGAAATAATGATGCCCACTTTCAATGGAAATGAGGTGAACACAGTTACTTACTCTCTCCCCCTCTGAGTCTTGCTTTAATTCTCACTCTAGTGCTTAATCTCTTTCCCTCTCAATTAAATAGGCAGGCCCAGGCTGATTTACAAAAACACCACTTTCTTCCACTTAAAGTTAATACATGGTGAACACTTATTAAATACTATCAGAAATGATGAAATAAATACGTGTATTTTTTCTATAGAGAAAATCCAGCCACTTAGGTGCATGTGTGCTCTGACACATACACAGACATATCATGAAAGAAAGGTAGCTCTATACCTTCCTGATCTCAGTTCAATGCTTCTGAAATTGAGTAATCAAAAGAAGGAGATATGACTATATTTTTAACTCTGCTTTCCCTCTCTCACTCTGTCTATATATAGAAAGTAAAATTTCTCCATTGTCAAAATGCTTCAAGAGTGTGACTTTATTTTAATAACCAAAATATTTAATAAGTATTTAATATTGTATTTTATGAATGGATAGGTAAAGTCACTCATTAGATGGTAAGATGATCGAATTTTGACAATGGTACATCCCGCCTTAATAAAACCACTATGGGGCCAGAAGTGGTGGCTCATGCCTATAATCCCAGCACTTTAGAAGGGAGGCTAATTGCTTGAGCTCATGAGTTTTAGACCAGCCCGGGCAACATGGTGAAATCGTGTCTCTACTAAAAATACAGAAAATTTGCTGGGTGTGGTGGCATGAGCTTATAGTCCCAGCTACCCAGAAGGTTTATGTGAGAGAATCACTTGAGCCTAGGAAGTGGAGGTTGCAGTGAGCCAGGATTGCACCACTGCACTCCAGCCTGGGTGACAGAGTAAAACACTGTCTAAATAAATAAATAAATAAAACCACTATATTTTCAGAAAATTTTCAGTAAGGTATGAATTGTAAAAACACGCAAGCCTCCTATCAACAAATAAGTTACAAGTGTTTAATCATGTAGCTTTTGTAACATGCTTTGCCCCTTAATACTATGGCAAAGCTGAGATAGTAAGCCAAAACAAATGAATCACTTGCCTAAAACTGCACTTGAAATTTGTATTTTGAATAAGACTAGTTACATTTATGTAGATTAGACCAGTTAGAGATAATTTGAAATTTTGACATGCACAACAGCTATTACCTTGAGAGATGTATAAATTAATTCAAGAGCAATGCTCATTGAATAGCTTGCCATAACGTATTCCAAGGTAGAAGTAAAACTCCAAAAATAATAGATAACTACACATAAAGAGGATAATTAAATAAGAGCAGTTCATAACCCTTCAATTATAGAGATATTAATTATTTAAGAAAATTTAACCTGGCCAGGCATAGTGGCTCATGCCTGTAACCCCAGCACTTTGGGAGGCCAAGGCAGGTAGATCACATGAGGCCAGGAGGTCGAGACCAGCCTGGCCAACATGGGAAAGGCCTGTCTCTACCAAAAATACAAAAATTAGCCAGGTGTAGTGGCATGCATGTGTAATTCCAGCTAGTTGGGAGGCTGAGGCAAGAGAATCACTTGAACCCGTGAAGCAGAGGTTGTAGTGAGCCAATATCACACCACTGCACTCCAGCCTGGGGGACAGAGTGAGACTCTGTCTCAAAAAACAAAAAAAAAAAAAAGTAAAAATAAAAATAACCAGATGAATTAGGAAGAAATACAATGTATTCAATGAGCAACACTTTCCTCCCATAAAATCTGGGATTTGCTTCAATAATTGACTAAAATCTTCTTTGGGTTATTAAAATTTCCAAGTTAATTTGTCTTCACTGTTTATGAGGTGAATAGAGTAAAGGAAAAGACGGTTTTCCATTACTGGATACCATTAAATAATATTGTATTAGTCCGTTCTCACACTTCTATAAAGAACTGCCTGAGACTGGGTAATTTATAAAGAAAACTGGTTTAATTAACTTACAGTTCCATATGGCTGGGGAGGCAGGAAAATTACAATCACAGTAGAAGATGAAGAGGAAGTAAGTACATCTTATCATGGCAAAATGGGAGGTGGGGGGAAGTGCCACACTTTTAAAACATCAGATCTCCTGAGAACTCAGTCACTATCAGGAGAACAGCAGGGGAGAAACCACCCACCAGGAGTCAACCCCCTCCCACCAGGTCTCTCCCTCAACACATAGGGATTACAATTGGAGAGGAGATTTGAGTGGGGACACAGAGACAAATCATATCATGTATTTAAAAAAAGAAAATAGGCATCTCAGGAATCTGTGTCCTCATATTTTTGTTTTTAAAGAATTTCTATACAAAGTGAGATGAAGTCCTATAAATTCAAAACCATAGTAACTGTTCCCCAATAGTGAGCACAGGCATTAAAAACAATTTATTGTTGACAAAATATTATACCTTACTTTAAAGTCCAACTGTAATGGAAATTCTTCTAGTATGTATTGTTCATTTAGGTTCTATTCTGATTTTCCTTGGATAACCATTCATGTTAGGGATATGATTATTTGCTGTAAAATTTGACTTAGAAATTATTTTTAAAAACAGGGCTTTAACCATTATCGTGACAGATTTAAACACTATTTTAACAAATTAAAATTTCCTTGCAGTTGTTGTTACTGCATTTTGGAAGCCTAATGTTCTCCTTTTGCCTCTCTGCTCCACAGTCAGCTTCAGGGAGTATCCTGCAAGGCAACTCAAGATTATAAGAGCTTCTGCTGGAAGCTCACGTGGAGCAGTTTGGGTATATGCACTTTTTCTAAATAATTGCTGGGTGTAGCCAACCATGGTGACTCACACCTGTAATCCTAGTCCTTTGGGGGGCCAAGGCAGGTGGATCACTTGAGGTCAGTAATTGAAAGCCAGCCTGGCCAACATGGTGAAACCCCATCTCTACTAAAAATACAAAACAAAATTAGCCAGACATGGTGGCGGATGCCTGTAATCCCACCTACTTGGGAGGCTGAGACAGGAGAATCGCCTGAACCTGGGAGGCAGAGGTTGCAGTGAGCCGAGATCATGCCACTGCACTCTAAGCCTGGGTGACAGAGTGAGACCTCATCTCAAAAAAAAAAAAAAAAAAAAAAAAAAAAAATAGATAGGTGTAAGTGGTTCTGGATTGGCAATTAGCAATGTGATATTCACTATCTTACAAACCTTAAGTTAAGCAGAGGATGCTCTACAGAGCATTTTGCTCCTAGAAACAAGGCATGATAATTCAGATGGAAATTGCTTACTTATTCAGCGGACTCAGATAGGGACTATGAGAGTTAATACCATAATCATCCAAAAAGTAGGATATTACTATGCTGTTGTTAGAGATATGTTTCAACCCTCAAATATTAGTATTAGAAATGTTTGTTCCCCAGTGCTGCAAAGAAATAGCACTTGAACATAAATTTAATTCTCTCAGCAAGTCCATCTTTACTTTCTGCAGTAAGGGTGCCTTTCACAGATGGAACAATGGCAAGAGCACACTTGAACAGAGGAAAAGCCGACATATTTATTCCTTATGCATTTGGGTGGTCCTTACTGCTGTGTCCTGCACCCATTCGCTGGAGCTGGACCTCACAGTCTTAAACTGATATCCAATTTGCTAACAGTCTAAAACTTTCCTAAATAGATAAGTGCAAAGGAGAACAAAGAAGGAGAGGAAGTTGCTTATGAAAGGTGAGAGGAAGTTGCTTACGAAAGGCTTAAGGAGGCAATAACATTTCCAAATAAGGAAGGCGCATACACTATGAGCTAAGACTTAACTGGAACCGTCCAGACATGCCTGAGTAAGCCACAGCAACTAACTGGGCTAAAGTCTAAGAACTAATGGTTGATAGGAGGCTTTAGAGTAAGAAGCTATTATTTCTAGTGTCTAGTATTTTATTTTTAAACCAAGATGAGCTTTGAAGAGGAACTTTTCTACTATCTACAATTAGCCAAATTTTTATGGTGACAATCAAAATAAGAATTGAAAAATGATATTTCTTGCTGGTATTAATATTACAATGAAAAATAAACTTGCACCTGCTCTCCTTTGAGTGTTTCATTCTGTTAGTGCTGAAATTGCATTGCCATAATGGGTTATATTTAATATATGGACCTTTATAAGACTGTGTCTTAACCCTGCAAATAATGAATAGTGGATAAAGTAGACGAAAAGAACTGAAAGTAATGTGAAGCTAGCTTATGCCAGGTCCTGCACCAATGCAGTGAATGGGGCTAAAATTCTAAGCCAGGTGTATTGGACTAAAAACTACACACCCCATACCATCTCTGTGAAGACAGGGGATTTGTGTAAAACATGTTTCAATTTTATAACTAAGAAAACTTAGAAAGTGTCACAGAAAAGACTAACATATTAGTGAAAATTGTAACTCTAGACTACAGGTTACTTAGAATAAAAGAAGATGTATTGAGTTTAACTGAGATTAAGAGCTTTTAATTATGTAAAATGGAATTCTGAATTGTAAGGATCGGGTGACATATTGACTCACATCATTTTACCAGCAGAGCAAAGACCAGAACTCAGAAATGCAAGATAAATGAAATCTGATGGAAATGTTAATATAACTGAAGCAGAGATGGGATAATAGGACTTTAAGAAGTATTTAACTACCATTTTTATATTTAATATTATTATGCCAAAATGGCACCCATAGAGTATCATTTATAAGCTAGTTCATAGACTTTTTTCTTCACTATTATTTATATTTAAATACAGGTTTTGAAAAAGGGATTACTTGTCTGTAAACTGAACATATTCTATTACTGATTTACATGCTCTCAGAAAATCAATTTTATTTGAATGACAAATACTATAAACTGCTCTGACCTAAAGGTCAGATATTAAAGAGTGTTGTAAAGTATATTTAGCAGCGACCTAAGTTTTTCATCCTGATATATCGGGAAAATTCAAATATCATTGGAAATATAAGAGTGCTGGATAAAAACTAATTTTAATAGTATGTGTCAGAAAAAAACAATATGGATTTTTATATTTAAACTAGCTATAGAAATTTTCTCTCCTAAATATGAAACATAATTTGTACCTCAACATTAAGTTAGATTTGTTTTGGAAAATATATGGATGATCAATATTAGAGAAGTGAATTAAAATGTGTTAAGATGAAATTTGACCTAGTTTACACTTATATTATTCCCAAGCATAAGGAATTACACACATAAAAATAACTATTTCATCAAATAATTTAGGTATGTAAATCACTGATGTATATAAGCTAGAAAACTTCAGTAAACTCTCCTTTGAAATAATGTTTTCATGAAGATGGGGTTTCCTAAGGGCTCCAGAAAAATTTGATGCAGTGTAACCCAAAGTTACCCTAGCATCCTATTTGTTTGCACCTGCATGGGAAAGTCCTTCCTGCTATAACACTGGGGTGTGGAATATGTAAAGTGACTAATTACTCAAAACCATGCAAATTAGCATGCCATTTTTATGCTCTGTTTAGAAAAAAAAAGACACTGAGAAACAAACACCAATTGGGAAGTCATATTCTGTATTGTGACGACTTACGTATTCCTATCCTCTCCTATCCCATGCTCCCAACTCAGGAACACTTAGTGGAATGCAATGCTAACTATGGGGTTGACAAGATTAAATGATTGAAATTGCCATGGTGGACCCAATAAAAATCATCCCGGTGGGAAAAATGGGAAGACATTTCCATCAATGGAATAAATTGAGAGCCAAACTCCTTGAAGAACTAAAAATTCCACATTTATTTTAAAGTCACTTGTAACTAACCATTTAGCATGTCTGAATAGCACCTAGATTAACTACTTTTGCAAATAAGAAGCAATTCAAATTTTTTCTTTTCTGCAAGGAAATTGTTTATTTCACATTACAAGCCTTTCACCTGCAAAATTTCATTTCAAAATTACTTGTTGATGCATGAGAGAACAAAGGAAAAAAATAAAGATTTTTAAGTGAATGTATTAACTTTTATATTCTTCCAATTTTGGGACCTAGGACTAATTTATTTGCTTACTGCCAATTTGAAACAAAGAAATTTCTCCTCTCTCCTGTGAAAGTCTATCATAATAATTCAGATTCTATGGAGAAACATATTAACTCTTTCATCACACAAAATTGATATTTAACTCACTGTTATAAAAAACATTTACCTGCCCAAATAAATTTTTAACATCTATCACAAGTGACAGATGTTAAAATAAAAACCAAGAAATTATGAATTGTTGATAATAATAATTTAATTAAATCTTAAAGCAAAATAAGAGATCTCTTTTTGACTACTATTTTACCTCTCTCTCTCTACATATATATATATATGTATATATATATGCTCTTTTTCAGTAACAACAGTTAAACAGCTCTCTGTGATTTGTTCCTCTGGATGACATCATTTAAAATATGCTCTTTTAGGATGTTTATTTTTATAAATATTTTTTATTTTTATAGTTCAATGGCATTATTCCCAGTATCCTTTGAAAAAGCCCAACAAGCAGTGAAAAGAATTAGACTTTAAAGTAACCTATTGCAATGTGGAAGGCAGGGTATCAGTTAGAATGGTATATATTTGGACAGTCATAACTGTGATATTAAAGAGACAGGCCATGCCCGACCTGTTGTTGATATAACCATAGGCTGGCAACATATTCCTTAAGAGCCTCACAACCTTACATCAGTCAAGATTCATGGAGGACAGATGTTTTCCATCAGAGTGATAGTATTTTCACACTGTTTTCATTAAACTGTCATTTTTTAAACTACTTCAATTTCAGGCCTCTTTTATCGCTTTGTTAGTTTTAATGTATCTATCTTTACCTTGGATGACAGGGAGGTGGCTCTGACTTTAATTGTGTGTATACTTGCCAAAAATTGAACTACACACACTTACAGTAATCCTTTCTGGAACTGTACCTAATGGTGAAGTGAAAACAATATTGGAACCAGCAGCAGCTTAAAGATGACCAGTTATTCATGGCATGAAGACTGAGAAATATTATGTATGTATTAAAATGTTTTGAAGTGAAACATTTATGCAACCCACTTTGAAAGAATCAATAGCTTTGATATATTAGTGAAGTTGAAAATATTGTTCATTTAACACAAAATGGATCTGAGAGAGAAATAAAATAGATATTCCAAACCAACATCTATCTGGCAAACTCAGAAAACACCCTCAGTGCAATTGAACTAAATGATTATTTCTAAAAGTTCCTCTTTAATGCACAAGTTTGAAGTATTTATTGTATTTCATGTTGTTGGCAATCATTACTTGAGTTTTCTCATTTAGATGTTTCTCTTTTATCTTATTTATTGTTTGCATGACTTGTGAGGTACAACCTATAGGACTTTAGTTTACATATTGGCTTAAAGAGGAGAATTTATCCCTGAGCCAATCATTTGAGAATGGTGGCAGTGTCATACATATGTAAAAGAAGCAGTTGATGGTAGACCCTCTACCACATCAGCTCCTCCTAATTTTGCTTTGGTTTTTCTCACACTCTTGTGAAACTACATCAAAAATACAATTTCTGAGAAGCTTGTTTTAAATGAAACAGTGATCTCCTGAATTTGTGATTTGATGTACATATTTTACAAAACCATAAAAAAATAAAAATTGCGAGAAGACTATATTTAAATGTTGAAAGTCTACATTTTGAGTTCCTTAAATTAATATAAAGATATTAAATTACACCTTTATCTCCGTGAGGAGCCATTATCCAGAATGTTTTTTTCCACTGACAACATTCTTTGCAAATCACACTTTTGACTTATCACAATTATAAGAGTCGTTAATATAGTTTCTGATCTTTTTGAAATAAATTTGAATTCTATTAAAATAAACAAATAGTCAAATAGAGGTCAGTTAGATATTATCACAATATGAATCAGTCTCTTGAATTGAAATTCATTTTCCAGGTTATATTTTGATTGTGCTGAATGTTTGCTTACGAAAGCAGACACAACTTTGTGATTCTTGTGGATTTACTTCATAAGTATGCATTAAACAAATAATCAAGAAGTTATCTCTCTACAAAAGATGCATTACCTTTCACACTTACTAATGCACACCCTATAATATGAAGTTTAATTACCCAGCTCAAAAATTCACAAAGCTAGTAAAAGAAAGACAATGGACAATCACAGTCTAAGTAGAGACACAAGGCACAGATATATTTCATTAATAAAATTAATTTAGAATTATGATTAAATAGATTAGTTACTAGTTTACACTATAATTTCATGTAACTAAATGATTATGGTTTATCACCAAGTATCTAATAAAGAGCTTCTTCCTCCATTTGTGGCATATATTGTACAATTTCACACATACAAAATGGACTGCCAAGTTACAAGAACCATTGATACTTGTTTTAATTATGAGCAGGAAACTTTCATGCAAAACAGTGAAAAAAATCTGCACTTTCACACAATATTAATTATTAAAATCATTTAGAATTGTATACGACTAATATCCTAGAAGGATACAAAGATTCTCCTGTATGCTCTGTCTAAACTTAAAACCATTTATTGGTATCTGAATTTGAACATAAGAGTGAAAAAAAAACTGACTTATATAGTTCCTTCACTTATTAAGAAACATTTATTGAATGTCTATTATGTATCAATCTTGATGCTAGATGCTCGGAAATGTAATAAGGAATTGAAAGGAAGATATAATGTCTGTCTTCATAGATTTTACTGTCTGGGGCTCTACAGAAAATTTCTGAAGATGATCAAGACTTGAAAACCTTTTGGTTATATATATAATTTTATTATTCCCTTATATTTATTTTAAGTTTTTGTGCATTATTATTCCTACATTTTAAAATTTTGATTTTATGCAATTTTTCATACATACTTATGTCCTAGAACATAAATTATATCATCACTTGTGTTATATTTGAACCCATTAAATAAAATATAGTATTTGGATTTGCATATTATCAAATATTTTATGCCAAAACTGAGCTATTCTAAAATAATAGATTTAAAGAATAAGGCTCTATTCTACGTGTTTTCTAGTTGCACATTAATTTAATTTGATATTGCCCATTAAGATATAGAGGTAATTTAATTTTCATCAGCTACTACTGTTTTGAAATTTTATGTATGATTCAAATAAAGGAGGATTATATTTTTTATTACTCAATATTAAATTTATTTTTTATCATATAAATTGACGTCAGCATTTTATTTTCTCTTTATTATGTTAATCGTCACTCATGAATATGAAGAATAAATACAGATATTAACATAAAATGATTTATACTATATTTTGACAATAATAAACATTACAAAAGAAAAAGATAATGATTGTAGATGCGGGAAACTAGTGGTTAACAATTTCTCACAGAAACAAAACATGAAATATATTTAGATAGTATTTTTATATATTTTAAACATCAATAAATGAGGAAAAAATTTATTTTTTTCTTTCCTTACTTTTAACTGAATGCAGATATTGTACTTGACTTTTCAAATAAAAACTAGAAGTACATAAGGATACTGTAAAGAGCAACATAGACTAAAGAGTCTAGCAATTAATTTCTATTTTTTATACATTTTCATTTCCTTGTTAGGACAACTATCTATACTTTCACTGTTACAGCTACAATAAATAGCTGTAAAAAAATGGAAATTTGTATCACTGAGCTCTTAGTTCCACTGAATTATCACAAGCTAAATTTTTGATGTAGTAAAATAAATGACATAAAATTGATGGATAAATGTTCATTTCCTTCACATAAAAAAATGTGAGCTAATATTTCACTATCTTATTCAATCTACTTAATATTTTGATATTACACGTTGTGAGTTGAGTATAAATAATTTATCAGAATAAAGTTTAACTTTCTTCTTTCAGTTATAATAAGCTGGAAACTAAGCATTAGTTTAAGTAATTTTCTTAAAATAGTTGACATGAATAATTTAGTTTACCTAATCTTTCACTACCTCATACTGTGTGTCTGGCATTATGTGGGATTTTCACTTAGGTAAAAATTGTTTAAAAGTACTTACAACGTGGAACATAATTATTTTTCTATTTTTATACCAATATATTATATGGCTCACATCTGGTGTCAGTTATATTTAACCATACATTTACACTAGTCACATATAAATATAGGTTTTTAACATACATGAACAAATTAAATCAGACATACTTAATAACTTCAAATCCCTTGAAAATATTTTTAGGCAATATATTATAAAAGAAATCCCAAAATTTACTTCACTAAAAATTAAACCTAGAAGAAGAAATATTTCAAGAGTACCCCTCAATTATTTCACTGGAAGAGAAAATTTGAAATATAAGCCAAATACACACTACATCAAATGTATTTATATTTTCAGTACCTTTTGGAACTTACCCCATTTCAAAATTTTAAGTCGCTGTGATAAGCTTTTTGAAAAGCACTCAAAAATAATGCATGTGAGAAAATATTGTCCATAACTCGTTGCATTATTAAATTTCCTTGTATCTTCAGCAATCAAAACTAAGGAATTCAACATTTCTGTCTCTTTCTTACTCTCATTCTCAAGAAATTAGAGTAATTCTTCTCATCTTAAATCTACTGATTTAGTAGTTTTTTTTTTTTTTTTTTTTTTTTTTTTTTTTTTTTTTTTTTTACCATTGCCTCCTATCATAGTCTATCTGAAAAAATTATGCATTTAGAAATCTGTTTAGAAAATATGATAAATGTACTTTGTTGCCATATTCAAGTTTGTAGTTTTGAACCTTGTGTATGCTGACAAATAGAAAATGTGCATACATTTAAATAAAATGTTTTAAACATTTTAGAATTTCTGCATTTATTCTTAATAGATAAGGTTCATTCTCCATATTGTATGGATATATACAGTGCACATGTAAGTTACATTGCATACTAGACAGTATCTTCATTAATCAGAACATATTCTGCAATCAGAAGCACTGAAACAGCTACTTCAGAGACAAAACCTCTAGGCTAAAACTAACTTAACATTTGGTTATATTAATAGTACAGAATACAGTTTAATGCTTCTTTTCTTCTATTTTAAAACAAGATTTCATATGCTATTGCTCTTAGACTCAAATACATGTCAGAAAGATCCTGATCCCAGATATTATGCTAATCTGAGATTCTTATTCCCTCTATGTTATAAATTATGTTCCCTACCCCTGATTGCCTGACAGGTCACCTGAAAAATCCACTAATAAACTGGATGGAATTGAAAAATTGCATATTCAAATCACATAGAATACTCACAATTTCAACGAAGTTTTAAATATGAGAATAGAATTTCTAAAAGTAGATTGCCAGTCTAGTATAACTAGCATAGATATAATCTGTAGAACTTGGTTGCACTTGGCAAAATGAAAAGAGAATAAGCTTTGAGAGTGAGGCATGATTTCCAACATGGTTGCATTCTAGTTTGACAATCAGCAAGTTACTTATTACTTCTTAGCCACAATTCTCATCTGAAGTTGGAATCATAAAATCTACTTCTCTTAATGGTCATAGTTGAAATGCCTCTTTTTTGGAATAATAAGTGCCATGTGGTGCTGAGAAGAATGTATATTCTGTTGATTTGGGGTGGAGAGTTCTTTAGATGTCTATTAGGTCCGCTTGGTGCAGAGATGAGTTCAATTTCTGGATATCCTTGTTAACTTTCTGTCTCGTTGATCTGTCTAATGTTGACAGTGGGGTGTTGAAGATTGTATATTTAGAAAACCCCATCATCTCAGCCCAAAATCTCCTTAAGCTGATAAGCAGCTTCAGCAAAGTCTCAGGATACAAAATTAATGTGCAAAAATCACAAGCATTCTTATACACCAGTAACAGACAGAGAGCCAAATTATGAATGAACTTCCATTCACAATTGCTTCAAAGAGAATCAAATACCTAGGAATCCAACTTACAAGGGATGTAAAGGACCTCTTCAAGGAGAACTACAAACCACTGCTCAGTGAAATAAAAGAGGACACAAACAAATGGAAGAACATACCATGCTCATGGATAGGAAGACTCAATATCGTGAAAATGGCCATACTGCCCAAGGTAATTTATAGATTCAGTGCCATCCCCATCAAGCTAACAATGAGTTTTTTCACAGAGTTGGAAAAAACTGCTTTAAAGTTCATATGGAACCAAAAAAGAGCCCACATTTCCAAGACAATCCTAAGTCAAAAGAACAAAGCTGGAGGCATCACGCTACCTGACTTCAAACTATACTACAAGGCTACAGTAACCAAAACAGCATGGTACTTGTACCAAAACAGAGATATAGACCAATGGAACAGAACAGAGTCCTCAGAAATAATACCACACATCTACAGCCATCTGATCTTTGACAAAGCTGAGAAAAACAAGAAATGGGGAAAGGATTCCCTATTTAATAAATGGTGCTGGGAAAATTGACTAGCCATAAGTAGAAAGCTGAAATTGGATCCTTTTCTTACTCCTTATACGAAAATTAATTCAAGATGGATTAGAGACTTAAATGTTAGACCTAATACCATAAAAACCCTAGAAGAAAACCTAGGTAATACCATTCAGGACATAGGCATGGGCAAGGACTTCATGTCTAAAACACCAAAAGCAATGGCAACAAAAGCCAAAATTGACAAATGGGATCTAATTAAACTAAAGAGCTTCTGCACAGCAAAAGAAACTACCATCAGAGTGAACATGTAACCTACAGAATGGGAGAAAATTTTTACAATCTACTCATCTGGCAAAGGGGTATTATCCAGAACCTACAAAGAACTCAAACAAATTTACAAGAAAAAAGCAACCCCGTCAAAAAGTGGGCAAGGGATATAAACAGACATTTCTCAAAAGAAGACATGCATACAGCCAACAGACACATGAAAAAATGCTCGTCATCACTGGCCATCAGAGAAATGCAAATCAAAACCACAATGAGATACCATCTCACACCAGTTAGAATGGCAATCATTAAAAAGTCAGGAAACAACAGGTGCTGGAGAGGATGTGGAGAAATAGGAACACTTTTACACTGTTGGTGGGATTGTAAACTAGTTCAATCATTATGGAAAACAGTATGGTGATTCCTCAAGGATCTAGACGTAGAAGTAGCATATGACCCAGCCATCTCATTACTGGGTATATACCCAAAGGATTATAAATCATGCTGCTATAAAGACACATGCACATGTATGTTCATTGCGGCACTATTCACAATAGCAAAGACTTGGAATCAACCCAAATGTCCATCAGTGACAGACTGGATTAAGAAAATGTGGCACATATACACCATGGAATACTATGCAGCCATAAGAAAAGGATGAGTTTGTGTCCTTTGTAGGGACATGGATGCAGCTGGAAACTATCATTCTCAGCAAAATATCGCAAGAACAGAAAACCAAACACCGCATGTTGTCACTCATAGGTGGGAACTGAACAATGAGATCACTTGGACTCGGGAAGGGGAACATCATACACCGGGGCCTATTATGGGGAGGGGGGAGGGGGGAGGGATTGCATTGGGAGTTATACCTGATGTAAATGATGAGTTGATGGGTGCTGACAAGTTGAAGGGTGCAGCACACCAACATGGCACAGGTATACATATGTAACAAACCTGCATGTTATGCACATGTACCCTAGAACTTAAAGTATAATAATAATAATAAAATAAATTTTAAAATAAAATAAAATATAATAATAAAAAAAGATTAAAAAAAGAAATACTTCTGGCACATTTGAGACTTTGGATAAATGCTAGCCCCCTCAATTATTTTTCATTTATTTTATTTTATTTTTTGAGACAGAGTGTCACTCTGTTGCCCAGACTGGAGTGCAATGGTGCGATTTCAGCTCACTGCAACCCCTGCCTCCTGGGTTCAAGAGATTCTCGTGCCTCAGCCTCATGAGTAGTTGGGATTACAGGTGTGCACCACCACACCCAGCTAATTTTTGTGTTTTTTATAGACACGGGTTTCAGCATGTTGGCCAGGCTTGTCTAACTCCTGAGCTAAGGTGATCCGCCCACCTCAGCCTCCCAAAGTGCTGGGATTACAGGTGTGAGCCCAGCCTAGACCCCCTAAATTATTTGATAAAGCTCGGAATTATGACATCTGCAAATGGATTCAAAATATATGATAGAAAAAGTAACAGTCTGACAAATAATTTATTTTTCAGATTAAAAGTCTCTGTCTCTACACAACACTGTCTACATTTTCATTAGTTGAATATAGTAAGTTACCAAGAATATTATAGCAAATATCCATAGACCAAGCATTAGTAAGCATTAACATTTTGTGACTTGCCTTCACATTTTCTAAATAAAATAAATACAACTTTCTAAATAACCTTATTATAATCCCTAGACCTGTCCCTCCTCTTCTCAGGAGGAGAACTATCATCATAATTAGGTATTTATCTTTCAATATATGATTTCTCATATTCACTACATACATAAGCATCAAATGTTTTAGTATTACTTTGCCTGTTTTAACCATTTTACATAAATGTTATCTAACTCCCATACCTTTCCATTTATTTATCTTAGTTTTTTTAGTATTTCATCTTGATAGAAGCTAATATTTACTATACACTTCTAGGTGTTAATCGCTGTATTCAGTACTTCCTATGTATTAATTCACTATGCTCTCACAAAAACCCTCTGGGAGAGACTTCTATTATTTTCGTATCATATTGTATATTATGTTTATATTTTTATAATATTGTTATTTTTCAGATGATGAAAATGGAGCACAGAGAAGTTAATTAACTTATCTGCACTGCATAAGTAGTAAGTGGTAGAACTGGAATTTGAATCCAGGCTACAGGGATGAAGAGTCTGCACATTAATTTACATGATCCTGTGCTCAAAATCAAAGACTAGACCATATGTTTGTATTTATTTTCCAAGTGATAGACAAATCAGCTGTTTCCAATTTTTCACCCTTGCAAGCAATGCTGGAATTAGTTCCCTTGAATATTCGTCTGGTTCTCATACAAGAGATCCTTCAGGGCAGAGGCTTGGCTGGTAATTTTGGAATTTCAGGATAAGCATATATTTATCAGTGGTCTATGTTGGTCAAACCTTTCTACTTCTAACATGCTGAGGCTCAAGAAGATCAAGGTATAATTGTCAATATTTTCTCTAGTTAAAAGCCCCTGAGGATTAAACTATGCTCTATGCCAGGACCCTACAACAGAAGAAAAATCTATGCATATTTAAAAGAGACTGGTAATATCCTAATAAGGAGTCGCTAGATAGGATATAAGGTGCCCAGTTAAATTAGAATTAGTGATGAACAATAAAGATTTTGAAAGGGGTTTACTGTAATTAAAGTTATTTTTCATCTGAAATTCAAATTTAGCTCACTGTCCTTTATTTTTATTGGTTAATTTTGTCAACCCTACTAATAAGCCATCTACTGGATGGCTAATAAAACAACCGCTGTTATTTAGCAGGAGGCATATTGAGAGGGTGTCATTGATACAATGGCACACAATCCAGCTGCTTATCATAAGACAGTGCAGTCACTTCTCTGTCTTCCATAACTTACGGATTACTCAAATGAATGTAGACAAAGGATGCATGTATTTTACCCAATTTTATTTTATTAAAAAAAAGGTTATCAGAAACCTTTCCACTATTGTCTATTAGCTGTTACAATGCCTTTCTAAACTCAGGATATCTTGTGTCATGTCCCCACCACCACCTGGCCCTGCCCATAGTGATACATTCAGGTACATTTTTGGTAACATTTTATTCCTGAGGACATAACTACAAGGATCATTGCCATCTGCCAACCTTCTAAGTTTTGTCTCTTCAACTCCATGCCCACATTCATTTCCTTTCTATTCTGTGCCTTCAAAATGCAGTCTGGTAGAAGAAAATTGCGTGGCAGGAACAAAAGGCACTGGCAGTAAGATAAAGTGATGACACATTCAATAGTGAGAAATGTGCATGTGGGAAAACCCTATGTAATCCACCCAACACTTTATTTTATAATTTTTTTGAAAGAACTTAATCCTAATTGAATCATCCTGCCTAGGAAATGAGACTCAGCATACGCAGGAACAAACGACAGCTAGTGGGTCTTAGGTATTGCAGCTGCCAAAGACAAAATTTCTACTGCTGGCCATATTCATTTCACCAATTAAGTGCTACTTGAACTAAGTGCACTTTCTTAGGTGAAAGAAATTTTGATCCTTTTCTTATTTTTCCATTATGGAACTTTGGCATTTCAATTGGCATATCCTACCACATTGTGCTGAAGGATTTTGCAAAGAATATAGAGCGATGCTTTTGTTTATAAAATAAACCATCAGTTTGAACTGAGATTTTTGTTTGTTTTTTAAAGGAAGTCAAGTTGATTACTTGGCATAGCCCTTCATCACAGATACTACTGAAAGAAAAAACCACGAGAATGTGAAAAAAACAGAAGGACATTGAAGCCCGTGGGGAAATAATGAAGTATAAGTGCTTCAGAGAGCAGCAAGAAATGGAATAATATTTCTTCTGTGAGGACCTCAGTAATAACAACCCATGAGTGATGGGACTTATTGCAAATGGCAAGAGTGCTGTGGGAGAAAAAATAAAAAATACTACACTGTGAAGGATATTGTTTCACATGCCCTATGTGCTTCTCTTCCTTCACATATCATTTGAGCTCCCCTTTTCATTATTCCTCTTTCCAAATAACAATAAATATTAATGGAGGACCAAATATATGCCAAGAATTAAAAGACATAGGGTTGGAAAGCCATGGCATCTCATTTTAGAAAGACCCAAATTTATTGTAAAGACAAATGATAAGAGTAATTGCACAACAAATAGAGAAGCACCAACAATGTTGATATGTAAAAGAAAGAGGGAAGTAATTCTAGCCATGGTTGGCTACAGAAATATTCACATGGGAAATGACATTTGTGTATCTTGTAATGGAGAAGTAGGATTTTTTCAGGCATATGGGGAAAGAAAATTTCAACTAAACAGGTCAGCCAAAACATTATCAATATTACAAATAATCTGATTATTAAGAGGATTTTCTGCTTATAATGCTGACACTGGAAAAATATGCATACTGAAACTGGAAAAGTATGCCTAATGTGGCAAACCTGAGTTCTGAGTAGCATTATAGCACTTACTTTATATACATAAAACTTATGAATGTTTTATGAATATCGGGAAGAAAAAGCAAATGAGTGTGTAAGAAAGGAATGCAACAGGATTCAGTGTGTGTTTTGGTGACACTGTGAAGAATGGGTAAGAAAAAAAAGCTAGAGATAATTACATAAATTAGGAGACTGTTATAATTATCTAGATGAAAGCTCAAACAAGCTGTGGCAACACAGAGAGAGAAGGGAAGGTAAATTAGGAAGTAAAATTGATAGGATTTGTTGATGGACTGGGTAAGGCAGGAGAGGCAATCAAGATGGAGACCACTCTAAGATCTTGCTCTTGCATAAATGATTATAGTTGGCCCTCTGTATTGAAGGGTTGCAAATAGGTGGATTCAACCAATTGCAGATCAAAAACATTTAGGAAAAAAATTCTATCCGTACAAACATGCACAGAAGTTTTTGGATCAGCATTCCTGAAGCAAGTATTGTAACTATTTATATACCATTTACATTGGATTAGGTATTATAAATAATTCAAGGGTGATTTACAATATATGGGAGGATGTGCATAGATTATATGCAAATTCTATGACATTTTATGTCAAGGACTTGAACATTAGCAAATTTTGGTATTGACAGGAGGTCCTGGAAACAGTGCCCCAGATACCAAGGAACAACTGTATATTGATTCCTTAGAAAGAGACTTCTGCTGATGGAAGAGGAAGATTAAGGTTAAATTTTGAATCTAGAAGTAAACATGATTTACATCTATCCTTGACTCAGCATGTTTACCACAAATTTAGCATCATACCTTTCATAAAATAATAAAATATACTATTAATATGATTAGGAAGTCAGTAAGTTACATGTATTATATACACTTTTTAAAGTATCTATAATTATAACCTATAAATTACAATTTATAGTTTTAAGGTCTGGATAGCCTAAATTTAAAAAAATAGTTTTAGATAACAGTTACTAGACCTTCATAGCTGATTAACAGTCTGTATTCTACCAGCTTTTTAGTTCTGAATATAATTCAATAGAGTGGAACATTTAGGGGACAGAATGGATTCTGTCCTTGAATGACCTTTTAGCTTTATTAATCCCTGAGAACAACAGATGTTTATAAAGTTTCAAGTCAATTTCAATTAATCAATTGTTAAAGAAAGATAACTTTAATTATGCAAAAATCCTAGCCTGTTTGAATACTTATTCATGCAATTTTATATTTAGATGAGCATAATAATAATTGAGATTTTAATTGAAATTTATAATAAAGTGCTTTCACAAAAATAATTTACTTTAAAATCATTTAGTTTAATCTCATATAATCCTGAAAGTATTATTATAAATCTGTTTTGTAGAAGAATAAAAATTAAAAATATGTTAATCTCAGAAAGGAGACTCCATTATATCAAAAGTGGTGCTGCATTAGGTGGCGGAATTAGGGCACAAACAAAATTTTCTGGCTCGGATCCAGTCAATAAGTACATAATAGCAGTCTAAGACAATTTTGAAATTATATTTATTGAAATACTATGTTGTGTCCTCTTGTACTTCCTTTCAAAAAGGGAGGGTTTTTTTTTCTCTTTTTTACATAAGAAGATGAGATGTAAACAACTATACAAAAAAAGTAATCTGAGAATTACATAATTAAACGGATTGGATGGATTAGAAAATAGAGTCATAAGAAAACACATTTCTTAGGAAGGGTATGAGATCAGAGAAGGCATGGGAGTGGGAATGGGAATGGCATTTAAAAAGTAATTTCAACTCTGGTATGATTTTATAAATGAAAAATAATAAAGACATTTCTGGCAGAATAAAATAGGATAAAAGCCAGAAAGTGGATCATAAAAAGGAACAGAAAATATGGCTCAGATATATGTTATAGATTTTTATTAATGAGAGACTGGAAATACACTCTGTGGTCATATTGCAGAGAGTTTAATTTCAGGCTAAGGTGTGACTAAATTTTAAAAAGAGCTAGATTTTTTCTTTGTTATATATTTTTTACAAACAGAATTAGTTTTTTCTCCAAACAATAACTTATTTGGAACCCTAAAGTATAAGACTATAAGACACATTAAATTAGTGAAACCTAGGTTGAAGTTGGAGCAAGGAGGTAGTGTAGATCTGTACTTATAATGATAATAACGATCACATTAAAATAAGAACTTTCATACTACAAAATTCCTACAAAGTAAATATGCTCTGATCAAAATAAAAATACAAAATAATTGCAGCAAATATGACAGACATGAACTACCTATGTAACATAGAAATGTAATGTACTTATGAGAAAAGCACAACTGCCCGTAACATAAATGTACCAAAGACACAGAATGGAATTCACACACAACCTGTACATTCATAAAATAGTATTCAGTATAATTAATGAAATTCAAATTAGAACCATTTTAGAATAATTTTTTCTATCAGATTAACAACTATTAAAATTTTACAAAGCACCAAATTAACAAAAACATGAGGAAATAGGCATTCTTACGCACCACAGGTAAAAGAGAATAAGTCTCCTCGGCTTTTGAAAGGGCAAATGGGCAATTCGTTAAATTTAAAAAGCATATGATCTTTGACTCAGTAATTTTTCTTTAAATAATTTATTACATATACATTATTATGTCACTGGGTGCAAAGACATAGGTATATGTATAATCATTACAGCATGGTTTACAACAGTAAAATCCTAGAAACAGTGTACTTGTCTAACTATAGAAATCTTGTTTGTTTGTTTAATTGTATATATCAAACAAATGAAATGGAATGCTGTTTTTAAAAAGTTAAACTTGCAAGCGTTTTGTTTTGGAAAATTCTCAATGGTAAACCTAAGTAAAAACAAGAAAATTGGAGCACAGGGCAATATATTCTCACATTTAATTTTGTAGTTATTATTTCATAAAGAAAATAAAAACTGATACTGCAGTTACTATTTCCATATGTTACCATCAGTACATGTTGAACTTTTATCAACTTATATATCACCTTTATGATATAAAGAAATAACTAGTTTTCATAAAAATGAATAGATAAAGCAGAATGAATCAACAAGCTATGAAGAATACTAGCCCTTTTAAACTAAGTAAAAATGCAATTGAAATGCAGGTGAACTTACTTCAGAGTAAAATCAAAGAAAATCTACACTCATACCCAGGACCTGTGGATCAAAATCTAGAGTTCTGCTACTAAAAGCTTCCAGAGGGAGTGGGGAGGGGAAGAGGCAGGCTGTGCGAAGTGGGGAAACATGGAAAGCAAAAACCCCAAGAGATGTTTGTCCAGTTTGTTTTGTCTTTTTCTGTTTGTTCTATTTTCTTTTTTGTTTTTTAGATTCCAAATAGCATTGATTATAGGAAGTCACCAAACATGGAGAAAGGCGGGTGCAGCATCCAGGATGGTTCCCCATCTTGTTAAATAAATCCATACATGGCCGGGCGCGATGGCTCACGCCTGTAATCCCAACACTTTGGGAGACTGAGGCGGGCGGATCACAAGGTCAGGGGATCGAGACCATCCTGGCTAACACGGTGAAACCCTGTCTCTACTAAAAAATACAAAAAAATTAGCCAGGCATGGTGGCGGGCGCCTGTAGTCCCAGCTACTTGGGAGGCTGAGGCAGGAGAATGGCACGAATCCGGGAGGCGGAGCTTGCAGCGAGTCGAGATCGCGCCACTGCACTCCAGGGTGGGCGACAGAGCAAGACTCCGTCTCAAAAAACTAAATCAATAAAATAAAATAAATCCATTCATTTTAGCTTTGGGCCCTTGAAATCTTCCTGGAAAGTAGAACTGAAATAGTTCCTTTGCCTGTGAATTCACATATACCGTGAAGTCCCCTTCAGCCCAACTAGAATATTTGTTAAGAATTCCATGTGTCCCAGTAATAATTTCCACTCATCAAGGGCTTACTAATAACGCCATACTTCAGTGAATACCTGAATGTGGCCTCAGGCTGTCTATGCTGGAACAAAGCTATGAAAATTCTTCGTCTCCCTGTAAAATATTATCCACGAAAGGAAAGCTAGTTTTCTCTCTCTGTCTCTCTCTCTACCCCTCTTCTTTCTCTCTTGTATTCATTTTTGAAATGGGGGCTTTCAATAACCTGCTTCCTGTTGCTATCACTGCCTGGTTAGACAGGGTAAGTCATATAACAACTTTGTCCATCAGGAAACTCTGAATCAGTTCTCCAGAGCTTTTTCTGTCCTGAAGGCCACATAGTAAAGAAGAAAGAAACAGGAATGCATTGAATTGTGAACTTTAGCTTTCTCCTGGTAAAATGAATAGAAGGATATCCAACATTTGTTTCACGTACCAAATCAATTGCTATATATGAAATCAATTTATAAATATTAAGCATGAACCAAAGTAATATATAACTATTTGTCTCAGTAATAATAAGACTACCTACCAGGCACTAAGTGAGCACTCTGTAAATACTCAGCTTTATCCTTAGCTTTTTATTCACTTTTACAAATATTATGCCCATATTAGGCCTTTGCTTTATCCCCAATAGATATGATTTTTGCCTTTGCCTTTCCCAAATTTGCAATTTTTCTCTACAAAGTGCAATCTGCTCAGGGCAGCTAACTTGAGAAGAGTCATTATTAATAAGCAGAGGTTACACTCTTCCAGCAGGCAAATGTCACCCACAGCAGCTGAGGTCTGTTGTACAAGAACTGATTACCTACATTTATGTCTGAAGTTTCTTTACATGAAGCTATAGTTAGGTTTTTAATGGCTATATGCCAATGAAAAATCAAATTGATCAGTTCAGTGACCCTGGGAAAGTTTCCACTGGCATTCCTGTAAGTCAAAGGGGAGGGAAATGGAGATATGGACTTCAAATATTTGAAGAACCTCCGTCTACTACTGTGTGTCCCAGAAAGGAGGAGTAGGGTTAATGAATGAGAGTTAGACAACAGCCCATCATTGTCTACATCGTAAGAATATCAGATGATGGGTCTCACTGAGAAAGACACATAATTGTTAATTTTCTCCCATCCTAAAGTGTTCAAAATTGATCAATATTATCATGACTCAAAAAACACTTGAATTTTCTTGCAAAAGTGACACGGAGGCAATTGAATTCTAATTTGTTTTCAAGGTCCAAAAAACAAAGACCAAAAAACCCCAACACTTTTTATAGCACCATGGCAATTTAGCAAAAATTTTCAAGATTTAATGTCATGACCTCATTGTGCTAGAGTTCTCAAGGGCTACTAGCTTAACTAATCCACAAAACAAGATTGGTAAACCAGGAGAACTATTAATATCTAAGTTTTCCAGTACAAAAAAGAAAGCAACGTGTTTATTTTTAAGAGAATTGTGTTTACTATGGAACTAAACACATGATTTTTTCTTAGAAAATTTTAGGAAAATATATGAATTTAATTAATTTTGACAAGTTCACACTGTATTAACATGAAAAAAGCAGGATAAATTAGGAAAAAAGATAAAAGAAAAAGAAAATTCAAAGTTAGGCTATAAAAAGAGAAAATCGCAGATGGCAAAATCTAAAAAAGAAAGTGAAAGTAGAATTCTCAGGGGAAGCTGCCCTTTGGGCCAGCAAAGTTTTCAAACTGAGAATAGGCTCTAAAGTCTGAGTTTAATGTCTACCAGAGTCCAAAAGTTATGTTTTAGGTCTGCAAATGCTGGAGAGCTAGACTCAAGCTTCCTGCATGATACCCTTTGAAATGTTTCCATCTTACTGAAAATCCAGAGAAACATCAGGAAAGATTATATCTCTTTGAGCATTCTGAGCAGTGGGCATTTTGGGGCAGGGGGTGGGGAACACTTACAAGAAAGAAAAATGTTCACCTTGTGTTCAATGTGAGTGTATGGCCCACATTGATTCTACCTGAATGGTGTAGGAACTGAATCCCAACATGCAAAATTTATATTTAAATGACTCAGTGCTATTAACACAGGAAGACAACTTGAAAGAGATACAAATGGGAATCTATTCAATAAAAATAAATCTTCCAAGTTTTTTTTTTCTTATCTTCTCAAGCCTCAAACTTCCAGAGCCATGGCCCAAGTATGTGTCCTTGAGTATTCTATTTATACTTGATTCATCTCATAGTCTCTTCTATTTGGATAGGGGTGGAAATCACCTTGGTTTAAGAATGAATAATTTGTAAGCCTTTATATTCAACCATGGGATGTTGAGGTTATAAATAAGAGAAAACACCATGAGCACAATTAAGTACAAAGGAGGCAATATTTTATAAGGACATAAAAAATATTCATGAAACCCAAAGGCAGGGATATCGCTGACCCAGAAAAATGAATGAATGGATTAATTAAGTTTACAAGAAATCCAATAAGTTAAAATCCTCTCTATCCATCCAGTTATTTTTCTTTTTTTTTTTTCACTTTTTCTTTTTTTTTTTTTTTTTTTTGAGACCGAGTCTCACTCTGTCACCTAGACCTAGGCTAGAGTGCAGTGGCACAATTTCAGCTCACTGCAACCTCTGCCTCCCGGGTTCAAGCAATTTTTCTGCCTCACCCTCCCAAGTAGCTGGAACTACAGGCCTGCGCCACCAAGCCTGGCTAATTTTTGTATTTTCAGTAGAGACTGGGTTTCACCATGTTGGTCATATGTTCTCGAACTCCTGACCTCAGGTGATCCACCCGCCTCAGCCTCCCAAAGTGGTGGAATTACAGGCATGAGCCACCACACCTGGCCCCATCTGGTTACTTTTCTATATCTCTACTCTAATTCTCCTTTTTTCTCTGTATTTTTTTTTCTCAAACCAATTTACATAATAAAAACCTGGTTAAGAAAAAGATTATAAAGTTTTATATTACTTCTATTCAAAAGTTAAAGGTCGGAGATTCTGGGTTCAGTCTGGCAGTATACGCCGACTAAAGCCCCAGCATCTTCTGATTACAAGTAAAACTTTGGATAAAATACAATCAAAAATAAAATTATGAATGTAGGACCCTAGAAAGTAAACAACAATAAGTAACCTATGGAGGAGAGAGAAATATTGGAGAAGTGAAGAACAGGGGGTGTTTTCCGCTTTATTTATTTTTTCCTCTTGTGGCTTTGCTGTGAGTGTGATCCTTATTGGAGAATATCATGGAAACAGAGACTATGGAGATAAAACTTTGATAGAGACCCCATCTGTCTAGACATAGGAGTAATGAGGACTTTATGGGCCATAGAATGTACATAGTGCCAGAGGGAAAATGACTTTCAGGAGCATCCTCTATTTTGTGTATTAACCATCAGGCATTAACCACATATGTCCAGGAAAGACTCAAAACAAGGTAGCTAATGCTAAGAGTTCTGAATTCTTGTTTGAACCGCTCCCACAATTCTCAGACTAACACTTGACACATGCATGAGAAAGGCTCAAACCAGCATGGAAATGACTTCGAGAATGAAACTGAGATTTGAAACATTGCCTGTAGAAGGTGAACTACATCTTATCTTAATGATGCTGACTGGTTTCGGTTGAAATCCCTGATCCAAACCAAAGATCCTAGTAACCCAGAGTCATGTAATACCATTTCTATAATCCATTCACAATCCCACATTCTTCTTTTCTCTTTTCAGTTCAACTCTCCAATACCTTCTCTTCATCCTCACAGTCACTTTACAGCCTTGCTGAATAATTCACTGAGAAAATAGATAAAACCAGAAGAAAATTCCACAAGTCCCCAGAACATAACTACTTCACCACCCTACCTATGTCTATAGTCTGTCCATCTATTTAAGTTACACTCTTTGAAAAAGTTTATTAAACTTGTTACCAAAAATTCTTTCTCTTCAACATTTTCTTGAGGTAGGGACCACCAGATTTTTTATACAGTCTTTTACTCTACCCTATGAAAACTGTCTGGCCAAGGTCACCACTGACTTCCAACATTGATAAATATAATGTTAAATTCTGCCTACTACCTGAAGCATTTGATTGTACTGGCCATGTGCTTTTCCTCAAAGCACTTTCTTCACTTGGCATCCAGAACAAGAAATGGTATCTGGCTTTACTCTTTACTCCTGTGTTTCTGGATACTTCTCAATCACCCTTTCAGGTTCTTCCTCATATCCTCAACATCTATCTTTCGATCTCTCTCTCTCTCTTTTTCTGTTTACTCCCTTAGTAATCTCATCCAATCTTACAGATGTAAATACATTTATATGCTGAGGACTCCCAGATGTATCATTCCCATCTGAATCTTTTCCTGGACTCTAGGCCCTTGAATTCATCTCTCTAGTTACAATGTACAGTTGGATGTCTGTTAGGCATCACAAACTTTAAAAGTCATGAACTTGTGGTCTTCCTCTAAAAACTATGCTCTTTCTACAGTTGTCTTCATCTCAGTCAAATGGAAAATCTATCCTTATAGAAGTTCAGGAAAAAAGAACTGGAATCATCCCTGACTTCTCTCTCTCAAACTTAGTATACAACTAGTTGGAAAATATTATTTCTACCCATATAATAGGGAATCTGATAACTCCCTGCTACTTCCATACCTACCAGTCTGGCTCACACCACTTTTTTTTAATTTCAATAACATTTTCGTTACATTTTTCTGCTTCTGAACTTACATATTTTGTACTAGTTTTAAGAAAGTGACCAAAATTCACCTTATAAACCATGTCAGATGACGATACTCTGATCATAATACTTTAATGACTATCATACTCATGTTAAAGCCAAAATCCTATTGATGGTCTACAGAGCTATACAAGAATTTTTACTATGTCCATCTTTATTGCTCTCTTCCTTTCTCACTACTCACAATCACTTTGGCATCATTGATTTTTCTCACACATGCCAGACATATTTTCACTTCATGGTCTATACATAGCTCATACCCTCACCTCTTTCTGTCCATTCTTTCCTTTCCACTGTGGAATATAAGCTTCATAAAGGCAGGGATATTTGTTTGCTTCACTAACTGTTGTAATCTGCCATCTGGTAGTGTCTGTGTCATAATAATCATTTAATAGATATTAGTTGAACAATGAGTAACCCCTTTCTCTGATGATTTAATCAACTGTCTTCATAGGGAGGCACGACTGCAGTGTGATCAGAAGAGCACTAAAACTTAAATCAGATTAAATGGGTTTGGTATCACCTCACTCCTTTTGTACTCTCAATGTAAGTCTCTTATTCTCTCTTGACAAGTTCTCATCTGTACATGTACATTGCTTTCTGTGTATTGTGTGTGTGTGTGCCTAGAAAACAAAACAAAATAACGCTTTTTGAATAGCCAGACAGTTCTAGGGTCCAAAAATAACTATTGAGTTTATACATGCAATAGGGAAATTAGGTGTTTTTTTTGTAAAATATTCATATGAAACTTGGAACAATATCTGTTGGTCTTAGATCTGCCTATTCCCTATAAAAATAAGATTTCCTGAATTGGAGTTTACCTTATAAAAAGCTTTATACCTTTAAGTAGTATTCTGCTTATAAACCAGCACTCAGAGAATTCAGTCATAGTCAACAAAATTTATGATTTAGGGTAAGATTTCTCTATTATAGTATTTTAGTGATTCTTTATTGAATTTGCATTATTTCCAGACATGGCAAAGAGGTTTAAAATATTGTAGATGTCTCTAGGAGTACTTGGTTAATGATGTCATTAAATTATTGTACATATGCTATTGTCTCTTTTTAACATTTATAATTATTCTTTGGAAAAGTACTTAATTTTAGAATAAGTAGTATTATATTATGCATACTTCCCTCTTGCAAATCAAGTACAAAATTTTATTAATGCCTGAAAATTTCAAGCACAGAGAAGAAAAAGAAATGTATTTTTAAAACTATGTTATGTAATTACTAATAATTGAATGAACCGGAAGACAAATCCTCTTGTGTCTAAAAGTAACAGCTGCAGTGTTGGCTTGCTAATCTAAACATAAGTTTACAAAACTATTTCATGGAACACTAAAGAAGTGGAATTGAAAGACAACACTTTATGCTTATCTATTATTGGCATAGTTTCTTTTAAGTATTAAGTGTTTCAGCTCTAATTTCCATGAATTCTATGCCTTTCAGAGCTTCTCAAGGTTCTAATTTAAGATTCATAAGAACCAGAGATTTCATGCCTCAAGCCCCTTAGAATTTTCACAGTAGACACTTAGTTATCAGATATAAAAACTAAAAACAAACAAACGAAAGCACAGCTCCATGTGAGATGAACAGGAGCTGTATAATAGGACGCTTGTATATTCGAAATGACAGAGACAGTCCCTACAGTCGGTTCCTGTATCTTGGTAGAATAACTGACTGTGTTCCAATGTTGTAAAATATAGGAGATGAACAGAATGTTTGATTTATTCTGTCATCTGGTCTAAAATACACAGTTGGTGTATTCATACTTGCCTCATTTTGCATCATAATTATGTAAAGCTAAAATGGGAAACACACCTAAAGCAGCAAATGAACGAACAAAGCAGATTATTCTAATAAGGTGTGAAGAAGGGATTATGGTGGGTCATTGGAGGCTGATTCAAATGTATCTGATGTATTTTCCTTCCAAGAGATCACGGAGGTGCAGAGCCAGTGAAAATCTTTTGGCAGTTCTTATATTGCCTAAGGGAGAATTAAAGTTTAAACTGTCAGGACCATGTCTAGCTCTGTGAAAAGATGAACTGATCCTATTGCTGCTGGACAGGGAATAAAGCAGCTGAACCAAGAGATAACTTCAGTACACAGAAAATAACTTCTCATATCTGATTGTGATCTGGTACAATATGCTAATCTTTCATTTCCACATGAATGAAGAAAAAAAATACTTCTTAACTTTCAACAATAAAACTTGTAGTTCCAGTCATGATCAGCAAGCTGGTATCAGGCTAACTCTCCCACTGTCAACAGAACCAACTAATCATCATCATCATCATAAACTGTTTATGAAAAATTATCTAAAATATATAAAGGAACTCTGTTTTGACATTAGACAATAATCAAGATAAACAAAGATAAAGATATGATAAGAGAAGATAAACATAGAAGAAGAAACAAACTTTCACACCAGTTTTAGTCTTGAAAGAACTGTCCAAATTGTTGTATGGGGAAAGAGAGACTAAGAAGAGAGAGGAGATTTCATGTCTTCTCAATGGGCAGAGGAGACATTGAATGTTGTCTAAGTAGGTGGCATTTGAGAGGATAGAACCCTGGAGAAGATAGGCTTTGGAGAAAAAGTTCCAAATATCTATGCATGCTTAGAGTACAGCCACTTGCAGAGCACACCAGGAAAATGTAGAAATATTTCAGAGACAATGTAAAGCTGAGAGATAGAGGTTGGAATTCAAGCCCAGGAGAATAGAGTGACCTTAGTGATCACTCTGGACAACTTGTTGAAACTCCAAAAAGAGTATAAATAATGAATAAAAAGCACACTCAAGGAATAATATTTTCAATTCTGGAATAAAGAAAAACCTGAAACAGGCCTGTCCTGACAAATATTAAACAAAGCTTTTTTTAGGATCAAGTTAATCTAGAATTTTAAAAGTATAACAGAAGAAAATTTAATAGTATTTAGAAAAAAATAACAACTCCAGATTATATTATACATAAGTTGAATAAAAATTGCTAGTTACGTGTGTTGGTTAATAGCAGCAGATCCAGTGATCTATATATTGAATTTAGCAGGCAAAGATTTCTGAATAGAATGCTTAACGTATTAAATGGTTATTGGTTAATATATTAAAGAAAATGCAGTAAAAGATAAAGTAATGGATGGAAAGAGAAATAATTTCATATTATATTTGAAATTGGTAAAAATAAGGCCAGGTGTGGTGGTTTATGCCTGTAATCCCAGCACTTTGGAGGCTGAGGTGGGTGGATCAACTGAGCTTAGGAGTTGGAGAACAGCCTGGCCAACAGGATGAAACCCTATCTCTACAGAAAAAAAAAATATATATATACAAAAATTAGCAAGACACCGTGCCTTGCACCTGTAATCCCAGCTAAATGGGAAGCTGGGGCATGAGAATCACTTGAACCCAGAGGTTGCTCTGAACCAAGATCATGCCACTTCACTCCAGCCTGGGCAACAGAGTGAGAGCCTGTCGAAAGAAAGAAAGAAAGAAAGAAAGAAAGAAAGAAAGAAAGAAAGAAAGAAAGAAAGAAAGAAAGAAAGAAAGAAAGAAAGAAAGAAAGAAAGAAGGAATCTATCTTGAATTAATTTTGTGTATGGAATAAGGGAGGAGTCCAGTTTCAATCTTCTGCATATGGCTAGCCAGTTATCCCAGCATCATTTATAGCATAGGAAATCCTTTCCCCATTCCTTGTTTTTGTCAGGTTTGTTCAAGTGAGATAGTTGTAGGTGTGTGGGCTTATTTCTGGGTTCTCTATTCCTTTCCATTGCCCTATGTGTTTGCTTTTTGTACCAGTGCCATGCTGTTTTGGTTACTGTAGCCCTGTAGTATAGTTTGAAATCAGGTAACGTGATGCTTCCAGCTTTGTTCTTATTGCTTAGGGTTGCCTTGGCTATTCAGGCTCATTTTTGGTTTCATATGAATTTAAAATAGATTTTTCTAGTTCTGTGAAGAATCTCAATGGTAGTTTAACAGGTATAGTATTCTATCTATAAATTGCTTTGGGCATTATAGTCATCTTATGATATTTAATCTTCCTATCCATGAGCATGGAATGTTTCTCCATTTGTTTGTGTCATCTCTGATTTCTTTGAGCAGTGGTTTGTAATTCTCCTTGTAGAAATCTTTCACCTCTCTAATTAGCTATATTCCTAGGTGTTTTATTCTTTTTTCGTGGTGATTGTGAATGGGAGTGCATTTCTGATTTGGCTCCCAGCTTGACTATTGTTGGTGTTGCTTGACTGGTGTTGCTAGGGATTTTTGCACATTGATTTTGTATCCTGAGGCTTTGCTGAATTTATCAGCTTAAGAAACTTCTGGGCTGAGATTATGGGGTTTTCTAGATATAGAATCACTTCATCTGCTAACAGGCATAGTTTTATTTCCTCTCTTCCTATTTGGATGTCCTTTATTTCTTTCTCTTGCCTGATTGTCCTGAACAGGACTTCCAATATTATGTTGAACAAGAGTGGTAAGAGAGGCCATTCTTGTCTTGTGCTGGTTTTCAAAGGGGAATGCTTCCACTTTTTGCCCACTCAGTATGTGGTTGGCTGTGGGTTTCTCGTAGATGACTCTTACTATTTCTGGTATATTCCTTCAACATCTAGTTTATTTTTTATTTATTTATTTTTTTGAGACGGAGTTTCACTCTTGTTGCCCAGGCTGGAGTGCAGTGGCATGATCTTGGCTCACTGCAAACTCTGCCTTCTGGGTTCAAGCAATTCTCCTGCCTCAGCTTCCTGAGTAGCTGGGATTACAGGCACGTGCCACCAAGCCTGACAAATTGTCATTTTTTTTTTTTTTTTTTTTTTTTTAGTAGAGATGGGGTTTCACTATGTCGGCCAGGCTGGTCCTGAACTCCTGACCTCAGATGATCCACCCGCCTTGGCCTCCCAAAGTACTGTGATTACAGGCATGAGCCACCACATCCAGCACAATTATCTAGTTTATTGAGTTTTTAAGATGAAGGGGTATTGAATTTTATTGAAAGCCCTTTCTGCATCTATCAAAATAATCCTGAGGTTTTTGCCTTTAGTTCTATTTTTGTAATGAATCGTATTTATTGATTTGCACATGTTGAACCAGCCTTGTATCCTAGGGATAAAGCCTACTTGATCATGATTTTTGATATACTGCTGGATTCAGTTTGCCAGTATTTTGTTGAGGACTTCTGCAGTGATGTTCATCAAGGATATTGGCCTAGAGTTTTCTTTTTTGTTGGATCTCTGCCAGGTGTTGGTATCAGGATGATGCTGACCTTGTAGAATGAGTTAGGGAGGTGTCCCTCTTCCTCAGTATTTTGGAATAGTTTAGACAGGAATGGTACCAGCTCTTCTTTGTACATCTGGTAGAATTCAGCTATGAGTCCGTCTGGTGCTGGGTTTTTTTGTGTGGTTTTTTTTTTTTTTTTTTTTTGGTTAATAAGCTATTTTTTTTTTTTTTTTTTTTGAGACGCACCGCCGGTTAATAAGCTATTTAATACTGACTCAATTTCAGAGCTTGTTATTAGTCTGTTCAGGGATTCAGTTTCTTCTTGGTTTAATCTTGGGATGGTTTATGTGTCCAGAAGTTTATTCATTTCTTCTAGATTTTCTAGTTCATGTGCACAGAGGTGTTCACAATATTCTCTAAGCATACCATTCACGACATTGGAAAGGTCAAATATTTCATGATGAATTTGTCAAAAGCAACTGCAACAAAAGCAAAAATTGACAAATGGGATCTATAAACTAAAGAGTTTCTGCTTGGCAATAGAAACTATCAACACAGTGAACAGATAAGTTAGAAAATGGGATAAATTTTTGCAAGCTATGCATCCTCCAACGGTCTAATATTCAGCATCTATAAATATCTTAAACAAATTCATAAGAAAAAAAACAAACAACCCCATTAAAAAGTGAACAAAGGATATGAACAGACACATTTCAAAATAAGGCATACATGCAGCCAACAATCATGAAAAAAGTTCAACATCACTGGTCATTAGAGAAACAAAAATCAAAACAATGAAGATACCACCTCACATCAGTCAGAATGGCTATTACTAAAAAGATAAAAAATAAGAGATGCTGGTGTGGTTTCAGAGAAAAAGGAATGCTTACACACTGTTGGTGAGAGTGCAAATTAGTTCAACCATTGTGGAAAACAGTGTGGTGATTCCTCAAAAACAGAAATACTATTTCACTCAGTAATCCAATTACTGGGTATATACTCAAAAGGAATTTAAATCATTTTAGTATAAAGACACATGTACATGTATGTTCATTGCAACACTATTCACAATAGCAACGATATGGAATCAATCTAATTCCCATCAATAATAGACTGAATAAAGAAAATGTTGTACATATGCATCATGGCATACTACACAGACATAAAAAATAATGCAATTATGTCCTTTGCAGGAACATGGATGAAGCTAGACGCCATTATTCTTAGCAAACTAACGTAAGAACAGAAAGCCAATTAGCATATGTTCCCACTTATAAGTGGGAGCTAATTGATGAGAACACATGGACACATAAAGGGAAACAACACACACTGGGCCCTTTTGGAGGGTGGAGGTTGGGAGGACAGAGAGGATCAGGAAAAATAGCTAATGGTACTAGACTTAATACCTCAGTGATAAACTAATCTGTACAACAAACCCCCATGACACATGTTTTCCTATATAACAAACTTGCATGTGTACCCCTGAACTTAAAGAAAGAATGAGAGAGAGAGAGAAAGAAAGGAAAAAAGAAAGAAAGAATCCAAGGTACATTCCACAAATGCAACACACAACCATCTGAAGTTAAAAACTTGGTAGATGGGTTCAACAGAAGCCTGGACACATTGGAAGACAGGACTTGTGATTTCAAAAACACATCAATAGAAAATATCCAAACTGAAGAACTGAGAAAACACAATGGAAGAAGAGTAGATGGACATGTCATCACTCAAAACATTTAATACATGTGTAATTTGGGTATAACAAGAAGATAAAAGAGACTATTAAAAGAAATATTGAGAAAATATAATTAAGAATTTCATAAATTTGATGAAATATATAAAACCACAGGTTGAGGCAACTCGGTGAACATGAAATTGAATAACTACAAAAGAAACTACAAATAAGTGCATTATAAAAAAATTACTAAAACAAATTCAAATTGAAGATACATAAAAAGCACCTAAAGGTATAAAAAGACAAATTATTTAAAACAAATAAAAAACAGTAACACTGGAAGTTGGCTTTTCAACAAAAACTATAAAAGAAAGCTGAAACATGTCAATAAAATATTATCCAAAAGCAAAGGTGAAACGAAGACATTTTATAAAGAAAGAGAGAAATAAAAGCTAGGTGAATTTTACTCTAGCAGATCTGAATTGCAAGAAATACTAAAACTACTTATTTATGTTAAAGGTGAAGCATGCCAAATGAAAACAGCACTGCAAGAAAAGTGGAAAAGTTTGAAAAATGGTGACTAAATGGATAAATATAAGCAATATTGATGGATACAAAAAGTAATAAAGTATTGTAGAATTTAAAATACATAAAATAAAACATAAGAATTAATAGAACAAATGGTAGAAGGTAAATGGTGGTGGGTAATTATAACATCATTTGGAAAATGGTTAAGATATTGATTTAAAGATATTTTTAGTAAATGAAAAAAGGAATGTTGTAGTCTGTAGAACAGCCAGCTATCAGAGTAATAAAAACACATACAATGAGAAGCTAAAAAATAGGAAAATGATTCCAAACTTGAACAAATAAAAGGGTTGGTTAAAGAAAATAAATGGGATAAATTCTAAACAGTAGCAACATACTGAACTTAATCCCAACTCAACCAGTAATAACATGAAAATTAAATGGTATACCAGCCTGGGCACATGGTAAAACCCTGTCTCTTCTTAGCCAGCTACTTGGGAGACTGAGGCACGAGAATTGCTTGAATTCGGGAAGTGGAGGTTGCAGTCAGCCGAGATCACACCACTGCATTGCACTCCAGCCTGGGCGACAGAGTGAGACTCTGTCTTAAATAAATAAATTAATTAATTAATTAATTAATTAATTAAATGTATAAAAACTATTAAAAACCAAGATTATCATCTTGGATATAGGTAATAGATAAATATATACTTGTACCACTTTATACATATAGAGTATATATATATATATATGGCCACTAAATATGAGAGCACAGTTCAGCTAAAAACAGATGGCTAGACTGAGCGCGGTGGCTCATGCCTGTAATCCCAGCACTTTGGGAGGTAGAGGCAGGCGGATCACGAGGTCAGAAGATAGAGACCATCTTGGCTAACACGGTGAAACCCCGTCTCTACTAAAAATACAAAAAAATTAGCCGGGCGTGGTGGCAGGCGCCTGTAGTCCCATCTACTTGGGAGGCTGAGGTAGGAGAATGGCGTGAACCCGGGAGGCCGAGCTTGCAGTGAGCTGAGATCGCACCACTGCACTCCAGCCTGGGCGACAGAGCGAGACTACGTCTCAAAAACAAGAACAACAAAAAAAACAGATGGCTAGAAAAACATATACTATATCAACATTGAAAATTTAAGTGGCTGTTGCTTATATTAATATCAGATAAGTATTTTAAGGCAATAAAATTATGGAATCTAAGAAAAATGTTTTTTAGTAATAAATGTCTCAAGTCAATATTAATACATGGAAGTCCCATTTTGGTAAGCACCAAAACATATAGAATACTAGAAAGAAAATTAAACGGAACATAAAGAAAGAGTAAGAGAGTAGAGAGAGAGAGAGAGACTGAGAGAGAGAGAGAAATCATCTCTCTGGAGATTTTAATGAAGGTATATCTCAATGTCAAATAAAACATGAAAAAATGTGAGGAAGATTTGAACAATATAATTTGCTAACTTACTTTGATTGATATTTATAGAACATTACACCTATATTTGTAGGAAAAAAAAAAAAACTTTTCAAGTACATACAGAATATTTTCCGAAGTATTTTCTAACTTAAGACATAAAAAACACCTCTCAGCATTTGAAAAGCATTGAAATTGTATAATTCATATTCTTTGGCCACAGCAAAATTAAATTTAAACACATTAGTAGAATGATGACTACTATATCTCTCTGCAGGTGTTTGGAAATTAAGGAAACTACTACTAATTCACACCACCCCCCTGGACAAAGGAAAGAAAACACAATAGAAAATTTTAAATATCCTAAGCTGAATGATAATGCCAATATGACGTACCAACGTTTGTGTAACCTACATACTACAGTCTTGATATGGAAATTTATAGCTTCAAAAATCATGTATTATAAAAGAAGGAAATTTAAAAATAAAGTATCTAAGCTAGAAAAAGAACAACAAATTAAAGCCAAACTAAAAACTAATAAAGAATTATTTTTTAAAATGAGCAAATACCAAAGAACAAAAATAGGGATACAAGAGAAAAATTAATAAAGCCATATGATGACTCTTCCAAAAGATACACAAAAGAGGCAAACACCTAGCATAACAGATCAAGAATAAATGAGAATTTATAAATTACCAGTGTCAAGAATAAAGAAGAGAATGCCATTATTTTAATATAAATACTAAAAATGTAATAAGATATTATGTATGATTTTATGCCAATAAATAAAATTTTAATAAAACAGACAAATTTCTTATAATTTACCAATACTGACACAAAAATAAATATAAAATCTGAATAATCCTGTATCTATAAGAGAACATGTATCTACATACAATTCTTTCAAAAAAAAAAAAAAGAACTGGATCAGATGGTTTGCCAGACATAAGGTCAACATACAAAAAATCCATTATATATATAAAGTATATAGAACATTATATACCTTAACAATAAGCAAGAAGAAATGAAATGAAAATTAGTTACTAAAAATATATATAAAATATCTGGAAATTGTATAATGATTAATTAATCACTGATGCACTCCTTAAAATATTGAGATAATCAATTATAACAAGTGTTCCAAGACGTTGTTCATAAAATAAAATGACAAGCAACATTTTATATCTTATTTTATATATAACCAGTATAATGCTGATTTCAAAATATGACAAGGACATTAGAAGAAAAGAAAATTGGAGACCAGATATTTCCATGAACATTGACACAAATATTGTAAAAAAAAGTTAGCAAATTTAATTCAGTGATATATCAAATAGTTAATGCCTGATAATGAAGTAATGAAGTGGTCAATCAGTCCATTTGATTCACCAGAGTGACAGAAATAAATATGACACAAAAAATGCAGAAAAATAAATTTAACACTATTTAATGATTAAAAAGATATTCTCATGAAACTAGTAACAGAAGGAGAGTTTCTTAATGTGACTAATATAATCTGCCAAAAATATCTGTGTCTAATACAATTGTTGAAAGATGAAATGTTGAATTCTTTCTCATTAAGGTTAAAATTAAATCTAGTATCAACACTACTATTCAAATTTTACGGAATGTTCAAGCCATTGAAATAAAATGAAAAAAGAATAATTATGATTGCAAAATAGTTTTATATTAGATGACATAAATTGTACATGAAGAATAAGATTATATCTAAATATAAATAAATTACTAACAAATAAGTAAATTTAGAAAGCTTGCCAGACATAAGGTTAACTTACCAAAAAATCTATTTTATATATTAAGTATATAAAGTGTTATACATCTTAACAATAAGCAAGAACAAGGAAATAAAAATGTTAGTTACACTTATTCACAAACATGTAAAATATCTGGAAGTTATATAACAAAAGTAAGCAATACCTTGAAACTGGAAACTACTGAGAATTACTGAGAGAAATTTAAGACAAAAATCCATGGAAGTGAATCAATATTAGTGGATTAGAAAACTGGGTATTTCATGAGGTCAATTCTCTCCAAATTGATATATAGATTCAACACAATACTAGAAGCCTTTTTATTTATATTGACAAGCAAGTTATAAAATCTACATAGAAATGCAAAGCATCTTGAATATCTAAAGCAATATTGAAAAACGAACACAAAGGTAAAGGCCTTTCACTATCATAGTTCAAGACATTCACAATAATTTTGACAGTGTGATTTTGACCCCAGGGGTTGAAAAATGTTGTCAATGTAATATATATCTAATTCCATGCAAATACTTCAATGAAATTTGTTGGCAAAATATTACCTCTTTAATAAATTAGTGGAAGGAAATAAACCTTAAGTTCTGCTTTGTACCATAACACAAATATTAATTACATATAAATTAAAAGACAAATTGTGAAAAGCAAAACAGTCTTCTAGAATACAACACTGGATTTCATGGTTTAGTAAAGGCAAGGCTTACCGTACAGAACCCTGAAATCAATAGCCATCAAATAAAAGATTGATGAACTTTATTAAAGCAATGTTTAAACTTAATTACTTTTGTTAACTGAAAGTAAGGTGATCAACTCTTCCAAGGGTTCCCAGGATGTGGGACTTTTGGTGCTAGCATTTGGACAATCTCGGGCAAATCATGATAGATTTTCACCCTATTTTCAGATCACCCTACTTTCAGAAAATATGAATAAATTTGTGATTCTTTCACCCAAAAGAGTAGGATAGAAATGATGTTATAGGACTTTAAAAGCTAGATCTTAAAAGGTGTTTCAATCTTGCTCTTGGGAAAATGAGCACTGGGGCCCTAAGCTGTTGTGGAAGCAGTCTGACTGCCTTCAAGCCACCATTCCAAGAGAAAGCCCAGATTAGTCCACCTGGAGAGATCACATGGACAAATGTTTAAACTACATAAAAAAAAGAGATGTCCAGCAAGCGCCTAGCTTCTCCAGCAACCTACCGTTCCAACCCCATCAGCCATCTGACCGCAATTTCAAGACAGACATGAAGCCAGAACTGTTCTGCCAGGACATTTCCAAATCCCTGACCCATAGAAACTGTGAGAAATAATAAAATGAGTGTTACAGCTTTAAGCAGCTCAGTGTTGGAGTGAATTTTTATGCAGCAACAGTAACCAGAACAGTAACCGATTTTTCAAGAGTTCATATATTTTTATATTTATCTTAGTCAAGCCTCATTTTTGTCCAAATGACATATTAAATGAAAAAGCTAAGAAAAATAGGTATACTATGATACCATTTTGTGTGTGTGTGTGTGTGTGTGTGTGTGTGTGTGTGTGTGTGTGTGTGCAGGAGTGAATAAAATTTTGATAGAATCTCTGACCAAGACAATAATTTTTACTGTAGGTATTTATATATTGTTTAACTTTAAAATATATTTCCATGTATTATTGTACAATTTTAAATGCCCTTATTTTTAGTTAGAAAATCTATTGGGGCAAACTGGAGTATGAAAGTTAAATAGAAATATCTTTATCTATGAGAGGGCTTTACAAGGAAAACATAAAATATAATTTTCATTTTGATGATAACATTTTATTGATTCTATAGTGGAAGTAGAATAGTGAATGTACTGTTTTAAATTTTATTATTTTGATTTTCCATTGCTTATAATCAGTATAAATTAAATGGTTCAGATTATTAAGCTAAGCAATGACTTAAACAATCAGAAATATAATGTGTCTCATTATTTTATTGATTCTCAGTTCATGAGTCAGATGTTAAACATTAAAACATAACTTTATTAGCAAAGATCTATTTTGTTTAAAGATGATCCATAGTTTTCAATGTAAAGAAATATGTTAGTAGAAAGTAAAAGTACAGTATATTGTAGATTTTTAAATGCATCTCTCCAAGATCCTGCTCCATCAATATTAACCATAATTATTTATATAATTCATTGTTAGATTCACATGTAATGCTTTAACCCTAATGTGTTTTAGTAGTGTTTTAATAACATTTTCACTTTAAGACTATTCTTAAAATGTAACTTATATGATGTTCACTAAAATGTCTGTGTTTGCTTGTGAGATAAAATAGAGAATAATTACCTCCACATGTTCGCCAAATTCTATTTATAGCTTTCATTACTGCCTTTCACTTTTGTGTTAAATACTAAAGCAGAGTGGCAACTTTGTGATAAAAATGAATTGTGTAGAAATGAGGTGATAACCCAACAAAGCTATCAAGTTATACGATGACTATTTTTGGAGGAAGAGGAGCCTTAAACTACCCATAAGAAAACAATAATTAAGGCAATGTTGGAAATATAAACTTTTGGACACTTTTGATTATGCATCAGAACATACATGAGATTGTCTGAATAAACTGAAAATATTTATCATGGTTTCCTATCCTCATCTTTATACAATTTTCAAGTTGTAGAAATCAAGAGAGAAAAACAATAAACTACTACTTCAAGTAATTTATGCTCGCTTTAATATTTTAACTCTTTTATAGCTTATATGGAATGTCTAATCCCTCACTTAGAACATAGATCACTTAGAAAAATAGCACAATAATCATACTTTCTAGGTGGAACTTTAAAAAGTAAATTCATTGCTTCTATCTCTTTTGTATTCTATTTTGTTGGCAGAGCTAACTCTAAAATGAACCGGACTTTCATTATCTAACTAGAAAAGAGGGCAAAAATAATTTACTGACTGCTGATGCTATAAATGGACAGAAAAAAAATCCTTTTATTATCTCAAAGATTTTTAAAGAGTTAATAAATTAACAATTTTATTATTGTTTGAACATTTCCTTTATATTTGAACCTGCATATTTATTCTGTTAATATGATCAATTAATAGCTCTTTAAAACAAAATTCTGGAAATAGGTTTTAATCATAATGTTCAAGATAATTTTATAGAAAAAAGAAATTTATTGACATATAGTGCTTAAATATGTAAAAAAGTTATTCAGTCTAAGAACCTTAAAACGATAAACCACCAGAATCAATTTATATTCTCCCGGTAAGAAAAAAAAGGAGATAGAGAAAACAAGAGCTCTTTGTTACACCTTCTGCTTTACAGCAAAACCTAAAAACATCTGGAAACTCAAATAAAAGTGATCCTTCTTGATATTTTTGTTGTTGTTTTTCTTAAGTGTAACCCAGCTTCATTCTACTGAGACTTTCTCCTCTCTAACTTCAGTTTTAATCTCCATGCTTATTTTCTTATCTCTTATAATGTATTATACAAAGTCTCAGAGCTATTAGGACTCAGGATTAGTTTTCAAAACAAGCTTTGCTTATAAGAAATAGCTGTCAGAAGTGACAAGATACAATTGTTAAGATGTCTGAAATAAAGGCTAAATAAATGCCTGTGTATAAAGTGGTATTTTTCTGTTGTGTCTAAACACACCACTCTCTCTTCATTCATATTGCTGGACTCAATGTGTCACCCGTATCTTTACTATTAAAATGAGCTATCAGTGTAATGTTGCACATCATCAGTGAAATTCTGCTGAAATTATCTACACTACTGATAAACAGTGATCATTTTACTGCTGAACATATTGTGTGGTCTTTTATATGGGGAGGGACATAAAACTATTTTTCAATGTGTGGGACTTAACATCTAAATAGTAAAAACTCTATATTCCTGTTTCAAATAGTCACAGAGTATAAAATATAAATATAAATCAGTAAAAGTGGTTGATAAATAGAAAAGTTTAAAAATAAAAATTTGAGGACAAAACAGTATAAGCAAAAGGAGCTCAAATGAAATCCCTGCCTCTATTGTAAAGAAACCTAAAGTGATAGAAAAAGTGATGTGGAAGAACATAAAGAAATGACAAAATAATATAAGACTCAGAAAACAGTTTTCTCTCCTAAAGCCCAGGCCTCAGCAGATTAGGTCCTTGAAAAACAGTTCCTGTTACACATGAAGACAATTACAGACAAATCCTCGACAAAATACTACCTAACCGAATCCAACAGCATATCAAAAAGATAATCCACCATAATCAAGTTGGTTTCATACAAGGGATGCAGGGATGATATAACATACACAATTCAATAAATGTAATACATTAACAATTAAAAACAAAAATCATATGATCATCTCAATAGACGCAGAAGAAACATTTGATAAAATCCAGCATCCATTTATGATAAAAACCTTCAATAAAATAGATGTAGAAGGAACTTACCTTAAAGTAATAAAACCAATATAATACAAAACCACATCCAACATCATACTTAATGGAGAAAAGCTGAAAGCATTTGCCCTGAGAACTGAAACAAGACAAGGATACCCACTTTCACCACTTCTATCAAACATCTCCTGGAAGTCCTGACCAGAGCAATCAGACAAGAGAAAGAAACAAGGGCACCCAAATTGGAAAAGAGGAAGTCAAAGACAAACTGTCTGTTTGTTGATGATATGATTGTATATCTAGAAAATCCTAAAGATTCATCCACAAAGCTCCTAGATCTGTTAAACAAATTTAGTAAACTTTCAGGATACAAAATCAATGTACACAAATCAGTAGCACTGCTATACAACAACAATGACATAGCTGAGAATCAAATAAAGAACTCAATCCTTTTTGCAACAGTGGCAAAAAATAAGATAAATAAAATAAAATAAAATACTTAGAAATATACTTAATCAAGCAGGTAAAAGAACTCTACAAGGAAAACTACAAAACAGTGCTGAAAGAAATCATATATGCCGGGCGCGGTGGCTCACGCCTGTAATCCCAGCACTTTGGGAGGCCGAGGTGGGCGGATCACAAGGTCAGGAGATCGAGACCACGGTGAAACCCCGTCTCTACTAAAAATACAAAAAAAATTAGCCGGGCGCGGTTGTGGGCGCCTGTAGTCCCAGCTACTCGGGAGGCTGAGGCAGGAGAATGGCGTGAACCCGGGAGGCGGAGCTTGCAGTGAGCCGTGATCGCGCCACTGCACTCCAGCCTGGGCGACAGAGCAAGACTCCGTCTCAAAAAAAAAAAAAAAAAGAAATCATATATAATACAAATGAATGGAAACACATTCCATGGTCATAAATGAGTAGAATCAATATTGTGAAAATGACCATATTGCCCAAAGCAATCTACAACTTCAATGCAATTCCTATCAAAATACCATAATCATTCTTCACAGAACTAGAAATAAAAAACATTCCTAAAATTCACATGGAACGAAAAAAGAGACTGCATAGTCAAAGTGAGACTAAGCAACAAAAACAAATCCGGAGTCGGAACAAATCCAACTTCAAATTATACTACAAAGCTGTAGTCACCAATCAGCATGGTAATGGTATAAAAATAGGCATGTAGACCAATGGAACAGAATAGAGAATCCAGAAATAAGCCAAATACTTATAGCCAGCTGACCTTCAACAAAGCATACAAAAATGTAAATTGGGGAAAGGATATCTTATTCAATAAATGGTGCTGGGAAAACTGTCAAGCCGCATGTAGAAGAATTAAACTGGATCCCCATCTCTCATCTTATAAAGAAAATCAACTCAAGAGAGATCAAAGACTATCTATGAGGCCTATCTCCTGAAATCATAACAATTCTAGAAGAGAGCATCAGAAATTCTTCTAGACATTGCCTTAGGCAAATATTTCAACTAAGACCAAAAAAGCAAATATAACAACAACAAGATAAATGGGACCTAAATATACTAAAAAGCTCCTGCATAGCAAAATACATAATCAGCAGAGTTAACAGACAACCCACAGAGTTGGATAAAATGTTGACAAATTATGCATCTGATAAAGGACTAGTATACAGAGTCTACAAGGAGCTCAAACAAAGTAACAAAAAAAATCCTATCAAAAAGTCGACAAAGGAGAGGAATAGACAATTCTCGAAAGAAGATATACAAACAGCCAACAAACAGATGAAAAAATGTTCAACATCACTAATTATCAGGAAAATGGAAATTAAAATCATAGTGTGATACCTCCTTACTCCTGGCAGAATGGCCATAATGAAAAAGTCAAAAAACAATGGCTGTTGGCATGGATGTGGTGAAAAGGGAACACTTCTACGTAGCTGGTGAGAAGGTAAACTAGTACAACCTCTGTGGAAAACATTATGAGAATTCCTTAAAGAACTAAAAGTAGAACTACTGTTCAGTCCAGCAATCCCATAGGAAAATAAGTCATTATATGAAAAAGACACAGGCACATACATGTTTATAGCAGCATAAATCATAATTGCAAAGATATGGAACCAACTTAAGTGCCCATCCATCAGCAAGTGGATAAAAAAAAAAATGCGGTATTTATGCACCATGGAATACTATACAGCCATAAAAAGGGAAGAAATAAAGTCTTCTGCAGCAACATGAATGGAGCTGGAGACCATTATTCTAAGTGAAGTAACTCAGGAATGAAAAACTAAATATTATATGTTCTCATTTATAAGTGGTAGCTAAGCTATGAGGATCCAAAGGCATAAGAATGATATAATGGACACTGAGGACTTGGTGGGGAAGGTTGTGAGGGGCGTGAGGGATAAAAGACTACATATTGTGTACAGTGTATAATGCTCTGGTGACCAGTGCACCAAAATCTCAGAAATCACCACTAAACAACTCATCCATGTAACCAAAAACCACCTGTACCCTAAAACTATTGAAATAAAAATAATTATTTAAAAAAAGTAAAATGAGAGAGAGGTGGACAAATTCACAAACAGTTTTAAACTAGAACACAAAGCTGTGGTCCCAGGGATCACAGCTTTCACAGCAGAGGTAACATTCATGGCAAACAAGGACTATCCAGGGCTAGAGATAATGACCCTTTCCATTAGCAATGGTGGGAAGAGATGGACCTACGGGCAGGGTCTTCTTGGAGTGGAATAAGTGTTCCTTCTGCTTAGAAAATGTAGAATAAAGTAGGGCAAACTTAAGGGCAAGAGGTCCTTGTGAAACTGCGGGGAATGTTCCCAAGACTACCTAGTAAACAATCTATTTGTTCTCTTGCATCAGATCTGCACTTCCAGAGAGACAAAGTTTGGACAGATAACTCTTAATAAAGAAACACAGCTCTATTCCAAGTGTAATAGTTTCTATTTTCGTAACATTCTATCTACTGTCTTGAGACCATGGCCAGTTTTCCTAGATTCACTGTGTCATGTCATATAGGGTTAGTATGAGGGTTAATTTAGTGTATATATGTATTATTTCAAAAGTGTATGGCACGCAAAAAAATCTCTTTTACTGCTACAATTATTAACATTGATATACCTGTTAATTGAGTTAGCTATTTTACTTTCCAAATGGCTTCTCTTCTAAATTACCGACCACAACTAAACATTTATCTGTCTTACTTAAGAGAGTGTTGTGAAAAGTTGGAAAATTTGGATTTGTAGATTAACTTTATATTGTGGTTCAAACTAAGAAAATTGGGGTATGTGTAAAAAGGTTGCATCTATTCATGATATCCGATACTTCAGCTCCTTTGTAAGCCAGAATACAGTCACAGGAATGTTAGGAAAGAATACTAACCATTAGAGAATAAGCTGCTAGTTTAGTCTGATTTAAGTAGAAATCGAAATAGATTCTCTCTATTAGGAAGAATATTGAGTACCAGGAGAAGTTGGAGTGCCATAATTAAAGGGTGTTACTGCTCAACTGCTTTCGACCTTATCTCTGATCCACTGAAGTTTCAAACAGGAATAGCTGGACCAATGGAAACAAACTAGCCATGTGTTGTGTATTTTAGGCCACCGTAAGTTGTTAGGACAGAATAAAAGCAAGTTAATATTGTTTAATTGAAGTTAAGGGTTTCCTATTTGTTACAGGAACTGGTGGCTAACTGAATAATTCCCTCATCTTTTATTTACGAACAGAACCCTCCCTTCCAAGGGGTAATCACAACAAGGTAACTACATGCATTTTGCCAGTGATGGACTTTGGAAGTCTGTTAAGGGAGCAATGAATGTGGATAATCTTATGGAGGAGATTCTGAGACTTTTACCTCTTCAGTCAAAAAGACTTTTATTAATTTTGTTATTATTATTAGATGTACTCATTAAAAATACCTGCTATTTGAAAAAAAAAATGCAACTGTCATTTCAGTACTGTGATGTCTGTCTTAAAAATGGAGATACATTCTGAGAAACGCCTTCTTAGGCAATATTCTTATGTGAGAACATCATAGAGTATATTTACACAAACCTAGATGGTATTGTGTACTAGACACCTCGGCTGTATGGTATAACCTACAAATGGTATAACCTTACAAATGCAGGCACACAACAAATGAAGGTTCTTTCTTCTAGTTTTGAATATTCTTGTGTGATCAGGTGATGCTGGAGATAGCAGCAATCATTCTGCAACTATGAGAGGGCAAGCCTGAGGGCTGACACCAGAATGCGGAGGACAGCGGACTAGAAACATAGAAAGATGGAAAAATAAAAGTTCTGTGCAAAAATTTCAATTATGTATTTCTTCAAAACCCATATCCAATCTGTCAAGAAATCATGATGACTCTTCCTTCCAACTATATGCAGCATCTGACAGTTTCTTACTGCCTCCACAACTACCATCCTAGCATAAGCCACCATTATCTCCTGTAAGGCAATCCTTACAATTCCCTTCTATCTGATCTTTGATTTAGACCCTAGTTCCCTTTAAATCTAACCTCAACTCAACATCCACGGTGGTTTTATTGATAAATAAGTCAAATTTTTTTATTGCTTTACTCAAAACTTACAGTGGTTCCTCTTGTCATTCAAAATAAAAGACACATCTCTTGTAAGAGTTTACAAGACCCTACCTTGTCTCTCCAAACTATGTTATCTTTCTAATTTCCTCTAGTACTGTTTTTCTCATTGTTTATTCTCTTTTAGCAACAGTGACCATTTTTATGATCCTTGAACATTTCAGGCATTAATATTCTGCAGAAAAATTTACCTATCCAAAATAAATTTTAAAATAATAAATGAATAAGTAGTAAGTTCTTTAGAGATTGCACTTTCCCCTCTGGAAATCTTCACCAATAAATGCTAAATCCAGTGGGAGAACCATCACTGGAGAACAGAATCTTCACAAGTTTTCAAACTATCCACAGAGTTTAAAAAATAATTATTATTAAGGAAAATTTCCTTTTATGAGCAAGAAACATAAATGGTTGAATGTAGTTATCAGCTTCATTAAAATTACACTTTTTATACTTCTTTCTTGTTTTGAATATCATTTTCTCCATTTTCTAGATGTATAACTCAATATCATCAATGTCATTTACCCTGTTCTTCAAGCTCCTAAAACAAAATTCTATTTACACAAGTGAAATAAGGGGCAATATATACATTATTCAGCATGTTTCAAATAACAGACTTTTTTTTTATTCTATACACAGTACCATTTTTTAAATAAAGTCCCCAATCACTTTTTAACTCTGCTGCTATACAGAGTTTCTACTCTCTGGCCATTCTGTTCTTATGCAGTGCGCCACTGGCCTCTCTGTCCTATATTGTTAAATCCCTTTTTTCTTCCCCAAGACTTTTTTCACCTGCTGCTCTGACTAGCACAATCCCTTGGCGTTTCTACCCCTGGAAAGGAATTTACACACGACTGGTAGAAGACACAAAACGTTCTCCATGTATTTTTCTTTTATAATTGTGATGTGAAATGTTGAAAATTGCCATGTGCCAAAAAAGGTTTAGTATGTCAATTGTGCAAATGTCAGAAACGGCTATTTTTACTTTCTACAAAGATGTTTATTTGGTAGTATCTATCAATACATTCAGATAAAAAGACTGGAGTATCATACCGGTACAATTTGGAAGAGCCTATCTTGAGGGTGATATATATTTCGCTGGAATTATAAAAATGAACTTTATAAATCTGGCCCATAGTATACTATACAGTAAAATGATTTTTAAGAGAATTTCTATTATTTATTTATTTTTTTTCTGTAAACGTGGATTTTCACGCAGAATAGCACATCAAATTGGACCATACCTATAGTGAAGTATATAAAAGGTGGGAACAATGGAAAAAGTACAGAGAAGAATCTCCTCTTCTGGTATCATTTCCTGGTGCTTTTGCCCCGTACCGTCCTACAATATTCCACCTACCATAGGAATCTGTGCTTATGATGTTTGTTCTTTCAAAGCTTTCTATGAACAGCTCTTCCTTTACGTCTTTCATGATAGGACCTTTTACAACCTTTCCAGGAACAGCTAAATAAATGAAAAGTTTTTCATTTCTTCTTTGGTCTGCAAAAATAGCTTTTGTTGATGATGAAAAGTGCAACCTCCCAAATTTTTCATTTTTCCATGAAGCAAAAGGTTTACTTTCTGAAGGTTTTCACAAGTACTATGAATCACTATATTTATCTTCCCTCTGGATGTTGAAAAATGGGTGGCAATTTAAGCCCAGGCCTTGCATGTTTCTCAGAATATGAAACCATGATCATGTCCATATTTGCTTATTTTGATTATACTCTAATTTTATTTTTATCAAAAAAGAACTTAATTGTGGTTACAATTGTGTATTCTTCTTGTCAAAACAACGCAATGGAAGATATAGCTTAGCAAATCATTCAAACCTAGTCTCCAGATAGGAAAAACCTAATAGCTGCAACTAAAAAGAAGCCTATTATTTAAACATGCTAAACTATACCTCCAATTTTTCAAAATACCCTCTTTTATGTTTAAGAAAATTGATGTTCAATAATTCATTCTGAACCAGTGAAATAATTACATATAACAGTGAGGTTTTTCAAATAGATGCTTCCTTTTAAAATATCAGGTTAATATCATAAAATAGGTTCACATCTCAATAATTTATTGCAATTTCACTGATATACTGGTAATTTTCTGAAATGTCATTGGAGGTGCAGAGTCTTAAAAAAGGGGGAAACAACAATATAAATGAGGCTTTTCATTTTGATGTTCCACAAATAGAACTCTTTGAAATATTTAATATTATTGCCATTCATTATTAGCTCCTAATGGAGATCTTTAAAATGATAGGTTGTTGGTTAAGAAATTGAAATAATTGCTTAAGCCCTGTACTGCTGGAAAAAAAGTTTATAATTGTTATAAAGTGAGCATACATTCATAAATCTATTTATAATGCATGCTTTCATATGAATGTTAAGTATTTTTAAAATAGATTCCATGCACAAACATGCGTGCCCTAATAAGTGAGAATAAGTAGCACATTAAATCATTAAATTGTTTATACTCAAATTATAAAGGCAAATAAAAAGCTGTTTATGTTCTGCTTTAACAGATTTGTAGGCCTATGCAAGTGTTATCTGACCTTAGTTCCTTTTAGAAACTAAGAATATTTAACACCAAAACACTGTGAAAGGCAATCACCAATTCAATTAATTAAGTAACTAAAGTGAAGAAATTATACATTAGGTAAACTATTTTTAAAAAGTTAATGGAAACCAAAGCCTGGATATTTGACCACTAAAGTTTGCTGGTGAAAATAGGCCATAATATGGTAGGGTGTAGTTTCTGTACACACAAATACATGGGTAAGATGTGTAAACAAATATGTTGAAATTCATGATCAGACAACTGTTGCTCTATACTAGGCTAAATATACTGTTATTCATTTTAAGTCACATTTTAAAAATTAAAGTTAATGAATAATAAATGGTTTATTCATGAATGTAATAACAAATTCCATTTTCTTTACTATCCTACTTACTATTATAGTTTAACCTCAGGGCCTACCTGAAGAGTGAACATCCATATTTGTTTTAATTCACCATCTTTGTAAAGGTGTCAGGCTTTAATATTTTAAGGCAAAGGGAATTTAAAATAGTTACTAATTTTAATATGATATCCCAATGGAACCAGGCATTATAATGTCAGATCTTTTCCTGTTTGTGTCAACCCCCCCACCACACATACACATACACATACACATACACACACACCCAAACTAATTTTGTATAATTTTTCAGTTCTAGTTAGAGCCTTTGTCCCAGGGGCTTGTTAATCTTGTATCCCATTCCTGCCTTGTTACAATTTAAAGATTGTCACAAGAAGGATAAATTTCATGCCATTTTCTGTTCTCATTACAATCTTCAGATTGTTATGAGAACGGATTAATTTTGCTCAATTTTCTGCCCTCGTTACAGACTGTTATGAGAATGGATTAATTTTATGACATTTTCTTCTTTCATTATAATCTTTGTTATGGGAATGAGAATATGTAATGAGAATGAGAGCATATCAGGCATTAAAAGGTCTGTGAGAGCTCATGACAAAGATTGTAACAAGAAGAGGAAATGGCACCCAATCCATTCTTGTGACAATTTTAAGATTGCCAAGCGAACCCAGAGTGACACTGCATTTATCCACTCTGAAGACAAAGATTGTTGAGAAAATGGGAATGAGAGCAAAATTAATCAGTTCTCCTGACAATCTTGAGATTGTATTTAAGCTTACAGTATTTTTTCTGTGATACAGTACTTACATGAAAACATGTGCATCACAATTAAATGTTATTTACTGAAAAAATATCATTTCTGTATTATATTTTATTTTACTCTCTCCTCTCTCACTCTTCTTGCTTTCTTTTTGGTTGTGTTTGATGCATATTATGGCCAATATTATATAAACATTATTGCATTTAAATGGAAATTAGTATCAACTAAAATACCAATTAAAAACAAAAGAAAATAATACAAAAAATCCATACAAAATAAAACAGGAGGCAGGGTAGGTCTCTTATCAACCATTGATATTTTATTTCAAATGATGTATTTAACTCAATCATCTTCAAATTCCCAAAAAGATAAAACAAAGTTGCCTTTGCAAAAGTTAATCGTCAACATAATGACATCATCCTATGTCAACAGTTGTATTCTTTTCAATAATTTTATTTATTAATAAATACTTCTCTACTTTTTGATATGACTTTCCTAAGCTTGAAGATATGTTTACTGCTGTTTACAAATAATATTAATGTTCTTTTTTCAAGAGAAATTATCTGGTAATTTTAATATACCTTTATTTCTCTTCATTCTATTAGGAAGTCCTCTGTTAAAAAGACTTTTATTAATTTTGTTGTTGTTTATCAGATGTACTCATTAAAAATACCTGCTATTTGAAAAAAAAAAAAGCAACTGTCATTTGAGTACTGTGATGTCTGTCTTAAAAATGGAGATACATTCGGAGAAATGCCTTCTTAGGCAATATTCTTACTGTGTAAACATCATAGAATATATTTACACAAACCTAGATGATATTGTTTACTAGACACCAAGCCTGTATGGTATAACTTATTGCTCCTAGGCTAGGAACTTGTGCAACATGTTACTGTACTAAAAACTGGAGGTAATCAAAACATAAAGGTATGCATTAGTGTATCTGAACTTACCTAAACATAGAAAATATATAATAAGAAGAGGCAGAAACTATTTTTTAAATGGCTCATCTGTATAGGGCACTTAGCATCTATGGAGCTTGCAGGACTGACTGCTTCCCTGCGTGAGTCACTGAGTGAGTGGTGAATGAACGTGGAGACCTAGACCATTACAGTATGCTGCTGTAGACTTTAACACCTCACACATACACAACACTAAATTTCTTTAAAACATTTTTCTCCCTTCAGTAATAATTAACCTTAGCTTACTATAACAGTTTTACTTTATAACTTTAAAAATTTTTAACTTTTTGACTTGTTATAATAGCTTAAAATATAAACACCTTGTACAGCTGTACAAAAGTTGTTTATTTCTTTATACCTTCATTCTATAAATTTTTCTCTATTTTTAAATTTTTCATTGGTTATACTTTTGTGTTAAAAAGTAAGACACAAACACACACATTAGTTTAGGCCTACACAGGGTCAGGATCATCAAGATGGTAACATAATTTTAAGGGACCATTCTGGTACATGCTGTTTGTCCTTAGCCAAAGCATTATGCGGTGAATGACTATATGTACATACATGTACATATAGAGTATATGTATATATGTGTGTGTATATATGTATTTATAGATCTCTCTATATAAATACATCTGTATCCACAGGTTTCACATTCACAGATTCAACCCATCAAAAATCAAAAATATTCAAAATATAAAAAATAAAAATAAAATACAGTACAAACTATAAAATAACAATACAGTATCACAACTATTTTCCTAGCATTTACACATTTACACTGCATTAGAGATATGTGGAACCTATATGCACATACTGCACCATCTTAAATAAGAGGCTTGTGCATCACTGGATTTTGATATCCATGGGGAATCTTGGAACCAGCTCCCACTGATACCAAGGGCTGATATATATATAGGGAGAAAGAGAGTAAGGTGTATTTCTGGGTTCAACAATTCCAGGAGACTCTGGAATACCTTCACTGATATGTAACCTATTTTAACCAGGTGCCTTAATCATTCATTTTCCCAAAACCACTAGCTGCTTCTTTAAACACTCAAAATTCTTATTACTAAATTGTCTTCATACCTGAAGGCAGACATTACTTTTTCCATTTCTTTCCTATTACTCTATGAAACTATCATCTTATGTACTCCCAATTCACTATGTTGCACTTTAGTCGGTATTTTTAAAAACATTTACAGCAGATGTTCTCAAAGAATGTGTATGTGTGTGTGTGTGCACGTGTGTGTGTGTGTGTGCGACTGTTTGCATGTGTATTATAGTTTTCAATATTGATGCTCTATTATAGTTTTCAATATTGTATATCAGATGGCACTCAACAAAATTAGTGAGTCTGGCATGATCTAATCTTCATGCAATGATGACTTTTATATTGTTGATGCCTGTAGTATTATATCTTTATAATGACAGGATAAAATATTCAATAATATCACACAATTCACTTTGTCACTATTTCAGGATTGTATATCTGATATTATATATGTATTTTATGTCCTGACTTCTTAATCTGTTATACCCAGGAGTAAAGTTGTCACATAATTCTGAGATCATTAACCCTGAGATCATTAAAGACATGTCTCTTATTTCAAATCATTCTGTTCATTGTTATATCTTACAAACATCATGGATACTAATGTATACTAAGTGGTTGCAAAAAATAAATATTTAACATTGATAAAAATTTGATATTACACTCAACAAAACTTCCTGGTCACATATCAAAATATGAATGAATGAGTCATATTGATGAATGAGTCTCATTTATAGTATGAGAGCAACCTTAAGGATCTCTTTCAATATCAGTTCACCTTATCGTAATTCTTTTAATTCTTCTCTTATTTCTTATGGCACAAAATCCTTAGCCTCTTTCTGGTCTAGTTAGGACTTTCATTTTTTATAAATTTCTTGCCCATTTATCTGTGTATATTTGTGTGCATATGTAACATGGTCATGAGCAATATTTTCTAGAATTGACTCAGATTGGAACACAGCAATATCAATCCACTTCAACAGTCTGAGATTTTTTTCTAAAGGCTTCATTTTTTTGCAGTGGCATTATCAAACCAGTTAACTACTAACATGGTTTGAGGTGAAGTAGAAATAGCATCTGATAAGTAGAAGAAGTAGTCACAGTGTGCGTGTGCTGTGAGAAAAAAGGACATTCCTATCTGCTCCCTTAAAAAGAATGGGCCTGGTATAATAATTTAACCCTTAGGTTCTCAACCCAAATCATGTTCTGCCATAAGGATTAAGGAGCCAACTTAAATTGGTCTCAGAGACTCTTGTAAATTCAGCCATTCCATTGTTGCTAGAATTATTTATTTAAACTGCAGAGTTTGACATCTCTTTGCTGCTTACCTGCTACCCATCATCCAGAAAATAAAGTCAGGGCATCTTAACAGTACATTCAAGGTCCTCAGTGACTGACCTTTGCCTGACTCTACAGATCTTGTCAGTTTTGCTCTAGATTGTTTAGCTATAGACCCCCCCTGAGTTATTTCTTACTTCTCTGCATTTTCTCATGCCCCTAGTTTTGAACATTCTTTCAAGTCAGACACCCTGATTCACGTCTCCTTATCCTTTGTGACGTAGCTTGTCATCAATTCCTCTAGAAAGGGTGAGGGACCCTTAGCACTTAAAGTGCTCCTCTTTGATGCTGCTACATACTTAACCAAGCTCTCTATTGCTGTCTTGTGTGTATGTGTGTATCATTCTTCTCTTGTGTCCCATTCCAAACTCTTTGTTGAGAATTTTCCTTAATTTAATTAGTGTCCTAAGCACCAGCATATTGCTGATTCATAGTTGGCTCCCAAGAGAAATCTAAACAACTGACCAAGGATTAGTTCCTACAGCAGGGTAACATTTAAAGTTATGATTTCTTAAATATTACGCTTCGACAGCTAGCCTAGCAGTTGCTAATATTTACTGACTTCCTACTACGTATCATTCAATCAAGTAAAACAATTCATTTCTGCTACCTAATTACATCCTCATGACAATCCTGAGAGTTAAGTGTTATTGTAATCCCCATTTACAATTAAGGCAATTTAAGATTAACAAGATCAGGTATATTTCCTACAATTACAAAACTCAATGGTGGAGCCAGCTATTGAACCCATATCTGTGTAGATGAAGAATGCACGTGCTGAAACACTATATGTATTATCATTTGTAGATATATTATTCTCTTTTTTTGATAGGCAGTTTTTACATAAGGAAGAATTTTATATATATATATAAATAAGTGCAATTTTAATATATATTCAATATTATATAACATATCAGTACAAATATATTTTTATTTGTATGTGTATTATTTATATGAATACATAAATGTATATCTAGAGAGATAGATCGGTACATTTAAAATATTTTAGGAAGAGCTGAACTTTTAGACTGCTACTTTTCTCCAGTAGTCTTAAGTGTATGTGTAGAATACATCAAATGCATTCAGTTTTAATTGTTTTTCCTCAACTTTAGTAAGGTATATTTGATAAATAAAAATTACATATGTTTATAATATATAATGTATCTTGATACAGTTTCTTGCTGTGAAAAGATTAGATCAAGTAAATTATCATATCACCCCCTTCACGTAGCTATTTTCTGGTAGTGAGAACATGTAGAATCTACTTAGCGGTTTTCAAAAATATAACTTTACTATTAATTATAATCACTATTAACTATAATCACTTCTGTAACTTATTCATGCTGTCTAAATATAACTTCAAACACTTTCCACCCCATTTTCTCATTCCCCCAAACCCTGGCAACTACCATTCAGCTCTTTGCACCTATGAGTTAGATTACTTAAGTGAGATTACGTGGTATTTGTCTTTCTGTGGCTGGTTTATTTCACTTCGTGTAATATCCTCAGGGTTTATTGATGTTGAGGCACATGACAACATTTTCTTCTTTTTAAAGGCTGAATAGTATTTCATTTTGTGTGCCTGTGTGTATTTGTGTGTATGTGTATCTATCTTAACATTGGTCTGGGCAATGATTTTTCAGACATGACCACAAAAACATGGGGAACAAAAGCAAAAATAGATAAATGGAACTGCATTAAACAAATAACATTTTGGCTGGGCATGGTGGCTCACTTCTATAATCTTAGCATTTTGGTAGGTTAAGGTGGGAGGATCACTTGAGGCCAGGAGTTTGAGGCCAGACTGGCCAACATGGCAAAACCCTGTCTCTACTAAAAATACAAAAATTAGCTGGGTGTGATGCTACATGCCTATAGTCCCAGTTACTTGGGAGACTGAGGCAGGAAAATTGCTTGAACCCAGGAGGCGGAGGTTACGGTGAGCCAAGATTGGATCACTGTACTTCAGCCTGAGTGACAGAGCAAGACTCTGCCTCAAAAAAGTAAAAATAAAAGCTTTTGGCACACCAAAAGAAACAATCAACAGAGTAAAGAGACAACCTGCAGAATGGGATAAAATATTTTCAAACCATATATCTGATAAGAAGTTAATATCTAAAATATATAAGAATCCCTAATGTTATTTATTTCATAATGTCTGTTTTCATAAACAAACTAAAAATGAAGTTGTAACTTTGAATTTCCATTTTTAAAATAATATTGAAATAATATTGAGGCAAACATCAATAAAATAGGATTATTTGGCAGTTGGGGTAAAACATTATTTTTGATGCTTTTTTAGGGGAAAGCTGGGGTATTTTCAATAGTAGAGGTTAACTTTAATTCTATTATTTGTCAGATAATCACTTAGTACCACAGTTTACTTTATGTGCATATACATACAAAGTATATGTTAACCTTCCCATTGAATTTCAGTATATGATGTTCTATTTGTAAAGACAGCTGTATATACACTGGTTTGTTTCATTCAATATCATAATTTGACTCATTTAAATTCATATTCAAATATATAGGCCCATTGAACAATACTTTATGCAATTTTGGAGACTGAAGCAGTGGGAGAGAGGAATCTGCTTCAAAATGGTAGCTGGAGAAAGTCTTACCTATTAACTCTAAGCTTGCTGATTTTATTTTTGTAGGGGAACATATGTGGGACTGATTACCCAACAGTTTTTCTCTTTCCCATCACATCTTTTTTTTTCTTTTTGCTTTTATACCAATATCAGTTTAGCCATTCTCTGGAATCTTGAAAACAGATAATATGAAAATTAGAAAATGTTTACAACAAAGTCAAGAAAATGCACTCCTAGAATTCCTTTTTATTGATAGATAATAATTGTACATATTTATGGGGTACAAATGATCCTTTGATACATGCATACAATGGAATGATCAAACCATGGTATTTAGAATATCTTGTCACACTAAGAAACTATCTAGTGTTAATCATAGTTTTCTTTGTTTCTAAAAATCTGTGGATTTAATTTCTTTGATATGTCTTGAACTATGGATAATGATACACACCCAGAGCACACTCAAATGCACCCAAACAAGAAACACATTAAAAGGGGTGGGAGGTGCATATTAACAGCAACAACAACAAGCATTCCAGTAAGTCTCGGAAAAAGCTAAAACTTACTCTATTTTCTCATAGTCTGATGTCAGATGTAAAATGAATAGGTCTGTTCTGAGGTCAGAATGAGAAGAAAAAGATCAACACGACCTCTGGGAAATAAAGGTTATTTGACATCTTTGGGATTATCTGCTAAAGGCATTGGCCACATATCAGAGTAAAGACTTGACAGGCAAGGGAAGACTTCATTTTCCCCAAAGTTAAATATAAAGCCAGACACTTCGCCCACACCTCCCCTCAGCTAGAGCTGCTGCTGAAATCAGTAGCCATGATCGATGATGCATTTTCAAAATCAAAACAAGCATCAGTGTCTCCAATCTAATCACATCTTCTAAAACTGCTGCTTCCTGTGGGAATTTAATTGCTGTGACATTAGACTCCAGACAACAGACACTACTCAAGGCTACCCATCAGGGCAGGGACAAAAATCAGTAGGATAGTGTCAAAGCTGTTAGACACAAAACCTTTTAAAGACTCCATGTGTGTAATTTTCCTCTCTCCAACTTCAGCAGTAAAATTTAATAGGTCATTAATAACAAGTTAAAAAATGTCCCAGTATTATACCAACCATGAAAATCATAAAAATATTTTTGTCTTGCAAAATCTCAGCCTTAGTTTTTCCATGCTCTGAAATGCACTCTGACACACTACTATGGCTTTCTTTTGATTTGTTTTTATCTTTATTTTTATAGGAAGTTGTGGCAGTTAGAAGGTTGCTTCTTTCCAAAAGCTTATTAAATTTTTAATTAAAATGTTTATGATTAGATATTTCTGCTTACCAATCAAATAGAAAAATAAAAAAAAAAAATTCCCTGGCAAAAAATAGACAAACAAATAAACCAAAAAACTGATCTCGTATCTCATTTTCATATCTTTTTAATACATAACACTCCCTCTTTCACTCAAAGGCCCTTCAGCCAAGGGAATCACTTTCTTTCTGTATCATCATAAACTCTAGAAGCCGTGTGATACTTAATCTGAATTATCCTCTTTACATTACCCATATCACAGAGAAACTGAACAAAAATAGGAAACTAATGAAATTTTAATGGTGAAAGCAAAGTATACTTTAAAACTTTAAAGGGAAAAATGAAAAATCCATAGTAAGATGTAATGTGGAAGAGTCACATGAGTCTAACATAATTTTATGAGGTCTTAGTGAACATGAAAGGATATTTCTTCATATTGTACAAAGTAGCTTAGTGTACTTGGATAAGCTAAAAACTGAATGTGGTGTTTTCTTTCCCTATTGGAATAGAAGTCGAAAGATTTTATTAGGAAATAAATTGCAACTAACCTTTCTCTAAACTGCCCCTCTTTCATAAGATTCATATTCTAAACAGACATTTTCTTATATTTACAGTTCAATAACAGGGTAACATGATGCTCCTTTATGACTGATGTAGCAACTTAGTCTTGTAGTCATGTGGCGCTTTGTGGTTTAAAGTTTTTTTCATATGCATCATCTTGCTTGGCAATTCCTAAAATTTCATAAAGTATTGTTATCTCCAGTTTATTGAGGAAGAAATGAGAGTAATTTGTTCAAAAGATCTCAGCTAGCAAATAAGGATCTGAAACTTTAAATCTGCAAAGTGATTCCAAGTCCAACATTTTTTTTCCACCACGCACAGTATTTAATATTTAGATATTTACTTCTGAGTACTTGCTGACCTTTTGTGACTCATTGTTTCAATTATTTATTGCTGCATAATAAACCATCTCACAAGTTGGAAGATTAAGACAACAACCATTAATTATCTCTCATGATTCTGTGGATGAACCAGGGTGTTCTTTAACTTCATGTGGTATCATCTGGGGCACAATACGGTTGGAATTTCCAAAAGGGCCTCAATTAAAAGGCTGTCAGTTAGTCTAGCTGTGGACTAGAAGCTCAGCTGAGGCTGTCAGCCTGGGACCTTCTTCCTAGTCCTCCTTCTCCTGTTGTCAAGATTCCAGAGAATGCCTAGACGGATATCAGGCCTCCAAATGTGGCTTCTTGGGTTTCTTCACAGCATAGAAACTAGATCTAAGAAGGAGCATTCTAAACAGTAAAGGTAAAAGTAACATGAAGCCCATCCTCACAAATAATAAAGCTTACTTTTACCACATGCTATTGCTCACAGCTGGGGAGTGGGGTGGGTGGGAGGGAAGATGGACAGGTTCACTAATAATCACTCTTTGCCTGGAGCTAAGATATTTTCTTGGATACGGGACTTTCACTACCAAAAAAGTACATTCTGGGCAAATCAGGAACTTTGGTCATCCTAGACAGACCAAATTCAATGACAGTGATAATAAGTAGCATTTTTTGACAAGGAGAAAGCAAGTCACATTGCTAAAGCAGAGACAGTGGATATTGTTTTTCAGCTTTGGAAATACAGTCTACTGTAATAGTTGTATCTGAGGGAAATTCCTACACTCAAAGTTAGCTAATGCATTCAGTTATCAAATCAAACTAAATAATTATTTACTGAATTATTTACTACATCATTGTATAAATAGTTCTCAAATTAGAAATTTCTAAAAGTAGCAATGAGGACATAAAATCTTCCTCTTCTATATACAAACTTCTGCCAAAACACCTTTAAGGTCTGGAGAAATAGAGTCCTATTTTCACTTGCTAATACAGTTCAATGACTATTAAATAGATATTGTGGATTAGATGGAGAATATAATCTACATCTGGAATCCTTCTTTTTGCCTTTGTGAAAATGTATTCTGAATTTCAACCATCATTGTAGATTCTCTTAATATACGTGTTGCCTCTTTACTGGAAAATAACTATAAAAGAAAAACCTAGTGATTCAAGCGTGCATACATAGCTTAATAAAAGAGTGTTTTCAGTTTAACACTTTCCATGACAACATTATCCAACAGAAATTTATAGTTTACTTTTTAGTTTAAATCTAAAAGTCAGATGTTGTTAGAGGCTGTCATGTTGAACAGCAATTCGTTAATCTACTCGCTTTTTTTTTTTTTTTTAACAGACTTTAAGTTCACAACAGAGTTAGATGGAAGGGAGAGTTAGCATATGCCTTCTAGCCCTGACACATGTGTAGCCTCCACAATTATCAATATCCCCCATCAGAGTAGTACATATATTATTATTACTTAACCTATATTTACCTATAATTACCAAAAATCCATAGTTTACATCAGGGTTCAGTCTTGGTGATGCACATTTTATAGGTCTGGATAAATATATAATGACATGTATCCAACATTATAGTATCATACAGAATCATTTCACTGTCTTAAAAATTCTCTGTGCTTCAACTGTAAATTCCTTTCTCTCCTCTAACACCTGGAAATCACTAATTTTTTACTGTCTCCATAGTTTTGCTTTTTCCAGAATGTTATATTGTTGGAATCATAGGACATGTAGTCTTTTCAGATTAGCATCCTCCACTTAGTGACACATATTTAAGTTTCTTCCATGTCTTTTCATTAGTTGACAGCTTATTTTCTTTTAGTGCTAAATAACATTCCACTGTTGAGATGTATTTTAGTTGATTTACCCATTCGCCTACTAAAAACATCTTGGTTTCTTCCAAATTCTGGCAGTTATAACTGAAGTGGCTAATAACATCTGTGTTTAGGTTTTAGTGTGAACGTAAGTTTTCAGTTCATTTGGGTAAATACCAAGGAATGCAACTGCTGGATCATATAGTAAGAATACACTTAATTTTAAACTAAATTCTGGAACTCTCCTCCAAAGTGGTTGTACTATTTTACATTCCCACCAGCAATGAATGAGAGTTCTTGTTGTTCCACATTTGTACCAGCATTTGATGTTGTCAGCTGTGTTAGTCTGTTCGCAGGCTGCTAATAAAGACATACCCAAGCCTGGGTAATTTATAAAGGAAAGAGTTTTAATTGACTCACAGTTTCATGTGGTTGGAGAGGCCTCACAATCATGGCTGAAGGTGAATGAAAAGCAAAGTCACGTCTTACTTCGTGACAAGCAAGAGGGCATGTGCAGGGGAACTCCCATTTATAAAATTGTCAGATCTCATGAGATCTGATAATATTCATTATCATGAAAACAGTACGGGAGATATCCTCCTCCATGATTCAATTACCTCCCACCAGGTCCCTCCCATGGCACATAGGAATTATGGGAGCTACAATTCAAGATGAGATTTGGGTGGGGACACAGCTGAATCATACCATCAGTGTTCTGGATTCTAGCCATTTTAATAGGGATGTAGAGGTATCCCATTGTTGCTTTAACTTGTATTTCTCTGATAGCATATGATGTGGGTCATCTTTGTATATGTTTATTAACCATCTATATGTGTTCTTTGATGAGGTGCTTGTTAATGTCTTTGGTCATCTTTAAATAAGATTGTTTTCTTAGCTTAGCTTATCTTAAAACAGTTGAATTTTAAGAGTTTCTTATAAATATTTTGGATAACAGTCCTTTGTGAAAAAATATGTCTTTTGGAAATCCCATCTCCTGGTCTCTGGTTTGGTTTTTTATCCTCTTGCCAGTGTATTACACGAGCAAGAATTTTTCATTTTAATGAAATCCAATGTATCAATTCTTTCTTGTGTTCAGAGCCTTTGATGTTACATCTAAAATGTCATTGGTAAACCCAACGTCATGTAGATTTTCTCCTATATTACCACTTAAAAGTTTTATAGTTTGCATTTTACATTTAGGTCTCTAATCCATATTGAGTTTAGTTTTCTGAAAGGTATAAAATCTATGGCTATATTGTGTGTGTGTGTGTGTGTGTGTGTGTGTGTGTGTGTGTGTGTGTGTGTATTTCCAGTTTCAATATCATTTGTAGAAAAGACTCTTTCCACCATTTTATTTCCTTTGTTCCTTTTTCAAAGATCAGTTGACTATATTTGTGTGGGCCTATTTCTGGCCCTCTATTCTGTTCCATTGATCTCCTTGTCTATTCCTTCACTAAAACCACAGTGTCTTTATTACTGTAGCTTCAGAGTAAGTCTTGATTGAAGTTAAGTAGTGTCAATCCTCTAACTTTGTTCTCCTTCAACACCGTGTTAGCTACTCTGGGTCTTTTACCGACCTGTGTATTTCCTTTATTTCCTTTTCTTATTCCTTAGCTAGGTCCAGTGCAACATTGAAAAGCAGTGATGAGAGGTGACATCCATGCCTTGCACATTATCTTAGTGGGAAAATTTTGAGTTTCTCACCATTAAGTACACTATTAGCCATAAGGTTTTTTGAAGATATTTTTATCATATTGAGAAGGCTTTCTTCTCACTCCTAGTGTACTGACAGTTTTAAACATGAAATGCTGCTGGATTTCATCAAATACTTTTTCTGTATCTATTGATATGATCATATCATTTTTTTTTACTTATTGATGTAATGGATGTCATTAATTGATTTTCAAATATTGAAACTGCTTTGCAAACCTTGAATAAAGTTCACTTGGTCATGGTGTGTAATTATTTTTACATAGTATTTGATTCCATTTATTTCCATTTTGATATGATTTTTGCTTCTAAGTTCATGGGAGATGTTGGTCTCTAGTTTTCTTCTTCTGTAATGTTGTTTTGGTATTACAGTAATGCTCATCTATTTATAGAGTTAGGAACTATTCTCTTTGCTTCTATATCCTGGAAGAGACTGTTAAAAAATGATATCATTTATCCCTTCAATGTTTGGTAGAATATACCCATGAACCCATCTAAGCCTGGTATTTTCTGTTTGGGAAGATTACTAATTATTGACTCATTTTCATCAATAGTGATACACCTATTCCGATTGTCTACTTTTGGTGTGTGCATTTGGGCAGATTATGTTTTTCAAAGAATTGGTCCATTTTATCTAGGTTACCAAATTTGTGGACACAGAATTGTTGAGACTATTTCTTTATTATCCTTTGAATGTCCATGAGATGCATGGTGATAACTCCTCTTTGATTTGTTATATTAGTAAACTGTGTCCTCTGTCTTTTTTCCTGACAAGAAGCTTATCAATTTTATTGATCTTTTCATAGAGTTATTTTTTGATTTCATTAACTTTTCTCTATTGTTTTATTGTTTTCAATTTCACTAATTTCTGCTCTAATTTACATTTCTTTTTTTTTTCCTAATCACTATAGATTTAATTTGTTATTCTTTTTCTGGTTTCCTAATGTGGAAGTTTAGATTATTATTTTCAGGTTATTTTTCTCTTATATGTTCAACACTGTAAATTTCCTTCTAAGCACTCCTTCCATTACATCACATAAAATTTGATCATTTGTGCTTTAATTTTTATTTAATACAAAATATTTTAAAATTCTTCTTGAGGATTTTTTCTTAACCCATGTGTCATTTAGAAGTGTCTTGTTTAATCTGTATATATTTTGGCATTTTCCAACTCTCTTTCTGTTAGTGGTTTCTAATTTAATTTTTATTGTAATCTAACAGCAGGTATTATATAATTTCTATAATTCAAAATGTGTTAAGATGAGTTTTATGATTGAATGTATTCTGTCTTGGTGAATATTCTACATGAGCTGGAGAAAAATGCATATTCTGTGAAATAGTTGATAGATGTTAATTATATCTAGTTGACTGATGATTTTACTGAGGTTAACTGTTCTTATTAATTATATGTGTGCAGGATCTATTCATTTCTGAAAGAAGGATGTTGAAGTCTTCAACTACAATAGTGAATTAATCCTTGATGTTCTATTAATTTTGCCTCATGTATTTTGACACCATGTTTTTAGGTGCAAATGTAGTAGAGATTGTTGCATCTTCTTGGAGAATCAATCCCTTTATCATTATGTAATGCCTCTCTTTATTTCTGATAACTTTCCTTGCTTTGAAATCTGTTCTGCCTGAAATTAATATAACTACTCTCACTTTCCTTTGATTAATATTAGCATGGTCTGTCTTTCCCCTGGCATTTACTTTTAATCTATATGACTCTATATATTTAAAGTAGGTTTCTTGTAAATAATACATGGTTAGGTATTATTTTTTGATTCACTCTGACAATCTGTATTTTAATTGCTGTATTGAGACCGTTGATGTTCAAAGTGATTATTGAGCTGGGCATAGTGGTACATGCCTGTAGTCCCAGCTACTCGGGAGGCTGAGATGGGAGGATAGCTTGAGCCCAGGAGTTCTGGGCTGTGGCGAGCTATGCTGATGGAATATCTGCACTATGCTCCACATCAATATGGTGACCCGGGAACAGGATGCCACCAGGTTGCCTAAGGAGGAATGAATCGGCGCAAGTCAGAAACGGAGCAGGTCAAAATTCCCATGCTGATTAGTAGCGGGTTCATGCCTGTGAATCACCACTGCACTCTAGTCTGGGCAATATAGGGAGACCTTGTCTTTTTTTTAAGCGATTATTAAAATAATCACATATATCATTTGTTATTTTGATCTATTTGTTGCCCTGTTTCTTATTACTATTTTTTTACTCCAATTTTTTTCTGCCTGTTTTGGTTTTATTTCAGCATTTTATATGATGCAATTTTCTCTCCTTTCTGAGCACATTTTTCTTACCTCTTTTAGTGGTGGTTCCAGAGTTTGTGATATTTTTACAACTAACCCAAGTTTACTTTTAAATAACACTATACCACTTCAAAGGCAGTGTGACTAGTTTATAACAATAAAGTAATCCTAATTTCTCCCTCTTGAACCTTGCATTATTTCTTCCATTGAATTAATTTATACATAAGCATACATATATAAATACATAATTGAATACATTGTTGCTGTTATTATTTTGAATAAACTATTATGTGTTAAATTAAAAAAATACAAGTTTTATTTTGCATTTATTATTCTAACAGTGATTCCCTTTCTTTCTTTATGTGGATCTGAATTTCTAACCTATATTTTTTTCTCCTCTCTAGAGAACTCTTTTTTACTTTTAACATTTGTAATGCAGGTCTACTGGCTATGAATTTCCACCAATTTTTGTTTGAGAATGTGTTTATTTTTTCTTCACTTTTGAAGGATAATTCCATAAGATAGAGAATTGCAGGTTGGCAATTTGTTTCTTTTAACACAATATTTCACTCCACTCTCTTCTTTCTTGGATGTAATTCTTGTATTTCTTTCTCTGCAGATAACATGGTTTGTTCCTTTGGCTTCTTTCTGGCTTCTTCTTTATCTTTTATTTTCTATCGCTTGAACATGATATACCTGCATGTAGATTTTTGGCATTTATCCTGCTTAGTACTCTTTGAGCTTCCTAGATCTGTGGGTTAATGTCTGGCATTACTTTGGAGAAATTCTCGTCATTATTTTTCAAATATTGCTAATTTGGTTTTTATTTCTTGTTTTTTTTCTTTTCCTATTCTCATTACACATATGTTACATCTTTTGTATTTGCCCCATAGTCCTTGAGTGTTCTGTTCTTTTTTCTTTTATTCAATCTTATATTTGGTCTTTAGTTTTGGAGGTTTCTATAGAGATATCCCCAAGCTTGGAAGTTTTTTTTCTAACTGTCTAGTCTTCAGATAAGCCCATTAAAGGCATTCCTCATACCTGCTAATGTTATTTTTTTTTGTTTGTTTTAATCTTCCGTATTTTTTTTTCTTTCTTAGAGTTTTAATTTTCCTGTTTACAATGCCTATCTGTTCTTGCATACTGTCTATTTTCTCCATTAGAACCCTTCACACATTAATCATAATTGTTTCAAATTCCTGGTTACAAAATTCTAGTACCCCTGCCATAACTGAATCTGGTTCAGATCTTTGCTTTTTATCTTCAAACATTGTTTTTTGACTTTTAGTATGTCTTGAAACATTTTCTTGATAGCTAGAGCATGATCTATTGGGTAAAACGAGCTGTTGTAAATAATAGGCCTTCAGTAATGTGATGTTAAAGGTTAGGGGGTAAAGGTGAAAGAAACATTATATCCTCTGATAATTAGATGTCAGTAGTTTAGTGAACCTGTGGCTCTGGACTATGAACTTCTTAGTCCTTTTCCACTTCAAGTGGGACAGAATATCTTGAGTGTGTCAAAGTTGGGTATTTCCTTAGTCCCATGTTGAAATCTTCAAGTAGACAGAATTGGATGTTTTCTTTCTCTTCGGTCAATCAGTCTCTGAGAAAAAAAAAAAAAGTACTCTGGTATTTCAAAATAGTTACATGTCACCTACCCCTGCCAGTAGCACAAGAGGATTTTTCTTCAATATTTACTATTAGAATCTGAGAGTTCCAGGAGGTAACACTCACAAAGTATGGGGACTCTCTGATTACTAGGCCCCCTGGAGTTTTAACGTCTCGGACTTGTCCACACTAAGTCTTGAGTAATTCCTCAGTTACATTTATAATTACAGTTTCTCTACCCTGGCACTGGTTCCTGCAGGGATTTTTTTTTCAATAAATTCTAATTCTTTGCATTCACCTGTCATTCTCTCCAGTTTTGGGGGCAACTGTGACCTCACTATTTTGACAACTCCAAAAAATGGTGTTGAGTTTTCAGTTTTTTCAGCTTTTTACTTATCAGAAAAAAGTAGCGCCTTCCAAGCTTCTTACATGCCAGGCCACAAGCTGGAAATTCTTACCATCAGCCATACAGTTTTGACATCATGATTTCCTTTAGTGAAAAGCAAAAGGAGAAAATTGCCAGTATGTAATATTGTTAAATAACGTGTCTGACAGATATCAGGAAGATGATGAAATAGAAGATTCCAGTCTTCAAACCTCCAATAAACATCAATTTTAACAACCACTCACGGACAAGAATACCTTCACGGGAGCTCAGGAGTGCAACTGAGAGGCAGCAACACCTCGGTGGAGAAAAACGCAAGACAAAAACATAATAGATATATGGGAGAGAATAAGAACAGTGTCACTTCATCTATGTCATTTTTTTTCCCAAAGCAGTACAGCTCGCTGGCAAGAGAGAGCCCCTCGACCCATAATTTCCCTCATGGGGAAAATTTAGAGTGAAGTGAGGACTTGGTTTCCCTAGCCTTGATGGGCAATGCCTAGGAGGCCCACTTCTGTCTCACCCCACCCAAAACACTGAGGGATTCAGAATAACTGAATCTCCTGGGAGAAGCTAGGAGAAGAGAATAGGGAGGGGACTTAATGGCAGCTGGTGCACAGATCTAAACAAATATCCTCCTCACATACAACTGACCTTCAGATCCATCAAGAGTTATTCCCATAAACTCCATGGCCCATCTCACCTGCGAACCTACTCAACCAGCTGACATATGCCCTCAGCAGTTTCCTCCACCTATGGCTAGTGGCCCACCCTCTCCAGCAGATGGTGTGCACTCCCACACAGGTAGCACATGCTAGCCTCTGAAGAGAGCACACAGATATCAGCAGCCAATTAGACTCTCTTGGATTGGGAGAAGGTGCACAACCTAGAGTGCTCAGGGCATGTCCCTAAGAAAAATAAACAGGAGACTTGAGGCACCCAATCTGGACCAGTGGGATCAAGAGAAGGCACATAATCTTAAAACTTTCATCCAAAAAGGGAACAAGAATAGTATAGTGGGTACATCCACATAAAAGACCTGAGAGATTCTCCAAATCTCTAGCTGGACTAGCAGAGAATAGTGTTTCTTTCTCAAAATCAATCTGTAAAAACTGGAAGATGTGACTACTTCTTGGATTGCCAAAACAGTAATATAAGTCTTCAAGGAACATTAACATTAAAAGTTTAAAAAGGACCAAAATAAAGCCCCAGTGGCTCACCTCACAGAAATAGAGATCTACAAATTACCTGAAAAATGAATGAAAATAATGGTCTTAAAGAAGCTCATTGTGCTATGAGGACACAAAAGGACAACCAAAAGAAATCAAGATAACAATATATGGACAAAAGGAGAGATTCAACAAAGAGATATAAATTATAAAAAAGAACCATATAGAAATTCTGGAGCTGAAGAATTCCATAAGTTGGCTAAAAACTCTTAATTAAGCAGAAGAAAGAATCAGCAAATTTAAAGACAGATCATTCAAAATTAACTAGTCAGAGGAACAAAAAGAAACAACATTAAAAAACAATGAAGAAAGACTATGAGACATATGAGACACTGTCAAGTAACCAATATACACATTATAAGATTTCTAGAGGAAACAGATAAAGTAAAAGGGGTAGAGGCTTATTTAAAGAAGAACAAAATAAAAAATTACCAAAATCTGGAAAAAGAAATGGGTATCAAGTTCCTTGAAGTTCCCAAAACTTCAAATAGATTGAACATAAAGAGCTTCACTGAGACAACTTACAATTAAATTGTCAAAAGTCAATGGACAAAGACAACATTTTGAAAACAGCAAGAGAAAACAGGTAAATCACCTGCAAAGAAAAACCCATAAGAATATAAGCAGACTTTTTAGTGGAAACATTATAGGCCAGGAGAGAGTGTGATAATACAGACAAATTAACAAACTTAATTTTTTTTAAACCTGCAAACAAAGAACATATTTCCTGGCAAAGATATCCATCAGGAATCAAGGAGAGATAAAGACTTGCCAAGCAAACAAAAGCTGAGGGTGTTCATCATCACTAACGTGCTTTATAAGAAATACTAGGCAGGGCGCAGTGGCTCACGCCTATAATCTCAGCACTTTGGGAGGCTGAGGCAGGCGGATCACGAGGTCAGGAGATCAAGACCATCCTGGCTAACACGGTGAAACGCCATCTCTACTGAAAATACAAAAATTAGCTGGGCGTGGTGGCGGGCGACTGTAGTCCCAGCTACTTGGGAGGTGAGGCAAGAATATGGCGTGAACCCCAGAGGGGAGCTTGAAGTGAGCCGAGATCGCGCCACTGCACTCCAGCCTGGGTGACACAGCGAGACTCTGTGTCAAGAAAGAAAGAAAGAGAGAAAGAGAGAAAGAGAGAGAGAGAGGGAGAGAAGGAGAGAAGGAGAGAAGGAAGGAAGGAAGGAAGGAGGGAAGGAAGGAAGGAAGGAAGGAAGGAAGGAAGGAAGGAAGGAAGGAAGGAAGGCAGGCAGGCAGGAAGGCAAGAAAGGAAGAAAGGAAGGGAAGAAAGGAAGAAAGGAAGACTAAAGGGATGTCTTCAAGTTGAAATAAAGGGATGCTAGTTAGCAATAGGAAAGTATAAGACTTATTGGTTAAGGTAAGTATATAGTCAAATCTAGAATACTATAATACTATAATAAGGGTGCATATACCACCTTTAGTTGTAGTGTAAAAGTTAAAAGACAAAAGCATTCAAGTAACTATAGCTGCAACAATTTGATAATGTTAAATATAATGAGATGCAAAATTGATATCAATAACAAAATATGGAGAAGTAGGAGAGAAGTAAGGGCAAAGAGTATTTGTATGCAATTGAAGTAAAGTTAATATTGCCTTAATATAGACTGTTAAAAGTCTTAACAAATTTAGAAAGACTGAAATTATATCAAGTATCTTTCTGCCACAATTATGTGAAACTACAAATCAGTAACAAGGAATGATTAAAAAAATTACAAATATGTGTATTTTAAATAACACATTTCTGAACAACCACTGGGTGAAACTAGGAGTCAACAGGGAAATAAAAAAATCTTGAGACAAATGAAAATGGAAACAAAACATACCAACATACCAAATCTTGTAGAATGCAACAAAAGCAGCTTAAAGAGAGAATCTTATAGAAATAAATGCTTGCATGAAGAAAAAGAAAAATGTTAAATAATTAACCTAGCTTTATACTTCAAAGAAATACAAATAGAATACGGTAAGCCAAAGTTAGCAAAAGAGAGAAATGATTAGAGCAAAAATAAATAAAAAATTAGAGAATCAATAGAAAAAAATAAGTGAAACTAAGAGTTCCTTTTTAAAGTCAACAACATTGATTAAGCTACCTTAAAATAAGACAAAATAAATAAAATTATAAATGAAAGAGGAGACTCTACAAATCATAACACAGAAATACAAGGGATCCTACAGAACTACTATAAACAGTTATATGCCAACAAGCTGCATAACCTAGAAGATATGGATAAGTTCGTAGAAACATACAAATTTCCATGACTGAAAAATGAAGAAATAGGAATTTTGAACAGACCCAAAAATTAGTAAGGGGATTTAATCAGTAATAAAAAATAAAACCTTCTGACACAGAAAATCCCATATGATATGGCTTCACTGGTGAACTCTACCAACATTAAAGAAGAAAAATTGTTTTCAAAACCTTCCAAAAAATTGAATGAAGAAGCACTTCTAAACTCATTTTAGAAGGCTAACATTATCCTAATACCAACACAGGGACACTAAAAGAAAAAAAAAATTTAAAACTACATGCTGATATTCCTTTGAATATAGATGTAAAAATTCTTAACAAAATACTGGTAAAACAATTTCAACAGCATATTTAAAGAACCATACACCACAATCAAGTATAATTTATTCCTGTGATTTAAGGATTATACAAATAAATAAATGTAATATATCACATTAAGAGTGAAGGATAAAAATCATAATTATCTCAATTGATGGAAAGAAAACGTGTTTTACAAAATTTGACATCAGTTTGTGATAAAAAACTCTCAACAAATTAGGTACGTAAGAAATTTAAATATAAAAAGAGCCATATATGACAAGCCCACAGCTAACATTATACTCAACTGCAAAAAGTTGACATATTTTCCTCTAAGAACAGGAAGAAAACGAGGATGCCATTTCTTACCTTTCCACTCAACATAGTACTTGGTATTGTAGCCAGAGCAAACAGGTAAGAAAAGGCAATAAAGGCATTCCAATCAATAAGGAAGAAATAAAATTGTCTGTGTTTTCAGATGACATGTTTTTATACCTAGAAAACCATAAATGCTCCATTGATTATTTTTAGGATCTTTTTAACTGACAAATAATAATTGTACATATCCATGGTATACATAGTGATATTTGGATGCATACTCTATATAGTAATAAAATCAGCTAATCAATAAATCCAATACAACTGCAGAATACAAAATAAAATATAAAAATCAGCAGGGTTTCTATATACAAACCATGAACTAACTAAAAAATATGAAGAAAATAATCCAATTTAAAAAACATCAAAAAATAAAATACTTAGGAATAAATTTAACCAAGGTGGTGAAAATTCCATACATTGAGAACTACAAAACATTGATTAAATATATTAAATATATTTTAATATGTGTATGTATACAGACACACTCTGGGTTCATGGATTTTAAAGGTATCCTGGGTTCATGGATCTGAAAGGTATCCTACGTTCATGGATTAGAAGAATTACTATTGTTAAAATGTCTATACTACCTAGAGTGAGCTATAGATTTAGTGCAACATTTAATAGAAATATGCCCCTAGATTGTCTCTTCAATACATGCTGTTGGGAAAACTGGATATCCACATGCAAAAGAATAAAATGAGCCTATGTTTTTTGTAAGTCACATGGTAACCACAATACAAAAAAATCTATAGTAGATTGCCTACAAGATAAAGAAAATTACCTCAAAAGACCAAATTAAAGAATTATTGGTGTGCAAGAGGGAGTTTAGAAAAAGCAAGGGGTAGACAGTTTATTCTAGAAAATAATAACAGAAAACTTTCCAAAACATGAGAAAGATATGCATATCCAGCAAAGGAAGGTCAGAGAACACCAAACAGTTTGGACCCAAATAAGACTATATAAAGGCGTAAAATTATCAAACTCTCAAATCTCAAGGACAAAGAGATAAGTGGCAAAAGCAAATAAGCAAATAAAATATAAAGGGGCTCCAAATCATCAGGCAACAGACTTCTCAATAAAATCATACAGTCCAGGAGCCAGTGGAATGACTTTTTCAAACTACTGAAAGAAAGAAATTTATCATCCCAAAACAACGTATCTAGCAAAGTTATCCTTCAAATATGAAGGAGAGATAAAGTTTTTCCAAGACAAAGAAAAGGTGAGAGAATTTACCACTACCAGACCCATCTTACAAGAAATACAGTCTGAGAGAAAAAAAAAAAACAAAACACTAATGATCAAAAAAAAAAAAAATTGAAGATATAATATCCATTGGTAAAAGAAAGTACATGGATAAACAAAGAACTCTCTAATACAGTGTGAAAATCACTTATAACTCTAGCATGAGAAGTCCAAAAACAAATCTATCATAAACAATAATAGATACAGCTGCCTATTAAGAGATAGGTAATATAAAATATGTAAATTGAGACAAGTAAGTGTCAAAATATATGTGTTGGGGGTGGAGATAACATGTAGAATTTTATTTCCATTTTTCTATTTGTCTCTATTCTTTATCTATGATAAATTGTCATCTCTTTAAAATAGCTTGCTATATTTATAAAATATTTTTTGTAAGCCACATGGTAACCACATCACAAAAACCTATAGTAGATTCATTAAAAATAAAAAGCAATGAATGAATTAAAACATAGCAATGAATGAATTAAAACACATAGACAGACAGAAAGAAAAAAAGGAAGGGAAGAGTTACAAAACAACCAGAAAGTAAACAACAAAATGGCAATAGTAAGTTTGTTATCAGTAATAACACTGAATGTAAATAGATGTGATTACTCAATTAAAAATGTAGGGTGGCTGAATGGATAAAGAAACAAGACCCAACCATATACTGCCTACAAGAACCCCACTTCACATATAAAGACACACATAGACCCCTTTATGTGTGTCTTTATGCTGTGAAGGAGCAGAAAAATACAGTCTATGCAAACATAAACCACAAAACAGCAAGAGTAGTTATGCTTATGTTAGATAAAATAGACTACATATCAAATACTGTAAAAAAGATACAAGGAAGGTCACAATATCATCATAAAGAGGTCAATTCAACTTGAGTCAATAATGATTATAAATATCTATGCACCCAACACTAGAGCTCTACATATAAACAGCAGCATTAATAGACCTAAAGGCAAAGGCAGACTGCAATACAGTAATAGTAGGAGACTTTAACACCCCACTCTAAGTAACACACAGATTATTCAGACAAAAAAAATCAACTTCGGACACAAGCTACACACTAGATCTAATAGGTATAATTGGCATTTAAAGAACATTTCACTCAACTGCTGCTGAATAAACATTTTTATCACCAGCACATTCCCCAGAATAGATAATAGCTGAGGCACCGAAACAAGTCCATACAAATTCAAAAATGTAGAAGTCATATGAAAAATATTTTCTAACCACAATGGAAAAAAAAAAAGTCTAGAAGTCAATAATAGAGGAAGATCAGAAACTACACAAACACATGGAAATTAAATAACATGCTCATGGAAGGAAAATGGGTCAGTGAAGAAATTAAGAACAAAATGTAAGAATTTCTTGAAACAAAAATAAAACTACAGAATACCAAAAATATGAGATACAGCAAAGCAATACCAAGAGGGAGGTTTATAGCAATAAATGCCTATATCAAAAAAGGAGAAAGGTTTAAATAACACCCTAGTCATGCCCCTCAAAGAATCAGAAAAGTAAGAACAAATCAAACCCCAAATTAGAAGGAACACAATAATAAAGGTCAGAGCAGAAATAAATAAAATTGAGGCCAAAAGAATAACACATCAGAACAATTAAATGAAAAGATTTTTTATTGAAAAGATGAACAAAATCTACAAATATTTAGCTAGACTAGGAAAAAAGAGACAAGACCTAAATAAATAAAATCAGTAACAAAAAGGAGGCATAGCAACTGAGGCCACAGAAATGCAAATAATCATTAAATATTACAAACAACTCTATGCAAACTTAGGGAAAAAATGACTAAATTCCTGTACATATACAACTACCAAAATTGAACCACTAAGTAGAAAATCACAACAAGCCAAATGACTAATAAGATCAAAACCGTAACTTTTAAAAAGCCCCGGACCCAATGGCTTCACTGCTGCATTCTACCAAACATTTAAAGTAGAACTAATACCAATTATACTCAAAATTTTATAAAATTGAAGAGGAGGGAATACTTCCAAACTCATTCTATGAGATCAGCAATACCTTGAAACCAAAAACCAAACAAAGATACAAAAACTACAGGACAGTATCCCTGATGAATATAGATGCAAATATCTTCAAGAAAATACTAGCAGCCCAAATTCAACAAAACATTAAAAAGACCATTCACCATGATCAAGTGGGATTAATCCTAGGGTTGCATGAATGGTTCAACATACACAAATCAATAAACATAATACATTGCATTTACAGAACCAAAACAAACAAATGATTATTTCAATAGATACTTAAAATTCATTCATAAAATTCAACATCCTTTTATGATGAAAAAAACCTCATCAAACTGGATATAGAAGGAACATACCTCAAAATAATAACAGCCATATATGACAAACCCACAACTAACATCAAACTGAACAGGAGAAAACTTGAAGGCCTTTCCTTTAAGATCTGGAACAAAGCAAGGATACTCACTTTCTCCACTCATATTTAACATGATACAGGAAGTCCCTACAGAGCAACTAGGTAGCAGAAAGAAATAAAAGGCATACACGTTGGAAAATAAGTCAAATTAACTTTGTTTGCAGTTGACATGATCTTATACTTAGAAAATCCTAGAGATTCCACCAGAAAACTATTAGAACTGATCAATAAATTCAGTAAAGTTGTAGGATAAAAAAATCAACGTATAAAAATCAGTAGGATTTATATATGCCAATAGCAAACATTCTGAAAAAAATTAAAAAGTAGTCCCACTTACAACAGCTACAAGGAATATAAAATACCAAAGAATCAATTTAATCAAAGAAATGAAAAATCTATCCAAAAAATCTATAGAACACTGATGAAATACACTAAAGATGATACAATGGAAATATATTCCATGCTCATGAATTTGAAGAATTAATATTGTTAAAATAGTAACACTACCCAAAGCAATATACAGATTTAGTGCAATTCCTATCAAAATAACAATTACATTTTTCATGGAAATACAAAAAATCTTAAAATTTATATGGAACCACAAAAGACCTTGAATAGCTAAATCAATTCTAAACAAAAAGAGCAAAGCTTGAGGCATTACAATAGAACACAGAATATGCAAGAAACCCAAACACCTAACCAGCAAAAAACTCAAATAATCTACTAAAAAGTGGGCAAAGGATCTGAATAGACATTTCTCAAAATAAGTCATACAGATGGCCAAAAAGTATAGACTGCTTCTTGACTAAGTGCATGTAAAAGTAGTATATGTGGGCCTATCTCTAACTTTATTTTTGTAGCCTATTCCATATAAAAGTTGGAAAGCTCCTGTGGTATGCTGAAAGTGGTAATGAGGAATAATCTGAGCACAGTAAGCTCAGATCCCCATGGACATTGTAATAAAACTATTCCCTCCATCTCCAATAAACTGTGAATTTGTACAACTCACTCTGCTTTTGACGATGCTAGGTTGGTCTTTAATGTATCTACTTTAATTTTGGAAGCTATAATACATTTTTATAGTAATTAACTTTTATAATACATTTCTCATCAAAATAATAAATTGTCTTCCTAGCAAAATAGACATTTACATTCCTAAACTTTTGCTACTTTAGAAGAAAATCAAGTAAATGTCTATGAAATATTCAGTTGCCTGAAACTTCTAAACGTAAGCATTTATCCTGTAACTCCTGCTTTTCTAAAGGAGATAAAAATTATCTTTCTAGCAAGAAATACCTTGCAGAGAACAATGACCAGATAGAGATGACAACAGTATTCATTGAAACTGGTCATGCCTACTTATCAAAAGCAAGATTGGTCAGAGGGTGAAATATACCTTATTTAAGTTAATTGCAGGATATATATTTTTAGTTCCTTACATCAATGATAACTTTCTTAAACTTATGAATCACAAAATTGATTTTTCTCTTGAACAGGTAATCTGCTAGAATTTATTGTTGTCTAAGTAAAAATAAGTCTGTGTTTGATCAAGCTAAGAAAGCCAAACAATCTTTAATTTTCTTTTTGGTCCAGAATTATAACAAAAAAGGAAATATTTATGATGACTATGGATCATAGATAACAGAATATGCATGACTTTTTATTTACCTTGAAAGAACAATTTCTACATTCAAGCAGCCCTCTACTTGGTCTCAAAAATGGTTGGCCTAGGTGTCAAATTCGTCCATGAAAAGATCCTAGGCATCCTTCATTTCTCACCTCCTTTGGTGTTTTTTAACCGTTTTGGCTTTATAGGTTTAGGAATCCACTTCCCTATTTTGCTATTTGTAAATAAAAGATAAACAAGGCAACAAGATTTATTTTGCATTCTGGTACATCCAATAAATTAAGTGACAGGCACTGCACCAGCTGAGTTCTCTAGAGATACTGATATAGAACTATGCATTTACTCACCATTTTTCAAGTAAAAACTTTTAAACCCATACACTCATTCTTATATAACCTAGAATAACAGCAATGCTTCCTCTGTATTATTGGGTCAATTATTCCTAAATGCTGTTTTTGACCAGGAGCACATTATGTTCATCTTTTTTTCCCACTTCCTCCAGCTTCCATTTCCTTAGCTTTGTGTTTTAGATTCCTTTATTTGACTCTTCGGCCACTACTGTACCAACAGGCTAAACTCCACAGTCTTTTTGAGATCAAAATCTCAGAAATGACTTCTCATCTAAAATAGTTAATTACCTTCCTGTAAATTGGACATTCAAATCCCTAGATAAACTCTACCCTTCACATCTTGGAAATACATGATATTTTCTAGTGGAGAAAACTGATAACCTTTTTGTACCCTCATTTCCATTTGTCAACTAGACACTTTAATGTGAATACCACACAGACATCTCAGATTCTTTTTGCACAGGTCTATTTTTCTCTAAAATACTACTGTTTGTTATCTTAGTTCCCTTAGCACATGAAAATCCTCCTTGACACGAACCTCTTCCACATTCAACACATTAAACTCATAACTAAATTTTTCATGTGTCTACATTCTTTAGGGACATGTTCACATTTCTCAAAAATCCAACTGTAATACTAGTCTGAGATATCATCTTCTATCAGCTAGATGAGCTCATTTATCACAGCTAGATGACCTCTATATTCTTAAATTCTCTCTTCTACCAGATTTGGCCCCACCAAGCTATTCTCTACAGAGTAGCCTGAGTGATTTTTCTGAAATTCAATTTGATGATTTAATTATGTAAATCTTTCTTAAAAAATATTTCAATTGGTTTCAGGGGCTCAAAAATATTTGAGAATCTGGCCTTTATCTAAAACTCCAACTTCGTCTCTTCATTGTTCACCTAGTTATGATTAACTTATTTTCTCTATAACTGCTCACATTCAAGCTTTTATATTTTCTCTTCTCTCTGCAAACTTTGTTAATCAAAGATTAATGAGTTCAGTGGGGGCAAAAATATAACTATTTTCTAAGAAAAAAATCTGCTGATTGAGGAGACACAGCCTTCAGTACAAGTGAAAGTATGTTCTCTATAGAAAAAAGGAAAGATCTGGCTTAAAGGTGGAAAGTTCTTATTCAGGTTCTCAATCAAGTCCATTTATGCAAATCAAAGACTCAAACTTGTTTGGTTCTGATTGGTCAAAATAGGCAAGCCCTGTTTGGATGGTTTACAAGCCCCAAACCAGAGGTCTCTGTCAGATGTTTCCTTCAAATAACCAGTGGGGTAGGTGGGTGTTGGCCACAGTTTATCTCGGCACCCACAACAGGAACTGGTTTGGCTTGATTGTAGAAAGGAAGGTCTTGTAACACTTTCACAACATCTTTCTGATAACATACGGTATGTGACTCCTCCCTCACCCAGCTATGGCTGCCTGGTCTGCCTTAACTTCAGTCATCTTAGGTAGCTATGGGGAGTCCATTCTCTGTGTCAGCCAGGGACATACTTTAACACCTTGCACCTATCTCACCACGAAATCTCTTTGGTTGTCAGGCCCTTTCACTCATCTATTATTTATTCTCTATGTCTTTTTGACTGACCACTATACGTCGGTTATATATTATACTGAGTGCTAGGACATGCTAAGTGAATAGAATAAACATCTCTTAAGTTAAAATATTTATACTAGCATATATTTCAGGTGTCGGTTTAAAACTTCAAATTACTTTAAGACTAGATGAGTTACCATTATTATGTTTTCTTATAACAATGTGTACTTTTTCCATCATAACCTTTATATTTTATGTATAATTTTTTCATGTTTTCCATACAAATTAGAAACTAACCTTGCAAGGGTAGAAAACCAAAGCTGTCTTGTTTATGACTGCATGTATGACATCTGGCATATTCTAGCACATAGTTGGCACTGGGAGAATATTTTTAAGTGAAATGAAAAGATATATGGATGCAGTTGAAGAAATTATGTCAAGATCCATTTACAAGTGATCTGCCCATGACATAGCACTTGTCATTGCCAACAGTCCTCGAAAACAGTGAAAATGTATTATGTAAAGTTAGTAAAAAAATGGAAGTGAAAACTTAACAAAACGTAAAGGAATTTTCTGTGCATGTGTTTTTGTTTCTTTTTAAAGCAGACTGACAGGTTAAAAAACAAATTTACATGTTTCACATATTCATATAATATAAAACAAATTTACATGTTTCACATATTCATATAATATAAAAATCATATCTAAGCTTCATAAATAATTTATAGATTTAAATATACTATGAAATTAATATAACAAATAATAGAAACAAATTAAATTTTTGAGAAAATTCTATGCATATGTGAAAGGTTCATGTTTTGGTAAATGCAATTTATATTATGAAAATTGGCTTGAAAATAGATTTGGTGAAAGAAAAGAAAACATTGTGTCTTAAAAACCCATTCAAAGATGTCCTCTATATATGTACCTTTTATTTTAAGTAAATTTACTTTTTCACATTGATTGTTATATGTGTGTGTGTGTGTCTCTGTTTTGGCTCCATTAAGAGTATTAGATATTGGCCGGGCGCGGTGGCTCATGCCTGTAATCCCAGCACTTTGGGAGGCCGGGGCGGGCAGATCACAAGGTCAGGAGATCGAGACCATCCTGGCTAACACCGTGAAATTCTGTCTCTACTAAAAATACAAAAAATTAGCCACCCGTGGTGGCGGGCGCCTGTAGTCCCAGCTATTCAGGAGGCTCAAGCAGGAGAATGGCATGAACCCGGGAGGCATAGGATGCAGTGAGCTGAGATCGCACCACTGCACTCCAGCCTGGGTGACAGAGCGAGACTCTGTCTCAAAATAAATAAATAAATAAATAAATAAAAATAAAAATTTAAAAAAAGGTATTCGGTATTAAACTAGATATTACTAAAGTCATGTTATCAGTGTATACTTCCCAATAATTTATATCATACATTCTGGAAATACAAGGGGGAGGCCCAGTTGTTCTTCCAGAACAAATTGGAAAAGCACAGGAGAAATAGTGGAAAGAAGGGCACAAGAATTTATTCCTGGATAATAATACAACATCAAGGCAGTGCACCATTGTTACTGTACAATGCATGTGATTCCATTTAAAACTGAAATACTCAGCTTATAGAGTGGCAAATATAAGTTGAGTGTATAAATATTTTTGATTTAGGCAAATAATGCATCGGTTTTTTTGCTCTTAAAAATACTTTTCTACTTTTATAATAGAATGTAAAATTACATAATAAAAGTGAATCTCATATCATAATTTCACTATTTTAAAAAAATTTATTTGCTGCCTAAGAGTACTTTTTTCAGATATTTAAGATATTATTAGTTTATTTTCTAGTATGCTATATTCTATTACAATATATCCTATTTCTTAATGTTGGTATCAAGGGACAGCTCTGGTCATAGGAAAACCAAAATTTTTGTATTAAAAGAGCCATAGTAAATTTGATCAGCAAATTCACTTTGGAAGATAGTTAGATAGATGAATAAAATATTGTACTCTGGTGAACACAGCCCATTTTATGGGAAAATATAGAAAGACTCATATTTTTCAATTTCTTTGTTTCTCTTTCCCACCTCCCCCCATCCACCACCACCATCAGGCACTTCCCTCACACACCTGCTTCATTCAAGAAATGAAAGCACTGTGCTGTATCCCTCTTGCAGATGAGCATAAGAAATGTCAACCACAATTACTCCAGTCTTCCTCTTTTGATATTTTGATTTTCTCATTCCCCAATTGCTAAGGGGACACAATCAATTTGAATTTAAAAATCTTTTTCTAGCAACTGAGCTATGATTATGCAAGGACATGCTAGTGTTACTTCAATCTTTCCTCTATCTCAGATTGATGATAATAGGGGAAAATCAGACTATCATACCCTCACGTACATTATGATTAAAAGGGTGCTAATCTCTTTTCAAGTCTGCCCACTGTTGATAACAAATATTAATATGACTGATATAAGGCACAATACAGTGGCCAGTAATCAAACTGCTGATATGAGAGCCCTATGAGAAATCAATGGAAGAATAAAAAGTTATGCCAGTGTAGGCCGGGCGCGGTGGCTCACACCTATAATCCCAGCACTTTGGGAGGCTGAGGAGGGCAGATCACGAGGTCAGGAGATCAAGGCCATCCTGACTAACACGGTGAAACCCCGTCTCTACTAAAAATACAAAAAATTAGCCGGGCGTGGTGGCGGGCGCCTGTAGTCCCAGCTACTTGGGAGGCTGAGGCAGAAGAATGGCGTGAACCCAGGAGGCGGAGGTTGCAGTGAGCCAAGATCACGTCACTGCACTCCAGCCTGGGTGACAAAGCAAGACTCCGTCTCAAAAAAAAAAAAAAAAAAAAAAAAAAAAAAAAAAAAAAAAAAAGTTATGCCAGTGTAAACAAGTCATAAATGTCTGGGGTGAAAGATCCTTAGCACAAGCTTATATTCTTTCAAGTGCTGATGGCAACAGGCTCCTAGTTAGTGAGGCAAGGAAAAGTGGAAGAAAACTTCCCATTCCAATTAAGTCAAAGTGTACGATATGTACTCACTTCCCTTCTCCCTGCACTAGCATCTCACCCACACCAATGTGGCCCTATGCTTTTCCATAATATCATGGCAACTCAACACCTACAAAGAATCCAGATGTTACTTTGCATAAACATTTTTGCTATCAATAGAAATCAGAATCTTTGTCCTAGTTACATTTGATGGAAACTATTTTTATACAGGACCTTTTTGTCTTAGGTTCAATTTACCTTTTACGTAGGGAAACAGCTGAATTAATTAAAGGCAAAGTCTGTCATGCAAAATTTATATCATATTAAACCTAAATTCTAAAGAATCTTGGATAATATGTGACATGAAATGATTTCAAATATAGTAACTAGTAATTCTGAATATGTCTCTCATTAAATCACTTATCATTAAAAATAAACTATGAAATCTTGCAAATAGAGTTATTTCTTTTTGACTCTCACACTTGGAAGATGGGTTGGAAAATTAGTTTTGAAGATATATTGGGCAACAAACAAAGACATTTATCCACCTTCCAAAAAATTTCCAGTTTTTCTATTTGTTTTAATCATTTAAAAATAATGCCAGAACACACCCCATTATACATAGCAAAATATTTCTATAATTCCATTAAATATGGGCAGTTAATCCCATGTACCAGTATTACTGCAAAATCAAATCTGATAACTTTGACCCCTCGGTGATGTAATTGGATTAAAGAGTAAATAGCTCTATTAGTAATTTCCCAGACAATGTTGTTTAATAAGGAGCCCCAATATTTCACTGACTTTGTGACCACAAGTGGTTACTTTCCTAACTGTTGTGTTTTCTGGGTGGCTTAGCTTCAAGCTACATGTTAGGTTCAAGTCTTCTCTATGTGTCTCTCACTGGTTCCTGGAAAAATATTTCATGAAGTAATAATATTGATAGTATTTATTCTGAATCTTAAAGGATAAGTGTTATGTTAAGTGTAATAGCCAAAGAGAAAGAATACTGTGTGCTCAGTTTTATATGTGGAATATTTTTTAAGAAAACAAAAGTAGAATACATAGAAACAGAGAATAAAATGGCAGTCGCCAAAGGTGGGAAAGAGAGGTGGAATAGGGAGATGTAGGTCAAAGTGTACAAAGTCTCAGTTATGTAGGAAGAAAAAATCTAGAGATCTAAAATATAGCATGAGAACCATCGTTAATAGTATCGTATTGTGCCCAGGATATTTTCTAACAGAGCAAGTTTAGGCGTTCTTACCACATGGACACAAAAAGTACCTATGTGAGATGATGAATATGTTAAGTTACTTACCTGTAATCATCATTTAACCATGTATCAGTATATAAAAACATCATGTTGTATACTGTAAATTTATACAATAAAAAAATTAGAGTGATAATATTTTGGAGAGAACAATTATATTCAAGTCTATAAGGATATGAACTATCTCATATTCCTAAAATTATTTTATTTTACTTTTAACAGTTATCCAATTTAAATTTTAAATCATGTATTAATTTTGTTCATTCAATCAGTCAAAGAAGATTGACAACGTTGTGTCAGACAACGTGTTGAAGATATGAACAAAATGGAGATAAATAAATAGACATGGTCCCTATTCTCTCAGAAAAATGAAGGAAATAATCAAATAATCACATCAGTAAACATCCAATAACAGACTCAGATAAGGGCTCCGAAAGAAATTATCAGAGCTCTTTGAGAATATCTAAGAGGAAGCCTGATGCACCCTGAGGCAGTAGGCATAGCTTCCCCCAGAGAAGTGATGCTTCAGGCAAGGACATATTAACTGGAGGGGAGGGAGAATTTTAAGCAGATGTGGAAATGTGGTAAAAACCACATGACTTAGAAATGATTGGATACGGCATGGAGGAGCAAAGAAGAGGAAGATTTTTCTGACTTACACTCTTTGATGTCTTATTCGTTTTTGCTTGCTTTCTTTCTTTCTTTCTTTCTTTCTTTCTTTCTTTCTTTCTTTCTTTCTTTCTTTTCAGTGGTATATCTCATGATCTCTCAATTTGTCAACAAAAAATGAAGAGATTGGGCAAATCATCCTCCACATAAAGCATTTTTGCCCTCATTTTGTAATTTCCTGTCTTTATTTCATTAACAATTTATTATTGAGGATAGTAGAATATAGAATTCTTATTTATTTCAGGGCTTGAAAGAAGCAAATATTACTTACAGCTTTGTTTTTTCTTCTCCATAAGCTACATACTGTGAATGTCATTTGTGTCTAAAAAGATGTATATTTATTTTTGGGAGGTTTACAGGTGATAGTACTTTTTATTTAAGTTTATACCCTGTGCATTTTCTTTATTACATTTTTACATACAATTTAATACATGAATAAAGATTATTCTACAAAATAGACAAGCAAACATGTGATCAAATGATGAACTATAGTATCCTTAAAAATAAGTTCTTCCACAGTAAAATGAAATTTCTTGAAAATATATTTTTTTTGTATTCTAGATTAGAAAATAAGAAATATTCCTGGGTAATGGTACGAGTCTGCCCATGTGTCTATGTAACAACAGGGCTTCTCAGCTATGTATCTGTCTTAACATACATGACAATTGACACGCCTATTAATAAAAATTATATAACCATATACATTCATGGCTATACCATGACCTACATTCATGGGCTATACCTATGGTTAACATAGCACATATTTGAGTGAGTAAATATTTTTCATGGGTAAATAGTATTATGCATAGATAATGTTGATTCCAAATGGTTTTTTATGTCAATCGTTAAAGCCACTGGTCAGATATATTAAATTGCATCTTTTTTCTTCTAAATCTCTCTAAGTAATTGATTTTTCTAATGTCTAATCTTAACACATACTGTGATGTGGAGGCATTGGCAAACTTATCCAAACTTAAGCAGAACTTCAGCAAAAGTGTTGAAGAAAATAATCTTGAGTAATACAAGCCTCAAACTTTGCGTTTAAAAAAATTATTAAAGATTTGTTCAGAGCTCATTTTGATTCTAGACCAGGTTCCTCAAAAATCCCAGACCCAGAATTTCAGAAAAGTATAGAAAGTCTTATAAGTTTAAGTCCTTTCCACTCTAATGGGTCCTGAGAATGAGAAGGAAAATTGCAAATTTACCTAGGTAACAAACCTTCACATGTACCCCCGAACCTAAAATAAAAGTTAAAAAAATTGCAAAGGCATGAGAAAAACAGAATAGCATGGAGCCTTTGGTATCAGAAAAACCTACATTCAAATTCCAGCTCTCCAATCTACAAGACTTGACACTGAGCAAGTGTCTTAAAGTGACTTCGTGTGAATTTCACAACTTTTAAATTGGATTTGTATTGTCGTACAAAATGTAATGTATGTAAATCATTTAACATGGTATGTGAGATCTGGGGCATACTCAGTAATGGTAACTAATGTAATAGTAATAATGTAGTATCAATGTCCGTGTATGCTCGAGAGTAGGACTGCTTAATCTTCAACCTTAACCCTTAGTAAGGTTAATATTTCTGGCTAATATATATGTAAAATTAATACATACATTTTACTTGATGGTACAAAGGTGTTTCACATGCAGATTGTCAAAGATTTTCATAAGATATATTTGTAGTCATGGCTAAACATCAACTGCTTGATGTTGGCAGCCTGGCAAATGGAAACTGTGCCTCCAGCCTTATGGGAGTCTTCTGGCTCTCCTGCACTCTGCAATGCTTGCCTGGGCAGGGACACACTGTTGCCAGCGGAAACTCTGGGCTTTCTGGCATGACAGATGCTCAACTATTGCTGCAACAGAGCTCAAGGCTGTGACTCCCAAAGCCCCATAAATTGGGAGAGTTTTGCCAAGAGCTTCAGTGTTATATGGCAGGCAGCAAGCCCTAACTATCAAGGGAGTTTAAGGGGCTATGTGCTGAAAGTTGGCAGGCAGCCACTTACAGAGATTTTTGAGACCTGATTGTTGTATTATTCTGGAATTAAAGAAATACTCACATACTCACAGTGTGAAAACCATTTTAGAAGCCATGCTCCCTTTCAAAATATGCTTTGTCACATGGGTTTAATGATAGAAATATTTGAGGTCTAAAAATAGTTTGGTTTTACAAAGAAAAAAAAAAAAAAAAAAAACTAGTTCAGTTCTCCTGAAATTCAGCTTTCTTTGAGAAAGAAAGAGGACTAAGAATAGAGGCAAAAATATAATAACTATCTATAAAAATAGCAGAGAAATAGTGACACATTATCGTGGACTGAATCAGAGTTATATGCCATACATTTGGCTTCATGTTCCTTTTAAAATTGCATTCTTGTCCATTCTTATTAAGTTTGGATTCCTCCCAAGAGTTCCTTTGTGGCTAATTTAATACCTGTGAACTCATGGTGATGCTAAGTATAAATTCATTGCTTACTGGATGGGTAATTTTATTTTACTTGAAAGTTATTGCAATAATTAATAAAATTTTATAAAAGCTTATATTGGTTTAAATCACTTTATTCATTTTTTCCATCAATTAATTAGAGAATAATTTATGACATTAAAAATAACTTTTTCATATATTAAAAAGCTAGGTTGGAAACATAACTCTTTAACCATATCAAAAGCACTTAAAAATCATGTCTTTGAAAGCATTGAGTTAAAAAAAATTTGTGAAGTCAAGTTAAAGCCTAATGTCTTCTTCAATTTGTTCTTTTCACCTTTCACCTCATTTTACCTTGTCAATTGTATTTTATGAAGCATTGTTAGGATGGGGTTGCAAAAAAATAGCCTATTAGTTGGATAAACCAACTGCGAGACATGACTATATAGCAGTATATATTGAATTATGCAGACCAAATGTTTTCTTTTCACTCTAATCATTTTACATATGTAATATTTTGTACAGAGTGGAAATCAACAAGATAGAACCTGGTTATTGCCTAGTAGAATAAAACACACTGGAAAGAGGTAAATGCTATAGACATTGAAAATGCAAGTTATTCCAAATTATAGAATTTTTAGTATGTTTAAGAAATTTAAAAATATGCTTTTATTAGAAGAAACAGGAGTTAATAGAACATATCTAATGCATATTTAATTTGTTGAAGTCTTTAACTGAGGGTTTTATTCTATAAGTTAAAAGTTTTACTTTAAAAATAAATATGCCAAGTATTTAAGCATCATGTACCATGGCACAAGATTTTCTTAAACTGAAGGCACGTACTTCTATGCATCTGGAATTCAAGTACTTTCGATCAGAGCTTTCTTTACTTGTAAGAAAATGAGGGAAATCATATGGATTATTCACAATCAATATTTATTTTGTTTATACTATGTGCATATATTCTTTTTGGTTAAGCCTAATACAAGTATCATCTACACTAAAATTATGAGATTATATTAAGAATTCTAAACTCAACTACCTACAAAGGTCATGCAAGTAACAAAAATGAATGAAACAGGACTAATGTAAAGAAAGAGAGAATGGTAGAGACTTACGTAAAAAAAAATGTGTTCATCTAAAGGCATTCAAACATAGTGTGTGGATTAAGGCAAATATACTTCAAAACCCAAGCTAGGTAAAAATGAAAGAGCTTCTTTTTAACATTCAAAGAGAAAATTATAAAGTTATTAAATTTCTTATTAGGAAATAAAATCATTCACAAAAAAGCATTTGTGAACTATGCAATCAAACTTAAAAGTAAAGAAGAACAAATAGATTCCATCATTCTATATATATTTACTCCAAATACATTTTGAGTGATTTCTGTGTGCTGGACATTGTGCTAGACAAACAGAAGGAAATGGTTCTTAACTTTGTAAAGCTAACAGTTAATAAACACAGACGTAAAAGAGTTCATAGCATCCTTAAAGTAGTTCCAAAAACTCTTTACTGTATCCATGAGGGTCCACTGTGCTGCCCTACGCCAGTGGTTTTCACGTGGAAAGTACTTCAAGAGAAGTCTGGAAATATGTGATTGGAATGGAGTGATAGTTGTGGCATTTAGTAAGTCAGGACTAGAGAATCAAAACATTCCACAATGTGCTGGTGAATTACACACAGTGAAGGATTTTCCACTCCAAAATGCTAGCAGTTTCCTGTTTGAGAATCATTGCTCCAGATCTTATCATCTCTAATCCAAAATTTTTATTACAATTATCCCACTCTTTGATCACAGCATCTTATTGTTTTAGATCATTTAGTGTCCCTAATGCATCTGATCTTTGACCTCATCAGTATTTCTAATCTAATGACTACATGTTTTCTTTGATTTGCCCAGTAACTTCATGTTCTTATTTCTTCCTTATCTTGATTATGTTTCATTTCAACCTCATAATCCTTCCCCTACATGTACACTACATTTCCTTACTCCTCTGTTCCTCAATGCACTCTGCTGGCAAAAGACAATTTTGATTTAACCAGATTTTTCTCTGATTTCCTTCCTAAACTCTTGCTCTTAAATATAATGTAAGATATGAGAACGTGAAAGTAAAATGACCTTTCCCACTTTATTATTTTATCCTCATAAATCTCAAATTATTCTGCAGTACCAGGTGGCAATACTAGTAGAATTATCTAAGAAATATTCTGACTAAGCAAAACATGTTTTGCCAATTTTCTTCTGTTATTAAGCTTTCAATAGATGACTATGTTTAATAATTATCTCGGCAAAAATAGGTCATTAGAAGAGATCAACTTTATCTTTTTACCGATGAGTATATATCTATGTCTTTTATTATGTCAACTTTTTTCTCTTTGAAAGTTAATCAGTGGCCTTTTCTCTTTCCAAGTATACTTTATTTATATCCTGACTCTGACTCCTATTAGTTGAAACAGGAAGTTCTTCATTCACCTAATGTTCACCTTCTTTAATCTGCTAATATTCCACTGTGCTGAATAATTTCCATTAATATATACACACAATACAAGTGCTCTCCCTAGCTAATATCTCATTTCTCTGCAGTTCTTCATTGCAGAACTCCGTAAAGGATTATATAATGCTATCTTCCCAGTCTTACCTCCCATTTTCTCTTGATTGCATTCCAGTTAGGCATTTTCCCCAGTATTCTTCTAAAATCACTCTTTGCAAAGTCACCAGTATTCAGTTTGCCAAATTCAGAGATCCCTTGTCTTCATTATATATATATATATGTATGTATGTATGTATGTATGTATGTATGTATGTATGTATGTATAACGACTCCCAAATGAGAAACTTCACATCAGAAGTCTCCCCTGAGCTCCAGACATAAATATCCAAATTCCTACTCAAGGTCTCTTATGTATGTCAATTAGGCAACTCAAATTTAATACGTAAATCAAGCAGTTTTGACTTTCCCTTTAATTTCATCTCTAGAACTTGTTTCTATTTCAACCTACTCATTTTAGTTAATAATTTTACCATTTACTCAATTGCTCAGTCCAAAACTTAGAAATTTCCCTTGAGCTCTCTCTCTCTTTATGTCTATATACAATTCACCAGAAAACTGCCAACTTTCCTTTAAAACGTATCTCTATTATGAACACAATGTGCCATCTTCATCCAAATGTTCTTGGTTAAAAAAAAAATTCTGTTTTGTTTGTTTGTTTTTTGTTTTTTGTTTTTAACCTAGAATATTCTATCTTGTTGCCTTATAATTGACACTTTATACAAAAGCCAGATCATTAAAAATAATATAAAATGAAAACCCTCCATTAGCTTTGCATCGCATCTACAATTAAACTTAAACTCTTTGCCCCCTGTATGCTTTGGCTGCTACCTGTGTGCCTGAATGCACCTCCTTCTGTTCTCACTCTTAGTTTCTGTTCTCCAATACTAGTGGTTTTACTATTATTCTATAAAATAGCATTCTTCTTATCCCGAGTCTTTTAGTCCTGCTTTTCCCTCTATCTGTAATTCTCGCCTCTCCCATCCCTCATTTAGATTTTAAGTTCTCACACACATATTGAAATCTCTGCTGGGAAGTTATCATTTAAAAGGTCCATTAACTGTCCTTTCTAGCTAACATATTCCTTGCCATAGAACTCTTTCTATTTAATTATCTGCTGCTATTTAACACCACTTGAAGTTACCTTAACCATTTTTTTTACTTTACCAGTTATCTCCACATTTTTAAGATTAAAGATCCATGACACAATAGCAAAATTCCTGTATTCTGTGTCAATAATATCTCTTCAGCGTTATTAACATCACCTGAAATGAATAAATGAAGAGCTGTAAACTAACATAATGGATTGGTTTGTAAGATCATTATCATATAAATCAGAGATCTTGTCCATTATCAAGCTTAATACTTTCAAGGACATAAGCCATCAGAGAGGCTAACATTGATGGCAGCCCCACAAATTCTCCATACCTGCAGTGGACACGTACTCTCTGGTTTACTGGGGACAAAGTCACTACTTTACATAAATTACTAACTTACATCATGAGGAGGAGTTAGTTTTAGAAAACTCTTCATTTTATAGTAGAGTTTATAGAAACTTTTGGAGGGAACAGGCTTATATCCTAGATTTGGGGTTTTAGATACTATAAGCAATGTTTAAACAGGGACATCTTGTTAAGAACATTTAATAGATTTCTCCTCTTTATACAAATTATTTAACCATTTACGTGGAGGTTCAGTAATCACGTTGACAAGATTATTAGACTGGTTTGTCCTCCTTCTTTGCTTTCCACTGGCGATAAATAATCACAGAAGTGTATTACACTCCAGTTGCTTTAACTTCCTCCTCAGCAAGCATGGCTAAATCTTAGAAGATGAAAGTTTGATTGGAAGGAATTGGTCAAGAAAGGTAAATAATTACCAGATAATGAAGGGCCTTGTACAGCAGTCTAATTTTTGTCCAACCTGAAAGGTTTTGAACAAGAGAATTATTTAATCCAATTAGGATTTTTAGAAATATCTCTCTTAGAGCCTCCTAGTCTACTAATATCTCGACCTTTAGTGTCATCCCTCCCTGCTATGTTACCAAGATCTCCAGAATATTATTAAATAGAATTGGGGTCCTTAGGCATTCTTGTCTCTATCACAATCTCGGGAGAAACATCATAGAGTAGGATGTTTGTTATTCTATCTATGCTTCTAGAAGCTTTTGCTTGTTTTATCATGAGTGAGTACTGAATATTGTTAAATGAATTTTCTGTATCTAATAAGATAATCACATAATTTTTCACTTTAATTATGTGAATGCAAAGAATTAGATTGATTTCTCAAATGGTACACTAATACTGTTTTTCAGGGATAAATCTAACTTCATTTGAGATATCTTCCACATTCTATATTGTTGAATTTAAATGACTAGTATTTTATTTTTTATTTATTTATTTATTTATTTTCTTTTGAGATGGAGTCTCTCTCAGTCGCCCAGGCTGGAGTGCAGTGGCACGATCTCGGCTCACTGCAAGCTCCGCCTCCTGGATTCATGCCATTCTCCTGCCTCAGCCTCCCGAGTAGCTGGGACTGCAGGCGTCCGCCACCACTCCCGGCTAATTTTTTTTGTATTTTCAGTAGAGACGGGGTTTCACCGTGTTAGCCAGAATGGTCTCGATCTCCTGACCTCATGATCTGCCCTCCTCAGCCTCCCAAAGTGCTGGGATTACAGGCATGAGCCACCACGCCCGGTCTTATCAAGAGTGTTTTATGTGTCTGTGTCTGCATGTGTGTGCACGGGTGTGTGTACTTTTGTCCATAAATTCTATAGCTTTTCTGTTCTTTTCTTTAGTTCCTATCTTTTTCTTCCTTATCGAGTTCGGTAACTTTTACAGACATAAATTCTGGTCATCAAACATCTTTTTTCTTTTGTCTGTTTTGTTACAAAGCCAATATATAGAGCAATGAGATGCAATATTTTATTTTCCCAATTCTCTTATATATTTCACCTTGTTTTCGATTTTGTTGAATATATTCAATGCTTTTGTTTCAATTCCACTATTGTATAATGTACATATCTATATTTTCTATGGATCTGTTTTAAATATTTGCCTTTTTCCCCCCACTTTAAAGGTATTTTCATCTCCCTTCTTTCATGCCTGGTGATCCCGTTGAATGCTGGACACTGTGTTCGAAATACTGAAGTTTCTGGATTATGTTACTAAGTTACAGACATAAATTAATTTTCTTCAGTGAAAAATGAAAACAGATAGATCCTCTTGATTCTTATTACCCAGTTTCTTATACTGTCAAGCTTTAGCAACACTTCCAAGGATACAGTCACTCAAGAGGTTCAGTGAAACTGAGAGGTCTGGGATATTGACAATGACTCCCTAGTATTCTTCATCCATTTATTGGACTTGTGCATTCTATTTAAGTAATGTTTAAAAAATTAGTATCCTTTTTAAATGAATTTTATTGTTAAGCCTGTTCATGGAAAAGGTCTTCTCATGAATAATAATTATATTGTTATACTTAACACAACTATAATTTGATAAACAGTTTTATAAACATTTATCTTTTTCCACTAGACTCTTATCTTTTGTGACATGCAAGAATCATTTTCTCCTTAAAAAAGAGTTCTACATCTTAGATTAACTTTATTTGTAAAACTTATGTGTAAGTAGAATATTCAATATATTAGCATTTAGAAAATATATACATGTGTATCCATCTACTGCTCTCTGTTTCAGCACCAATTAAGACTTCCCAGTACTAGATATTACCTTGAAGAGAGAGAAGATGGACAGACATTGGCAGTAAAAATGCTCCTGAATAGAAATTTCTCTAGTGAGCAGAAGGGCAAGGATATAAAAAAGAGTATTTAAATGCATGTTGTCTTCACAAAGCTAAAATGCGGGCAGACAGCTTATTGCTGTTTTAATGGCACCTCACAGAGATGAAATTAACATTTGATTTACATGAGTGTCCTTGGGCAAAAGCAATTGTGACTACTCATATCCACTGATAGGAGCTGAATTAGTTTTAACCTCTCAAAGAAATAATCTAGAAGTCATAATGAAAAGCTAAACGCAGATGTCCACTTAATACATCGTGGTACTTCAAGCAGTAACAAAGAGATTGCAGCATAATAGTATTTTATACTTATTAAGTAGCTATCCTTTAAGGAGTCAAAATAATTTATACCATTTTCAAATGAGATAAACTAGTCACGAAATGTGACTTTATCATTCTGAAAGTAATCTATGACTTGAGATTCAAGAGACTATATAGTTAGAAAACTCTAGGACCACAAATTCAGATGCCTTCTGGAAGTCACCAAGGTTTTAAATATGAAATAGCCAATCTGACATTTTAAGATGGGATAAGAACTGTGATTAACTGGAAAGTACAAGTCTTGCCTAAAAGCAATGAAGTTTATTGTTTTGTATATTTTTCTGGTAAAATAAAATATGAATGCAAATAATGGATCCAAGGGCTACAGATTTTTGATTTTTGATTCTAGTTCAGCACCTTGACTTTAATGTATGAGTCACACAAATTTTAAATAGGCAGATGACTTGCCCAAGGTCACATAACAGATTACTAGAAGGAGTTAGGATAGTTCTTATTCTGATGGTATTATTAAATTATGAACCTCCTTAATCCAAAATGTTTATGAATTCATATTTTGCATGACTCTAATTAAAACCTATAATATATACGGAAGTTATCATCGTTATCATCCAAGTTTTGTAAATAGAAACACCAGTGCACTGAAATTGAGTGAATTACTGGTACATCTGAGAATACAAAATAATAGTTAATTAAGCACCAATTTTCACACGCATTATACCATCAATAGTTGCAAAGCTTTTTGATATAAATCATGAATGTAATAAGTTGAATAATGTCCCTCAAAATTTCATGTCCAGGTAAGATCTCAGGATGTGATCCTATTTGGAAATAAAATCTAGTATTTACAGATGTAATTGAATCTGGCCCAATTGTTCTATAGAAATGATGTTTATGGTTTCTTTTGAATAAACACAGAAATTAACCCAGTCTTAAAACTTGAAAAAGTTACAATTATCTTACCCGAGTTCCTTTCTCAGGAAACTAACTATCAAGCCTCCCAGATAGTATTAAGGAACTGAAACTTACCAGGTCACCACATCTGGACAAGGACATGCTAGACCCCTCATGTATTATGATTGTCTAGCCGAACGCCTGCTTTCTGTTGACCAACCCCTCTTCCCTAGTTCTTGTTTTCCAACACATGGATACATTTCTTCCCTACTATACAAACCCTTAATTTTAGTCCATCAGGGAGACTGGTTTCAGACAGATCTTCCATCTCTTCCACAGCAGCACCTTATTAAAGCCTTCCTCCCTGGCAATACTCATTGTGTCATTGATTGGCTTTCAGTGTGATGAGCAGCAGGACACAGCTCAAACCCCTGGTGTTTCAGAAACATAATCAGTTAAAATGAAGCCACACTGGATAAGAGTGGACTATAAATCCATGGACTAGTGTCCTTTTAGGAAGATGATACACACATAGAGACAGTTAGAAAGAAGGTCATGTGATAATGGAGGCAGAGATGGGTGTAATGCAGTTACAAACCAATCAATGTCAAGGATTGCTTGTAACCATAAGAAGCTAGGAGAGAGTCATGGAACAGATTCTCTTTCAGAGCCTCCAGAGCCAACCTGCTGACATCTTGATTCCAGATTTCTGACTTCCTGAATTACAACAGGAAAAAAATAATGATAAAATCCTGAACCACTTATTTGTGGTACTTTGTCACAGTAGCCCCAAAAAACTAACACACTGAAGAAAATCACATTTTTACTTTAATAATAAAAATATTCAATAAAATGTTATAGCAATACCTTTACCTAATTTATGAATATATGTCATAATGAGAGTGCAATACAGACCCAAAGGCTACTAATTCATTTTTTATACCGTATCAGTTGTTTTGTCTCCATGTTTACAGGGACATGTTTCCATTTATTTCAAAGCTATCTTCATTAGTTTGAAGATTGTTCATTTCAATAGTTTTTAGGGGTAATATTGTTCACTAAAATGAAATAGAAATATTTGAGCTTTAAATACCTTAACAATTCAAATAATCTAAAATTGTGTCCTTGTTCCACTACTACATAAGCATTAATACGCTACCAAAAGTAAAACTACATTATTCTAGATTTTCAAACCTTCAGGAGTTGGTCTATAGGAGGATAAAAGTCTTAATGTGAGTGATAGCTATTATTGAGTCTCCGTCAAGGCAAATGACAGGGTCTTTGATTTTTGAAACTCAGTATCCAGGTCCTGGATGAGTTGGCATTATTGCTGTGTGCATTTTGCCTGAAAATGGTGATGCCTTAAGGAAGAAATGGAAGTAATCTAAGGAAGAACAACAGGTATAAAATATGTATAACAACATTTTCAGTGGAAAAGAAAAAACAGATAACTAAACACTTACGATGGTGATAGTATGTTGAAATTGAACATAACAAGAGAGGCTTGGCAGATATTCTTATTTAACATTTCAGTGAAAAAGGGAAATAATATTATTTAGTATTTGATTATAACAATTTTTAAAGGTATAAAATAAGTATTAAATGATTACTTATATATAGTTAGTAGACAAAATAGGTCCATTTGATTTTCAAAATCTACACATAACTGTATTTGTAAGACCCACCTATAATGAAAATGTATTGATTACCACCTATGCAATAAAATCATAGTCACACATTTATTAATTTTCAATCTAAATATACTTAAAAACAATTGATTTGTTTGAAGAGAAACAATTTGAAAAATCAGATACATTTTACATCGGTTATCAGGAATTCCTGTAATAGATGCAAAGCATCTAGTTTTATGATGTTTAGATTATAATTTCAGGAATTCATTGAAAGTGGGATCAATTTTATATATAAAACTTTTGTTGATATTAATACTTCATATATGGAAAAAATTTAAGTCAGAAATAGATCCAAATGTGATTTCCAACTCACTTAGAAGTCTCCAGATTATTGTTGATATCCAATTAACCCATAATGTACCTAGCATACAGAACACATGGTGGGGTAAAAATTACTATAATATCACCTCCTTGGGTAAATCACTTGGGTTTTTTGGTTATTAAACTTGCCCTTTGCCCAAGCTAGTCCCCATGGTAGATACTGCCCGTGGGCAGACTTACTTCCCCATTTCTACCCATGTTAACTCTCTTTAAGTCTCCTGCTGTGGTCAGGGTCTGAGAAAACCTGGAATTGGGGTAGTATCACTTTAGGATATTTGGGGATTTGCTTAATAATAATAATATAGGTTACCTTTTTAAGCACACACATTCATAAGAAACTCTTCTGAACATTTTACCTTTTAAAGTCATTTAATTTTCAAACCTTAAAAGGTACAATATTAGAATTGTTTTAAGATAATGTAACATAGTATAAATTTTTCAAGGAATAAAATAACGTATATAAAAGTGTATAAAGGGTTGGAAAGATTCAGGAACTAATCAGAAAATAAAAGCTAAGACCAAGAAATGGCAGTAGCACATACAAACTTCATTGAGTGAGGGAGGTGTGAACAAGTTTGTATGTAGGCCGATGGAGGAATCCCTTACAGCAGGAGGCTGTCTAGGGGCTATACAGCAGAGTTGCTACTCATAAGAGGAGGAAGGCAAGGAAGGAAAGTCCAAGGGAAAAGGATGCTGGAGATGGGGTTTACCTGTCTAGATGCTGTCTCTCAGTAGCACTGTGCAGACTCTGTGTTAGAGAACCACAAAGGGCAGCAGCAGCAGTGTGTTGGTGTCCTCTGCAAGGCTTACATGAGGCATGGCTGGCAAATGTTGGCTTTAGAAGCATGCAAAGCAGACAGGCTCTAATGGCTAAAAAGGGCTATTTTGAAAATAATTGAATATGTAAAAGTTTGAATTTAGTGTTGTTGGGCTTTCAAAATAACTGATCTTAGCCTATAGTAAATAAATAAGCAAATTAGATGTCAATACACAGAGACCATCTTTTTGAATCGTTTACATAATAGTGTTATAATGTTGGTTATTTGTATTATAAATCTCTCAAAAATAAATCTGTTGAAGAGTATCTATGGGATACATATTATGGAAGCAATTTAGGAATGTACAGTAATTATTTTATTGCTCTTACAATCAATGAGATTATGCTTTGATGGAAGTGTTTGCATATACCCAAATTGACCTCAAACAACTTTCCAGATGGAGTCTTCAACAGCAAGTTAAAGTCCAATATTGACAAAGCATTAACCTTCTAGTGTTATTTTAGCATTGGCCTAATGTTAGCACTTTCTATAAGACAAATTTCAGTTACTATATCATACCTCATTTCTAGCTGATGCTTCAAGTCAACATGTTGGTTTATTTATTTCAACCTTGTCCAGTAAATTATATGCAAGTTCAGAAATAAAATATATATATATATTATATACTACACAATCTCTGAGATCTTGTTCATTAAAACTCTATGGCCATGTATGAACAATCTTCTGTGTTTTATACAAATCTTTAAGCCCTTTTTTTTAACCCAGTGAACTATTTTACTTCAGCTAATGGCATAAAATTCACTTTAATGCTCTAATAGCATAGGAGTGGTTCATTGCAATTATGTCTATGAAATTATTGTTTGGGGATCAAATAAAAAATCAATCCATTTTTTAATAGGATTATAGCATTCTGTTCAAATTATTTCTGTTGAACCAAAGTCTGTAGAGGCATCAACATTAACCTAAATTAAGAAAAAGAGATGGTAAGAACAAGCTTTGAAATAAATTACTTTTGAATTTCAGTATTTAAATGAAAAGTTTCTGACATATTAAATTTTGGGAACTACTTCACTCACGTTACTTTATCTGTTATAGGTCACTAGAATGCTAAAGAATAAAACTACTTTCAAAGAAACTATTAGGCCAACAAACTAAACCTAAACATACCAAAAATAAAATATAAATTTGTACCTCATCTCATTACTATAGGGAAGAGTTTTTTCCTTGTTTCACATAACTTGTTCTAATTATAAAGGAAATTATATTACTGATAGATACGAAAGCTCAATAATACAAATGGAGAACAAATCACTTGAGATTATGAAAGTCTCTTTAATATACTATAATAATAAGAATTAGATAATCTAAGTAGAATACTAATTTAAAGACACTTTATTTGATTATACGTTTTTAAATTCATCTTGTCATTTATTCTCAAAATGATGAATTTAATTAATTTTGGGGTGCGCTTACTTTGTGTCATATTTTACAATAAGGTTAGCCTGGAATAGAGAATCATTGAAAATTAGTGAAAATACTTAAAAATTAAAAAATACTTAAAGATCCTTAAAATATTGTAGAAAATGCTATGAAATCATTTTATTCAAGGTAGTCATAAAGAATTTTTCAATGCACTCTAATAGTGCTACCTAATTTACAACTCCTCTCATCCCTTAAGCATTTATTTATTTAATACTACAATTTTAAACTAAAGTAAGAAAATTTGTATTTAAAATTTAAGCCACAGTTCACAAGAGTCTAGAAGTTTTCTGAATATATTATGGAAAATCTTTTCTGTGTGATTAGGATAATATTATTGATCAAAGTTTTGTAATGGTACTAGGTGCCTTTGTTTGTTGTTGGTTTTTGTTTTTCTAGTTTGCTACAAACACAACTCTTTGGAATAAGGAGCCACAGCGTCATCAAAAGGAAACAGTGGAAAAGAAAATAGTGGAAAACTCTTCTTTTCCACTGATTATGCAAAGTAAGAACAGCTTTTACTGCTGCCAGTTTCAAACATGCTTTTCACGTTTTTAAGCAAAAAGAAAGCAGCAAATCGTACCCAAAAAAACCAAAGCATAATTTTCCAAAAGAATTGGTCTAGTGAAAAACAGAAACAACAACAACAACAAAAACAGGTGCTCGTACACTCAAATTTATATACAAATACTCTTTATTTACATATAACTCTAATACATTAATTTACTCAATCTCTATTTATGCAATTATCCACAGGCAGTTTGGTATTGGGTGTATGTGATGTTGTATTAGAGATAAAATTTGCCCTGTGTAAGCTAATATTCTAGCAGGGAAAAAAGACAGTAAATCAGAGATTATTGACCATTGAGATGAATTATATGATAAAATCAGGCATTTAATTAGTTTAAGGAAAACTTCTGGGAAAATAGTTTTAAATTGTCACAGATTATTTTGCATTATTAATTCAGTTTAAAAATCTTTACTATTCACTCTTTAAAGGTTATACATAAAAGCTATAAAACTCTTGTCCATTTTTCTTATTGTATTTTTTTTTCCCCGAAACAAGTCACAGGAAATTCCTTAAAAGATTGTCATTGGAATACACTCAACATTGTGAAGTCCCCTCATGCTCATGCTGCTATAATTGTCATGCATCTGTAGGCCACCTATTCAGCTCAGGGAAGTTGCAAAAATCCTTTTAATAACAACTCAATCCCTTGTCTGAGGATTATAAAGAAAGAGTGGTAGCAACTATAAAATGCACACATAAAAATAGAAGAATAGCAATGTGTACATCGATTTTATTTGATCTTATCACTGTTGTTTTGGATTGTCAGTGAGGTAACAAAGCAGTCTGAAGAGCTTATTACACAGCCTTGCTGAAGCAGGGTAGTAGGTTTGTATTATTTTAGTACATGTTAAATAGTTATTTTAAAGCAAAAAACATTTTGAATTTTGTTTTTTTTTCTCTCAAAACTTACTTTATGGAAAAATTTCATAGTATGTGATATACAACGTAGTAAGTCAATTTAGAAGTACTGCAAGGAAGTCTTTACTGACAAAGCTTTGTTAATATATTTGAGTGAACCATGAGAAAGTGTTATTTGTATAGGTTAAAAAATAGTAAAAATATTAGTCTTCTGCTTAATATATTCACGAAACTTGTTTATTTGTTGTTAGTGCTAAAAAGCACATGTCCATTTGCTGTATATCTATTTAATAAAGAAAAACATATGCTTTCTGGGTCTTTTCATGTATTCTTTACATAATTTAAAATATTGTAATATCTGAACATTCTACTGATGTTTTTTAAAAAAACAAGAGCTTAACATTTGGAATTTATAGAAATTTTTAACATTAATTTCTGGATGTTTATTCATGGGCTATTATATTACAAAATCATATATCTCTGGACATATTAAAAGTAGATTTACCAAGAATTACCACATCAAAGCTAAACAGCTATTAACGACAGTTCAAAACCTGCAAAATCTAAGATTGTTCACTTAAGTGTTCACTAATCACCAGTAGCAAGGACAGTGTTCCACTTTTTATGTAAAACAGGTTATTCAGCAGTCAGAGTACTGAGAATTTCCAAGACATGAAGCTGTTTGAAATTTCTACTTCACATTTCAAAAGGAAGATCCTTGTGCTAATCAACAATAAAAATATCAAAGAAATGCTAAGCTGGAGTGATTATATGATACACAGGTACTACTCAACTCCTCCATCTAAAAGAAAGAGCACATTACTTATTTTAACGGTGGTGACTTGCAAAATGTTAATAACCCAAAAGAAGGTTAGTTAGAGGAGGCAGAAGCTACACCAAATGATTCTGCATTCTGGGAAAGGAAAAATTCTTACTCACTTAAGTAATGTTTTGGGGAATTACTAGGGGAATCATAATAAATGTGCTGAAAAGCAGCTCCCAGGTCTGAGGACAAAGTGCTCTAGTAGGGACTTTTTCATATAACAAAGATACAGCAGCTTAATGGGCATTCCGTCATCATAACACACGTATCTGTAATAAAATTACAATGAAAAATATTTGTCCTTCAGGCAGATCTCCAGTTTGTGACTGCTTGCTGCTATCCACCTTTCTTTCTTTTTTTTTTTTTTTTTTTTTTTTTTTTTTTTGGAGAGACAGGGTCTCCCTCTGTCACCCAGAGGCTAGAGTGCAGTGATGCAATCTCGGCTCACTGCAACCTCTGCCTCCCGGGTTCAAGCGATTCTCCTGTCTCAGACTCCCGAGTAGCTGGGACTATAGACACGCACCACCACACCCGGCTAATTTTTGTATGTTTAGTAGAAACGGGGCTTCAGAATGCTGGCCAGGCTGGTCTCAAACTCCTGACCTCAGGTGATCCACCCACCTTGGCCTCCCAAAAGTGCTGTGATTACAGGCCTGAGCCACTGTGCCCCGCCTCTCCACCTTTTACGCAAAGAAGAAATAGTATTTATGTAGGATCACTTGATGCACTGTACATTCACTCGTTTATACTAGTCACCAATACAGGACAATCACCCATGATAGTACAGGAAGAAAATATTAGAATTTCTATTTCCATTTTTCTACCTCATCCTATTTATGTTTTCGTGCATGATTTATAATGTACAAAATACTTAGTAGAGTGATGTTTGCATAAAAATATTTCAAGTTTGAGATACATAAAGTTGAGATGAGGGCCCAACCCTCAAGTAAACTTAATAATTTTGGTTTAAAATAACGTCATTTGCTACAGTGAAGTACACTATATGTATAGCATTACATTCTCTCTCCGTCTGTGCTAAATGTGCCTCAATTTTCTTTCAGTGAGCTAACTGTCTCATGATAGATATAGAAGTATTGGTGCTACCTTCAAAATTTTTTGCCCTCTCCTGGCTGAAGAATGGGCACACAAGCAATATTGAATAATCAGACTTCCTCTCCCTTGCGACTATAAGTCCTGAGCAGATAAAAACAAAGCCTGAAGATGGCTGCAGCTGATCCATTCAGAAGGTAATGGCCTGAAGAGTTTACCCAGTAGGTCATTCATTTGATGGATTTGTTCTGACACATATTGATGGCAGTGGCTGCTGTCATCATGCCGGCTACAGCAGGGAAGCGTGGCTGGGGTTGCACACTCCATGGAGCCAGTGGGAGCCCTGCCACTTCTGAAGAGAGCTCCCTGTGCCACTACAGCGGCCCAAACCGCCCCTTCAATTCCAGGCCTCCTGCTCAAGGACGCTAGCAGGAGCCCCTGGGACGGGCTACAGTTGTCCAAACTGCAGCTATGGATCCAAGCCTCCCTGTGCTCTTGGGTGAGCCAGGAACAGGCAGGATCAGCCCTCCAGGGTGCAGCTGCACCCTCCCCACCTGCAGTTGCGGACCTGGGCCTCCCGCTCCATGAAACATGCAGGAGCTGGAGACAAGTGGGAGCCCTGCCCCTTCCAAGTTGCTGGGTGCGGCTGCGACTGCCCTCCCAGGCACAGGACCTGGGCGTCTCAGCAGCCTGCACCCTCGGGTCCCCAGGAAGGACCAACCCCCCACCCCCAGTCCCTGAAGGTTTAGGGGTGTCTGCTCCCACTGCCTGGCCACTCTCTGCTCCTGGCATCTGCTCCAATCAGATGGAGGGGAGGGATGGCCAAGCCCTGGGGTCATGAATGGGAGCAGTAGGCAGCGAGGGCCTGAAGACTGAGGGCCGGACTGCCAGTCCTGGACCAGAGTGGGGACTCCTTCTGCCTCTTCCGGGCCTGCCCATTCCTGCCCATGGGCCAATCCACAGGCACTTCCTCCTTTCTGAGGCTTGTGAAAGCCGTGGGCTCAGCCAGACAAGGGCGGAGGACTGCCAGAGGATGAAGGGGGCGGAGAGAGAAATGTCTTTGGCAGGGACGACCCGCTGCAGAGAGCAATACCTTCTCTGCTGATAGCTGGGATGACCAGCTGCAGAGAGGAGTATCTGAGGAGTATCCTCTCTGCTGAGAACTGCAGAGACGACCTGCCGGCAGAGAGGAGCCGGCACAGAGGAGCTACCCTCTCTGCTGAGAGCTTCAGAAACCTGCAGAGACGTAAAAATGACTTGCCTGCAGAGAAGAGCCACCCTCTCCAGGGACGCCTCTGCTAAGAACTGAACACTCGACCGGACGACCAGAGAGGAGCCACCCAGCCCTCTGAGCTGTTCTAACACTAAATAAAACTCTTCTTGTGGCCGGGCTCAAGGGCTCACGCCTGTAATCCCAGGACTTTGGGAGGCTGAGGTGGGTGGATCACTTGAGGTCAGGAGTTCAAGACCAGCCTGGTCAACAGGATGAAACCCGGTCTCTACTAAAAACACAAACATTATCTGGGCGTGGTAGCACATGCCTGCAATCCCAGCTACTTGGGAGGCTGAGTCAGGAGAATTTGTTGAACTTGGTAGGCGGAGGTTGCAGTGAGCCGAGATCACACCACCGCACTGCAGCCTGGGTGACACAGCAAGACTCCGTTTCAAAAAAAAAAAAAAAAAAAAAAACACTCCTTCTTCACCCTTCACTTGTCTGCCTACCTCATTATTCCTAGCTGCAAGACAAGAACTCAAGCAAAGGTGCTGCGCCACAGAGGTTTCTGGCCAGAAAAATCGAAATCCCCCCCTCCCAGAGATCTCATAACAATATGATAATTCTTTTTAATCTACATTTGATCATAAAATTATGCTTATCTGACATAAAATGGAAAATCAGAATTTAAATGGATGCCAGTGGTGTGTAAATATATATCAGTTCTTTTAATTATGCTAGAATGGTGATGATTTCTCCAAATGCTTTTCTGTTAGTCTCTGATTTTCTTAGAGATTAAAAATTTCTCAGAATTATAGAAATCCCTATGTTCATCCATATAACATTCTCTGTCAACCAAATAAGATGAGAAGTCAAAAAACAACATAGACTGGGCATGGTGGCTCACACCTGTAATCTCAGCACTTTGGGAGGACGAGGCAGGTGGATTGCTTGAGGTCAGGAGTTCGAGAACAGCCTGCCCAACATGATGAAACCTCGTCTCTACTAAAAATACACACATACACACACACAAAGTTAGCTGGGCATGGTGGCACATGCCTGTAATCTCAGCTACTCGGGAAGCTGAGGGAGGAGAATGACTTGAACCCGGGAGGCTGAGGTTGTGTTGAGCTGAGATAGAGGTACTGCACTCCAGGCTGGGTGGCACAGTAAGACTCTGACTCAAAAAAAACCAAAAATGCATACACACACACACACACACACACACACACAGATACATATATAATATATACACCAATGCATTTATATATATGTATATACCAGTTATACACCAGTGCATATGTGTATACACACACACACACACACACCCAATGATACCAGGTATATGGCTTTTTCGAATGACATAAGTATGTATCTGTATAAGCATATATTATTGGTCTATTGAGCAATGCCCAATAATAAATCTAGACACCAAAGTTCCAGGTTATCAGATTGACCTTCCCTGGTTGTCAATATTTTTGCATATAGTTACACACTTACTGAATTAAGCATTGTCCCTCTGACTCCACTGGGAGAGGACAAGTGGAAGCCGGTGCTGCTTCTCTCCTGAACTCAACCAATTCATTGTAAAATTCTAGTTGAAATAATGTGTGTTTACACATTTAAGTTAATAATGACAACAATAATATGTAATATATATTGAGAACTTATATTTTTATACCCTGTCATATTTGATCTCCACAATTCTAAGAGTAGATTCCATATAATTCCCATTTTAGAAATGAGAAGACTGAGGTTTAGGTGAATTAGTTAACTTGCTCAAGGTCTCACAGCAAGTAATTAGAATAACAGATATAATTCTAAAGAGTCTGACTCTTGTGTTTCTCTGGAGTCTTCTGAACCACTAACAAGGCAATCAAAAAATGTTTTAAAAGCTCAAATGCAGTAAGAATCTCAAGTCAACCTGAATGTTGTAGAAAAAAATAAAGTCTAGAATTGTCTTGACAATTGTGTTGTATGCATATACATTATATCTTCCTTGAAATTCACCAACCAACAAACATATATATCTGTTTTAAAGTCCTATTTATATGCAAAGTTACCACAAATAAATAATGAAATTATGAAATAACCACAAATAAATATATCTTCTCCAACAAAAAATAGGAATTTGACATTTTTTATCCTAATACTAAGTGTCTTAGCTTAGCTATTTTTATTAGTTCAGTATTTTAAAAATTTACATATTGTTCATTTCATTCTCAAAGAATTGACATTTTGATGTTAATGCAGTGTTTTTTCTCTTGTAAATTATTTTTGTCTTTTGATTGATAAAAGCAGACTGAGACACAAAGCAAGAGACCAAATGTAAAATGCTTCCATTTGAAGCATTGCTTCTGGGTTCCAGCTGCTGAAGTATGTTTATATGCAAAGGTGCATGCTATCATAAGAGCCACAATAAAGAATTGTCCAAAATAGCAGATAATAACACTTATTTTATTCTTGTAATGCCACATTGTCTTCCTGTTCATATGGAGCAGTCAATTTTATAAAAATAATACACTGTAAGTTTTACTATGGAAAGGGTAGAAAACTAGCTTAGAAAACTAGTATTAAAGCTATTTCTGCTACATATTTCCTTTGCCGTATTCGGCAAATAAATTAGCTTCTTAGGTTTTTACTCCCCCTTTTATAAAGTAGTGTTTGTACTACATTATCTAATTCTATATGGTCCTTCTAGGTTCGAAATATCCATGAATAAATTAGTCAGCAAGAGATTTGTTTCTTTTAATTCTCACTTGATGGTTTCTCACTGAGAGTTGTGACAAGTCGTTACAAGAATCAGTTGCTTTCAGTACAAGTTAGTTTAAAGACAGCCAGAGATTGGGGGATTTGTGACCTTTGGAGTGGGTGTACTGGAAACCATTATAGTGTTCTGCATGCTCTACAACTTTCAATCCTACTCAATAGTTTATAGGTCATCATCTTTATGCCTCCCAAAATGAGCTAATTTAAGACATATTTAAAGTTTTAAGCATGATTACCACAGGTTAAAATATAGAAGAGAGGTTAGAACTTTGTTTCAGAATGTAATCATAGAAATATCTACTTTAGAAAAAAGTTTTAGGGGTTATCCAGCATTACAATTCCATTCATTCTGTATACATTAAAATGATCTTTTTCTTAGTTCTCCCCTCCTGTTTTGATTTTAGACCTACTTATTTATTATGATGATAGCTAATGTTTATTAAATGTATTTATAAAGTTGGCAGTGCTCTAAATTCTCTTCATGCAATATTTTATTCTTTTTATATAAAACCTACAAGGTACACAATTTTGCTTTTATGCCTTTTTTTATGTCTGTAGAAGAAGCAGATTCAGAAATCCAAAAGGACTTGCCTAAAGTCACGTAGCTAGCAAAGTGTAAGTATCCAAATTCAAGCTACTTTACCTCTAAAACCCATCCTCTGAACCACTATGTTTATTTCCTTTAAAAGACAAAAAAAGAGAGGAAGGGAGGGGAAAGAAGGGGAGGGAAGGGACCCTAAAGTGTGACATCACATGATGAAAATTTGTCACATAAATACACTTAAGATATATAACTAAATTCTGTCCATAAAATGTGAAATCTTTAAATATATAAAAATAAAATATTGTCATAAGTGGACACAAATATTTTGTGGGATTCAGTTTGTTATTTAAAGAAGATTCTCTAGATAAATAATAATAGTTATCTTAAGTATTTACCGGAGACAATAGGAAATACAAATGTGGTTTCTCCAAAGAATAAACTTCTGTATTCCTCAAGGATCAGTTTAAGTATTTTTAAATGGTTTACTGTCATAGCATAGTTTAATTAATATGAAAAATATATTTATATATCATCTAAATGTCTTTAAAATGCTGTGGGATGGTTTTCATAATTGATATTAAATTTCTTATAAATAAAAAAGCAATGGTATGAAAATTATAAAAAGAGTCATCAAGTTACATGTTCATAAATAATGCTGTTCTACTTGAGGAATAAGCTTCCCACAGCATTGATTCTATCTCAGCACAAATAACTCATCGCAAAATACTACACATTTGCCAGGGCTGTTTTCATAGCCTTTGGAAATACAGTGCTTAATAACTAGACTCATTAATGCTAATGGTAAATCAGTGAGATTAAATATTTCTATAAATCATTTCATTAATAAAACAGAGGGCCCATTAAAGAACTATTGAACTGTTAAGCTGCAATATTTCAGAATCAGCATTTTATAAACATTTCAATTAGCATAGGCTGACAACATCCATGAAAGGCACAGCACTCCAATGCCAAAGGATAGAAAAGCATTCACTGGTTAAGTGAATTAAATCGTGAAGAATGCCATTTTCTTCAGAATATTGTAATGTATAGTATCATTATATATAAAAACAATGGAGATTATATATTTACATGTATTTATAACCATATTCTGTCTCTTGTAGCTTTCAAGAACCAGCTGAAGGATGACATGTTATGATATTCATTTGTACACTTTATCATTTTACTATAAATCTTAGGTGGATCATGGATCTTGAGTGAAACCCGTCGATTCTAAAGGAGGGAATACTTCAACAATAAAAGAACATCATAGTTTATAATAACCCTCAGTAAGTATTTGCAACATATATGAACTAAAAAATGAGAGATAAAGCATGTTAAATAGTGCAACAAAAGAACAAAGCAGGAAATGACCACACACGAAGTGGTGCATAGAAGTATAGCATGTTTCAGGTCTCTTACATGTGAAAACTTTTTATCTAGCATTTATTTCTGCTTTCAACTAGTAACCAAGTTTATGCACATAGACATTTTTTAAAGCCTCCAACTCAACATTTCGATGAACAAGGGAAACTATTCAGTTGGTAGAGTTAATTTTACCCTCAAGACACAGTCTCTGCTCCAGTTCTGAATGCTTATAATTTGCCAGGGAGTGCATATTAGCTTAGGGGAGGTGAAGAGCCAAAGTGTAAGAAAAGCAGCTGATCTCCTGGCAGAGGATCGAGGCAAAAAAAAAAAAAAAAAAAAAAAAAAAAAGAGCTCAGGATGCAGAGAAGCTGAGTAAATATCTAAACTCAAATCCCTTGTTTACTATAATGTTTTCTGTGTTGGGAAAACAAGTCCATGCAGCTCGGGTTCTGTATATTGGAGGGAGGAATTCAGGTGACTTTTTGCCAGGCTAGTGTTTGTACTGGCATTTGGGGATTGAGCTTTTTGAAGCCTTCTCATTAGAAAGTGTATGGTGAGCCACATGTTAACTAATGCAGCACTGGTTTGAAATAGAGTAAGCAAAACTAGGAAGTAAAAGAATATTTCAAGAGTGTCTTTTTGGCCGGGCGCGGTGGCTCAAGCCTGTAATCCCAGCACTTTGGGAGGCCGAGACGGGCGGATCATGAGGTCAGGAGATCGAAACCATCCTGGCTAATACGGTGAAACCCCGTCTCTACTAAAAAATACAAAAAACTAGCCGGGCGAAGTGGCGGGTGCCTGTAGTCCCAGCTACTCGGGAGGCTGAGGCAGGAGAATGGCGTGAACCCGAGAGGAGGAGCTTGCAGTGAGCTGAGATCCGGCCACTGCACTCCAGCCTGGGTGACAGAGCAAGACTCCGTCTCAAAAAAAAAAAAAAAAAAAAAAAAAAAAAAAAAAAAAAAAAAAAGAGTGTCTTTTTAACAAATACATATCCAAATTAAAGATTGCCACAAATCACTTGATTTTATTGTCACGAAGAGGTAGGGGTCTATTTTTTTTTTTTTTTTCTCTCCTCCTCATGAATCTGTGCTGAATTGGGACTGCTTTGACAAATAGAATGTGATAGAAGGGATATGATGCCATCTCTGCATTTAGGAATTCAAAGGATTGGCAGATTTCACCTGGATGTCTGAGGACCATGATCCACCTTGTAAGAAGTCTAAATATCCTGAGGTTGCCAAACTCTGAGAAGCCTAAACCACAAGAAGAGCCTAAGCGGATGATTTGCTTTGTGGAAAATGAAATAAAAAACCAAGACCATGGAGGAGCCAGACTGGCCAGCAGATCCTCTGTTTGACACCCCAACTGAAGCTACTTCCATCAGAGGCTAAGCATCCAGCCTAACAACCAAGTCCATCCCAAGTTTATGACACATAAAGTTGTTAGTGAAATGAAATGGTTAAGCCAGGTGCTTTCAGGGTAGTGTGTTACAAAGCAATAGATAACCAAGATGGTGTTAGCATAAGACTCCTCAGATTTCAACAAATCTGATTTATGAAGAAAACCAGTGTTTCAAAGTTATTTTTCCTTTCTTTATACCTCCTGATTGATGCATTCTTTTGTTGTTTTTAATAAGAATCATTAACTGTAATAACACATCCAAAGTCATTCAAGTAGTTTGGCTTTCAATAAATGAACCATGCAATATTGACATTTATGCTAGTAAATATTCCTAGGGGATGAATTTTACCAGCTAGGAAAATTACTTTGTATTTACCTGCTGAAGTCTTTAAAAAAAAAAAAAGAAAGAAAGCTAAAAATATATTGTTTCCATCTCAGGAAACATTTTAATACAATTTCTCCTTTTTAGATAATTTTTCTTAATCTTCTATAATAAATTATGATTTTAAATAAAATTGAATACCTAAAGAAAATATATTTTATAAAAGATTAACTGTATTTCAATATAGATATGTATTTCTTTAAGGACATTTTAGGGCTAGGGAATACTATTAGCTTTATTAATCTAGAATATTTGTATTCAATGAAATATTTATTTCAAAGAATTTCCCAGTGATTAACCTTCCACTTGCTACCACAGTGATTGATTGTGCATACACTGTATTTCTGGATAAGAATATTAGAGTGCAAAAATAAACTGTAGAATAAATTAAAAAGTGTTTTTGTGTTAAGGATTTGCCATCTGAAAATGTACTGAAAATAATATGAGACTTTTCAAATTATTGAATGGAAAGAAAAGAATAAACTGTATTAGCAGGGGACAGGACCAACATTAGTAACAGAATTAAATACATATACATGACAAACGTCAAAAGAGGGTGAAATCTGTACGCTTAATCTTATAATTTTAAAATATTCACACTGAAATTAATATTTTTAATAACCATTATTGAAGTTTGCCTAAAATGCTGCAACAGTTTATCAACCATTTTCCATTATTAAGATTTAATTTTGTGAGGTCATGATATATAGAGTTTTAAAGAAAACTATCAAATATTATCTAAATATTTTAACTAAAATAAATACCTGGAAAAAATTTACTTTTATCCATGATTAATAATAGTTATTATTTCATTTAAAGGTGAACATATTAGTCAATATAAAATATCATGATTTAATTATATTTTATTTAGGAAGAGGTATTAGCTAATATGGGAGGCTTTGAAACGAGACTTCACAGGTTCAAAGACTGGTTCTACTGCTTCTCATCTGTGATATTTTAAGGCAGTTATTTAACTTCTCTGTGTTTCAGTTTCTTCAACTTTCAAATAAGTTAAATGGTACTTTCTTTTAGGGTTACTGTGGGGATTAAATGTGTTAGCAGCTTCAAAGCTCTTAGAAGAGTTACTGGAAAATAATGAGACCTGTAAATGTGAGGTATCATCATCTTCTTTATTGTTAGTAGTATTATAATTATTTGCATGTGTGAGTCACGGCCAGGGTCACCCTCACCCATTAGCAGAGTTGCCACTTGTTCCAGAAGACTTCATGAGGTATTATCACACATGTCTCTGTTCTAATGTATGTTCTTGCAGGAAATTCCTTCAGAAATAGCAACAAAATATTGAAGGGACGTTTTCTGACATCTCAGAAATTCAGCTCTGGTCTTCTAAGTTGAAAACAATAGCTGCTAAGTATATTCTCACATTTGAAAGAGGAAGGAAAGAAAGGCACCCCTTGCGGGGTTTGTTAAGAGGTGACCCAATTCACTGTGCAGACATCAACACACTCACCCCCAAAGCCTATGTGAGCAGTCACCTAGGAAAATTGAAGGAATTTTTGGATATTCATGGACAGTGAGTCCTAAGAACTTCACTTTCTTTCTTTTGAGATCTTGGAAATACCAACGTGATGGAGAAGACACAGCAAAAGGAGATGAGCTAAACACCAGATGGTAGGAAACCTGAAGGAAAGAGAATCCACAGGAAGCTCTTGTAGAAATTGGGACTACCTGCTGTAAGGAAAGGCTGGCATTGTTTATCTCATTTTATAGTTAGATATTGTTGTTTTACCCTCTGTTGTATTTAAGCAGGAAGAAATGGAATAAAAGAGAAGTGAAAGAGGGATTTAGACTGAGAGAACAGTTCTATGATGAGGCAGCCAGTTTTCCCCTCTTTTGGCTCAGCAAGGCTGCGTGATTTCCTGTGAGCCAACCGGATATAGTAGACGATGGCTACGGCCAGCTTGACAGTATGCGGCCAAGAGGACTACTGAGCTGGCAAGAAGACCCCAGGCAAACAGAATTTGGGACTCCTACAGAACGTGCCTGAGGACTTTCAAATTACTAAACACGTCATCCAAAGTAGAGGTTACCTCTGGATGCCTGAACCCAAGGAATTTCCTTTAGGGAGGGCACAGCAGTACGAATTAAATAAGGGGTTAATGTTTATCATTCATTCTGTCATCAAGTTCAGGCCGGCCGGGCACGGTGGCTCAAGCCTGTAATCCCAGCACTTTGGGAGGCCGAGACGGGCGGATCACGAGGTCAGGAGATGGAGACCAGCCTGGCTAACACGGTGAAACCCTGTCTCTACTAAAAATACAAAAAACTAGCCGGGCGAGGTGGCGGGCGCCTGTAGTCCCAGCTACTCGGGAGGCTGAGGCAGGAGAATGGCGCAAACCTGGGAGGCAGAGCTTGTAGTGAGCTGAGATCCGGCCACTGCACTCCAGCCTGGGTGACAGAGCGAGACTCTGTCTCAAAAAAAAAAAAAAAAAAAGTTCAGGCCGAAGTAGACTAGCTAAATTTTATTTTTATAAACTTACGTTATATGAGGCTCTCTTACAGAAGATGCTCATAAAATCCTCAGAATAATCTAGACTACTTGTACTCTATTTTTCAGAACAGAAAACAGAGGATCTATATATTTTTTAGAGTAATAAAGATGAACTGACTTTCCAATGTTTCTCATTTTATGTTGAAGTCATGTTCAGTCGCTGGTATCTTCTAGCTTAGCTAGTAGAGTAGGCAACAGGGGAGTTAGACTCATGTCAAGTAAATATTGACAAGAACTACAAAATTGTCAAGTGGCAGAGAACTTTTCTCTGAGGCATGGAAAACCAAGAGGCAAAAGAAGAGCAATCATCTCCTGAAACATTTATGTTATGGAGCACTGTAAATACATGTGATTGGGTAACAAATATACAGTTAGTTTTTCTTTAATTTAATTTTAACTTTAATGCAGTAGAAATTCTTAGTGATCAAAACGGGATTGGTAAGAAGGCTTTCAAATTTGGAAATAGTAAAATATCAAATCTAACATGAAATCCAGTTGTTGAAAACATAGGGGTGGAACTTGTTAACATGAAGGCAAAGAAAACTATTCCTTTGAATTTTAATGTGTGAATTCACGTGAAAAGATAGAAACAAGTATTTTTCAATAAGGTTGACTTCTCAGGAGAATTAAATGAAAGGAAGTTTTGGGCTTCTGGCATCCAAATGACAAATGAAATTGAGAAGATGGCAGTTTAAACTTATCAAACGTGCCATTAAACATTCAGTATAAACCATTAAAATGCATGATGTTATTTAAGAGGAAGAGACTAGTCAACTGCAACTGAATTCTGTTGTCACATTCCAAACACCACATTAGCTGCCACCTGGCTTTGATTCCCTTCCAGATCTGGGTAGTTGTGTATAAGACAGTTTTTGTCCCGCAGATCCAACTCTTCTGATGACCCACATTTTTATCCTTGGGCTCACTCTCCTCATCCATTCTTTCCAATGACTTCAATATTTATTAAAATTCTCTCTTTAGTGCCAACGATGCATTCTAACCAACACAGAAAATACAGGGAAACAACTCTGTATGGTTAAATATTCATGAAATCAAATGCTCAGAAAATGGGGTGCCACAATTTATTGAATGGTCTTGTTAGTATCCTATGAAAAACACTTGAACAGTGCTTACTCTATGTCAGACATAAAACTCTCAGGGCTTTTCCTTGATTAACTCATTCGATCCTATCAACAACTCTATGAATTATGGACAATTATCTCTAACAAGACACAGAGAAATTAGTAAGCTGTCCAAGGTCAGTTAAAGTCAGGGGCAGAAAGTGTATAAAGACAATCTGATTCTAGAGATTGACCTCCGAAACACAGGAATTCCACTGCCTCTAAGTCTCACTAAACATCTCTCTCAAGTATTTATTTACTGTGATAAAAAGTCAACAAACTGTTTAATTCTATTTAACTACCATGATACTCATGAAATATTTGAGATCATCATGTCAGCAATGAATTATCATCACATAATTGAATAAATGTGGAAAAATAAAATATAGGATATTAAACACACAATTATGTAATCAATAAACTTTCAGATATAACATATAGGATGATAGAACATGAAATAAAAATGTAGACACATTTTGAAAACACACATTTTGAAAAGACAAACATGTAAATATGTCACTACAATATTGTGCCACAAATCCTGATAGAATTATGACAAAACATTCTGAAAACACTAAGAATAAAGCAATATATTCACTGGGGACTAGTAAGGAAAGGCTCCAGAGAAGGCACATTCAGGCTGTCTGTACAATAATAAGTGTTGTCCAAAGGCTGCAGAACATTTGGGATAATTTAAAATGAAATATTCATAAATTGATCAATCAACAGGTATCTAAAAATGTGCGATTGCAAAGAAGGCAGAAACTACCAATAGGAATATCAGTAATTGCTTTTGCTATTAAAACATCATTTCTTATATTACATACCAAATTACTGATTCTAGGGAAAGAATTAAAAAGCTAAACAATAGTGTAAAAAGCTAAACAATAGTGTAGGTGTTACATTTTTACACCTTTTTCCTAAAATGTTAAATATAATTAAACAAACATATTAAATAACTATCATGAATGTAAGACATTACTGGTAAATCATAGATGAAGAAGATACTATAAAGCCTACTCTGTAAGAGCTCACAAGTTCAAGACAACAGATACATATATATCCACCCGGATGAAAAATACACTCTAAGTTCCTTAACAAAGCTTTGTCAAAACATTATGTGAGACTAGGGAGGAGAGAAATTAAAAATGAAGATATATATGGTCAGTCCATTAGGGCAAGATAATTCTAGGTAAAATGCATAATAGCTAAGATTTATCAAGTATTTCTGTTTTAACAACTTATTTAAGCTTCATAACAACACTGTCATGTAGCTACTACTAAACTCTGTTTTACAGATGAGGAAACCACAACACAAAAAGGTTTTGGTAACTTATGTAAAGTCCTCAGAGTATGAGGGAATGTAGGAACTCTTGCTACGTTGCGTTACTTAACAGCTTTACTACCTCACTAGTGCAAGGAAAATAAGAAAAGTAAATATAGAACATATTTGGATTGAGCAGGAACAAAATGACTGTACTATATTTGGTAAAAATGATCAGAACGGAAATATGTAATGATAGATTACATTATTGCAGTACATTAATAAGCAATGAGTACCTAAGATACATTTTTTACAAAGTTTATTAACGTATAACAATATAATGGGTTTCTATGCTATTTCCTATGTTGGTAGGAACACAGTGTGCCAAATCAGAGCATTCTACAGCATTTGGAAGGACATTAGGAGATCTAAACACAGTAAGGAGAAATAGGTTGCCAACTGTTTTTATTCTTGTAATCCAAAGTGAGGTAGATCTCAGTTGGAATTCAAGAGCATCATTTCATGTTAATAACAGCCACATGAAAATGAAGAAACTACTAATTAGGAAGAGACTACAGCAATATTCATTTCTGCTAACTCCACCTGAGTGAGAGTTCTCAGGTGGAGTTTCTGAGAGACTTAAATGGAGAACATCAATGAAATCATGTAGGAAATCATTGCAGAGTAAATAAAAGCATGAACAAATACTGAACTCTGGAGAACATTCTAGGTACTGCAAATATCTTCTATTTCTTGCAGATATGCTTGAGAGCAGTGTAATTTAACCAAGTGTTCTCAGAATCACTTGGTCTTATCTAGTCTACCAGGCAATTTTGATAGTAGGAAGGATCTCTGGACCAGGAAAAAGTTAATTTTTAAGAATATCTTTGGATTACAGCAAGACTGGTAACTTGGCACTGTCATACTTGGCATTATCTTTGCTGCCCTCCAGGAAAACTGTCTATACCTAAAGGAATTAAGATACGTAGAGATGGAATCAAGAGAACATTTTGGACACGATATAGCGTGGAAGAGTTTTGTATTTCTCACCACAGTATCATTCTCTTTCTTTAACAGTCATTGCATTTGGCTTGGCCCATGTACACTTGGATGGAGACTGAATTCTTAAATCCCATTTAAATTAGGTATGTCCTTATGCCTGAGACCTAGCTAAAGAGACAGAAGCAGAAATGTTGTGTGGCGGCATGCTTTCTTTTCTTCTTTCCTTCTTTCCCCGTAAAATTTACTTGGAACATAACTGTCAATACTTGAGCTTCATTTCAGCCTATGACAATTGAAGTTCACGTATAGGGATGGCAAAGCATAGAAGTGGAAAGGGGTCAGGTATCCATGGGCTTTATGTAGCAAAGCTGCTATGCCAGCACCTGATTACTTGCCTTAAGAATTGTACATGAGGCAGACGGATCACGAGTTCAGGAGATCCAGACCATCCTGGCTAACACGGTGAAACCCCATCTCTACTAAAAAATACAAAAAATTAGCCGGACGAGGTGGCAGGCGCCTGTAGTCCCAGCTACTCAGGAGGCTGAGGCAGGAGAATGGCGTGACCCCGGGAGGCAGAGCTTGCAGTAAGCCGAGATGGCGCCACTGCACTCCAGTCTGGGCGACAGAGCGAGACTCCCTCTCAAAAAATAATAATAATAATTGTACATAAAAGATGGATGCATTTGTCTTCTTTCAGCCACTGTTATTTTGGGCCTCTTTTCTTCTTTGATAGAACCTAGCCCTAATTGATACATTGTTTATTATGGAAATGTTAAAATGTTAGTTGCTAGCATTTCAGAAAAGATTTTGATTGCTAAATTTTTGTTTATAGCATTTATGCCCTGGAAAACCATTGTTAAGTAGATAATCAGGCCGGGCGCGGTGGCTCAAGCCTGTAATCCCAGCACTTTGGGAGGCCGAGACGGGCGGATCAGGAAGTCAGGAGATCGAGACCATCCTGGCGAACACGGTGAAACCCCGTCTCTACTAAAAAATACAAAAAACTAGCCGGGAGAGGTGGCGGGCGCCTGTAGTCCCAGCTACTCTGGACGCTGAGGCAGGAGAATGGCGTAAACCCAGGAGGCGGAGCTTGCAGTGAGCTGAGATCCGGCCACTGCACTCCAGCCTGGGCGACAGAGCCAGACTCCATCTCAAAAAAAAAAAAAAGTAGATAATCAATAAATATTTTAGGGTTAATGGGGAAAATCAAACACTGGGCTTAAGTAGCTGCTGGTCAAGAAACTGTTATAACAGATCAAGAGTAATAAATGAGCATTTGAAAGAAGGAAATTGAGTATAAAGAGTGATATTTTAAAACTCTTTCTACTTCATATTTGCCCCTATTTACATTCATCAATGATTTTCTTAATCACTAAAAATATTTTAAAATTTTGTCTTAAAAGTAACAAGTTTACACTCTTTTTTGAATTAGTAAAATTTTCTTCAGCTTTTTCTTACACTTTGAATGACATTTATCCTTTTTCTTTTTCTCAAAAACATTCCTGTTAAATTTGTCCAGAATGCTAGCTCTATAGAAGAGTGACAAAAATAATTGTGCATTTGTGTACGGGATAGTAGATCTTGGGCAAGCTTAAATGCTTAATACCCTGTTTAAAATTCAAGATTGGTTTATGTGAGGCTAATTCACAAAAAGTAAAAAAAACTAGGGGTTTATTTTTAGTCCAATAACATTTTCCCACACAATTTTTTTTTGTTAGTTTATGTTATTCTGAGTTCCTTAAAAGAGATGTCATTATTTAAGAAATAATTTCTATTTTTCCTTTGAATAAAGTTTCCCTGTGAAATGCATATTATTTTTATTTCCTATGTAGTTAACACATTTCAGATTTTACAAAAATTTAGGTCACTTCATAAAATATATGCCAAGAATTTCAGCTAGAGCAAAACAATTTTTCATTTAGTAAGTGTGTACTTTTGGTGATGTCTCTTTTATCCTAATGTTTTTTACCTTAACATTATTCCTTCCCAATTTTAAATAAGAAAAAGTCAGTTTTGAACCTCAAACTTGGTAAATTTACTTATTTATTCATTCAGCAAATGTGTACTATGTTAAGCCCTGTGTTAAGAATCACAACATTTTCTTTATGTATCTTAATGCTTTACCTTTCTGGGAGAATCATTTCTTTCTTAGTGTCCTTCACCCTCCATACACTGTTTTCTGCCACAGGCTATCATAAATATTTTATAGACTTCATTTTTGTTCATATGTTTCACTTATCTAGAATTAGGAAGGAACTACATCTGTCTTCTGTCAATATCCTTGATACCTAACTTGGTGCCTGGCACATAGCTTCTGAATGAATATTTGCTGATGGATGGATGGATGTTAATAATAGTGGATAGATGGATCTATGGATGATGGATAGATTAAAAAAAAAAAACAGGCTAAGGAAGGAAAATATTCATGAGTACAAGTTGCCTGGGAAAGAAATAAATACTACATATATTTAACTGTTTGTAGGAAAGAAAATGGGGAAAAATAATTAAAAGAATTTGTAAGACTAAACTGAGAAAAAGCACACAAGAGTAGTGTTTCACAGATAAAGGAAGAAAGTTTTCCAAGGAAAACAAAATCATCAGTTTAGATTGATGCACAGAGGCAACCTAGCATGACAAAAAAAAAGATTTCTAAACGTAGTAACTACAAACTAACACAGTGAGTTAGACATTTCTACTTAATGTGTATTCTATTATGAATCTGTGAATATTTTAATAAATTGGTAACATAAAAAGACTGTTACAGACATTGACTCATTTTGGGAAACAGAAGGCAGTGGAATTCTGACTGGTATGTAATATTTTGTAAATGGGATTTTAGAAACATATTGCACATATGCACTCTATTTTAGGATCTATTCTTTTGAAGTAAGACAACTATTTAATTTCAACTATAAAGAACCCTTCTAGCATGAAATACAGCAACAAACTGTAAGGAGGCTATGCATATGTGAGGACAGGGATATATGAGAAATCTTCGTACCATCTGTTCAATTTGCCATAGACTTAACGTAGACTTAAACTTCTCTTAAAAACTGTTTTTAAAACAATATATTTTATGAATTTAACCTGTTTGTAGTCTCCCTCCTCGAGATGCCCCTTCAGGGTAGGGGCACTTGTTTATTTTGTTTATAACTGAACTCCCAGTGCATGGCGGTAGCCTGTGATACATGTATGTATGTGGAATGAATGAATAAATGTCTTGGATTTGTGTGTTTCTATCTCACGAACTTAATATTCCCTAGTAACTGTAGATTTTTCTGTAAGTATATGACTTCTACCATCAAATTTTCTGGTAAAAAGAGATCCGATGGGACAGATGGCTTTGCTGTGTCTGATGTTTAATGGCTTGCTGTAACCAACAGTGAATCCCTATGATCCAAGTGCATGCACTAAAAAGGGATTGTGGCTCCCACTGCTAAGCAAATTATAGGCATTGACATTTTGGCTGTTTGTGGCACAGAATATTACCACTGCCTTAGAAAATGAGAGTCATAAGAGTGGGGCTTATCAATTTCTGCCTGCCACTTAAACTACCCAAGCCCTATTGGGTTATTCAACAAAAGCAATACTGCATACTAAATTGAAAAAAGGAATTACTTTGCTAATTCAGAACTTACTACATATAGAAATGTTACAAACCACCCTGTCACCGTGTAGCAGCCCAGTTTGGTTGGTCAAAAAGGTCTCTGCTCATTGAGTCTGACAATGGACTACCACATTGTGAATGCTAAGGTTCCACCCTTGGCCCCTGAGGTACCAGATATTATCACCTTCACTGAGACATTTGCAACCCATAGTGGAGATTGGTATGTTCTAAGTGAGTTGACTAGTGCCTTATTCGCAATTCCATTGGAGAATGAAGATCAAGACCAATTTGTTTTCACATGGAATGGCCTACAGTATACTTTCACTGTGTTTTCTCAGGGACACTTCAATTCCCCCTGAAATATGCCATCAGTAGGTACAAGCCCAAATCCTCACAAAAGTTTTAGTGATTTATTATATTGATGACACCTTGACAGTAGGGCCCACTGAAAAATAGGTGGAAGATGTACTGGGCTTAGCTATTGACACCCTGACTAGTGCTGGTTGGATTATCAATTTGAATTAAAGCCCAGGGTCTAGCACTATAGAAATAATTCCTATGCATCCCTTGGGATATGGTCAAGCAAAAACTGTTGGCCTGAAAGGCATCCACTAATAAAAAGAAGGTCCAACAATTGGTAGGCCTCTTTGGGTACTGGAGACAGCAAATACACCACCAGGGTGTGCTTTTGCCCTCCTTAGTCAAAATGACCCACAAGATTCCAACTTTGAATGAGTCTCTATGCAGATTTAAGTCTTGGAAGCTGTTCAACAAGCAGTGTCCCAGGCACTGCCTTTGGAATATTTTAGAGCCTGCTAGCCTGATGGAATTTCCAAGTGTTCATAACCTCCCTGCTTGCTGAATGGAGTCTCCAGCAATAGGAAATTTCCACTGGATTGTACTGGATTCTCAGATTTTTGGACAAATAAATTTCCTGAGGCAACTGCCAGATATACCCCTTTTGAATGACAACTTGCTTGCTAGTGGGCACTGGTACACACTGACCACCTTATACCCAAAGTGCCATGTGTGATGTTGAAACCTAAACTGTTCAGTCTTATTTGGGTGCTTACAAATCCTACCAGTAAAACTGGGCATGCTCACCACAGCTCAATTATCAAACAGAAATGGTCCCTAGCTGGGACCCCGAGGGACTAGCAGGTTCCGTGAACAAACGGCTACTTTATCAGAAGTGACTGAATGACTCTTGGAGGATACTTTGGCCCCTGCTGTGACTGTCTGGGACTCATGATTCAGAGACATCCCTACTGGCACTTAGGCATGGTTACTTATGACTCCACAAAATGAAAAGAAGAACTCCACTGGACAACAGTCACCATCTGGTCAGTGGATGGCTATCTTTGGACTGAGACTGAGTACAGACATTCCACCCAATGGACCAAACTACATGCAATGGTGATGACTGTGCCTCCTTTCTGTGAAATCCCTCAGAGGTTGGGAGTGGGACTAAGGAGTTTAAAGACGCTAGAGTCCCTCCAGTAGCACCAGGGACATCTGATCCTTCTAGTTGGATGGGCAATGTTATGAGACATGGCAGGATTTTGTAGAATGTGACCTCCCTTCCTGGACTGGACATCAAGGCTAAAAGGCCTGAGTCAAGCAACAAGGGCAATGGGCACCTATAGAGATAGTAGCCTCAGGACTGGGACAGACAGCCTGGGTTGTAATACATGGACAGTTGGCACCCCAACTAATAAGGAGAAACACCCTTGACCACAGTAAATATGGGAATTTGGCAGGGTTTGGGAAACTAATCTTCTCCACCCTTCTGCCTTCAGAATATCCGTTTGTCCCTGGAATGACAACATACAGGTGAAGATCAGCAGGTCAGGAGCAGCAGGTGGCAATGTGAAGTATTGCTCAATCTGCTACCTATGTATGCAGAGCATTACTCTCAGGTGCAAATAGTCCATGGCCTATTGCTAATCAAAGAGGAGTCCCAAAGGCCATCAACAGTTCTGACTAGAGTAATACCCTCAGTGCAGGTTCAGCTCAGCAGAGTATCTAATAACCCATGGATGAAGAACATTGACATAAAATCACGAGACAAACTTTAAACATCATTGATGAAACGAGAAGGTCCATACACCTGCAACTTTACCCTGCCATCTAACTCATGGCTAAAACAGACACAGGCTTTGTACAATACAACTTGTAACTCTTACAGTGACTTACCTCTGACTGGAATGAGATGTGTTTCCCCCAGATCATATGTCGTTCTATTGTGAGGCATACTGATCTATGGAGTACTTCTGACTCTCAGATGGGGCATGCTCTTTGGGAATTGTGGGTGCTCGGTTGTTTTTGAAAAATGGCACTCTAAACTGAAAGGGTTCCACATTTATAATACACCAGAGGGTTGCCCAAAACACCTTGTCAGCAAGACAAACTAACAGCTGGTTCCATTCTGCTGTCAGTGTCCTCATACCTGGCATAGGTGTGCATGCCCTGGAAAAAATGGGATGCAAATTGTACCTTGACCATGATGATGATAGCTGATGCTACAACTAGCTATTCAGCACCAACAAGATTTACTGAACTCACTGGCCAGGAGTTACTCACTGGTAACCAAGGGCCCTCAATTATCTAGCAGAATGGGCTGGCATTTGTGTTATTGCCAACAATACCTGATGTACCTAGATAAACATCTCAAGTATTACAGAGAAACAAGTGGAAGAGATCCAGAAGCAGGCCCATTTGCTCCACCCAGTGGACCTGAAGGACCGATCGTTCTTTGAGCTCTTTAGGAATTTTATACCTAGATCACTGGGATCCTAAGCTAGGTCACTGCTCCAGGCAGGCCTGGTCATCTTGCTTACAGCAATAGTCCTCCTGGGTATCATGAAATAGCTATGGATCAAGGATGGTACACTGAGATATATCAGGCAAGGTATGATATTGCTGTGAGGAGACAAACTTCTGCCTCCAAATCTGGGGAGACAAACCTCAGTGGGCATATGAAATGGTACAGTTCTGCTAAGGGGGAGATAGTTGGCCTGGGTGATGGACTGTAGAAGGAAAGGTCCCAGGTAGTCTCTGCTGACCCAGCCCTCCCTTTTCCCATTTGTAGTTCTCAGAATAACTGTACAAGGTACCAAGAATGCAATGTCCTGAGATGAGGAAGAACCATCCAGAACAGCTCAGGCTGTATCCTGTTTTCTCCTAGAACAAGAAGTTCTGCAATGCTTGAAATCAGCAGCGAAAGTGACAACCAGATTATAAAACCCAGGGAAGAATGCCTTCAGGTTCCTCAGCTGAGCTGTGACATGGGGCACAGTGATGAAACTCCATCCACCCAGGGCAACTTTCCTGAGCCTTGGAGGCTGGCTTATCATGTTCCTTCGGATTCTGTTTATTCTTGCTGCCTATCTATATGTAAGTAATTAATCTACTTTGCCTGACTTGTTCTATTTCATTGACTAGACCTAAGAATCTTTGCAACAGTAATTTAGTACTGTAAGATATGTAGTACTTCATGAATAGTTGTGACCCATATATATGTATAAATCTTTATATTTATCTTTCAATTATCTATCATGTATCCATTTAATTCTCCATTATTGTAGTTATCTTTACTTTGAAAAACATTGTTCTCTCCATGCATATTACACTAGTTTCCATCTAGTAGAAGAGATCATGCTTCTACCACAGAATCTTATATTATTAAATATTCTACTGATACATAAAACCATTCAATTGAATATGTGCTCCAGACAAATCTGGTTTTTACGTAACAGAAATTCTGTAAATACTAATCTTCTCTGGATTCCTAACTCTGTACCAGAGAAAATTGAAATTTTGCAAGTAATATATTTAAATAATTTAATTTGAAAGTTTGTCAATATATTTAAGTTTTTTGTTTTTTTGTTTTTTGTTTTTTCTTTTTTTTTCTTTGACACGTAGTCTCACTCTGTCACCCAGGCTGGAGTGCAGTGGCGTGATCTCAGTTCACTGTGGCTCCCCCTCCCAGGTTCATGCCATTCTCCTGCCTCAGCCTCCTGAGTAGCTGGGACTACAGGCGCCCGCCACCACGCCCGGCTAATTTTCTGTATTTTTAGTAGTAGGGGTTTCACTGTGTTAGCCAGGATGGTCTCAATCTCCTGACCTTGTGATCCGCCCTCCTTGGATCCCCAAAGTGCTGGGATTACAGGCATGAGCCACCACGCCTGGCCATATTTAAATATTTTACTGAGTAATTTATAACTAAGTTGAAGTGGAAACATTGCTATTAATTGGGAATGAATTTTTTCATCAGATAATTAAATATATATAATATTTAAATATATTTACATACATTTATTTACATATACATATATAATTTTTTGAGTACTAACTCAAAATTATCAGAGTAGTATCTATAATACCCTAGCCCTTGCAAAATTTACAGAAGAATAAATTTTCTGGAAAAGCCAGCAAATTGCTTACTTTAGAGATTGTCATAAATACTTGAAAATTCATATTGTGCATTTTATTTTTAACCAAATTGTATATACAAATTTTATAAATATTATAAAATACATATAAATTGTATAAAGATGTAAATTTTTCTGATATATCATATATAAATATATATAAATTGTATAAAGATATAAATATATAAAAATTTATATAAAAATTATATAAAGATATATATATCAGAAAAAATTATATCTACTCTTTGCAATGAAAAATTTTGGTTGACAATGGTCATAGAAAATTGAGAATTATTTTTCTGCCCTAGGTCACTGATTTTCAAATATTTAAACTTCTATATTAAACTGAATTTAAGATATATATGAAATATATCTCCTTTCCTAGAATAGCTTTACTCACAAGGAGCGAGTACCAAAAACCAATCAAAACCAAAAAAAAATCAACACGTTTTTCATCATTTTCCTTTTTTGTCGTTTCCCCTGGCAATAGATAAAAGTTTTTACTTCAAAATTCTTTAATAGCTTCATTTTGGCAATATGGCCATGCTGAGGGGATGAAGGGATTTCTTGTACACTGCTCTTTACCCTTAGACGTAAACATCATTGTCATTCTGATTCCAAGATCACAGAGAATTTACCTCTGCTATTTCTTATTTTCCAATTTTTACCCTCTCTCTTTCCTGACTTATAAACAAATTGATATTAGAAAAATATAAGACCACTGGTAAGAAAAGGATTGATGAAGGGAAGGAATAACAGCATATTCTCATATATTTTTGATACCTCTTGAATGAGTAGCTTTGTAAATATATATAGTCATGTACCATGTAATGACATTTCAGTCAAAGATGGATCCAATATGTGATGGTAGTCCCATGAGATTATAATGGAGCTAACAATTCCTATTGCCTAGTGACATTATAGCCATTGTAACATCATAGCTCAAAACATTATTCTCATGTTTGTAGTGATGCCGGTGTAAACAATCATACTGTGCTGACAATCATATAAAAGTATAGCATATGCAATCATATACAGTACATAATACTTGATAATGATAATAAATGACTATGTTACTGGATTCTGTATTATACTATTTCTCATTACTTTAGAATGTATTCCTTCTACTGATTTAAAAAATATTAACTGTAAAATATTATACTGTATTACACTGGCAGCAGACTCATGCATCTCATGTCTAACTTGTCTCCTGAATGCACATTTTCTCTTGTGCTTGATAATCTTGTGTTATTTTGTTCATCATGGCTCATAAGTATACAAAATCCATTGCTAATGTTGCCAGTAAGAGGTTGTATTAAGGCTGAACTTGAAAACAAAATTGGAAGTGACTAAAAATTACAAAGGTAGAAAATCAGTGATGGCGAATGTGTCATTCCAAACATGCGTCATTCCACCATAGCTACCATCTTCAAGAACAAAAAGTGCCTGAAGCTGTCGAAGGATATGCTTCATTGAAGGGAATGTGACTAACAAAATTCAAGCAAAGCCTATCAGATATGGATAAACTTCCAATGAAAACTTCTAATGATCTGGATTGAAGGCCAGACAAAGAAGCTTATCTCTCTCAGTACCATGATAATCAGAGTCAAAGAAAAATGTTTGTTTGCGATGTTGAAAGGAAAACCTGGACCCAACTACAGTGATAAATTTCCTACTAGCTCTGGGTGGTTAAATGGTTCAAGAATCATTACCCATTATACAAAGTAATAATGACTGGTGAGTCTGCGAGAGCTGATGTGAGAGGGCAGCAGATGAATTTTGGAAACTCTAGATAAGTTGCCTGTGGAAAAAAATTACTTGCTAGAGCTAATCTTCAATATGGATGAAACTCCCTATTCTGGGAACAGATTCTTAATGTACTTTCATGCGTAAGAAGACCAAGTCAAAGCCAAGTTTCAAGACTATTAAGGACAGGGTAACGGTCTTACTTAGAGGCAATATTGCAGGCTATGAATTGAAATCCTTTATGACCTGTCACAGTGAGAACCCAGAGCCTTCAAGTATTAGTAAGCACACTCGTCCTGTGTATGACAGGAGCAATAAGGAGTCATGAATGACCCAACCGCTCTTCCAATATTATTAAGCATTCGACTGATAGTGCTGAATTGTTGTGCCAGTGAAACAGAGAAGTGCTATTAAGGGAATAATTTTCCTTTGAAGAGTTTGCTTATTGTTGGTAATATTCCTGCACATTCTTCTTTTACTGATGATCTTCATCTCAAAATCGATGTGTTGTCTCTCCTTCCTAACACTACCTCTTTGTTTTTTTTTTATTGTTGTTGGGTTTTTTTGTTTGTTTGTTTTGCTTTGTTTTGAGACAGAGTTTTGCTCTTCTCACCCAGGCTGGAGTGCAATTTTGGCTCACTGCAACCTCTACCTCCCTGGTTCAAGCGAATCTTCAGCCTCCGCCTCCCACATAGCTGGGATCACAGGCCCCTGCCACCATGCCTGGCTAATTTTTTTTTTTTTTTTTTTTTAGTAGAGATGGGGTTTCTCCATGTTGCCCAGCCTGGTCTCAAACTTCTGACATCAGGTGATCCACACCTCTCGGCTGAGATTACAGGTGTGAGCCACCACACCCAGCCCAGCCCCTAACACCTCCTCTTTAATCCAAACAATAGTAAAGGAGTTCTAGCAGCATTCATGAGCTACTACCTGAGGAGAAACTTTGCCCAGTGTATTACTGCAGCTGAGGGAGATGATGAAAAATAAACTGACACAATTTTGGAAGGATTACAACATCTACGATTGCATCAAGAACCTTGCTTGCACTTGGGGTGATGTTACCAAGGAGTGAATGAGTGGCATCCGTAAGAGGATACTTAAGAGGTTCCCCTGTGAATTCAAAGGTTTGTCAAAGATTAGGAGGTTGCAAAAATCAACACAACTGTGGTTTGTTGAGAGGCAAGCAACTTTAACCGGGGTGTGGATGAGAATGACATTGAGGACCTCTTGGAAGTTGTTCCTTAGGAATTGACAAGTGGGTAGTTGGAACTGGAACAGCAATACACAGTTGAAGAAGAGACAAGAGAAAAGGAAACTGCAAGAGAAGAAAAAGAACCCCTAAGAAAATTCACAGTGAATGGCTTAGCAGAAGCTTTTGCAGACATCAATGTGCTCCTTAAACAGTTTGAAAACATGGACCCACAACACTGAAAGGTTTATTCATAGAGTAAAATGTTAACAGTGTATTATTTTCTTACAAGAAATCTATAGTGGAAAAAATAATAACAAAAATACAAGCCAAGCAAATCTCCGTTGACACATTTCTGAAAACAGTGACACCTCCTCAAGAGGAGACTCAGGCAGGACCTTCGTGAGGTATGCCAGAAGAAAGAACTGCTACCAGAGGAGATTATAGCGCCACGCCTGTTATTGTCCTTTGTTCCTTTGGGACAAGATGTGGAGGTGGAAGACAGTAATATTGATGATCCCAACCCTGTGTAGGCCTAGGCTAATGTGTATGTTTGTGTCTTAGAGTTTAACAAAGAAGTGTAATGAGTAAAAATAATAAATAAAATTTCTTAAATAGAAAAAAACTTATAGAATAAGAAATAAAGAACAAATATTGTTGTACAGCTGTGCAATGTGTATTTTAAGCTAAATGTTTTTACAAAAAAAGCCAAAAAGTTAAAACAAATTGAAAGGTTACAAAGTAAAATAGTTACATAGTAAGTTATAGTAAGCTAAGGTTAATTTATTATTGAAGAAAGAAATCTTTTTTTCTTTTTGTTTTTGAGATGGAGTCTCACTCTGTTGCCCAAGCTGGAGTGCAATGGCTCAATCTCAGCTCACTGTAAACTCTGCCTCCCGGGTTCAAGTGATTCTCCTGCCTCAGCCTCCTGAGCAGCTGGGATTACAGGCACCTGCCACCACATCCAGCTAATTTTTGTCTTTTTAGTAAGGAACGGGTTTCATCATGTTGGCCAGGTTGGTCTCGAACTCCTGACCTCAGGAGATTCACCCACCTTGGCATCCCAAACTGCTAGGATTACAGACGTGAGCCACTACATCCAGCAAAAAATTTATTTTTTTATAAATTTAGTGCAACCTAATTGTACAATTTATAATAGTGTACAGTAATATCCTAGGCCTTCACATTCACTCACCACTCGCTCACTGTGTCACCCAGAGCAACTTTCAATCCTGGAAGTTCTACTCATAGTAAATGCCCTATACAGGTATATCATTTTTTATATATTCTACTGTATTTTTAGTGTACCTTTTGTATGTTTAGTACACAATGGCCTACAGTGTTAAGTGCAGTAACATGCTGTTCCGGTTTGTAGCCTAGGTGCAATAGTCTATACCATATAGCCTGGGTGTGTAACAGGTTTGCGTAAGTACACCCTATGATATTTGCACAGTGACAAAATTGCCAAACAATGCATTTCTCAGAAGTATTCCCTTTAAGTGATTCATGGCTGTACACACACACACACACACACACACACACACACACACACACACACACACTCATCTGAGCCTTGGAGATCCAGATCTAAGCATGCAGATATAAAGCACTTGGCCATCAGATACTTAACAAAAGTTTTCTACCACTGTTTTTTTTTTTTTTCTATTTAATCTCTAGTACTTCTCTCAAAGGCTTTCTAATAATTACAAATTCTTGTTGTTGGATACCAGGTTCAGTCATCCTGACCTGGAAACTTTGTTTCATCTTCTGAATTAACGTTCAGACTTCCAAAGATCTCCTGACAACAGCAATGAGCAGAAAACAGTTTATTTTCCCCCTTTTTTTCAGAATATGAAACTCCTTATCTTTGTCTGAGACTCTAATTTTTTTAAAGAATGTCTCAAAGTCCAAGTTGCACAAAATTCTAATTGTTTACCAATGATTTTGTAAGCCTGTGAACCAGTCAACCACATCTAAAACACTGTTAGGAGTTCTTAGATCCTCTGACAACCATACTTGACTCAGATCCAAAGGTTGGAGAATGCCACTAATGCATAAGGGGATGATTCCTTAGGGTTGCCATCCACATATATGTGTGCATTTTAGTACAGCTTAAATGCATAGTAGGGACTTTTCATTCTATTATAAATCTCTTCCAGGTGGGCTTTACTTGATATCTAGATATCTCAGATCGAGTAGTCCCTCGACTGGCCACCAAAACGATGTACAGGAATAGAAGAAAGGAGGAATGAAGGAGAGATAGAAGAAAGAAAATTAATTTGCATCTTGTCCCTATTTTATATATGGTAATAACTGCAAGTATATAACCTTTGTATTTGTAGATAAGAAGATTAAAGCTCCTAAAATCGCAGAATGGCAGTCTCTTATCTCATCAAATTTCACATGGCAGGAGACCAGGAACAATCAGATGTCAAACCTGGGTGATTGTAAGCTTGATCTTTTAAGTAAAACTGAGATCTCTTTTTTTATATAGGACATTGCAATAATTCTGCAACAAAAACTTTAACACCTGCAATCCCTCCATTTGTCACACAGTATAACCCTCTCATTAACCCTGATTTCTAGTTTCTAAAATAGAGCAAAGCCTAAAGTTAGCACGAAACAATGACATTAAAACTCTTATTTTAAAAATGATCACCATCCCTACCCTGGCCCTGTGTATCTCCTCTCACTTTCAGCCTAATAAGTTAAAAGGAAAAAGCAAAATCCTCACCTTCAGTCTTTGGAGCCATATGCTAAAGAGTACAGTTCATGTCATAAGATTTATTCTTCTCTGAAAATTTCGATTATGTGGTTCCATGGAGTAAGTAAGCCCATTAGTTTCTCAAAAAGAATAAGGTAAGGCACATCAGTTATAATAAAAATTGTGGCAGCTTTTCTTTTCTTAATTTATTTTGTAAACATTGTTGATTATGATTGTTTATGGGCAAGTGACATCACCTTGCCCAACCATACTTCGACAGAGAGAATTAGGAAGTCCTTCAAGTACTCTTGTCCTTTTGCTTTGTTATGTGCAGAATAAATCTTTTCAACAGTAGTTTTTCAAACCAGCAGAGTAAAAAATATGCTTTGCCTACTGTACACTGGGGAAATGATAGAAACTTTCTATTAAACATAATTAAACCATGCACTGATATGCTCTCACATTCAGGAAAGAGTTATATATTCCCTTTAATTTGTTTGATTTTTCATTTTATTATACAAATAGTTTGGGGAAAATTATTTTATAAGTAGACTTTTAAAAATTGGGTGGCAACTTTTTTTAGCTTTTAGTTTCCACATGTCAAATTAATTTGTAAATTTTAGGCATAAGACAAGCCACAGCTGTTCATTTTGACTCCCTATTCCTATATATTAGGAAAATTAAGATATTGTTTTACTGTTTTCTCAGCATTTAGAAATAGTAGCATTCTGACAAAGCAGATAATATATAAACAAGCTGGAAACAGTATCAAGAAAGGGCATATATTTCCAAAGGCAACATAAAGTACCCTGTGGAGAGAAATATTTATATTTATGCATAAAATATTCTTTATCAAATCGATGGACAGAGATATAGAAACAACTTGACATTACATTCACAATAGATTACATTGAAATGTGACATTCACCCTATGTTTTATGTTTATCAAACATAAAATTATGTACATGAAATTATGAAAATATATGTAATATTTATAGAGTTATGAAAGATACATAGGACATAAAATCACACCTTAAATTAAAATGACCACCAATATTCTGTTATGTCTTTTTCTATTGTTTATTTCTATGCTCATATATTTGTTAAAAATGTGGGCAAATGGCATTTATATTATACATATTAAGTTTCTAACTACATTATCCCCACTTACTCTCCAAAATTACCATTTTAATGACTGAATAAGATTCTATCATTTAGGTGTGGCATGATGTATTTATTCATTTACCTTATCTTTAAGCATAGTTTTAATATTTCATAATTATAACTCATATGAAAGGAACATATTTACATAAGTTTTTACCTCTGTTTCTCCCTTTCTTAAGAATTGGTAACTCTATTATAATATTGCATTAATGATATATAATATATCTACTTATATAGATATTGTAAAGCTTAATAAATATAGCCAAACTATTTTCCTGAATGTGAAGTTCTACTCTTAGCATGATAATGCATATAGAGAATACATTATTTTTAGGGCAGGCATGGTGACTCATGCCTGTAATCTCAGCACTGTGGGAAGATTGCTTGAGGACAGAATTTTGAGATAAGCCTGAGAAACATAGTGAGACCCCGTCTCTATAAAGGAAAAAAAAATTCATTAGTTACATTAATCTGGTACAGTGGGATGGACCTATAGTCCCAGCTAATCTGGAATTGGTAGGGGGCAGGGGCTGAGGTGGGAGGATCCCTTGAGCCCAGGTGTTCAAAGCTGCTACAGCGAACCAAGATTTCATCACTGCACTCCAGCCTGAGCAACAGAGCAAGATCTGTCTTAAAAAAATTTATTTTTATAACATCTTAATATGCAGAAAATGATGTGATATTCTTACTTTAACTTCACATTTCTTCAAACATAACAGAGTATGAAGAATATTTCATAAATATTATCTAAAACTTAAAAATTGTAATGAATTGTGAGTTCATTATTTTTGTCTATTTTCTTTGAGGATTTTAGAGGTTTTCTTTTGTTTTTGACTCAAGTAAGCCAATAACATTCCATGAGGTTACCTTTTTTCATAGGCCTAGCCAATAAGTAAATATGCACACATGTAAATTGAGTAAATATGCATGTGTGTGTTTGTGTGTGTTCTCCTTTGCCATCTTTTTCTTGTTTTTAGAAAATGCAACCAATTAATTGTGATATTTATTGTTCTTTTGTCATTAATTTCTAAATAATTTTTACTTTTTTACTTAATACAATGCTAATTACTTTTCCTGACTTTGCTTTTTAATTTTTATACAACTTTAACTGTTTGGTTTTCATATCCAAACTTGTGAATTCCTGGTGTTATTGTCCTTTGATCAGAAAATGTATATTATAATTTTTTACTTTGTATCGTATTAGTTTTTACTTTAATTTCTTAAATCAATTTTGAAAACAAGCTTTATTAATTCAACATACACACAAAGACATATATGTACGTGTGCACAATTTTCCAATAATCAATATTGTTTTTTAATATAATTCTCTGACAGTACTTTAAGACCACTTCCCCTTTTATTTTGTTACATTTGCTTGACATATTTTGATATTTGTTGGTACATTTTTATTTTTATATTTCTGTGTCACTTGTATTTTATTTGTGCATGTTGTAAACAGCATATAATTTGATAATCTTTAATTATTTTAAAAATAGTCTTTTTAATTGGAAAGCTTCCTTCATTTTCATCAATTACCATAAGCAATAAGTTTAATTTTACCTTAGATCTATTGTTTGATGTTTTTCCTAATGAATCCTTATAGATTCTGTATTTTCTGGCTCAAGCGCATAATCTAAATTTTTATTTGCTTTATTGGGAAAGTGTGCAACTTTTATTTAATTCTAAAAAGATTGTGTATGAAGTTATCTTATTAGATTTTACTAAAAATATTCTTAATAAATTTCAAAACTAATATGCCCTTTTGTATAAGATGAAATTTCTCATGCTTTTACTCACTCTCTTAAATACATATTTAGGAATTTTGCACTTATTGTCTTCATAACCAAAATAGTTAATTTCTTTTCCTTTACAAATTATTTAAATTTTATTTTATAACCATATGTTTAAACCTTTCTCTATGATCATGTTCAATTATAGAGTGCTACTTGTGTTTGCATTGAAAAAAATCACTAAATTGTTCCTAGTGACTGAAAGATTATCAAATATCATTCCTAATTTTTAGTAGAATTAGAGTTTGAAAATATCTTTTTAACAATTTCATTAATATTTAATTAGGAAAGCCAAAAAGTACAAATCGGGGCAGCTAGTCAACATCTTTATTTAAAATCAATCTTTGTAATATCAGACAACCTGTATTTATTGAATTGGTTCTAGTCAAAATACTTCAACAACAAATTCCTACAGAGAAAGACATTTCCATGTACTTACAAAAACACTCCCTTGTACTTTCTAATAGTTGGCTGTCTTTTGATTACAGTAACTTGGATAAATGTCACACTGCCAACTTTAATGGATTAATGTCACCAATATCAATCATACCTAGCTTGAAGGTCATTTTCAAATTGACAGTTTAAAATGAAGTCACCAGCTGTTAATGATCCTACACAATAACTGTTCAGATAACTGTGGACCTATGCCACATTTAACCATATTTCAAATAGTTTGGGGTAATTCTTCATAAGATTATTCTTAAATATTTCCAAAATGTATAAATATATTTGCATATGCACCTTTTTCCAAATCTGAATGCTAAATTTGTTTTTATTATCATTTCCAAGTCTCCCCAAAATATCAACCTTACATGTAATATACTATGGTTTTTGAATAACAGTCAATTTTCAACTAGTAAAAACCTGGTTATTAAAACAACAATTTGATATAACATATAACCTGGCTGTGAACTGAAAAGCAAAGTTATATGAAAGATACATTTTGAAGGAATGTGAGACATCCAAAAACTACTTTGCATGAGCCATTTTTTTTACTGTTTGATCATGAAAGTAGACTGAATTAGCTTTAACTATCATCAATAGAGTTTTATAAATTAAGTTTTACTAAAGCTTTTGGGGGATAATGTAAATTTACAAAATGTGAAGGCTAGTTTAAGAAGAAAAGCATAAAAATGTAGAAATCAAATTAAATCTACTTATAAAAATTTTGAAACCCAAGTAATTTGGATACCAAAAACCATCAGTCACTCATATCCTGTCCCAAATGTACAGACTTCCTTTCAGCCAGTTGTTCCTATAATGTTCAGCTGAGCTCAGTTTCAGACCAGCACAGTGTATTTTTGCCACAACCTAAATAGGTTTAGCTTGAAATCATACTTCAAAGTTTCAAATAAAAGTTATGTGGAGAAAAATACACAAACAACTTCAAAGGACTACAACTCTTGCTTTGTAGCACAATGATAAAAACTTGTCTAGAATGAAATCCTGTACTGCCCTTGACTAGCTCTATGACCTTATGAGAATTAATTAGGTCTTCTGTGCCTCAGGTTTCTCATCTGTAAAATGGTGATAACAATAATCAGTCAGTGTTGTTGAGAAAATTAAATGTCACAATTGACAGAAATCTTTTAGTTTCAGGTACAGGGTAAATGCAATATTAGTTTTAGATATGACTATCATATGGATTCCTTTCCATCCTGCTCCATCTCCAATCTACTGCCTTGTAACAATGATATCCAACAGAGCAGGAAAAGGAATATGGATGTCCAAAGCTTATATTTATTATTTACAACATGTATAATTGATGCCAGTGGGAGATTAAACAGCTGTGAAAAATTCAAGAACTCCCTAGCATGGAAGAAAACTTTAATATTCTTTATTCATAACCCTATGTTGCTTCTTGTCAGGTTCTAACTTAGCACCCAGGGCAGTTAGTGGGTGAGTAGCAGGTAGCTGGAAAAACACTCAGGGAATCACAGATAGTTTTAAGATGGCTTTACTCTCTCTCTGGGTATGAGCGAGCCTGAGTTTAAGCCGTATTTACAGCGTCAGCAGGGTAGTTACACATTTTACAGACAATAGTGGTTCTGAGCCAAGCACAAGCTCACGTGGCATGGTTACATAATGTGCGGAGTTGTGCACCTGCACTCCAAACCCACTGAGTCATGCTATGCTGGATATCTGTCTTGGCCTATTCTTGACTGCAGCACATCTATTTTCCTTACACTCCATCCCCTAGGCCAAGAGAGACATAGGTCTTAGACACACAGGTCTGACATATAGGCCTTATACATACGTTTTGTGCACACAGGCCTGACACATAAGCCTTACACATATGCTTTGGGCACATAGGCCTGACACACATAGGCTTGACATATAAGCCTGACACATAAGCTCTGGCCACACAGGCCCAATACACAGGCTTGACACATAAGCTCTGGCCACACAGGCCCAATACACAGGCTTGACACATAAACTCTGGGCACACAGACCAGATACACAGGCTTTACATTCCACCCCTTTGGCTGAGGGAGTTCTTCTAGTGGGGAGACATGCCCACAGGGCAGAACCCTGGACCCAGAGGCCACAGCAGTAATACAGGGAGCAATAACTCCAAGTTATGGCAGGCAATCACCCCATGGCGATGTTACCCCAATGTTGCTTTATGCATTAAGCCAGGTTTTTATTTCCCTACCTTTAGAGGTATTGAGGCAGGCAACAACAGGTTACTTTTCATCCCCATACCCAGTCACAGAAGGTCATCCTCCCTCTTACAGGTCTTGCCACATGACTTGGCCCCACATGGGCTGGTGACTAGCCACTTCTGTAACTTCCAGATAGTTAACCACAAGATTAAACCTCAATAAATTGCCCAGTTATTGGTGCAGATTACTATAGGAATCACCTCCTTGGTGATCACCATGCACATTGCTCTGGGTTCAGCCCACTGGCTACTTTGTCCACACCTGGTTTCAAACCGTATGGTGTCAGTATTAGGTTGGAGAGCAACAGCAGTCCAAGCAGCAGTAGCACCTTAACTAGACCCATCTGTGTACCATGCCTCATTGGGAATAAGGGGACGCACTTCCTTAAATGGTGATGGCTCAAGGTCTAGGGGTGCCTCAGGACCCGTGGCCTTATCTTGAATTAGGACTACAGGTCCCAAGACCTCTTGCAACTCTACTGCTAAAAGACTTGTTCTCAGTGTACTCCACTGTTCTCAGTAAGCATCCCACTTTGCTAAAATGAATGTCTGTGCTGTCCTAGTTTGGGGGGGGAGGGGTCATTATCCATGAATGTACCCATCCCACTATCAGGTAAGTCATCTGCACAATGGCTGTAACCCATCCTGTCACATTCTCACAAGCCTGAAGGGTGGCATATACAGCTGTTAGCTGTTTCTCTCTCAAGGAATACTGGAGCTCAGCTCCCTTCCATTGTTGGGACCAAAAACCTACTGGCATTCTCAAGTGCTCTGTGTGCTACCACAGGCCCCACTGAAACCATCTGTGATCACATGCACACCCAGCTCAAACAGGTGCCCCTGGTCTACTACCCATAGGGCTTGTGCCTACTGAATAGCCTGTTTGGCTGCCAGGAAGACAGTCTCAGCTGCACCATCCCAATCTCAGGCAAGAGGAGTGCTGCTGCTTCTAAATCTGCAAGAGAATTAGAGGTTAACATAATATTATCAACAAGACCATGGCATATGGTGGGGTTATTTATATAGCCCTGTGGCAACATTGTGAAAGTCCATGGTCACCATCCCATGAAGGCAAACTGTTCTTGGCTCTCTAGGGCAATATTAATTGAGAATGCATTGGTCAAATCCACCACATAGTGGTACTGTCCCAATTCTGTCATGAAGTGGTCCATCAAGTCCGTGACAGATGGCATAGCTGCCAAGCTGTATAAAACATCCACCCTCAAAATGTATTCAGGTATGGGAGAGCCATACACGGTACATAAGCAAAGAGCCAAGCAGCCGATGCCAAGGTGCAAAGATACAGGTTTCACTTTCACTAACCGGTCTTCATAACTGCCTATGCAGTCGTGCCCAGAAATTATCCACGTGCAGGGACTTAAACTGCCAAGTCTGCATGTGGTCTCCCATCATCCAGTGTCTCCACAAGGCGGGCACCTAGGCCAGTTTTCTAATCAAACAGAAAAAGCTTTACACCCCCACCCGGCTGCAGCACATAGTCGTTGAGCTGGAGCACCCAGGTGGGACCGTGTCACTCAGCAATGTCCTTCTTCTCCTTGGGCATTTTCTGGAATTGCTGCTCCAGAGACAACTGTTTCAACAAAGTTAAGAGTACTTCATTGGACTGCTTACCAATTTCCTCCCAGTCAACCCCGGCAAAAATCAAATCTATCCACATCTGCGAACATGTCACTCATTGGGAACCCATTTTCTCCTACGGGGGGCCCCCTGTGGGTGGGGAATCTTTCCCTTCTTTACAGCATAGACCCCTCGGTCCCATCTGTGGGACCAAGTCACCATAGCAGCTGTTCCAAGCTCTGTAGCCAGGCTTCCAGGCACCCCTACCTGTGCCTGAAGGTCCCCATTCATAGCAGCTTCTAACTCTTTTTCTGAGCTGTGCAGCCAGGCCTTCAGGTGCCCTGCCTGCACCTGGAGAGCCCTTACCTGCACTACATCCCTCAGAAACTGGGTGTGTACTTCTCACAGCACAGTCAAAAATGCCCATGCAAATTTGCTGGCAAAATCTAGCTCCTTCTTGGTGCTCTACACTTCCAGCTGTTTCAGCGCCTTCTCCACGCTTGCAGAGGACTCATCTACCACTGCCCAGGTTTCCACAGGAGCACATCTAAGCAGCACAGCTCAGGATCCTGCTTGTGATGCTAATTGTCAGGTTCTAACTAAGGTCTAAGGGGAGTCAGTGGGCAAGTGCTGGGTAGCTGGAAAAATACTTGAGGAATAGTAGACAGTTTCAAAATGGCTTTACTCTCTCTCTCTGGGCACAAATGAGCCTGGGCACAAGCCATATGTACAGTGTCAGCAGAGTAGTTATAACTTTTACAGACAATAGTGGTTCTGAGCCAAGCACAAGCTCACATGAATGATTACCTAATGTGCCTCACGTGGCATGGTTCCATAATGTGTAGAGTTGTGCACCTGCACTCCAAACCCACTGAGTCATGCTGCACCCATGTCTGCCTCAGCCTATTCTTGACTACAGCACATCTGTTTTCCTTGCACTCCTCATTTACTAATATGAGTGCTGGCAAATCTGTATCCATAGAGGACTGCAGTAACTTCAATTCTTGCCTCTTGAGAAGAAAGAATATGACTGAGGGGCAAAAGGCAAAAGGAGAGACTGAGGTAAGTATCAGAGCAGGAGTGAAAATTTATTTAAAAAGCTTTAGAACAGAAATGAAAGAAAGGAAAGTACACTTAGAAGATGGCCAAGCAGGTGACTTGAAAGATAAGTGTACAGCTTGAACTTTTGACTTGAGATTTTATATGTTGGCATACTTCCAGGGTTTTGCGTTACTTCTTGCCACTCTCCCAGCTCCTGAGATCTTACTGAGAAGCTGCTGATCACCAGTTTTAGGTGTTTTTTTCTATTACGAGACTGCCTTTCCTGGCACTGCTGTGACCAATTATTACTTTAGAGAGACAGTTAACAATCGCCTGACCATTACTCCTGGTGTGTGGGGGACTGGAAAACCCTCTTCTGTATTGCTCATACTGAACTAGCTACCCATACTGTAACAATGTCACTCAGTGGTCTGCAACATGTTCCATCCAAATCATTGCTTAAGATGATGCTTTGAGAAACCTGAATGCTTTGTTGCTTTCTTTCTCTGTGACTGATTTTGAGAAACCACTCTCCATGGAATTCTCACATTTAAACAGTCTTGTGACAGACCAGTTCTCTATCTTCTTTTAAAAAATACTGGTCTCATGAGCAACCCTGAATGATACTCTCTCCCATTAGGGCAGAAGGTAGAATTATTTGCTCTCCAGCATAATAAAGATAATGTCTTCCTCTGGGACAAAGGTTGGGCAGGTTTCCTTATATTTCCTTATTAAATCAGGGGTTCTTTATATATGGGGTTCTTCATCTGTGATAGAAGCTCATTGCATTCTTGGAATCCACCTGGGATCATCATCACTGTGGAAATGATATGATTTTGAAGATTATACTTCCTGATGTGCCATGAGTAGTAAAGGTCTTCATCTAACACTTAGAAGTATCATATCTTCTGCCAACATCTACAGAACTTCTTTATGCTAACTTGTAAATTTGTAGATAGGATAAAATGTCAGACCCTTACAGTTATTGACACTTATTATCTGACTCCATGTGCACAAGGTAAGATAGAACAATTTCTTGGAAAGAAAAAGTGACACTTGCTCAAGTTTATTCCTTCCCAACACCTTGACTATAATTGTCTCAGTCCGCTGTAGTACTGATTCCATTTACTGATGAAGTTTCTTCACTATTCTCCCTTTCTTTTGCTTCTTTCCTACTAGCCTACACTTTCCTTTAATTTAATGTATTTATTTAGTTAGTTCTCATTATACTAATACATTGTTTTCTCAGATACAAAATATTCATCTTCTGATTCATATTGTCCACATACAGATTTTTATGCTCATTTCTCAGCATCTTGAATGAAATTCTAACATTTCTACTGGTTGGATAACAATATGGACTATTACAGAAAATTAGAACACATTCTAACATTTCTACTGGTTGGATAATAATATGGACTATTACAGAAAATTAGAATACATGATACAAACTTTATATATTAAAGTCTCTGCTACCATATTCTGTATCTTAGTCTATAATTCTATAAAATAGAGGAAACATTATAAAAAGAAAATACATCTCCAGGGGGAGGACACTTATTTTGATAAATTTTACTTTCCTTTTCTCCAAATTTTATTATAGGCATTTTATAATCATGCTGATTACTATGTGTAATCAGCATTAGAGTCATATATATAGTATTTTTACTTAGTCAATATGCAAAAAATGTATGTACCAAGACCTCCAGAGCACTCCAGTGTTAGAGAGGACTTGAGGTAAAATTTCTATAGCACCTAAAAATCAAGAATGATGCAAACATGTAGAACAGCTGAGAAAATCTGGGTTTGGAAACACTTGGTTTATAAATGGAAGTAGTCTTTACTCCAATGGTGGAAATGATTGACAGACATGGTGGGAAAAACTTTTTTAGTAGTATCTCAATGTAATCTCTTAATATGTCCCTTCTTTTACATCATACAATTCACATATTATTATTTGTTTTACTGTCACAAACTTTCTTTAAATTTTATGTGAATTTCCCCAGTGGAGAAAAAAAGTGTTTTCAACAAATGGCCCTGGGGAAACCAGATATCTATACACAAACAAGGCAGTTGTACCCATGCTTCACCTCATATCCAAAAACAAACTAAAAATGGATCAAACACTTAAATGTAAGTACTAAAATAATAAAACACTTAGAAAAAAACATAAAGTTAAACCTAATGAGCTTGGAAAAGGGGATGATTTCTTAGAGATCTAAACAAATAGCATAAGCAACAATACATAAGGCAGATTTTATCAAAATTAAGTTTTAATGCTTCTAAGGACATCGTCACGAAAGAAAAAGACAAAACACGAATGAAAGAAGATATTTTCAAATCATATATTTTCACAGTAACCTCAGAAATTGGGTGTGTACTTCTCATATTTATATATTCTGTATTCAGAATGTATAAATAAATAACCTTTATCACTGCATAATGAAAAGACAAATAACTAAATTGAAAATGGGCAAGACATCTGAATATAAATATCTCCAAAAAGATAAAATATCTAGTAGCACATAAAAAGAAGGTTAACATAATTAATCGTTAGGAACATGCAAATCAAAACCACGATGAAATACCACTTCATAGTCATTAGGGTGATTACTATCAAAAAGACAATCACAATGTGAATGAGTGTAATAGATTGAATTTTGTCTCCCCAAAAAAGATATACTGAAGTCCTAAACCTCAGTACCTCTGAATTGACCTTATTTGGAAACCAGGTTTTTGCAGATGCAGTCAAGTTAAGATGAGGTCACTATTCGGGGCTTTAATCCACTGTGTTCTTTATTAAGAAGGGAAATTTGAACACAGAAACAGACAAGAACACAACAAGAATTCTATGTAATGATGAAGATAGAGATACAAACAATGTTATTTACAAACCAAAAACACCAGAAGTTATGAAGTTATAAGAGTGGCATAAAACAGATTCTCTCTTTTAGCCCTTGGATGGAACAAACCTTGCAAACATCTTGATCTTGAACTTCTAGTCTGCATTACTGTGAGAAAATGAATTTTTTAAGCCACACAATTTGTGATTCTTTGTTATGACAGCCCTATCAAGCTCATATAGCTATAATGTGGGAGGCTGTAACCCTCATGTACTGCTGGTGAAAATGTAAAATGGTATAGTCACTGTGGAAAAGGGTTTTGCAGTTCCTGCAATGTTGAACATAGTGTTACTCTCTCACCCAGTAATTACATACCTAGGTATATTCCCAAGAGAAATGAAAATACACATCTACATAAAAATTTGTACAAGAGTGTTCATAGTAATATCATTCACAATTACCAAAAAGTGGAAACAATACCAGTGTATATCAACTGATGAATGGATTAAATAATGTGGTATATCCATACATGTAATATTATTTGATCATAAATAGGAATGAACTACTGAAAGTGTCTCAATATAAATGAGCCTTGAAATGGTTAGACTAAAAAAAAAAAAAAAAAGTCAGACATAAAAGTGCAGGTATTGAAGCAGCTACGTTGTCTGGGGTATATACCTGGTGTTCCACATCTCATGCCAGGAAAATTTAGGACATAGACACACACAAGTTTAGCAGTGGAGGTTTAATAGATAGAAGAAAAGAGAAAGAAAAACCGTTCTCACTATTAAGAGAAGTGACTTCTGAGTGGAAAAAAATGGCTGGCAACTGATGTGCTGGGTTTTATAGTCCAGCTTGCAGAGGCGGTGTCTGATTTACACAGGGCTCACAGATTGGTTCAGTCAAGTACGGTGTATGCATAGGGTGCAGGGAAGGCTGGTTGCTCCACCCTAATCTTACTATGCAAATGAATTCTCCCCTCAGTACATGCCATCTCGTCTGATCCTTACTGTACACGTGACTGGCAGATAAGGGAAGATGGAGCTGCCATCTTGAACATGTGGAAGGGAGCTTAATTTTAATATTATCTGACTATGACATCTTTTCTGCAAACAGGAGGGCAAATGGTCCAAGGTACTTTATGTGCAGGCTTTTTTTTGCTCTGCAAGGCAACCCGTATCTTTGCAAACATGTCTAGTTTCTAGTTCCTGCCAGCATTCACCCGTGCAAGCTCCCAGCTTTCCTTCTTTCAGTTTTTTTTCTTTTCTTCCCTTTTTTTTTTTTTTTTTTTTTTGAGATGGAATCTCGCTCTCTTGACCAGGCTGGAGTACAATGGTGTGATCTCAGCTCACTGCAACCTCTGCCTCCCAGGTTCAAGCTATTCTCCTGCCTCAGCCTCCCAAGTAGCTGGGACTACAGGCACCTGCCACCATATCCAGCTAATTTTTGTATTTTTAGTAGAGATGGGGTTTCACCATGTTGGCCATGCTGGTCTTGAACTCCTGATCTCAGATGATCCACCCACCTTGACCTTCCAAAGCGCTAGGATTACAGGCGTAAGCCACCAGGCCTGGACCCTAGCTTTCTTTTCTATGTCTGAAGTTTGACTTTACAGGCTGCTTTTTGTTAGAAAATGATGTGGGACTGCTTTTTATTAAAAAGAAAAGCCTTTCTGAGGACCACATTACCCTTACTATCTGCCAAAGTGATTTTCTTCTTAACTCCTGTATCCTTCCTCACTCAGGAGTGGTAGCCCTAATTGCTGTTAGGGGTGTTGGTCGATGACTCTTTCTGGCTACTTCTTGCTGAAAAGGAGTGTGGGGAACAAAAAATAGGACTCCTCCTGGGGTTGAACTAAGAGTCTTCAGAAGAAAGGCGTGTCCATGCGTGGTTCACTCTGCAGCACCATTTGGAATTTGATTGCTTCTAGGCAAGAGGAAACAATTTGAGTAACACTATTGAGTAGAGAAGGTCCCTTCCACAAGCCAGTGTGGTTCAAGAGGGTAAGAAGATCATGCCCTTATGCAAAAGAAAATGGGCCACGTTTTCTTCAAAGTCCCAGGGCCAAAGAAGTCCCAGTGCTTCAGAATGCACTCCAGAGGAGTACAGACTGAAGATAACCTATTACCCATCTAGAAAGAGAAGTGAGAAAAAGGCATCCCTTTTGCCTTCTTCCTTTTGGTGTGACCCAGGGTTGAGAGGAAGACAGTGTGGGTGTCCCCCAGCTGTTTTCCCTCCATGGTTCCTGGGTCCTGGCACCTTGTTGAATGTGCTGCCCATGATTGCAGGTGTGACCCCCAGCCATGGAACCAGAGGAACTAAGAGATTTGGATGAGTCATGCCCACCATGCAGCTGTAGTTCTCTGCCTGTGATTTCCCTTTGACTTCCTAGACTTTTGTGACCTGCCTGGCTCTCCACCCCCCCCCCCCAAAAATGGATCTCTGGAGAGACTATGTGAAAGTTGCGTTTGGGAAACTTATGCACTTTCCTCCTTGATGGAGGAAGTGTGTTGATTTGGGCTCTATATCCTACTATTATAGCCCATGCTAAAGCATTTAACCTCAGAAAATGGTTCTGGTTAACTTCTAAACTTAAAAATCCCCTTACTAATTAAGTATCATTCTAATTAGAGGCAGAATAGGTGATTTAAAAGAATGTAGGAACAAAATGGTTATTTTCCTGCTGATGGGAGAGTATTGAGACTAAAATTTGGCTTCAGATAGCATTTTACTCCCAGTTATTGAAGGCAGAATTTCCCCATTTATAGAAGCAGCATGAAGGCTGGTTTCTAGTGTCTATAGAGAGGCACAAAAAGGGAAGAGAATTGGTAAGCTAACAGTGTTTCGGTAAAGAACCAACAATGTGCCTCATGGAGATGATACCTATTCTACCAGGCAGTGCTATTGACCTTGAAATGCTATGTGCTCTCCAGACCAAGGGCAGAGTGACCTTGACATGCCATGTGCTCTTCAGACCAAGGGCAGAGAGAGACCTGGAAAGGCCAGATGCTCTCCAGACCAAGGGCAGAGAGTGACTCTCAATGTAGAAAGGAGACCCTCTGTTCCTAGAAAATCAGAAAGATGCTTTCCCTTGAGCTATATCCCCAGTTACTACAATATCCCTTGATCTTGCCAAATAAGATTACTTCCCTGAACTGTAAAACTTACCACATATTGCATATGCAGAGAGCATAGGAGATATGGCAGTTGTGGAGAGGAAAGGAGGAAATTACAATAGAAAAGTTGAAGATTCTGTAGCCAACACCGCACTGGGTGGTCAGAGGTTGGGGTCAGTCCAGAAGCCTTTGGATAACACCAGGGGATAGCCCCAGCCAGAAATCTTCAGTTGCACTGAAATCTCTTTCAGTTCCATATGACGGTTAAGTCCTCCATGAAAGGAAGCTGGTTCAAACATGGCCAACATGTCCAGCAACCTGTGGTTGCAGGGGATTCTCCATGCTCTCCTTAGTAAGTTCCACATCTAAGTCTTTAAGAACAGCAGCCAAGTTAACTGTGTTTTTACTTGGGTGATATATGCCAATTATTGATTTGATTTGGTTCTAAAATGGAGGGCAAGAGCCCCGACATGAAAGGACAGAGTTGGAGTTCTCTCCTCTACTCACCATTTTGATAAATGTGGCACCTTGGTATCATGGATGAGATCCCCAATATAAAGCAACTATGTTGTCTGGGGTATACACCCAGGGTTCATCATCTCAAGCCAGGAAAATTTAAGACATGGTCACACACAAAAAGTTTAGGAGCAGAGGTTTAATAGGCAGAAGGAAAGGGAAAGAAAAACAGCTCCTTCTCTGTTGAGAGGGGACTTTCGAACAGAAAAAAACAGCTGGCGGTGGACACACCAGTTTTTATATCCTGGCTTGAGGAGGCAGTGTCTGATTTACATAGGGCTCACAGATCGGTTAGATCAGGTATGATGTTTACATAGGGTGTGGGGAAGTCTGGTTCCCACGTCTTAATCTTAATATGCAAATAAATTCTTCTGTGGCCGGTGCCATATCTTATCCTTATTGTACACGTGGCTGACAGAGAAGGAAAGATGGAGTCACCATCTTGAACATGTGTAGCCCCTAGTGCCTGCTGGCATTCACCTGTGCAAACTCCCAGCTTTCTTGTCTATGTTTGCAGCTTGATTTTACTGTCTGCTCTTTGTTAGAAAATAATTTGTGACTGCTTTTCATTAAAAAGAAAAGCCTTGCCAAGGACTCCCATACCCTTACTATCTGCTTAAGTGATTTCTTCTTAACTCCTGTATCACTATTGCATATTTTCATTTTTATGACAAATAGGCAAATTCATAGAGGCAGAAAGTGAATTAGTGGTTGCCAGGGTCATCTGTATGGAAGCACATTGAGCCATGCAGAGTGATGAAAGTGTTCTGAAAGCAACCTTGAGATATACTATTAAATATCCAGTAAATTGCATATTTCACCTGTATAAATTTTATAGTAGATGAATATCTCTCAAAACTATATTTCAAATAATAAAAATAATGAAATTTAAAATTATAAGTGCATAACTGAAACTAGAATGTAGCATACTAACCCTAAACATCTAGCATACTAACTTGTAAATCTATATTAAATATGGCTTTTCCACAGAAGACATTCCATAATACAAAAATGATGTCAAACAAATAGAAATACAGCAGAAAGCCATAATCTTATAGGCTTGAGTTGTCAGAGAATCCAATACGACTTCCAAAAGAGAGGGATTATAATGAATAGAATCCTAAAATCTCCACATAAATTGCTGCTTAACCTCTTTATAGACAGTGAGATTATACATGGAGGGAGAATAGATACCAGAAAAGAGCACGTTAAAAGCTGAAAGTAGTAAGCAAAGATTTAAGGTACCGTCCACCTCAGAAAGAGAGAGTTTGCAGTTTAAACACTTCCAGATGAGAGGGTTTTGGTCAATATCTCAGGCTTTCCATAGATCTGCCCTAACAAAGCATAGATCAAGAATTACAACTTCAAAGTTATCAATCAGTAGTTTAAGAGCCTGCTAGAACAAAATCCACATTTCAGGGCAAGATTATAGAATTCAAAATTTAGACAATATATCATTCACAATGGTAATGGTATGACAAAATATTAACAGACATGAGAAAAAGGAAGCAAATGTGATCCACTGTAAATAAAATAAACATTCCTAAGAAACAAACTCCTCAAAAACCCAGTTAATAGAATTGATAGTCAAAGACATGTCTATTATAAATACGTTCAATGACTTAAAGTGAAAATAACTGAGCCAAAACTGCACCACTGCACTGCAGCCTGGGTGACAGAGTGAGACTCCATATAAATAAATACATAATACACAAAATATGCATTGCATAAATATGTAACATAATGAACATCTATATAAAAAGATGTTTTCAAAAATGTGTGGTTGTGTTCACTAATTTACAAAACAAAAAGCCATTTGGGATGTTAATGAGATTTCAGGGAATCTATATCAATTTGGGGAAAATTAACCTATTAAAAATATTGAATCTTCCAATCAATAAACATAATTTATCTATTTCTATTATCAGTGTTCTGTAGTTTTCAGCATACTGATTTTAAAAATACATTCTACTATATTTATACATGATATTCAATTTTTTTTATACTTGTGTAAGTGGAATTGGTCTTCACGTTGTATTCCAATTGTTATTTGCTAATATGTAGAAACAACAACAGTTTTGGTGTATTTAGTTTGAATCCTCTGTCTCAGCCAGGCTCACTTGTTAATTCTAGGAGTGTCCCCCATTAGATTTTTGAAATCTAAGAGATGCAGTATTATTCCTTTCTTTCTAATCAATTTATTACTCATTTTTATTGCCTTATTACACAAGGTAAATCTTCCAATAGGATGGAATTATATAAAAGGAAATGCTTGCTTTGTTTCCTATCTCAGTGAGAGTATTCAGTCTTTTACAATTAAGTATAAGGTTAACCGTGAATTTGTTTTAGATACATTTTATGAAGTTAAGAAAGTTTTCTTAACATTTTTCTTGAGTTGCTGAGATTTTTATCATGAAAACATTAAATTTTGTCAAATACTAGTTCATGCATCTAACTTATAATTATTTTTTCTTCTTTAGCCTACTGATCCAACAAATTATTGATTGATTTTCAAATGCTGAACAAACCTTGCATCCCCAGGAAAAATATAAATTGATCATAATGTATTTCTGTATTTTATACATTGTAGGATATAGTTTGAAGATATTTTGTCAAAGATTTTTGCATCTATGTTCATGAGAGACACTGATTTGTAGGTTTTTTGGCTTTATTTATTTATGTATTGCTTTCAGTATAGACTAAGGCTATCTTCCTACAATAAATTGTGAAGTATTCTTTCCTCTCTTTTCTGAAAATGTGGTATAGAATTGGTATTGTTTCTTTATTGCTTGGCAGAATAGGGCAGTGAAATAATTTTGGTCTATAGTTTTCTCCATTGGACAATTTTAACCACAAATTTTATATATTGTATATGATTAAGTCTAATGAGATGGTGTGCTTTTCTTTGAGTGTTTTGTTAGCTTTTCTCTTTCAAAGAATTAGTCAATATTATCTAACTTTTAAAAATTGTGAGCATAGGGTTTATTATGGTATTGCTGTATTGTTATTTTTACAATTGTGGGATTTAGTAGTGATATCTCCTTTTCATTCTGGCACTTATAAATGTGTCTTCTGTCTTTTTCCTGGTCAATCTAAACAAATTTTTATCACTTTTTTTGATCTGTTTGAAGAAGCAGTATTTCATGTCATTGATTTTTTCTTTGCTTTGGTGTATCTAACTTCATTAATATCTGCTATTATCTTTATAATTTTTATTTTTCTTCTGGCTTTAGTTTTTATTTGCTCTTCTTTTTCTAATTTTTTCAGGTAGAGGTCTATATTACTGACTTGAGAACTTTCTCGTCTTCTTATGTAATCATTTAATGCTGTAAATTTTAATCTCAGCAGCTTAAGCAGCTTCCCACAAATTTTGAAATAATTTCTTCTTTTTAAATATAATTCAAAATATTATAAAAACTTTTTTGAGATTTATAAATTGAACTATTATTTATAATTAAGTTGTTTAATTTTCCAGTAATTAGGAATTTTCCTGATATCTTTTTGTTATTGACTTCTAGTTCAATTCTGTTATAATCTATAAAATGTTTGAATGATATTTTATTATTTTAATTTTATTGAGTTTGTTTTGTGGCCCTAAATATAGTATATATAGATTAGTGTTTTGTGTGCATTTTGAAAGAATATGTGTTTGATTGTTGTTGGCTCGAGTTCTCTATAAAAATTCATTTGATTTAGTGGGCAGATAATGTTGGCCAATTCCTCATTTTAGTTATCCTATGTTTCCTTTCAGTTTTATCAGAGTTTTCCTCATGTATTTTGAAGTTCTGTTGCTAGGTGCATATACATTTAGAATTGGAATGTCTTCTAGGTGAATTGACTCCTTTGTCATTATGAAATGTTCTTTATTATCACTAGTATGAATTTATACTCTGAAATCTAGCTTTTATAATATTAATATGAATACTCTAGCTATAAATTTTGTAGACTACCAAGATTTCATTATTAGGGTTGAAACAACATATTTTATTGGCTTCCTACATAAACTGTGGCAGCAGATCCTCTGACACTAATTGTTTTTATCAAACCAAAGAATCTGAAATTCCATTTTCTCCAAGATTCTGACAATTGCTTGTCTCTCATACTTAGTTTTCTTTTGCTGCTGTGAACATTTATCTTTTTTTCCCTAGTATTCACATTTCTATTAGCGAATAATGAGAGTTTCATTTAGGTGCTAGTCTATATTAAACCAAAAGTCTCATAATTGACTTTCAACTTATCTCATTAGAGTCTGATTTTGATGGCATGCCTTTATTTTATAAAGCATATTGTCGTTTAACATAAGGAATAAATGTTGGAAGCCACAAAAAATTGAACATAATAGAGTGACCTTTTTCGGTCAGTTGCACATGAGTACTGCCTTAAAAAATATAAAGGTTATCAAATGTGTCTGGCTTTAGACACTTACAATCTAATTTAAGAGTCTATTCAGGTTGCAGGATAACATAAAGGAAAGAGAATTGAGCTAGAATTGGGAAGACTTATATTTGATACTTATTTTCACAACGTACTAGTAACCTTAGGGAAGACATTTAGTATTCAAAAGCCTCAGCTTCTTAGTAAGAATAAATAGAGACAACCTGACAAGTATAGAAGGCCCAAATTAATTATCTATAGTGAGAGCATTACAAAGTGTTACAAAATCATTTGCTTTTATTAAGTTGATTTAGTTTTAGGTTCTTTAACAAATATTACAAGGCACTACTGTATTAGTTAGGGTTCTACTGAGGGACAGAACTAATAGATATATGTATGTATAAAAGGGAGTTTATTAAGGAGAATTGACTAACACGATCACAAGATAGAGTTCCAAAATAGGCCATCTGTAAGTTGAGGAGCAAGGAAGCCAGTGGTGGATCAATTCGAGTCTGCACACCTCAACAGTTGGGAAGCTGACAATGCAGCCTTCGGTCTGTGGCCAAAGGCCTGAGAACTCCTGGTAAACCACTGGTGTAAGTCCAAGAGTCCAAAAGCTGTAGAACTTGGAGTCTGATGTTACAGGGCAGGAAGCACCCAGCACAGGAGAAAGATGAATACTGGAAGACTCAGCAAGTCTGCTCTTCCACTTTCTCCTGCCTGCTTTATTCTAGCCACAGTGGCAGCTGATTAGATGGAGTCTGATATGGTTTGGCTGTGTCCCAACCAAAATCTCATCTTGAATTATAGCTCCCGTAATTCCCACATGTCATGGGAGGGACCCAGTGGGAGGCAATTGAATCATGGGGGTGGGGTTTTCCCCTGCTGTTCTCATGATAGTGAATAAGTCTCATGAAATCTGGTGGTTTTATAAAGAGGAGTTCCCCTGCACATGTCCTCTTGCCTGTCACCATGTCAGACGTCCCTTTGCTCTTCCTTTCTCTTCCACCATGATTGTGAGGCCATCCCAGCCATGTGGAACTGTGAGTCCATTAAACCTCTTTCCTTTTTATTTTTCTTTATTTATTTATTTATTTATTTATTTTTTGAGACGTAGTTTCACTCTTGTTGGCCAGGCTGGAGTGCAGTGGCACGATCTCGGTTCACTCAACCTCTGCCTCCCAAGTTCAAGTGATTCTCCTACCTCAGCCTCCCGAGTAGCTGGGATTACAGGCACCTGCCACCACGCCCAGCTAACTTTTGTATTTTTACTAGAGGTGGGGTTTCACCATGTTGGTCAGGCTGGTCTCAAACTCCGGAACTCAGGTGATCCACCTGCCTCGGCCTCCCAAAGTGCTGGGATTACAGACGTGAGCCATTGCGCCTGACCAAACCTCTTTCCTTTATAAATAACCCAGTCTCAGGTATGTCTTTATTAGCACCATGAGAATGGACAAATAAAGTGCCCACCCAGACAGAGGGTTGTTGTGCCTCTCCCAGTTCACTGACTCAAGTGTTAATCTCCTTTGATGACAGCCTCACAGACACACCCAGAAACAATATATTGCATCTTTCAATCCAAAGAAGTTGACACTCAATATTAACCAGCACATTCTTTTACCCAGTTGAGCAATAATGTTTCGCAATTGCAATCACTTAATGAGGTATATAATAATACTGGAGTTACAATAATAAAAAGCCTATTTCTGCAACCCATGAATTTAGAAAGACATTACATTTTTTTCCTTATAGAGATAGGATCAAAATCAAGTGTTAATTGAGAATTTTTTCCCAACGTCTTCATTTTCATATTTTGTAATCTTCTTGTCTCACTTAGGATGTTATAATTTATAATTTGACATTGATGAGTAGTACTAGGATCAGGAAATAGCATGGTTAGTTTCCTGGCAGCTCCATGCTGTCAGTCCCATCAGTTAATTTCTTTTCTCACGTGCCAGCTTAACAATGCACCGTCATTTGAAAGCTCTATATAAGAGTCTCCCACCTTCTTTTCTTGTAATAAGGAAGTTCCCTGAGCTTCTCTGACATTATACATTCTTTAATCTCTTTGCAAGTTATGTGACCCACTGTATGGTTTCCCTTTTATTAATGCAAATGTCCCTTAAATGTCTAGAATTAAACATTTTCTGTCAATTTCAGGAGATGGAGTTCTGTTTAGATAATGAGAATGCCACTACAAACCTTGCTTTAATTGCAGCACTATAATCTCTAGACCTGAAATCCCCTGGAGACTCTGGTATTATAAAATGCTTTTCAGCTATGCAGGTGTGGAATTAATTACAAGTATGTTTCATGTGAGAATATATCTTAAACTTATTGAAAACATCATTGTCGTGGGGTGTTTGATAACTTGAATTATTATTTAAAGTATAGCAACAGTGACATATTGGAAGTGAGTAAAAAGAATAATGCATATATTTATACTTTTGAAGACGCACATACCTTTAAGGGAAATAAATAATAGCAGGGGTTTTTTTGCTGAAAGCAGGGGAAAATGAATATATCTGAATAATAATAAAAAATGCCAGTAAAATTATAATTTTTAACATGTTTAATTAATAGTAAGTCTAAAAGTAATTTCTGTCTAGTATAATATTAGTGGCCTGTTAATTATGCTTATTATACACTTACATTTTAAATGAAATTTTTAAAAAATAAAAAATATCAAAAATATAAGCCTATAATATGTGACACACATTTATATATCTAACTTAAGTAATTTTTTCTCTCCTCTAAGTACATTTTCAAAATGCATTTATCATGAATCTAAACATGTAATCTGTTTTGTGGTTCCCATGCATTTTATTCATAGTTAAGTCTATGGTAAATGCACATCTTGCACCCATCAACAGATTACAAAATAGTGTTCACACATTTCAGCAATAGTAACAATATAACATGTGATATGATTTTTCTCATTCCATTGAATCATGATGAAGATAATTTCTGAGGCCAATGCCAGGGCGGTCTGAGATTAGTGCATCTCTCTCTTTCTCTTTCTCTCTCTCTCTCTCTTTTCTTAGTCGTATAAGAAATCCATGTCCTCTAAATTAACTGCATGAGTCAGGATGAAAGAAAAAAGAGGGAGTAGAAGCCTTGTCAGTGAGTGTATTAATTGGCCCCTGTGCATTATTTTTTCTTTGATGACTTAATTTAAAACCATTTTTACTGAGAAAGCTTTTGAAAGGGAACACAGAATTTTCAAAGAAAAGTTGTGAGACAAGCTGATCAAAGTGACCATCGGTTGGAATAACATTTAACAGTGTGTGACCTAAAAACTCCTCATAATGGAGCTTAATCATATAAAATTGAAAAATAAAATGAACAGCAAGCATGAACATGGTGAGACAGCTCTCCTTTGCCAATCAAGCAAACAATATCTCAGTGCTTCAGAGAAAGGACCCCAATCAGTGTGCTGATGTGAGGTCTAACGAGGTCTAAGTAGGTACTGGTGTTGACCTCTTCATCTCCTCTAGAGAAGAGTTTTGAGAATAAAGCAGGGCTCTGAAAAATACACAATAGTAGATATAGTATCACCAAGATTCCCTTAATGCTTATCTTTATGTTGACATGCTGGGGCATAAGAAATAAAAATACTGTATTCAGTATAATTCACAGGAAGAAAGTAGCAAAACATATATCATAATTTGCTATAAACAGTATTTCTAAGAGTCCAATATTCACATGATTGTAGGATTTTATTCCATATCTTTCTCCTTTGTATTGCTCTTTTCTAGAGGAAGTTTCAAAATTAAAGTTATTCTTTATAGAAAATTATGTTTTCTCTCCTAAATAATATACCCAAGTGGACATTTCTATTACGATCATAAAAAAAAAAAAATCTACTATCCAAAGCCTCTGAAGTCAGCCATAGAAGGGGTTTTCCTGTATGTCCTACAAGTACTTGGATGAAATTAAATAACTTGTACAAGAAAATACTTAGTATTAATATTTCTCTGTCCATGCAGAATATTGATATAAAATACGCAGATATAATACATCTGACTGACTCAATCTGTTATGCATAATAGATGCTCCCTATATGTCCTCCTCATTTGCTCAATCAGAATACCTCGTTTTTTTTTTTTTTTTTTAATGAAGTAAATATGTCTGACTATACTATTTGATGACTATACAAGCGATATTATGTGGGCAAGTTCATCTCTGTGTAAAAGTTAGATGCTTCCTTAAAATAGTAGGTTGTAACATTTTCCATAGACTTGGATACATATGAATAAAATGCTTGCTCTGAGTTTTCTGTACATTTGTAGATTTCCTTCCAGTCCATTGCTATTTCTTAATCAGAAGGCCATGGTAACATACCAACCCATGTGGCATAGCCTATCAGGAAAACAACACCATCAGAACATGGTAATTTAGTGGGTATTGACTCTGACTAAGTTTTTTACTGTGTATACAAAACTACGACATAGACGTATTAAGTTAAAAAAAGAGAAATACTATTATTAATACTTGCCACGGGGATTGATGGGTTAGAAATTTAATTGGATTTAGAATGCTAACTGAGTTTTAAAATAGGCAAAATAATTATCTCAATATTTATTAGGAAATCTTACGTATTCAAAGAAACTATGTAGGATGAGACATGTTAAATAAAGCTTAATAATCTTGAAGCTCTGTGCATTTGTACAATGAATTCAGTTTATAATATAATAGAATAAAATATGATAAATAGGAGTAATGTTTAAATGTGCTTTCATCACAGGGAAATTTTGGGACAAAAAGGGTGAAAGTTCCAAGCCACGGTGTCTTTTTTTGTTTCAAAGCTAGATTTCCTCCTTCATGAAAAGAGCCTGTTTCATATTTTATGCCCACAAACTAGAGAAAGTATGCTTGCGGTAAAGCCATGTCAGTGGGAAGTAGTTTATGTTCTGCACTTATGTGGGAATAACAAATCAAAACCAGACATATGTTTGCTTTCAAATGTAGGGTTTTGTTATAGATTTACTTAATGCTTGAAATACTGAAGTGCTATTAGCCTGGGGTTTGGATAGGAATAGAGAAAAGTTAACAGGTTACATTTTTGCCAAAGTATTGATTTACATTCCACTGAAAGCCTCTTGTTGTTTTATATTTATTTTATATTCATGGAAACAGAAATATGTGTTCAGTTTAAATATCAAGTTATAGGACAAATGGTGAATATATGGTATTGAGAAGCTGAACTTCCAAGAAAATTTGAATTTAGTTCGGTTGTAAAACCAAGATACTTCTAAAATGTATTCTGTAGGTTCATTATAGGCAGAATTCAAATTTTCAATAACTAGCTTAAAAGTTGATTTGGCTAGATGTAGTTTCCAAAGCTGTTATTAGTTGCAAAGTAAGGCAAAACTCCAGAATAACATGAGTTACTTTCCTTTATAAATTGCAAATACAGCACAATCCTTAGAAAACTTCTTATTCTGTCCTCCTGTTTACACTTTTATTAGAAAGTAGGTTATATTTTTGGGGGGAATGGGGAGACAGGGTCTCACTCTGTCATCTGGGCTGGAGTGCGGTGGCCTGATCACGGCTCACTGCAGCCTTGAACTCCTGGGCTTAGGTGATTCTCCCACCTCCTGAGTAGTTGGGACTATAGGCATGCACCATCACATCTGGTAATTTTTTTTTTTTTTTTTTTTGTATTTTTTGTAGAGATGAGGTTTTGTCATGTTGCCCCAGAAGCATCTTTTCTGTTTTTAGTGATTCATTTTTAAAATTAAAAATAGCAACACTTTTGCAATGGTTGAAAACAGTCCACAATTTTGTTTTTCTTTTGGTATAAATCCTACATTTTAAAATCTATTTTTCATGTAATAAATACATGTGAGAATTACTTTTCCCTGTGCATGTCACTGGATTGTGGAAAGGTGAAATGATGTGAATATAATATTTGTGTTATTTTCATTCAATGAGAAGTATCATAATCACATTTTTCCCCTTGTGTGAACCACTTCCTGATATGGCACTAGGTTGGACTCATAAGATTGAATTGACAAACCTAATTTGTAAATGGACCTTGTTGATCTTCCATTTGGTGGACTTTTCCAATGAACTCATCCATCAGTACTGACTCCTTGTGGTAAAACCATTTCCCATTGTATAATTTTTAATGTACGAGTCAGTAGGCCTGTTATTTAAACGTTTTATCTTCTACACTTTGCATACTGCTGTGACTCCAAAAGTCATCTAATTTCTAATGAATCTTCTAATATCATTAGGCAATACTAATACCTGACCTAAAGATACTTTAAACATACTAAATTTTCATTCAATAAATCTTAAAAAGACAAACAAACTTATTTAATAATTTAAAGATAAGGAGTTGGATATGAAAACTGTGTATATAAAATATGGGACACTAAGATTGGTAAGAATAATAAAAATACTTGGAAATATAAAGTTCTTCTTGTGTATATAGTGTAGTATAGGTAATGGAAATTCTTATAGGATTTTCTTATACAAAACTATACAAGTTCAATCTTATAAAACCAGATAAAATTCCCTTGAGTTTTTCCTGGCTATTCAAAAAAGCATTTTGAATGCTTTTAAGGTAATCATCGGCAGGCAAAAGGAATCAACAACTAATGGATTCCAATAATCTTAATCCAATTATTTTAACAGAATAAATTTTATGCACTAATTATATATGTGTGTGTGTGTGTGTGTGTGTGTGTCTGTGTGTGTGTAATATCTACTGATTTAAATCCAAAGATGTCCCAAAATGATTTATTATTGGGATATAAACAAACTTTCATAACATTTTAGTATTTATCATTCTTTATATTTACTTGCTTTCTATTAGTAGGATTTATAATCTGGGTAAACTCTCAATGAACGGAAAAATAAAATAAAACTACCTATTGCTGATCTAGAGGTACAGCAAAAGTTTGAAATTGTGATATAAGGTGGAATTTCATATATTTCACATATATTTTGATGTGTTGTTTGATAGAGCTGTTGGTCTTAATTTTCTTTAGAATTCCTACAAAGCTATATGTAGGTATTCGATTTATTTGAGTACAGAGTTACTTTAGAACGTGTAACTATAATTTTTTAAAAACATGTTCTAGGCTGGGCACAGTATGCCTGTAATCCCAGCACTTTGGAAGGCCCAGGCAGGCATATCACTTGAGGTCAAGGGTTGGAGACCGGCCTAGCCAGCATGGTGAAACACCTTCTCGATTAAAAATATAAAAATTAGCCGGGGTAGTGGTGGGTGCCTGTAATCCCAGCTACTCGGGAGGTTGATGCAGGAGAATAGTTTGAGCCTGCGAGGTGGAGGTTGCAGTGAGCTGAGATGGCACCACTACACTCCAGCCTGGATGACAGAGTGAGACTATGTCTTAAAATAAATAAATAAATAGATAACATGTTCTAGACATACATCATTTCAAAAACGTAGTTTTATGTAATTTAAGATTGACACTGACTTGGGCAACATGGATTTCAACTTCATAAAATATTTAAATATTTTTTATTATACACATCTCAATTAGTAATAAATATAGTCTTTTTTCGAATAGACTCAAATTAGTTTACTACTTGTTAAACATTTAACAACATATGTGATATTAATATTCATACACTTACAGAGTTACTGTAGTCTAAACATATATTTTAAGACCAATTTTTGATTATTCCCGATTTCTGGAGATATATGATGATCTCTTAAACAGGTCAGTTATGACACAGATTGTCTAGATTTCTGGGAAGGCATGAATTTATAGTACACATTTTCAGATTGCACAGGGGTTTGCATATATGACTGTATGAAAAAATGGTCCTACTATGCTAAAAATACTACCTTTTGTTTTCCATTGGATCCTTTCTAGTACCGTGAATATTTTTAAGATGGTGTTGCTTTTCACACACCTACATAGCACATATTATTTGTATTTTTTAATAAGTAAATGGAAGTTTGGGTTCTGTTTATTTGCTTTACAAGAAACACAAGTAATAAGAAAAGCAGTGGTAGTTTGTTTTGGATACAAAATTAAGAAGCAAGATAATATAAACAGTGTATTACGGTAATAGAGATTGTACATATACAAATAAGGTAACTTCTGACTATATGGAAGGCATTATTTAGATTTTAATGCTTATACTTGTTTTTTGTAAAAGTCAATACTAAGCAGTACAGAAAATATAAAATTAAAATATGCAATAAATATTTTTATTTTGTTATATTTTAAAATAAAAAAGATAAGGGTAAAAATGTTTAAGAAATTAACAGCAGAGGAGAAGGTTTACTCAGCTATAATCTAAATTTTAATTAAAGCCATGATTGATGACAAATGCCATCTTGCAATGTGACCTCTAGAAAGATCTACAGCTGTTGAATCAATTGAGAAGATGATTTCTACTGTTTTCAAAGTAATGCACAAAGAAGATAAATTATATTTAGAATTATTAATCATATGAACATTATATTAATGATTTGGAAATTTGAGGACGGGCAAAGAGCAGTCCTAAAAAATGAAGTAAATATTCAGATAGGAGCTTTGGGAATGCCTTATTTGGGAAGCCATAATTTCCAGATTATTAACCTAATCATTTAAAAAGAACTTTTCACTGCATTAATCCCATTTAAATTTAAGATGGAAACATTGAATAAAGATGAAACTCTATTAGCTGCACAATATGAATTAAATGGGACTACAGATAGGCTGGAAATAAAAAAGGGAAAGTAAGCAGGCTCTTGAAATACATCATCAGTGAATCAATATTCAGTGAGAAGGGCATTTGCATTGGTGGATTTTTTACCCACCAAGTGTTGCTATCTCTATACACATCTGATTAAGTCATTAAAATAAAGCAAGTGATTGGAAGAGAATACATTTTAAAAACACAAGGAGTTACTCACAGTGTTTTGACATTATTGATGAAGATCACAGGGCAGCTATAAAAATTTGTTTAAAGGGATTTAAACAAAAATCTACTAGAAAAACCAGCAAACTCAAGGTCAAACTGCCTCTAGAACACCCTAATTTGACTCCATTAAAAAAATAAAAACAAGAAAGAAAAGAACTCTAATGCCAAAAAGAAAACTAAAAGACAACATGTTGTTTAAAGTAAAAGTTAAAGGCAAATGAATTATATAGTTTGAAGAAAATACATTTTTAGTATCTGTCTTGAAGTCTAGGAAATTCTGTTATTTAGACATTACTGCATTTTCTCAAGAAGCTAAGCAAAAGGCAACAAGCTTAAATAGCATTGAGTGGGATTTATGCTATAAAAAAGATGAGATTTCCTGCACTAGGGTTTGTTAAATCCACAAATAAGGGACAGAAGGAAGCTGTACTTTCCTTTGAAGGGGTAGAGAATTAAGGTAGCTACTCATCTGTCAGAAAAGTTTAAGGCAGGGTGAATAGATTAAGTGACCTTTCAAAATTACTTCCATCCAGGGATTTTTGATGTCAATATAAACCAGCAGCCAAAATGGAAACCAGGACAGGAACCACTGACTCTTGTATTTGTTTCTGTTCTTCCTTGAGCCCAGGCATACTCAGGTATCTTGTTAGAAGCACTAGTAGTCAACCATGCAAACTTTGGAGTCAGATAGCCTGGGTTCCAAGACTCTGTGAGTTTCAGCTTCTTCAGCCACAAAAGGTGGATAACTGGTATTTGGATCATTGGATTGTTGAGAACATTAAAGGAGTTATCTATGTAAAATACCTAGCATTTAAGTAGGTATACAACTATAATAGTATTCTCATTAAACTCTTTTCTGCCACTACATCAATCATTGTGATATAACATGATGCTACTCCAATGACAGCTTTATCTTTCTTACATCTAAGTTTTCTGATTTTTAAGACTATTTATTAGATTAGTGTTAGGTTTGCAAAAAGTTGAGAGGAAGGTACAGCAATATTCGATAGACCTCTGGCCCCCACACAGGTATTACTTCGCCCATTATCAACATCCACCCACCAAAATGGCACATTTGTTACCACTGATGAACCTACTACATTCATACAGCGTAATCAGTCATAGTACATAATTTGCACTGGGGGTCACTACTGATGTTATACGTTCTATGTGTTTCAACAAAGTATAATGGCAACTATCTGCTATTACATCACTTAGAATATTTTCACTGCCCTAAAAATCCTCTGTGCCTCACCTGTTCATCCTTTGCTGCCTCCCTTGTAGTTTTGCTTTCTCTCCACTTCTACTCTCAGTAGAAAATCCCTGGTTTATATTAACAGAAACTGTTAAGTACTACATTTTAGATACACAATATAAGTACCACAATACAGATACAGATGATATGGATTCAGCAGATGTATGAAGGGCAGGTGATGTGTTCTACTAATCAAATTATTGAAACACCGGATAATGAGCCAAATATCAGTAAACTATGATTTATTTTGGATGAAATTTTATGCATCTATTAAACTATTTTGCAAAAATATTTAGTGATGTAGGAAACTGCTATAAGGTAAGCAGATAAAATGGGCTAAAGAAATCTGTGTGTAAATAAAAATAAAGTAAAAACACATAAATCCAAAATAATAGATTTTGGAAGGTAAAATACTCCAAAATATTTCAGTATTTACCTGTTGTTATAGCAATGATTTGAGTTTTCTTCTCCAGTTTATTTTTCATATGTTGCAGATTTTATTATCAGAAAAAATTAGTTGTTTTGCTTTATAAAATATGACTTTTTATTCCTACTCTTGTTTTATAGCCTTTTCAAAAAGCTATCAGCTATTAGTTCTTCTAGTTGTTGTTGAAGGGAGAAACTGGCCCTTGCATTTTATTTTTTACATGTCATTTAGAGATGATTTGTAAGCATAAAGACTTAATAATTTATAAAAACTTTTACCAAGACATTTACGCATACATATGCAAGTATCAACTGCAGATGCTATGTCAAGATGCTAGTGGTGAAAGGACTATAAATTTGGCTTTGATTCTCTTATATCAAAATATTACTGTAGCTCAGTAAAAAGCAAGTCTACATTTTCTTCATTTTTCTTTCGAATAAAATCTGTATTAGAATTTATTCAGGATTTTGCAATGCAGTGACATATTACCAAATAAGTCAACAGTTACATGGATGTGGATTCAAATAACATGTATAGAAATTGTGTAAATGATGTTATATTTTTAAAGTATACATTGATTTGCAGTACTTTTAAAAAATAAATTGTTCATTTCTTGTTACATGAATATTTCTCTCCAAAAGCAAACATTCACTTTTTAATTTTGATTGTTCAATATATAACCTCATTAACAACATTTTTTTCTCCATCCACTATTTTCAGTCATAGAACTATCTGTACCATCATTTTCTACTGATAATGCCTCCCACCAAGATATTTCAGAAAATACTGTAAAACTAATATTGGTAAAGTGAGTGATGATGAGAAACAGAAAGCAGTTAGCAATAACAAGGGCCTTTTTTTCTTTCACCTTTAATATAAACCAACTAATGTTTATTTGCTGCTTTCTTCATTCCAGGAGTCATAATGAGGAAACAAAGCCAAACACAATGTCTATATTTCCATGGTACGTTGAATTTTAAAAAATATTTTTACATTTTATTATAGATAAATATATTTCTCCTGATTAGACTATAAACTACTAGAGGACAAAGGCTATATTGCTTTTTTTCATTATATTTCTAGTGCTTGACAAATAATCCTGCTTTTTCGAATGACTAAGTGAATGAATGATTGTTGTACTAAAGAAGTTTGTCTTTTTTTTTTTTTTTTTTTTTTTGAGACAGAGTCTCGCTCTGTCGCCCAGGCTAGAATGCAATGGCATGATCTCCGCTCACTGCAACCTCCATCTCCCCAGCTCAAGCGTTTCTCCTGCCTTAGTCTCCCGAGTAACTGGGATTACAGATGCGCGCCACCACGCCCAACTAATTTTTGTATTTTTTTAGTAGACACAGGATTTCACCATGTTGGGCAGGCTAGTCTCGAACTCCTGATGTCATGACCCGCCCACCTCAGCCTCCCAAAGTGCTGGGATTACAGGCATGAGCCATGGTGCCCGGCCCAGAAGTTTGTCTTCTAAGAGAATTACTCTCTATTATCGTAATAGAACCCAAACACCTTGGATGAGAATGCTTAATTTCTTATTTTTGACAGGAGCATCAGGACTTATTTTCTTTTAGTCATTGTGTATAACTTAAAAAATGTAAATAAACATAAATGAGAGGAGTACAGTTACTATTTGTTTAACTTTCACATATGAGTTAATTGTATCTCAAGTAACTTTGGAAGAATCATCACATCATTAAAGTTATCCTCAAATTCCTTTGTCATTTATAGGTTTTTGTTTGTGTGTTTGTTTCAAATAAATTCCAAATACATACTGGTCAACTATGTACCAGTATCTCTATTTGACCTTATTTTGCAAAACATTTCAATCTGAATCAATCTTTATGCAGGACAGGGACAATTTATCAAGTAGTCCTTGAAATGTCCTCTTCGTTTTGTTCCTCAGATAATCATATCATTATTGCTGTTTCCATAATGAGGCCTAAACATACTGGAGAAGTCACATGAATATAACTAACTGATAATAACAGACCTGATGAAAGCAACAACAACAAAACAATCCTGTCCGTCACCTTAAGAAATGTCACCCCCAGGAAAATAAAATTGAGCATGTAGTGTGTACTGTATCTATCTGCCTGCATCCCTTGGGCCAAAAAAAAAAAAAAAAAGTTTTATTTGTGTCTTTCACAGTTCTGGCTTACTGATCTTCTCTGGACCTCTTGACTGTCAATATTTTTGTTTGGGGGGAATATTTTTTCTCTTTCCAAGCTGAAAGAAAAATACAAGCTTGTTTTCTATTTTCCTTCAGGATATAAAAGAAGAAAAACAGCAGTTAGAAAGAAACCCTTTTAAAAAGCAACTGCCATAAAAAGAGAAAGTAGACACATGACATGGAGAGAATTCAAATGTTTGCTTATTTCAGGAGAAAGTTAATGCCTCAGAACGGTGATTGCCTTCACCAAAGTACTCTTTCTGTATTTCTCATAAAGGTGAATCCTTCTCAATTAAAAAGGTAAAGGAAACGCCGACATCTTAACAGATTGTATTAAATAGAATGGTCTCCTATATATTTATAAGGACTTACGTCTGATTTTCAGAAAGAGGTGATAGTGACTTTGATTGTGATTGTCCTAAAGACAACTGTCGTTTGGCTCAGTATTGTCTTTCTTTTTTTCTCTTCTATCCAAACCAGTTAAGGGTGTGGAATCGCCAGTGTAACATCTGGAGCACTGTATTGCAGATACACACAGATTCCCCATACCACACACCAATTTATTTCTGGCTCAAAACAATTTTTTAATATTACTTCAAAATCTCTATCCATTCTAGATTAATATCTTGTTTGCCTACTGATTATATTTTTATAGTGTTGACAGATCCTTTCCAATCAAGAGAATTGAGCCTGCGTATTCTGCTGCCTAGAGTCAAACTAGCCACCTTATAAAATGTAGTTACTGACCATGTTTTTACTTGAGTCCAAAGATCTGAAAGTTAAAAAAAAATCCAAATAAATACACATGAACCTGTCATGCCCAATAAAAGGTGCACCCAAGTTTCTCTTTGGAACTGGCATGCTCTGCTAATCAACCAGAATTCCCAGTATTACGCATCCACATATAATATAGTTCAGACACCACTGAATTCAAAATGTCTTTGTTCTCACTAGTCTCAAAATGCCATAAAGCTAATGAAATCCGTGATTTAAAACAGAAAAGCTTTTGTGTATCCCTCCTTCTCTCAGTCTGTGATATCATATGGATGGTTTTGCATTTCTTATAATTACCTAAAACATACAGGTAAAGCTGGTACATTTGAGTATATTTTCATCTTATGCATATATGTACTACTCTGAATCAAAAACAAATTACATATTTTAAATTTAAGCATTTGCTGCACCAGGAAAGATTTTTTAAAAGATCCAGTTTTTAAATCCCATAATGTACTTGATAACAAAAGTTAAGAGTCCAATTTCTCCAGCATGCACATGTGAAGAAGAAAAATAACAAAAGTACAACAACATTTCAATTGAATACTTTGGTTTTAATGAAGCAAATGCAAATATCCTACATTTAGCTGCCCATGTCTATTCAAATATCGAATAAGAAATTTCAGGAAAAAGTTCCAATCACAGAGGAGCAATTACAGTTGAATAAAGTGAGCTATAACTACAACTCTGTACCTGTTGAAATAATTGTTGAGATTAAATGGCCTGGCAAGATGAATAGTATTCATGGTAGAAAATAAGCATTTTGGCCACGAATTTAATGAGCTCAATGAGATTCTTACATGCTCAGAAAAAACACATAGAACATCTGGCACTGGTTGTTACAATGATAATTCAAGGATTGTTTTGAATGTTATATAAAATGTCAGCCACCAAATAGCGTCTATTTAAATAGATAATTGTAGGAGGTATAGTAAGAAGTATAAGAGGTTTGTGGTAACAATTGTCCTCAATTTAAAGTCCAGATAATACCCGTGCTTTCATTTTCTGAAAAGCACATGTAGATTATTTTCCCCTAAATTCTCCAGTTCAGCTCTTTTACAATAATGACAATAAAAAGGAGACAAAGCAGTCTGACATTTCTGACATTTCTTAGCCTCTAGTAGCTTACATTTAAATAGAGTAGCCACTGAACCAACCATTGGTTTTTAAAACACCATTCAGCATGGAATTATGAAACAAGACAATAAAGGTGAAAATGTATAACATTAGTAAAATTAGTAGCTATTTACTGGAAATTAGAAGACCTATTTCTAGCTCAATTATAAAACACCTTTGGAGAAATAGTCTGTATTTAGAATACCTAGTTGGAAAGCTGAATAAGATAAGGAAAAATAAAGCTGCTTCTTGCCATCCACACTATCATTTTTGCTTCTCTGAATTGGCTGCTAGGTTTACATCTCATTAACTGATCCACACAGAATCATTAGGGCTGGAGGGCTAATAAATGCTTCTCTGTCTCACAATACCTATTAAAGCAATCGACACATCTTTAATGTGGTGTAACTTCCAATTAATTTTTTAAGGTCAGCCTGTCACATTGCAGTCAGCGGTGGTATTGTCAAGTCTACCAACTTGTGAATAAAAGTCTAACAAATCTGTATTCTGAGTCACTCTCTAGCTTGGTAGTGGGTTACAGAGATCATGGCTATACTTGCCTTCATTCTCTGAGAAAATATATTTAAAACTATTTAAGAATAACAATAATATATCATATACTGCACTAATATAAATATATATCAGTTCTTCCATTTTTATAGCCTAGAAGATTTAATAGCAATTTAGTCATGTTGATTTTATATAGTAAAGAATAGTTTTAACTTTTTAAAATGAAGTACAGCAAAAATTGCTACTGTATTAGACAACTTTTATAGATGTTTAATATATTTTAATTAATAAGGTATACTAAAGTGTCTTTCCGTAAAAATATGCAATCAGGAGAGACAAAATAATGACACTGATAGCTCATACATACATGTTTGTCTATTCAAGTTAAGTAACTTGATACAACTTTCTTAAATGCTAATCTCTAAAAATACAGTGCCAAAATAATTCTGTATTTTTGGAAAATAATTACAAAAGCATATTTATAAATCAAACACAAAAAATGGCTAGACGCGGTGGCTCACGTCTGTAATCCCAGCGCTTTGGGAGGCTGAGGCAGATGGATCACTTGAGGTCAGGAGTTCAAGACCAGCCTGGCCAACATTGTTAAACGCCATCTCTACTAAAAATGTAAAAAAATTAGCTGGGCTTGGTGGCGGAGGCCATTATGTAATCCAAGCTACTCCAGAGGCTGATACAGGAGAACCACTTGGACCCATCAGGTGATGGCTGCAGTGAGCTGAGATCTGGCCACTGCACCCCAGCCTGGGCGACAGAGCAAGACAAAAAAAGAAAAAGGGAAAATAGAGAGAGAGAGAAAGGAAAGAAGGAAGGAAGGAAGGAAGGAAGGAAGGAAGGAAGGAAGGAAGGAAGGAAGGAAGGAAGGAAGGAAGGAAGGAAGGAAGGAAAGAAGAAAGGAAGGAAGGAAATCAAATACAAAATATGTATTACACATATAACACATATAATAACATCTATTTGATAAAATGTTTTCAAAAGTTTTTGGTTGTGATCACTTATTTAAAAAACAATATCAAAGACCAAAATGTGTAATTAGCTTATGAAATGCAGGCAATAGTTTTAAGTTGAGCAGTTAAGTGCTTTATTTCCCTGCAAAATAACTAAAACCTTCATATTAAATGCCTTCTATGAAATGACAAGCTTGTAATAATAAATCACAGCCAATGCATTATATAATATATATTTATCTTTTTTTTTTTTCTGTGGTGACACTCAAATTGAGTGACCAAATTGCTTTTACATATATATGTACATCAAGAATACACTGTATTGTCACAGTAAATTTGGGACTCAGAGTCTTACTTTTAATTTTTCATTGGGACTCTTATTCTATTAAGATTAAATTATGAGATAACTCAAGTTGTGTACAGTAGATAAAACTATCAAAACAAAAATGATCAAAATTTTACAGAAAACGTATAAGATTTTATTTTTGGACTAAACGTGCAAAAAATACGTCATACTTTGTAACATCAATAATTCTATGCTTCTTGCCAGTAGCATTTGTAAATCTCAATATTGACTCATTAGAACTTAGACAGTTATAAAGAGTACTTAAAGCATTTATTAAACCTTACATACTAAATAATATTTGTGTAGAAATAGCACGCTTGTCTACATAGCTTGAGTGAGTGTGAAAGTTGAAGTATGTTATTATGGTAAATGGGAAGCAAAATATTCCAGATGGACATAGTTAATTAATGTAGACAATTCAAATTTATATTTCACAAGTACAGAATAACTTATTCTTCTATTCACTGTGTAAAAATTACTCTATGTTTAAATGCAGTCCTATGGTTTGTCAAAAATACATTTTATATGCAAAGCAGTGATTGAATCAGTTTGAATGTTCCAGCTTCTTTCATTTCTAAGCAAATGTTGAGAAAAAAAATGCTTAAACACTGAGAATGTTCTGGTTCATGGTAAATGAAGTCACTCTTCAGATTCCGGAAAAAAAATTACTATGGTTTAAATTCCACGGTTTCTCTGCAAAGCAACAAGAAGTATCCTCAGTGGGCCAGAAAATATAACAAACCCCAGAAAGATCAAGAGCATACCAAATCTGATTATAGAAGATATCATTACTCCAAACACCTGCAAAAGAGCATTTCTGAAAAGTGTGACAGAAATTATAAAGTGGGCTCTCACTTATTTTTATTCAAATAGCCAAAATCCATAAAATTATGGTCAATCTAAAAAGCATTTATTTTAATATATATCATTTAAATAATCTTGACCCAACATCCTAGATAGGTAGTAGCAATGGGAGAGGGAGGAGAAAGTGTAAGTAAGTTAAATTATACTGTATTAGTGCGTTTGGATACTGCTATAAAGAAGTGCCCAAGACTGGCATTTATAAAGGAAAGAGTATTAATTGATTCACGGTTTAGCATTGCTGGGGAGGCCTCAGGAAACTTACAATCTTTTCAGAAGGCAAAGGGGAAGCAAGGCACATTCCTCACAAGGAAGCAGGAAGGAGAAGTGTCGAGCAAAGGGGGAAGAACCCCCTATAAAACCATCAGATATCATAAGAATTCACTCAAAATGAGGACAACAGCAAGGGTGAACTGGCCCATGATTCAATTACCTCCACCTGGTCTCACTCTTGACATGTGGGGATTATGAGGATTATAATTCAAGATGAGATTTGGGTGGGGACACAAAGCCTAACCATAATATATACTTTTCGGAGAAGTCTGGAGAACTTAATGGGTGCTAGCCATTGACAGAAAAATGCAATATTGAATATGTGCTTAAAATGACAAGGTTCCAAGTTCTTCAAAGTAGAAGTAGTGGCATAATGGTTTGGAATAATCATCCCTTAAACAGAAATCAAATATTTTTGATTTCACATATATTGAGTGTGTTTACATATGTGTGTGTATGTCAAGGCTGTGGACATCTTCCAAGGAAGTAAGGAACTGTGAGTCATAGATCCATGTGAGTAGGAATGCACACGTGTACCCAGGATTTGGTACTGCTTTTCTTCAACAGGAATTTGACTATGCATAGCAGATGATATGTTAATGAGCTGATAATAATTTTAAACAGAGCACATGAAAGTAGGTAGAGGGGAAGAATTGGACAAAGCCTTGTTAGTCCCATAGGATTTGGCTGAGACGCTGATATGCTAAATCCTAAGAGTAAGGTTAAACAAAAACAGAGCATTCTTCCCAAAGATAAAACATCTAGCTTCAATTTGCCTCAATCTTTTATTGAATTAAGATAATCTGGGGTTTCTGGCGGCCAGTTTCAATCATGTTCAGAGGAAGATAATATCATTGAGAATCTCAAGTAGTCTCTAAAATTTTTATTTATAATTTCCAGTGCATAAGGAAATTAAAATATGTAGCTGTACACAATGAGAAAAATCAGCGTAGGGAAAGAAACTACACAGGTATGAATAATGGTGATTTCAGTCATGCACTTTACAATAAGTATAATACAGGCACTGTAGAAATTAAAAAGATTACATTAATAATTTTATCAAAGTACTTTAAGGTCAGCAAAAAGAAACAAAGAGAACTGAAAATATCAGAAACTATGTATCATAAAGAATTGTTTACAGAGAATTAGGCATAGCTGAAAAGACAATTAAGATTCAAAGACAGATCAGAGGCTGGGTTTAGTGGCTCACACCTGTAATCCCAGGTTTTAGGAGACTGAGATGGGAGGATCACTTGAGCCTAGGAGTTCAAGACCAGCCCAAGCAACATAGTGAGCTCCCATCTCTACAAAAAATAATACAAAAATTAGATGGGAGTGGTAGCACATGCCTGTGGTCCCAGCTACTGAGGAGGCTGAGGTGGGAGGATCTCTTGAGCTCCTGAGGTTGAGGCTGTAGTGAGCCGTGTTCACACCACTGCCCTCCAGCCTGGGTGACAGAGCAAGACCCTGTCTCAAAATAATAATAAATAACAATAATATCCAGAATAAAATACAAAGAGACAATGAGATGGAAAATACAGAAAATAACATAACAGAATCATGGAATAGAAGTGTAACGAGTATAATCAACATCCAGGAAATAGAAAAAAATAGAACGAGGTAGAAGCAATATTTGATGAGATAATGAAAGGAAAATATCAAAATTGAAGGAGGACACCAACCCATACATTCAAGCAGCTCTAAAAATCATCAAAAGAAAACTTACTATGCACTTCAGGCAAAGTAATTAGAAACATAAGACTAAGAAAATATACGAATAGTCAAAGGGGAAAAAAGTCTTGTTAAAAGAGCAACAATAAGACTGAACATTGAATATTTAACAGAAAAAAAAAAAGCAGAGAACAAGGGAATGATATGTTTAATGTGCTGATGGAAAATAATTGCCAACTTAGGATGCTATATCCAGAAAAAAACATATATATCTTTCTAAAAAGAAGCTGAAAAACATGTATAGAAAAGTGAAAGCTGAGAAAATTGATCATCAACATGCCAGCACAAAATACAATATTAAAGAGTTTACTCTCAATCAAAACGTGAATAATCTCAGATGGAAAACCATAGATACAGGAAGTAATGAAGAGAATATAAGAAGAGCATATATAAGGATAAGTAAAAATAAATATTAACTTCCAGAAATAAAAACAATATCATTGAATTCTATTGAAAGAGAATGACAAAGTATTTGCTATGTTTATATTAGCAAAAGAAAATATGGTGCCACTAAAGGAACGTTGAAAAAGTAAACTTGGTGGCTGAATGCATTCTCAGAGGAAAAAATGAATACATTAAAATACGTTAATGAATACATCAATGAGAAATATTTGAACCAAAAGAGTCAGAATTTGAATAATAGACAAATCCAAATCAATGTGGGACATATTAGCACATTTTTTAAGGAATAAGTAAGAGAATGAGACAGAAAAAAATGCACATCTCTTTCAAGTGCACAAAAAATTACTAAAATTGCCCACGTTATGAAACATGAAGAATACCTCACCAAATTCCAAAAGCTTGCATCACATAAAGTGTCATACAATAATTAAGTTATAAATCAGAAAAAAAAACAAGAAATAGAAAGATTATGAGTAAATAATTTTATGCTTGGAAATTGAGAAAATTATTACTTAATTACATATGGCTCAATGTGTAACTCCAAATGGAAATGGAAAATATTTGACCAAGTAATAATAACAGTAATTGAAAACTTATGAAATGCATAGAGTTGTATTAAAACAAAATTTGATTCCAAAATATGTTTACCTAGACAAAAAGTTTCTAATATATAATCGTTTATCCCAAGGAGATAGAAAAATTACAGCATATATAACTTAAAGAGATTAGAAGAACAGCTAATATGTAATATAATGTTATATCATACATGTATATAGAGAGGGAGGAAGTAAAAACTAATAAAACATCTCTCTTAAAAATCTATCAAAAAAAGAGGCTCAAAAAATTACGTTTTTGTCTTTGGGAAAAACAGCAAAATTGCTAAATATCAAAACTGAAAGAAGACATCAATGTGTACACTCAAGCTCCAAAAATGATCAAAAGAAAACCTTACCAATCCACTTCATAGTAAAATAATTCAAAATCTAAGACTAAGAAAATACTATACAAACAGTCAAGGGTAAAAGAAGTCAGGTAAAAGAGCAACCAAGTTCTTTTACATATCTATTTTTCAGCAATAAGACTGACAGCTGAATTATCAAAGGAAAACATAAAAGACAGAAGACAAGGGAATGATATATTCAAAGCGTTGATGGAAAATAATACCTAAAAGCTTGGTGAAGCTTATTTTTAAAAACAATTTTAAAAGAAAACAGTAAAAGAGGCAATCGTTACAAAATTTATAGACACTAAAAGAATCTAAGAAGATATTATTAACTACTTTATGTCAATGAATTTAAAAATATTAAAGAAAATGAAAAAATAGAAGAAAGTTTCAATTTGCAAAACTGACACATGAAGAAATAGAAAATCTGAAAAATGCTTTAAAGAATTAGAGTTTGTAATTAAAATCTTTCCCGTATCAGAAAACCAAACCTAACTTATTAAAATATATCATTTTGAAGTTGGATTGATTGTAGAGATCAGTTACTCTAATTTTACAAATTGAATATGATTCACAAGAGTGTATATATCACTTATTAATTTTAATAAGTGAATTCGTAAGATTCCTGATATAAAAAGTAATGTATAAAATTAACTGTACAGTACATCTTAGCAGCAGAACTATATGCACTTCCAGTGTGCAAACACACACACACACGTATATACACACATAAAGTTTTGTGTAAATAAACTATGCATGGTATACTCAATTTAGATTCTGTTCCCAGCAGTTTCTCTGCAGTGTGCAGATTGCTCTAAAAGATGGCTTTTGTCTGCTAGTTTTGAGGATTTGTTGGGCCTTACTTCTCCATTCAATTTAGACATCATTTTGGACATACTACATTCTGCTACTATTGGAGTGGGCAACATTCTTCGTGATTTTAGCAGTTTTTAAAAACTTCCCTCCAGGTTTTCCTTTAAGTAACAGTTGATTATTTTAGAGTTCTTGGGTCTATCTAGCAGCTAATTTATTTTCTGTGTATTTTCATGTTGTATTTTTGATATTACATAGGTCTTGTAGTCCTGTCAGTGGTTCATCCCTACTTGATCATGTATTGGTACTCTTGGATATATTGTCACTGAATTGCTTTTTGTCTTGTAAATGTTGTCTACAAGACTGTGTTTTTCCTATTCTACTTGCTTTCATTCCATCTGGATAGGTGGTCAGAAATATTCAATATCCTTGGTACTGGATCCTTCTGCCCAGAATCTCCCCACAATGAGGAATGTATACTTTTTAAAAAGATCTGCACTGTCTAATCAAGTAGTCTAGCCACATGTAACTATTAAGGTTTAACTTTTAAATAAATAAAACTAAAACATTCGTTCATCAGTCACACTAGCCCTGTTTCAAGAACTTGATAGCCACATACAAACGATTGTCATATAGGAACAGATATAAAACACATTCTATTGGATAGCAATGAGTTAGAGAAAAGCAGTTTTAAGTTATTTTTCTACACTTATCATTCTAGACATAGTCTATTTTACATCACTCATTTAAAATAACTAACAAATGTTGGCTGGGCGCGGTGGCTTACGCGTGTAATCCCAGCACTTTGGGAGGCCGAGGCGGGCGGATCACGAGGTCAGCAGATCGAGACCATCCTGGCTAACACAGGTGAAACCCCATCTCTACTAAAAATACAAAAAATTAGCCGGGCGTAGTGGCGGGTGCCTGTGGTCTCAGCTTCCCAGGGAGGCTGAGACAGGAGAACGGCGTGAACCCTGGAGGCGGAGCTTGTAGCGAGCCGAGAGTGCGCCACTGCGCTCCAGCCTGGGTGACAGAGCTAGACTCTGTCTTATAAAATAAAATAAAATAAAATAAAATAAAATAAAATAACTAACAAATGTTATATCCTTGACACTTTGTAAGAGAGTTTAACTTATACCTTCCTCACAGTATGCTTTGAGGTAGAGGTAATCAATCTTACTCTTATTATTATAATTTTATAGATAAAGATATTGAGGATTACTCCACAGAATTATTGACAGATCTTGGCTAACCTTGATCCTAAATTGTATATTTAAAATGACACCTTCTTTTATTCTACTCTGCAGTCTTTTGCATAGTAAAGAATTTAAATTCAACTGCTAAAATTCAATGCGTTCCAAAACAAAATCCAACTCCTTTGGGTTAATTCTGTTGTTCCTCAAACAATATTCTGATGTGTCCTTTGGACAAAGAACCATTCTACGGAGATATGCAGGTGCCTTATTCAGGATAAGTATTACTTTCATCTCTCTCCTTACACCTATCCCCGCCACTAGCTTAAAATTTATAACTTAATTTGTTAATTTAAATTTCTTTATGGCAAGGAATTCCCTAGAGTCTGACAGTCCTGGGTAAATGTGAAAAAACTGAGTTTAGAAACATGCAAAATTAAGGACTTGATCCTGGATATTGGCACCACACTTAAAATGCATCAAGACCCTAAGGCCATTCTTGAAAGAATTGATGATGTGTTCAAAGTCAGTGTTATCAATCTCGAGGTCACATTTTCATAAGGTATTCAACTAAATATTCCAAGGTGTTCTTTTTAAAGTTCATTGAGAGCTCTTTTTAACATGTTCAAATATTGAAAGTATTTTTATCTTTTCCAACTGAGAGGATTCGAGCAAAATCATCTGTATTTTTATTTTGCATTTTACCTTATGAAGCTTATACATTTTCTTTTAGTATTCACTTAGAATATAATATGCACAGATTGCATCTTATGCATGTAATCCCCAGACCTATGAGTATGGTGATAAAAAACAAAATTGTAGCATTATAGATGCAATATATGTCCAATAATGTATTAGAAATAGAAGAGTTTCCTGTGAAAATTAGTAAGATAACTTACTTTAGGGCCAAAGTATATTTTTCAAAAATAACATTTATTTTCAAAAGTAATATGTTAGTTAAAAATTAGTAATAGAGTATTAATAGTTATGGTAAATAGTAAGGAAAGGTAAGAATTTGATTTGTATCTTCAGAAAGTAAAATGTAGTAGATTTGTAGTAGATTTCTTTCCTTTCAAAATATTATAGAATTAATTTTTTTGACTATTTTCATGAGAAAAGAACAGCAAAATGTGTTTTAAAACATTTTTCCAGGCATAATTACTAGGAAGAATACCTACTTTCTTTTGCCACTTGCTATAAAATAATCTCAGCATCAATATAATAAGAACCAAAAGAATTTTTAAATTGTAACTAGTCATTTCAGATGACAAATTTCCACCAACCATGTTTGACAAATGGATATATAAAGATTGAAAAAATATTTATTTTTAAACGTTTAAGTTCAGGGGTACATGTGCAGGTTTGTTACATAGGTGAACAAGTGTCAAGGGAGTTTGTTGTGCAGATTATTTCATCACCCAGGTATTAAACCTAGTGCCCATTAGTTATTTTTCCTGATTCTCCCCCTCCTCCCACATTCCACCCTCCAACAGGCCCCAATGTGTGCTGCTCCCCTCTATGTGTTCTCATCATTTAGCTCCCACTTATAAGTGAGAACACATGGTATTTGTTTTTCTGTTCCTCAATAAGTTTGCTAAGGATAACGGCCTCCAGCTCTGTCCACGTCTCTGCAAAGGAAATAATCTCATTACTTTTTATGGCTGCATAGTATTCCATGGTGCATAAATACCCCATTTTCTTTATCCAGGCTATCATTGATGAGCACATAGGTTGATTCCATGTATTTGCTATTGTGAATAGTGCTGCAGTGAACATTCACATTTGCATACATGTGTCCTTACGGTAGAATGATTTATATCCCTTTGAGTATATACCCAGTAATGGGATTGCTTGGTCAAATGGTATTTCTGTCTTTAGGCCTTTGAGGAATTGCCACACTGTCTTCCACAATGGTTCAACTAATTTGCACTCCTGCCAACAATGTATAAGTATTTTTTTCCTCCACAACCTCGCCAGCACCTGTTTTAATAGTAGCTATTTTGACCGGTGTGAGATGAGATGGCATCTCATTGTGGCTTGGATTTTCGTTTCTCTAATAATCAGTGATGTTGAGCTTGTTTTTTCCATGATTTTTGGCCACATATATGTCTTCTTTAGAGAAGTGTCCATTCATGTCCTTTGCCCACTTTTTAATAGGGTTGTTTGTTTCATTCATATAAATTTAAGTTCCTTACAGATGGTGGACATTAGACCTTTGTCAGATGCATAGTTTGCGAAATTTTTCTCCCATTCCGTAGGCTGTTGTTTCCTCTGCTGACAGTTTCTTTTGCTCTGCAGAAGCTTTTTAGTTGAATTAGACCCTATTCGTCAATTTTTGCTTTTTTTTTTTTTTTTTTTTTTTTTTTTTTTTGCTTTTGGTGTCTTTGTCATGAAATCTTTCCCCATGCCTATTTCCTGAATGGGATTGCCTAGGTTGTCTTCCAGGGTTTTTATAGTTTGGGTTTTACATTTAAGTCTTTAATCCATGTTGAGTTAATTTTTGTATACAGTGTAAGGAAGGGGTCCAATTTCAATTTTCTGCATATGGCTAGCCAGTTATCCCAGCATCATTCATAGAATAGGAAATCCTTTCCCCATTGCCTGTTTTTCTCAGGATTGTGAAAGATGAAATCGTTGAAGGTGTGCAGTCTTATTTCTGGGTTCTCTATTCTTTTGCATTGATTTATGTCTGTTCTTGTATCAGTACTGTGCTGTTTTGGTTACTGTAGGCCTGTAGTATAGTTTGAGATTAGATAGTATGAGGCCTCCTGCTTTGTTCTTTTTGCTTAGGATTGCCTTGGATATCTAGACTCTTTTTCTTATTCCATATGAATTGAAAAATAGTTTTCTCTAATTCTGTGAAGTATGTCTGTGGTAGTTTAATGAGAATACCATTGAATCTACAAATTTATTTGGGCAGTACGGCTATTTTCATGATATTGATTTTTCCTATCCATGAGCATGGAATGTTTTCACTTTTGTTTGTGTCATGTGTGATTTCTTTGAGCAATGGTTTTTAGTTCTCCTTGTGGAGATCTTTCACCTACCTTGTTAGCTGTTTTCCTACTTATTTTATTCTTTTTGTGGCAATTGTGAATGGGAGTTCATTGGTGATTTAGCTCTCAGTTTGACTGTTGTTGGTGTATGGGATGTTAGCGACTTTTTCCATTGATTTTCCATCCTGAGACTTTGTTGAAGTTGCTTATCAGCTTAAGAAACCTCTGGGCTGAGATAAGAGGGTTTTCTAGATATAGGATTATGTTGTTTGCTAGCTGGGATAGTTTGATTTCCTCTCTATCTATTTGAATGCCCTTTATTTATTTCTCTTGCCTGATTGCCCTGGTCAGAACTTCTAATACTGTATTGAATAGGAGTGGTGAGAGAGGGCATTTTTATATTGTTCCAGTTGTCAAGGGGAATGTTTCCAGTGTATGCCCATTCAGTATGCTGCTGACCATGGATTTGTCATAGATGACTCTTACTATTTTGCAGTATGGTCCTTCAATACCTAGTTTATGGCGAATTTTTAACATGAAGGAATGTGAAATTTTATCAAAAGCCTTTTCAGCATCTATTGAAATAATCATTTGGTTTTTTGTGTTTTTTTTTTTTTTTTTTTTTTTTTGTCTTTAGTTCTGTTTACCTGATTAATCACATTTATTGATTTATGCATGTTGAACCAACCTTGCACCCCAGGGATGAAGTCCACATGATCGTGGTAGATAAGCTTTTTGATGTGCTGTTGGATTTCCTTTACCAGTATTTTGTTGTGGATTTTTGCAATGTTCATCAAGGATATTGGCCTGAAATAATATTTTGGGTCTAAAATGAAAAGATGTTTCTCAAGTACAGAAGAAATATTTATTTAGGGAATGAATTAATGATAGAAGGAGCAATTATTTTGATGAACAAAAAATTCCTATAAAATCTTCTATTTTGAGAATCTACAAATAAGTTTTTGGTTTATCATTATTACCTTTTAGGGTAGAAGTGAAGTTGATGGAAAGTAATAAAAAACTTAAAATAGATCTAATAGAGTTTAAGTTAAATTGCTTTTATATTAAGAAATTCCAAAAACACTAGACAGTATACTTCGAGGAAATAAATTATATGACAAATTTTAATGTTTTCTTTGTAAGTTACACTAAGGAATGTCCAATAAGGTGTGGACATTTCTGAAAATAAAGTAAAATAAGTAACGTGTACTAATTAATTACTAAAGCTGGGATGTCCTGTCTTCAAATATCTATTTCCCAGTCACAATTGTCATGAGAAAAGCAATAATTACTTAATACTTATCCTCTGGATCTTTTTCTTTTGAAAGCTAAAACAAAAAAAAATCACTTTTTTAAAAACGAGGCAGTGCTGAATAACTTTTAGCTGTGCTATTCAAAATGTATAAGTTTGAATTAAAATATTTTCTTCATTTTTCTTCTCTATATATTATTTCACTCAATGTAGAATTCACTAACTCAAAAAAACTTTTTTAAATAAAGCAAAAATGGCAAACTACAAAAACAAATCATGATTACTAGTTAATTTTAATTTTTCTGATTTTTAAAAATTAGCTTCTCATTATTAAAGACCCATTAGTTTTTTTTTTGTTATTGATATTTTTCAATTTATCAACTAATTCTCATTGCATTATATATTAAAATATTTGCAATAAGTTCAGGCTTATTAATAATAAAGGCTAGAAAACATGTAATATTTATACCATACCAAAATCTGTTTAATAGAGTTCTAAGTTATCTTCAAACAAACGACACTGAAACACTAAAGTTTATTTTTTTTTTCCTCCAAGGGTTGCATAAGGGCATTCTAGGTATCTAGGGATCAGGGAATGAAAGTGCTCTTCTACCTCTATATCAAAACTCTGTTCTCTCCTCTCTGAAGCTGAGTAAGACCAGAAGCACTCTGCAGCTACCTGTGAGTTAGTCCATTGTGCTTGCGGTTTTTCATATTTTTCCAACCTAACTGAATTGATGTTTACTTACAAGCTGTTTTTCTTTTCCTAATATATCTGACTTTTGACTGACAGCAAGTTTATTCAGTATGTGAACTTGAATGGCACTGAATGTTTCAGATACTTTTTTCTCTTGTCGGGTTTCTTCTGGAAGGAAAACAAGAATCTGCTGATTTCTAGAGAAGTGTTTTCTATGCACATGTGAGTTTTAGTCATTGAAATGCATGACAAATGTTGAATAAATAATGTCTACAGATACAATGTGTGCATTTGTTCAATGTATACAACACTCTGAAACCTCTAATATCGCTATGGTTCTTGAACATGTTTATGTACAAATGAAGTATAGTCAGTCAGTCTCAGAAAACTGTTTATTTAACCTCAAAAGCTTGACTGCAGCCAATAAAGGCGAGATAATTCATAATAAATAGTGAATCTCCATTCTGACACCTCTATTCATTCTACAGTATTGAACTTTCCTTTTTCATTTTACTTTTTAAAGTAGAGTTATAGAAAGGCTTGCACATTTTAAAATTCTCAACAGACAATATCGCTAAAATAACCACAATACAATAAACTGTCAGAAAGTTTAAACATACTTCCCTTTAGTGTGGGTAAGTCAGCAAGTAGAAGATTAGCATTTAAGGTGACAGATTCATATCGTTCACTGTGCTTTAGAGCAAGGGTGCCTCAAGTAAGGAGGTTTTTTCAGTGCATTTTATGCAGAAATATCTTTGGAATTCCCAATATTTTAACAAGAAGTGAAAACAGTAACCTATGTTAATATGAAGCTTTCTACCAACTGTGCATTTCTTAGAGTACACAGCATTGTGAGTATCCACAAAGAGCATTTCATATGCAGGACTCACCAAACTTATTTGAAGATGTAATACTTTTTTCAAGCAGAATCAGTGGAGATTTATTCATCTCAACACACTCTGTGAAGCAGTGGACTAAGGAACGGTATAAAAGGTTTTCACACAATTTTTTTTTTATGTCTCACTTCTGGATTTTATTGCCACTTCTCTAAGTTTCAATAACTTGACTAGCACCATGGGAACTTTATGGGGAAATGATCTCTGAATGGCCTGCATATATTTTTAATTTCTGCTTTTTAAGTAGCATCTCATATTTCTGAATGGCTGATTGGAAAAATATAGCGTGTGAACACCCAAAGTGGAAGTAGAGTGTATATAAACATTTTGATTATCTGAGTATATTTAATTTCCCATAATATTACTCAATATCTTTTTCCCTTTATGAAAAGTCAAGCTAATATAATAAAAGTAAGTGATAAAGAAAGGTGTATCCAAACGGTGCAGAAATTTAAGATGGTCTTTCAAGTGAGGGAGACAGAGACGCTACGGAATTCTTTTCCTTAGGTTGCAACATGCCCATCCTCAAAATCTCAGAGCTAGAGAAATCATGTTTCTCCTGCTTATAAAACAGCAGTTACATACCCATTTGTGTTTTTAAAAATATGTTGAAAATATTCTCTAAATAATAGATTTTCCATTTCAGTAAGATCTTTCAACTAAGTCCATTTTAATAAACTTTAAATAATTATTTCCTTTTTTTTTGAGACGGAGTCTCACGCTGTCGCCCAGGCTGGAGTGCAGTGGCGCGATCTCAGCTCACTGCAAGCTCCGCCTCCCGGGTTCCCGCCATTCTCCTGCCTCAGCCTCCTGAGTAGCTGGGACTACAGGCGCCCGCCACCGCGCCCGGCTAATTTTTTGTATTTTTAGTAGAGACGGGGTTTCACTGTGGTCTCGATCTCCTGACCTTGTGATCCGCCCGCCTCGGCCTCCCAAAGTGCTGGGATTACAGGCTTGAGCCACCGCGCCCGGCCAAAAAAAAAAAAAAAAAAAAAAATTATTTCCTGCAATTCCTAGTAAATATGGAGAACAATGGATAACTGCATTACATCAAATGTATTAGCTCTCATCAGGTGAAACAATTCTACAACTGCTAATTCTGAGAATTCTTCCTGTATATGTCTGTTGTATCTGCTAATCTACAAGAACTTGGAAGGTAGAGAAGAGATTCCAATTCAATTTGAATTATTTCCACAGTAGATGTAGTAGTTTTTTACATTAATACTTAAGTATTAACTGCATATGACATTTATTGGATAGTATGTCAAATAGTTATTTTTCTTTTTGATTTTAGTGATTTATAATTAATACATTTTATTGAATTTCAGGTATATATATGTGTGTATATATATATACACACACACACACACACACATATGTAAATAAAGTTTACATAGTCCCTACCATTCTTGATTTTAAATATTGTGAGGTAGACAAGCAATAATTTAACAGAATGTAAATACATGACTAGAAACTGGCACAAATCAAAGAAACAAGTTTTAGGGTCAGGATGGAAGTGGGGTGAGGATGTGGCCTCCCTGATACTTAAAGTGCTTTCAAAAAGCAAGAAGGGCTTGAGCCCTGGAGGGCAAGACTTCAGTGACCCGAAATCATGCCACTGCACTCCAGTCTGGGTGACAAAGTGAGACCCTCCCTCAAAAAATTATTAATTAATTAATTAAGTAAAATAAATAAGAACCATACTGACGAAAAGAGAAATCTAGAAAGCTGAGGGAAATGGCATATTTAAAAGTCCTAAAATGGGGAATAGCTGGCTCTGTTTTAAGAGTTGAGAGATGGCCAGTAGAGCCAGCAATACTGGACAAGAGGAAGACTGCTTAAGATAAAGCTAGAATGATAAGAAAGGTCTCAGCATGTAGGACTTCAAAGTCCACAAAAAGAGCTTGATTATTAACAGGAGTACAATGAGCAGTGAACAAGCCAAGCTTCCATGTGTTTGAACACAGACATTTCAGACAAATATTAAGAGGCATATCATTGTTGGGGGATGGAAAATATTTTCTCTCAGAATATAATAGAATGCCAATGAAGGGGAGGTTGAAAAGAATATCTATAACTTAAACATAATCTAAGATTCTATTAACAACTGATAGACAATAAGATTTATTATAATTTAGCTTCAGTTGCCTATGCAGTTGTCCAATTCTAACAATAAGAAGAAAAATGAAGAGAAGGAAGAGAGGAGGAGAAAGGGGAGGAGGAGAAGGAAGAAAATAAAGGAAGCTTTATTTATTACAGTAACCCAACAAACAGCATTAAAGCATGAGATGATACCATACTTCTTTATGGATTCCAGTTTAGTATAAAACAGCTTCTTCCTCTACAGCTTCCATAGTGTAAAGAATCTCTCTAAAATAAATTGCAATTTTCCTGGGAGAAAAAAAAAAAGTACTAATGCATGTGCACTGTAGCTTAACATAAAGCACACCATCTGGTGCTTGCTTTTTATTTGGCAATGATCTATAATGACATATTATAGCAGATTTTATCTGTTAATTACTAAGTAGCAAATGTGATTCTGCTCTCAAATTTAACAAAGCAAAATAAAACAGTTACAATAATAGAAAAAGTGTTTCTCAAGAGTTGAAAAATTACTTCAGAATTGCTAAGTCTGTTTCATATAATGTTACTATTACTCACTGGTATACAGATTTCATAACAGAGATTTAGAACATTTCTTATTGCTTGCATTTCCATTTTTAATTTTTAGATGTTTTCATAATGGTAAAGTTTCTACCATGTGTTAAAGATACGTAGTAAAATATTAAATTATGTATCTGGCGAAAATAGCTAAAAGTTGTTTTATTTTTATAATTCATGTAAATGTAGTTTTTAAAGAGATTGCCTCTATTCTTAGAACGCAGAAAAAATTATAAATTTCTTTGAAATGTGAATTTTTCTCCGGAGACCTAGCAAAACGTGAAGAAATATGAAGAGTCAAATTAGAAATGGTTAAGACATGATATCAAGACAGATGACCTGAGCAGTTCCTCTCCAGAAACGTTTTAAAAGAATTGTTTTGATTAACTAAACCTCCAAGTGCCCTTGAGGTTTGCCTTTTTACCAGAAGTAACAGACAGTTTGGAAATATATTTTCTTCACATGACGCTGGATGGCTGGAGGAACATTCATGGGAACACAGGTCGACATTTTCACTATTTTAAAAGACATCCGTGACACTGATGGGTACCCTATCTGCTAGAAGTTGTCACTCGCAGGTTCAAGTGAAAGTAATTTTGTCGCCTTAAACCTTTAAGTTTAAAGGGTTGAACCAGAAATCATAAAGTTATGTAGACAAATGGAAGGGGGTTTTCAAAGGTTATATGTCCAATCAAGCTGAATTTGATGCTAGCTCTACAAGGTATTGCAATCGTGGACTGTAGAATACAATTAAAAACATTTCAAATATTTTTACAATGGAGCTGAATGAAAGAGGTAAGCATTTTCACAGGACTGGAAATCAAATAGCAAATTAGGTAAATTAGCATGTTTTGCTGGGATTATGTGGATAGACTTTTAGTATATTTCAGCTACAGGCTAGTAGATGCTACTTCTTTTTCACTTATTTTTATCTATTTGCCATTTTTTCTTGGTCATTGAACCCCCAAAGCTCAGCCTGGTAAACAAATGCTTGTAATGAAAATGATATTTTCTATTAACTTTTGGAGCTAGATGTGGTCATGAGACTAATGGAAAATAAGCAAGTTACTTCAGTTATAGGCTAACAAGTCATTTTATTCACATTTAGAATATAATTCTTAAATAATGACCTAATATAACACTGTAAAGAATGTTTGTGTATTGTAAAATTAGTTGATTAAAATCAGGATAAAAAGGGCAACCACCATTGCTTTGACATAAAAAATATTATCAACAAAGAAAAATATGTTGAGATCCCCTAATCATGAATGAGAGCCATCCATATCTGTAATTGTTGTACTGGTTCAATGTCATTTCACAATAAGCAATCAATCACCAAATATTCTAATCACACAAAAGTAGATAGTCTATATTGTGGAAAAGCCATCTAATGGAACCCCTAAAATATATTCTCCATGTTTCCTGTCAGTAATCAACTGCCCTTGCAACTAGTTATGAATGTAAGACTAGACTCTGAGATGTATGTTGAAGTACTGGGTTCAACTTGCCTAAAAAAAGTACTGTTTTCCTTTATGTCCACATGCCCTTTCCTGCTGTCTAAAAATGGTAACAAGAGCAGCCACGGAGCGGCTAGAGATGGAAATCACTTGCTAAACCAGCTTATCACCTGGTGGCCACATAGCCAGTGTCCTGATACATAAACTGTATTTTATTCAATCTACAGAATTTGTTATTAGCAGCTTTTATGAATTCTATTAAAAAGAACGAAAATTAAAAAGAACAATTTAAAAACCCAAGAATTGCCCATGCGCAGTGACTCACACCTGTAATCCCAGCACCTTGGGAGGCCGGGGTGGGCAGAACATCTGAGATCAGAAGTTTGCGGCCAGTCTGGTCAACATGGCGAAACCCCATCTCTACTAAAAACAACAACAACAACAACAACAACAACAACAAAAATAGCCAGGCATGATGGCAGGTGCCTGTAATCCCAGCTGCTCCAGTGGCTGAGGCAAGAGAATGGCTAGAAATCGGGAACTAGGAGGTGGAGGTTGCAGTGAGCCCAGCCTGGGCAACAGAGCGGGACTCCATCTCAAAACAAAAACAAAACAACAACAACAACAAAAGAAAGCCCAAGAATCTTGGTCTTACAATTTACAGTGACATTTCAAATTTCATTCAGGACTTTCAGTTTTTTAGTAACTGTAGAGATAACTGTAGAGAAATTCACTTAAGGTGATTTAAAAATTAATACCAAGGACTTAAAACTCTCATAGTTCATTTGTTATGCTATCCATTGCAAAATTAACCAATCAAATATGACCATCTGCTGATCTTCAACCTTAAACAATAAATATCAAACAATATTCACGTTACAGAATAATTTGTTAATCATTGATGAAAGTGACAACATATTTAACTATATTTCATATTAAATAATAAAATCTACTTGGATGAGAAACCATTGTAAGACATCATTTCCAGATAATAAATAGCAATTTTGGTTATATGTTCATTAAGAGAATAATTTTAAGTGTTCTGAAAGTACATATACAATTAATATTTTCAGTGTGGTTACAGACACTGTCAGACTCTTTTAATATTGTTATTTCTGGGCCTGGCGGGGTGCCTCACGCCTGTAATCCCAGCACTTTGGAAGGATGAGGCGGAATCATTTGAGGTCAGGAGTTTATGACCGGCCTGGCCAACATGGTGAAATCACATCTCTACTAAAAATAAAAAATTAGCTTGACCTGGTGGCGGGTGCCTGTAATCCCAGCTACTCGGAAGGCTGAGTCAAGAGAATCGCTTGAACCTGGGAGGCAGAGGTTGCAATGAGCCGGGATCGTGCCACTACACTCCAGCCTGGCAACAGAGCAAGACTGACTCTGACTCAAAAAAAGAAAATTGTTATTTCTGTTTTAAAGGTTGTTTTCTCCTTGTCATTATTTTCTGTATTTGTGTTTCCTCCTTTCTCCTATGTTATACTTTATTGTTATCTCTCGGTTTGTCTTTCTAAATTTTTTTCAAATAAATAGTATTTTGATATATGAATTCATTAAACTATTTTACTTCTATTTTCTATCTCAATTTTGTTTATATATTTATTATTTCTTAATATTCCTTTTTCATTTAATTCCTTTTTAGCTTTTCAATTGAAAATATTATTTATTTTTAACTTTTTTGATGAAAGTGTTATTATTATGAATGTTCTTGTCATCACTGGTTTAAATGTATTCCACAGATTTTCATAATTGGTGTTTTCATTACTACTTTTTTTTTTAGAAATTCATTAGTTTGGCCTTGTACTTCTTTTACCCAACAGTTGTTTAAGAGGAGGTATTTAATATCTAGGTGCAAAGTTTTTTTTTATTATATTTTATATTGTTATTTTATTGTGTCTTATATTGTTAAGAATTATTATTTTTATATTGTGTTTTGATCCAAGAGTCTTGTTTGTAATATTTTCACACTGTCTTATGAAAATGTTGTTGCTTAACAATATTTTAATTATACATTACTATATGATCAGTTTTAATGTATGCACCTGAGAAAAAGTTGTGTTTTCTGTCATTTGGGTATGAGGCATTTTTGTGTGTGTGTGTTTAGATGTGTATAATCTACCTTATAGATTATGCTGCTTGTAACTTCTATATATTTTCTTTTCTATATACTTGATCTGTCATGTACTGAGTGTAGTATGTTAAAGTCACTTACTTTTCATCTATCAATGCATCCTTTCACCTCTTGCAGATTTTGCCTTATAAAAGCAACTGAATTATTTCGTGCATAGATATTTATAATTATGACATCTTCATTGTGTTTTGTGGTTCTCAACATTATGAATGTGTACGACTTTCTCACAATGTTTTTTCACTTTGAATTCTACCTCACATCAGGATTGATACCTGCCTCTTGCTTTCATTTTAACCTTTTAAAATCATTTGTTTTAGATGTCTCTCTTTTATTCATCATATAGAGGGGTCCTGCTTTGCAAGATAAATTGAAAATTAAGCATTATTTCTTTTAGAAGGTGAGTGAAGCTCATTCCCAATTTTTATGTGACTGATATGTTTGGGCTCAGCTTGATATTATGTCTTATACTTAGTGTGTGCATTATATCATATTTCCTATGTTTTTAATCGCCGTGATGTTTTAATCCAATAGTTTTGTTTGTAAGATTTCTACTCTATTTTTAAGAAAACATTGTTGCTTAACAATATTTTTATTATACCTTACTATATGATCATTTTTTAATATATGTCTCATGTGCACTTGAGAAACAGCTGTGTTTTATATCATTTGGGAATGAAGGATTTTTGTGTGTATGTTTGCATGTGTATGGTCTACCTTACAGATTATGCTGCTTACAGATCTTTACAATCTTTCTTTTTTTATGTGTTAAGTATTTAGGAAGGCTTGGATATTTTTCGCCTAGTGGTTGCTTGTTTACTGATACTCTTTTAATATCCTTATTTATAATTGTTTAATTTAAGCCTTTACTGTGTTTTTAGTCTCTAGTGGCAATCTTTAATTACACACTTTTTCATTTACCCTAAATTTTTTTCCTCAACTTTCACCTCTCATTTTATGTGTGTTATTTCTGCTTTGCCAAAATATCCAACACATGGTATATGGCCTATAATAAATTATTCTTTCATCTATGCCCTGATTCTGCTTTTAGTCTTAGATATAAAAGTAAGTGTATTAAATGTTCACCATTATTCCTCTTGCTAAAATTTCCCAGCTCTCTCCTATTGAATGAATTTCATGTTCTCATAGACTATGTCCTGGGTATTGAAATCCTTGATGTCTTAAAACTATTTTCCTATGTCCTTGATACTTGAAGGAAATCATAGCTGTATATATATATATATATATATATACACACATATATATACACACACACACATATACATATACACACACACACACACACACACACCATTATGTCTGTATTCTTTCCTTGAGTTTCTTGAAAATTCTTCATTATTTTTGCACTGTCTTATTTGTTGTTTTTAAAACTCTGAAGCCATTGTAAGTCTCTTGCCCTGCTTATTTGATCTTTTTCTCACCTGGACATTCTGAGGATTTTGTCATTGTTTATATCTGCAAAGTCTAAAAATTTTACTTGAATATGTCTTGGATGGATTGTGTGAATTAGTTTTCCCTGGGGTATGATAATTTCTTTCAGTATAGATTTGGGTCTCTTTTTGTTTCTGGAAAGTATAATTGGATTATAGTCACAAACTAATTTGGTTCCTTTTTTTGATTTTTTGTTTATTATCTTCTGTTAAGCATATATTATTTATTATTTTCCTTTCTTCCATTCTAATACATTCATCTCTGACTTTTATTTATGATTTTTTTATCCTGCTTTTATTTCATGACCCTTATTTTTTATTATTATTAAACCAAATTTAAATATACAAAAAATATTTAAAAATCAGAGAGAAAAATGAAATTTAACCAAATAACCAATGGACAAAATATATAATTTACAAAAATAATGATTAATATTTTAAATGAGAATATCAATGGCTATGTATTCTTGAAGAGGTATGCCTTTTGAAAGACTACCATCTTACAACTATATGAAATAATATTAATTGCTAACAGAAGAGAACTTGTGAGTAAGATGGCAAAAGAATGATATGCAAGGATTAAAAATGTTATGATTAAAATCATTTGTAGTTCTTATCCTCCCTTGATTATAAGTGCTAAAGAAAAAAATGTCTTTATTGTAACTCTGCAGTATGATGTGTACACTGTAGAGGTCTGCATGTATATACTAAACTCTGAATTTTGTAATAATTTAACATTTTGTTTAAGTTGATAAAACAAAAATAGTATAGAGAATATCCCATATATATGCACTCTTTACCTAGATTCACCTATTGTTTACATTTTACCCCATGTGTTTTATTAGATTTTCCTCTTTCCGTCTGTTTTTTCCTTCTTTCCTTTTTTCCTGTCTCTCTCTCTCTGTTTCTTTGACTATCTAGCTATATCTAGTCTTAGTTTAATATTTCTCATCCAAATTTATTCTTTCTAGGTCACTTTGTAACTTCATATGATTTCTAATATGATTTTATCATTCCTTCTATTTATTTTGATTCAATAAATTTTGTTTTATTTCTTCCTGTTAACATTATATTTTAGATTTTTGATTTCTGATTCAAGATGATTTTTCAGATCCATAAACACTTGGTTTAAGATTTGCAATTCGATTTATATATTTCAATTTTCTTCTGCTTGACCAAGTGTCATTTTTTGGGGGGTTGGGGGGAAGGTTTTTGCCAGCTAAATTGTATAACTTTATATTTTTCATTTTAGCTTTGTCACCATTTTCAGAGAAGATTGTTTGATATTCTGAATCTTTATTGACAAGACTGACAATCTGTTGTTTTATAAGGATCTTGGTTGAAAAATCACTCACTTGATCTTGGTTCAAAAATCTCTCACTTATGTCTCTGAAACAAAGTATAATTCTGTATTAGATTTTTCTTAGGAGGAGTGAGGAAGTGGGGACCAGGGTGCATGCTTTTAATTTTTTAAATTTTCTCTTGCTCTGAAAATCTTGTTTTTTTCCACTTCCAAAAGAATGTTTTTCCATTTCCATCAACTCATTTCACCGTGTTCCTCCACTCCTAGGAGACTGTCTTTTCATCCAACATGCCCTTATACCTTATCAATTCTAACCCTGCAATCTTTATTTCACATGTTGAATAATATTCCATTCTTGGCTGATGGTTCAGCATTAATTTTAGACTCTGCTAGTTGCCCTCTCCCCTGTTCCATGGAGGTAGCTTGTTGGAGTCTGTTGGTGTTCTTGAATATTTCTGTTTGCTTGATTTTTTCTTACCCACAGATAATATAAAATTTAGATTTTTTTTTTTTTTAGTTATAATGACAGTGTGATTTTTATGTAATTGCATTTGTTCCTTTCTTATTTATTTATTTTGTTTGAATGAGATCTTAAATTATTGGATTTAAAGGCTGCTATTGCCTCAGCTACCAAAATGTCTTGCCAATTTACTAGATGCAGCTGTGTGGGAAGTAAACTAGGGAGCTAGACTTGAAAGGCATGAAAAGCAGAGATAAATTTAATTTCTCTGTTATGTTTCATGTTTTCTCAAATAATATGTTGCTTTTAACCTCAATCTTTTAGAGTAAAACAATGGGTTATTCTCAGGTTGACAGAGGGATAAGTATACTTTGGGTTTCACATAGGGGTTCTCTAGTTTTTAAAAACGTGAACGCAAAATGGAAATACCTTAATTGCTATTAAGTTACAGAATTAAAGTTTCAGAGATATATATGTGAATGGGTAGATGTGTGTGCACACATGTGTGAAATATATGTTAACACAGCTCTCTAGTATTTCCCCTTAGAGTTGATTTGTTTTAAAAGATTCAAAAGGACAAAAGAAATCCATTTTGTAAATTGTTTCTTATATTAAGTATGAAAATAACTTATAGAATGATTTTAAGTAGTCTACTAATTCTTCAAATTTATAAATAGATATTTTTTTCAGAAGCAATATAAACATTGTTCTCTTTCACTGTATAAATTAGGTTCCGGGCAACAAGCAGATGGTGCATGGAAACTGCGTGCTTTGAGGGGTTCAGCGTAAAATTATTTATGCAGAGGGATTAAGGAGACTTAAAAAAGATAGTAGTACAACAGAGGATGGTAAGAACAAGAAGCCTTCGCAATATCCAGGCAAAGAGAGTAGTTGTATAGAAAAATGTACCTGACAAAAACTATGGCTGATAGAGAAAACAGAAAGAACAAATATGACCTATGAGGAATATAGCCAGATAAATAATTACCCCAAAACCAGTTTTCACCTTCCCTTCCCTTCCCTGTCCCCCGCCTCCTGCTGGTTCCTCTTATTAGTCAACCCAAACCAAAAACAGACTGTTACAGCAGCCCATTGATGTAGTTCATATAGTTAATGTACTGAAGGAGAAGTCAATCTTAGGGGCAAAAGAGAGATACTATACTCACACAAGTTTGTATTACGATGGAAAAGCTTACTGTGAGTATGGTAACAATATCAAACAAGTAAAATCTTGGTCAGAATAAAATCTTGCAATAAATCAAACATTATATTTTTCCTTATAATTCATATTATATTATGAATATTGCCATAATATTTACTTTGTGTCTTCATTCTTTTCTGTTTTGCACAACCTCCATCCAGCAATCCTTCACATTTATGACTGAAGACAGCATACTTATTTGCAAGTTAGTAGGGCTGGTGTTGGGTAATAGGTGATTAAAATCAGAAAATGGAACTTTTTGCAATAACAGTATACCAAAATTAGATGAAAATTTATCACTTTACTTTGAAGAGATGAACTTCAAGGCATAAATATGGTTTCAGTTTCATTTTTCTATCCAATGCACAAAAATGTTCTAATTTATAATATTTTTAAACTGAAAAGGAAAATGAGAACAAGATATTCTATGGCATGTCGAACCTATATAAATTACATGTGATCTGTATCACATAGCTTTCAATCTAGAGTGATTTTCCATTTACCAAATATTAAGGTAAGAGATAGAAAACTTCTAGTAAGATTTGGAAAGTCAATGACAAAAAATAATTATTATAATCTAGATATAGAATATCATATTTTTCTAGTGCATTTTCAGTCCCTAACAATTAGTGAATCTGTTATCATTATACCCTTTTCTAATTCTGCTTATTTGTATTTATTTGTTTTATTTTGTTGGATTTTTATTTCTTTAATATCTGAAGATGTAAAATTGACTTGGGACATATACGTACGGACAATTTGTGCTCTGGTAAACATTTAGACTTAATAGATAAGTGTTTGACATAGCAAAAATAACTCAACCCATTATGATGAAAAATATGCTAATTCAGGAGTTGAGAAATACAAAAGAGGTGGTAATTTCCACGAAGATGTTACATAGAAGATGTCTAACAAATGCTTACGGAAATAAAGAAAGGCAAATAGAAGGACATGAAAAAAGAGCATTCCCTGTCTACAATATCTACTTGATTGATATGACAATCTCTGTAACTATATATTTGTAAATAAATAAATGCAATTTTCATGAGAGTGTAGCTGCTCCTTTTCTCAGATGCTGCACTGTACTATATGCTACCTAAGAAAACATTTTGTGCCTTTCCTACATCTCTAAATAAATTTTTTATCTGAAAGACAAATATAAAAGTCATGGATTTTAATGGAGAAGCAAAAGTGTAGGCTATTATTTTTCTAGTGAATTAATTTCAACTGCATTATGTCATGAATAATTGTTATATAATATCAGGTAATTGATAAAATAATTATTCAAGGATAAAAATCTCAAATGCCACTCTTAAACAATGAATGCTCCAAACACAGCAATATTCAATGGCTTTTAAAAATTATATTACATGTTCTTAATTTGTGTGTGTGTATGTGTGAAGTGCACTACTCGAAAGGATATATGAACATTTCAACTATCTTTTGAGATTTTTTCATGGAATTAAAGGCATTTTCTATTTTCTGTATTTTGTTACATATTTTAATATTCTTATTAGCTATATAGAAATACATCTTGACATTACAAAAGAATACCTAACACTTTCCCCTGTACTTTGAATACATAATCAAGAGAATAGAAAATAGAAAATATATTTTTCCATATATAGAAAATACAAGAAATATAGAAAATTTTAAAACAATATGTTTTTAGAGTTAGATAGAGATAGAAATGAGAAAGAGAGAGAGAAAAATGGGTCCAAGTTTTTATTTAAAAATACAATTCTGACTGAGATGTGGCAGACTTAACCCAAGTAGGAAATTTTAATCAGACAGAATAGTGTAACTGCCAAGTGGGTTATTTTTCTTGCCCACTGCCCAGATGAAGCCAACTTATCAAGACAAGGGAATTGCAATAGAGAAAGTTTAACACACAGAGAGCCACCTCAATGGGAGATCGGTGTTTCCTTCTACTCAAATCAGCCTCCCCCAGAATTTGGAGGCTAGGATTTTTCAAGGATAGTTTGGTGGTCGGGGGCTAGGGAATGGATACTGCTGATTGGTTGGGGATGCAATTACAGCGTTGTGGAAAATAATTCTCATGCACTGAGTGTGCTTCTGGGTAGGGGCTATGGGGCCAGATGAGTTATGAGTCGCCGGTCCAGGTGGAGTCAGCCAGTCAACAGAAATTCAAAGTCTGAAAAGACATCTCAAAAGACCAATCTTAGCTTCTACAGTAGTGATGTTATTTACAGGAATAATTGGGGAAGTGATAAATATTGTGACATCTGGAACAATGATAATCATCTGGTAATCATTTAACTATGACTACAACTTACCATAATTCAGGCCCCTTTTGTAATCCTAAACTTGGGGCTTTGTATTAACTTTAAAAAGTCAGTTTAGCTTTGTGAATGGGTATTGTCATTTAAACTATAAACTAAATTTCTCGCAAAATTAGCTTGGTCCACTCCCAGGAATGACCAAGGGCAATTTGAAGGTTATAGGCAAGATAGAGTTGGTTAGGTCAGATCTCTTTCACTGTCATAATTTTCTCACTGCTATATTTTTTGCAAAGGTTGTTTCAATAGTAGGTTCAATGGCAAAGAGGTGTGAAAGAAATTGGGAGCCACAGGGTAATAGAGACTATAGCATGTTTTAAGAGCAAATCACGTGTCTTAATTAATGGAAAATACAAAGCTATAAAATTAAGTTAAAATATTGAAAAGGGGTCTTATGTATCATTCTAATGATTTTGGACATACTAGTGTGGTATTAGCATAAGTAAAGGGATGGAAAAGGTAAAGAGTTGTGTGTGTTTGTGTGTGTGTGTGTGTGTGTGTAGGGGTGTGTGTGTGTGTGTAGGTGTGTGTGAGAGAGAGCGGGGAGAGAGAGAAAAAGATTAGCGGATGATTACACCAATGACATTTGAGTTTTAGGAACAGAAGTTTGTGTTAATAGTAGATATTGGATTATGCAAAAAGAGAATCATGGTGGGAATGATGTGCTGAAATTTCCAAAGGAATCTTGGGAGCTCTAATCAACATGTTTCAGTGATTGATTAACTAAAGGAATAAGTGATATGAACTAAAGATGTTTTGGGGATGTTTTCAGTTCGGGAAATAGGTAGATATAAACATCATTAACTGAGAAAAGAAACCATGTAAAACGATGTCAATCTTCAAAATGTTGAATTGTTCACTTAAAATTATTCTTTTTTCCTCATCATGAATGCATATGTAGAATTAAGTTGTTTACCATAATGTTCAGACATGTTGATGTTGTATCTAATTCAAAGAAGATGAAAAAGAGTGGATGCAAAAGATTATGTTACTGAAAGAAATAAAAACAGTAAGTAGCTCTAATTATAAATCTACACACAAAATTCCAGAGAAGACACATTCACAGAAAAGGTTTGAGAAGCCCATAGAATCTCTAGCCAGGTTGATTGGTAAAGCTATTTCCATGTATGAAGCCAGTCTATAAATACGTGGAGAGATGGCTGAGTTTTACTCCAAGATGGATGACTAGATGGAGCCAGGAGGAATGGCTCCCACTGAGGGACCAGGAGGACTGCAGACTGGTACATTCCTAGCCAATCTTCAGAGGGAAGGCATTGAGAGCAGATGGAGGGATGACACACATGCTGAAGAGGAGGAAACTGGGAATCCTGAAAGCCAAAAATATCATAACAGAAGAAAACTATAGGTCAAATCCCTGATAAATACAGATGCAAAAATCCTCAAGAAAATATAGTCACATACTGCATAATGACATTGCAGTAAACAACAGACTACATATATAATGATGGTCCCATAAGATTATAATGGAGCTGAAAATTTTCTATGTCCTAGTGATGTCATAGCCATCATGACATTGTAGTGCAACATGTGTTTGTTGTGATATTGATGTAAACAAATCTACTGTGCTGCCAGTCATATAAAAGTATAGTACTTTCAGTTATGTACATTACATAATACTTGGTCATGATAATAAAAGACTGTGTTACTGGTTTATGTATTTATATACTATACTATAATTTTTATTTTTATTTTAAAGTGTACGCCTTCTGCTTATACTTTTTTTTAAGTTAACTGTAAAACAACCTCAGACAGGTACTTCAGAAGGTATTCCAGAAGAAGGCATTGATATAATAGGAGATGACACTCCATGGTTCATTGCCCCTCAACCTTTAAGTGGGACAAAATGTAAAAGTGGAAGACAATGATATTGATGACCTTGATTCTGTGTAGTGTAGGCCTTGGGTAATATGTGTGTTTGTGTCTTAGTGTTTGACTAAAAGCTGGAAAAGTAAAACAGTATAAATTTCAATACAAATAAGCTCATAGAATAAGATATTAAAAATAAAATATTTTTGTACAGTTGTGCAATGTGTGTTTTAAGCTAAGTGTTATTACAAGAATCAAATTTTTAAAATTTATGGTGAATAAAGTGAAAATGTTACAGTATGCCAAGGTTAACTTATTATTGAAGAAAACATATTTTTAATACATTTAGTGTATCCTAAGTTTACAGTTTTTATGAAGTCTGTAGTAGTATACCATAATGTCCTAGGCCTTCGCATTCACTCACCACTTACTCACTGACTCACCCAGAGAATATACAGTCCTGGAAGCTCATCTTGTGTTAAGTGCTCTACACAAGTGCATCTTTTGTTTTTTGTTTGTTTGTTTGTTTGTTTGTTTGTTTTGTATACTGTATTTGTACTATATCTTTTCTATGTTTAGATACACAAATACTTAGCATTGTATTATAATTGCCTGTAATATTCAGTACACTAACAAGCTGGATAGGTTTGTAACCTAGAAGTCCACAAAAACATTTCATTTTACAAACATTCAGTTGGAAATACTTGGGAATTGAAATATAATTAGACCCGGGTATGCCCTCTCAAGTGATTCATAAGGACCAACACTTTATTTTGTCTCAGACTCTACCCAATTCAAACCTCCGTGTCACTAGGTTCTTGCAGATGATCGAAATAGTAATATTTAACAAGAAAAATATATTGCATTTAAATAAATAAAATAAAATTTTAGAAATTAAATGAATTCAATCATTAGAGTAGAACAAATTAGAAAGATCTCTTATCAGTGAGATAAATATTTTATTCAACAAATTTTAAAAGAAATATTAAGATGCGGGTAACTAAAAAGCAAAGGAAGTTAAAACTTTTCATAAAGTTAAAAATTGTACTTTTCTTCCTTTCAGTAGTAGATAATATTAGTAGTAGATCATGAAAAGAGAAAACAAAAAAAATGTATTGTACTTACTTAAAAGAAACTGTACCAACAAATTCTATTATGAGTGTATTGGCTTTCAAAGGTAGAACAGAAAGGAGATTCAATGAATTTGGCTATTGGGAATGACATACGTAGCCTTCAAGCAAATTCTCCATATCAGTTCTAGTTCTATCCAAATCACTGCAGTAACTGAATGTTGTAGGTATCTGACAGCTATTCTAGAATTGATAAGTCATGATTTGGCAGGCTCACTTCACCAGTTCCTTGCACACAGGTGTTAACTTCATGAAAACAATATCCAAAATGCCATGCCAATATCACTTAGATATTGTATATTCCCTTCTCACCAACAAAATAATATTGTGAATCTAAACTAAACCAGTCATAGTTTTTTGATTGAGGAGTTTGTATTGCCTTTGTAAATTAAAAGTAAAACAATGTCTTTAATATATACCAAACTAAACTCAAGGTCAAACTGTGACTGTTGCTTACAGGGATGTCTGACTGTATGTTTGGTGTGGGAGTTCATGGTGACTTTGACAAGAATATATGAGATTTGTCTTTATTTTATGAACCAGTCCTAGTGAAAAATAAAATAAGTGACATATTATAAATTGGTCAAGAGAGTTAACTCAAAAAATTTTAAAGCAGAATTTCTTTGTGGTGATGGCAGATCAGTGTGTGGTTTTGTAATGATATCAAGAAATAAAACAACTTTTCATGTCCTATCTAAGAAGGCACTCCCTCTAAATATGTTCTACATGTTTTCTTTGCTAATTTTACTCACTGCTAGTAAGGTCATATTTATCTGACCTAGTCTTAGGTCTGGAGATTTTCAACTAGATAAAAAATGAAGCTACTTGCTGTTTGTTGCTGTTGTGTTACTTGCAGAACAAACAATTCAAAGAGCTATACATTCTAATATTGTGAACATGAACTTGAAATTATGAATGCAGAGGGAGAATTTGAAATTCAATGATCTTCTAGCCCAGGTTCTCACAGTTTTATTTAAAAAACAATTCATAACTTAAGTTAGGTTCAAAGCTACTCTTCTCTGTATTAATGGTAGTGAGATAACAGAAAGTTGTAAGCATACTATCATCATGCAAATTCCAAAGTATTAAATCAAATATAGGTATACGCTTGCCCTGCAGAGACATTCTTTAAATGATACATTCTCCTGCTTCAATTCAACACTGTGATGCAAACCTCCTAACATTCTCTTAGTCTGTACAATATTCCCATTCCTGAAATTATACCATTTCACTTGTGCTTATCCTAAGCTCCAGATAGCCTATCATCATAGACTAATGATATAATAGATGGGTTCCTAAAACCAGCTCTTTAACCCTGAATCTGCTGAAGGGCTGCAGGTTAAGTAAAATCTAGTTAGCCCAATGAAACAATTGCTGAATCAATTATTATCAGCCTGTATAGTGTTTTAGTTTTAAAAACCTCTATTTTATTTCATTGATTTTTACACAGTAGATGGAAATCAAAAGTTTTTGAAAAGAAATATACACACATAAACACACTCAATATAAAAGTGGAAAAAGAAAACCAATTTCCACCTCAAACCAATGTGCACCAAAAGAGAAATCCGAAATGAGCCAAAGGAAGCAGTAAAATTCAATCTGCTAGTGGTTTGCTTTGTCTCCTCCAGTATGTTAGCAAGATATTAGTGTGATTTATAGTCCACAGTCTTGGAGACTGTTGAGGTTCCATAAGATTTTCATGAAAAGGTTTATGTGAACTTGGATATTTTATTGAATATTCAAAGAACAAAATTCTGCACCCAAAATACAAAATGAAATTTGAATATTCTGATGGAATTATGAAACATTTAGAGGGCATTATGATTCTTCAGAAGACAACAGTATATGTCTCAACATGTGTCATAATTTTCAAATATAATTTCTACCAAAAAATAGCACTGAAGCCCTACATTTTTGACAGCCATGAAAAAAATAAACTCAGAAAAGTATTGCTGTAGAAAGTGGAGGTAGAGATGTAGCTTTCCTGTTTGTGCTGAAACTTGTTCAACATTAACATTAGAGGAACAAATAGTAAAAAACTGAGTTATCTTTTGAGACATCTGATTCTAATTTATCTAGGAAGACCAAATTAGAGAACACCTTTATTGTGTTTCTCCACCCTTGTTTAAAATTCCACCAACTAGAAAATTCCTACCAGTTGTAGGAAAAATAAATTCAACCTTATTTATTTATCTTTAACTATTTCAAATTATATATTGCTGATCTCAAATCCCTGAAAATGTTTAAGTCAGCTTCAGGAAGCAAACTTTAGCATTTCCTAAAGGACACAAAGCCAATGTGTAGCATATACATACTGTTTATTCAACTATAAACACTTATTGAAAACCTTTTGTTTGCCAAACACTGTAAGAATTCTCAACAAATGAAGATTAAGTTGACAGACCCTCAGATTATCTAGATGAGTGGAAATATAGACACAAGAAATGGTAATTATAATACACTAAAATCCAAAATGACAGTCCACCCTTAAATTTTCCAGATGAGTGGAGATACAGACAGAAGAAATGGTAATTACAATGTGCCAAATTCATGATATAATAGAAGTATGAGAAAAATGATATTGCTTAGGCTGGCAGTGCTCTCCAATAGAAATGCAATTGAAACTTTGGGAGGAACGGTTTTTTGTATTTCTTGGGCATTAAACCTCGGATATTATGGAATATAGCCTCCCAGTAGCATTCTTCAATCATTATGAGAATCATCTTGAATCCTGTAAAAGCTCCCTCCCCAATATGTCCAAATGCCTACTGAGAGAATGAGACCATCCCCATTGAAAATCACTATTAGCAGATAGTGTCTACTGATGCTATCAAACCCTCTCAGTACCAAATCTACAAAAAGAAAATACCTAGGAAGCCATTTAGGTTTATCTATAATTTCTTGTGTTCTTATGAGGCTATACTGTCTATGAAAATCTTATTTAAAAGTCAAAGATTATCAAGATATATATAATTCACTTTGAATATTTCAGCATAAGTAGTATGATGTTATGCATATATTATATATATATATTTACATCGAATTCTAGGTGCAGTAAGTTGCATTAAACAGGAATTCACAGAACAAAGACTGTCAGTTATTCTTATCAGAAAATCTTTAGGTAGCTACAAGAAGAGCTTTAGTTTCTATCAGCACCAGAGGATTTGCTGATTAACAGAGTGGCCTAAATAAATGTGTTTTCACTAGGCCATATAGTGGTGGTCAACAAAATGGATTAGTTGACATATTTTAGAAACACTTCCCATCTCTGCAAAAGAAGAAGGATCCCCATAGCAAACTGACATAGGCTAACCTGAATGTGCCTAATATATACATACACTAGAGAACTTTGCGGAGGGCAGAGGTTTAGCTATTTCATCACAACTTCTCAACTATGCTACAATAAAAGCATGCCTTAAACCAAATTTTGCCACACATATATACATTTATTAAGCAATCATTCATCAGAAAGCAGGCACAAACAATTTATAGAACCTATTCTGTCAGGTACATTATTTTCCAGCTCTCTATCCTTTTATATTCTCTGATCAAATCTTTGCATGAAAGGTTCCCTAGAGTCAGATATGACAACATTCCAAAGGCAGAACTCTTTTATACTGTATAAGAGGCATCAGGGACTCAGAAATCCTCCTAAACAAATAGTGGCACAAGCATATTTAGGAATCAAGCTTCAGGTCCTAGATCCACAGAGTTCTTACAACTTGATCATAAAAAGTTAGGGAATATCTAATTTCCATATCTTGAGTACCTCTAACTATCTATTCCAATTTACTATGCTAGTTAACAGTCCAATCATTAAGATAATTGTTAATAGGCCATTATTTCCAATAATAAAATCAATTTTGACATTCACTGTTCTAATGTAAAAAGCACAAAATTTTGTTATAGACAACAGTATCTCTTGAAGTTACCTCCAATGAAACACAGTAAGCTGATCACTCATGGAATATGGGTTAGGATAACTGACTGCATCTGGAAATGAAAATGAAGTGTAATATATCATATTTGCTTATGTTGAATTATTTTAAAGTGAACTATTGAAATCATAAAAACACTCTAGGTTTAATTCCTGCACCCATTCATGCACTTGAAAGATGTAATTGTTGGACATTAACTTAAAAGAATGCTGATTTTAGAATATTTTTATGTATGCTTTGAATAAAACTGTAATGTAAGTTGTGATTCAACATCTCAAACAACAGAAAGCTGAAAACTTCATTAAGGTTATTCAACAAAATAGTCTGTGTGACTCTTTTCTGCCTGCTCAGTAATGAAGATTTATATATCTGGAAGAATCTGGTCTCAGTCTTAATTACAATCTGAAAGTAAGGGTGTAGAGAAATAGCCAACGCTCACCTAATTATTGCCAATAACTATTACCTGACTGGGAAAACCTAGTAGATACTCATAACAAATTGGTCTAAGTCTGATGGCAAAGCATTACATAAAATATCATGAAATGGTAATATGTCTATAGCAAATGGATAAATGAAAAAAATGGTCAATGGCAAAAATCAATGGCTTCAAGTTAAAAACTTCTAATTAATTGAAGTCGTGAAAATGTTATTTTAGGAAACTTTGCAGTCCATTTCCACACTTCCCAAATAAACTGTTTTGGAATTAAAGTGAAATAAAATAGCATCAGCATTCTTTACAATATGTACAATGCCCCATCTTGTGATTGTCTGTTCACTTGTTCCAATACCAAAAAGATAAAACTTATCCTAGACTCTGGGATATGTCATGTCTTAAGGAAAAAGACAATACACAGCTCTGGAAATGTAAGCAGTGTGGTAAGAAAGAAAATTATTTTAAAAGGAGGTCATGGATTTCCTGTACCTATAAGAATTTTATATTTAATGGAAAATATGTTAATAAGCTCTCTGGAAAGAGTTCTCAAGAGATCTTGAGAACATGGATAACAAGATAGATTAAATGTAGAAGCAGAGAAGCAAAGAACAATTAAGTAATACATTTGAATAACCTACAAATGATGTTCAACATCCCATTTTAACTTGTTTATGCTCTGTGATACACCCAAAAGACCTTTGGCACAATGAGTTGCTGATTTTTTATTGATTGTGGCCATTTGTGTGTTTTGTGAATATGCATATGGGTAGCTCATAATTAGAGGACCCAGTAACTTAGGCATATCTGCATTTATAAGTTGGAGTCAGTTATTTTAGTCCAAAGGGCTTATGAAATTTTCATGTGTTACTGTAAAACCCAATTTTACGTAAATATTGGATTGTTTAACCAAATACTAGTATGAAATGAATCATATTAACATGAAAGTGTAAGTTGAGTGCTTCAAGAGTCTTAGGGAAAGAATCAATTGCTGAAAATATCTTTAAGTAATAATTTACCAAAATCCAAGGCTTTATATGACTTCTGTGTTAATCAATAAACTTGATATCCCAATCAGAGTAACTTAGAACTTTTATCTTAATACTGAGATTAAAAAAAAAAAAACACTTCTTGATTTTTATTCAACTGATTTCTACACAAAGCAGAGCAAACAAACACAGTCTATACCAACATACTTACTCTAGCATAATATAATTTTCTATACTTTAAAACCCTGGCCACCTAAGTCAATTTCATCAGAGAAACATGTTAAGCTGTGATAATTTTTGATACATCAACAACAAAAATTCCTGAAACCAATAATGTTGAAACCTAGTGTCTAGTCTGTTTGTGCTGCTATAACAAAATACCTGAGACGGTGTAATTCATGAACAATATAAATGTATTTCTTACAGTTCTAGAGGGTGGAAAGCCCAAGATCAAGCTGCCAGCGAGTTTGGTGTCTGGTGAAGACACAGTCTTCTGCTTCCAAGAGGGTGCCTTGATGCCACATCTTCCAGAGGGGATAAACGCTGTGTCCTCACATGGGGGAAGGGATACAGAAAGGCTAACGCTTTTACTGAAAGTCTTTCATAAACACCCTAGTCCCTTCCATGAGGGCTCCCCCTTCATGACTTAATCACTGCCTACAGGCCCCATCTCTTATTACTATTACATTACTTACTAAGTTTCAATATATGAATTTTGGGAAACACATTCAGATACTAGCACTTAGGATATCACTTAATCTCTCATCTAAGCTACCATATGTGATATTATCTTATCATCATCAATACTAATGAGAATTTAATTAACTCATTCCTACTTAGGTAACTTTTTTTTTCTTTTTTTAACACACAGTAGTAGCTACAAATTTTACCACAATCGGCTCAATTTGTTAATGTCCAACTGGCCTGCTATGTTAGTCTTCCTATTTTCTTGATGCAGATTTTCCTTTTTTTTTTTTTTTTTTTTCTTTGTTTCCTGTATTCTTGGTGTCTACCTCCCTACTCCCATAAACAATTATATTGCCTCTTTGGGAACTTTAGACCATTAATGTTCCTATCAATTTCTTATACCCTTAATCAATCACTCCTTCTCTTTTGATTCCTTCTCCTGATTTTGTAACTATATCCCCTATCAAATTACATTATTTAATTAGACATTGTAAATTCTCTCTCTCAGAAAAAAAATCTACATTTTTTTATTCATTCCAAAACTTTGAAAGAGAAGACTCCACCAATTGATCTCTGTTCATCGTGTCTCTTCAATTCTTCTAATATGTCTTAAATATTTCTATTACAATTTCTCACCAAAGACTTTCCAAGTATTAGATTGTTGGCATCTTCTTTGTCTTCATCCAAATATTTCTTTTCACTTTCCCACACTATTCACCATCACCTTCTTGAAAATTTCATCTTTTCCTGTCATTCCTACACAATGTTTCTAATCTCTTCTACAATTCTGACTAGTTGTGTTTTTTTTTGTTTTTTGTTTTTTGTTTTTCAGTTTTATTCCTCAATTGCTCTTCCTCATTCCTTCTTTAAATCTTGGTGTTCCCAAGTGCTCAAGTGCTTTTAATCTCATGATTCTCTATATTTTTCTTTCCTTACCAAGAAGACATCAATTAACATGATTTTAACTATCAATATTACTATAGCTTTTAAAGTGATATTTCTTGCTGTAGGCTCTTTTACATTTCAGACTTGCATTGTGCCCACCACGAAGACCTTAAACGCAAATAAGCTAAGCAAAATATGTTATTTCTTAACTAAATCTCTTTTAAATGTCACGGGTGCTCAGTAGCTGCCAGGAAGCCAATTTCCAATCTATAGGGAAAGTCAAAATATCACTGTAAATATAACAAGATAGATAATATTGAATTTCCAGAACTCTATATGATTGAAAGTGGTATTGCATAAGAGGGCTGGAACAAGATTGCCCTCAAAGATACATGTTTCAATAGTTACTGATATTTGTTAAGCTGTTTCCTATAATGAATTGATCCATCTAGCTACAAAACTCATTTTACTGACTAGGATGCACAAATTAAGGCTGTACCACAAGAAATCTTCCTTTTTCACTTCTTCCCAAACCGGCATTCAAAGCCTTCTCTAATTAAAACGTGAAAAAAGCATTTAAAGAATATGTATTTCAAAGGATACCAAATTAGTTAAAAGTTTTAGAACTCTCAGCTCTTGTTCTGTCACAACCTTCTCTTTTTAAATTTTCTTTGTTAGATAATGTCATCACCATCCATCAAATCTAAGAGAGAAAATTGCTTAGTCTTCAGCTCTCATTTTCACCATTCCAAATAAAATTATAACTGCTCACAAGTTTTGTTTGCTCTACTTTTTAAAAATCCCAATTCCTATCCACTTTAATGAATAATTCCTTAACATATATACCCACCATTGTAACCGCTTATTTATTTCATTGCTCTTTCTTCATACCATGCTGACATGGCTACTTGTCATACTTTCAAAAATGCTATTCTATTAGAAAAGTAAACATCGTGGAAGTCTTCCACTTAAAACATACCAGTTATTAAAAATCATCTAAAGAATTAAATTCAAATTTCTTAACTATTCTCTGTACCTCCTTTGTCTGCAAATAAGCCCAGAAATCATGTCCAAGCTCAAGAATTACCTCTCCAGATTCACACCTTTTTCCTCACATTAGGAAATAATCTCTCACTCTTCTAAACTGCTTAGAATTTATTTTTACCTTTCTCATTGTGCCTTTACCTACAATTTGTTTTGTAATTATTTAAACATATTTTCTATGTACATAAGTCATAATGTTAAGCATCTTTAAGGACTGTACCTTTATTCTTTTTATTCACTCAATAATTTGTTGAATGAATAAATCAATGTTTAATTTTGCATTTGGGACATAAGTATGTAGGCTTAGAAACATTTCTCTGAGAGCAAAATGATTGATATATATGATAAGTAGAAAATTATGGACACAAAGACTAGTTGGGAGGTTTCCGAGACATGCTGGCAAAAGGTACTGAATAAATATACTTTAAAAGTATGAATCTCATTTTATCATTCATATTTTACTGTTCAGCTGCTTTAAAAGAAATACTATTATCATAAATTGTCTCAGAAATTTAAAGGACTGATATCATTATGCTTGGAAAGTTGACTCTAGTAAATTACATAGGTCCTGGTTGTCATTCTAAAGTACATTTAAGTACTAAGAAAATACCATATTTTCTCCTGTTATATATCTTAGCAACCAAATGAGAACTGTAGTAATCATCACCCCTGTCTCAAACTCTATAACTCTGTGAAGTCTGACTCATCTTTTTTTCATTGCACAGCAGGTCAGAATACTGGAAGGCTGGGTTGATGACAGTTGTATCACAACCATTAAGACGAAATAAGACAAACTATTCATCCAAAGAATAGCAACAACAAAAAGAAAATTGTTGGGTTTCAAACTGCCCAGTGCTGATAGCCCAAGTCACAGTAGTCTCCTTGAAGACTACTATTTTTTGGTAGTCTTCTCTTGAAATTTTATTGTACAATAAGTAGAAAACCCAAGCAGATGGCCACAGCACTGTCAGGAAATTATTTTGCGTGTTTCATGAGAGTAGTGATTCTAGGTTGTATACATTATATATTCACCTTTTTCATAAGGATTCTATGTGCATTAAACACTCCTATTATAATACTGAAGGAAGCTAGCTCTGTTGGACTAGAGATATCCAATTTATAACGTGATACAAAAATATCAATGCAAATAAAAGCTGAGTGAATTCACAAATAAAGCAGTAAACTAGAAACATATCTTTGCAGGGAAATGACTCCTACCATGCAAGTAATGTATTATAGGCCCAGAGCCAGATTTAGAATCCCTCAATTATCCATTTTTAAATTATTCTATATTATATAGTAGTTAGTTCTAAGAGGTATGTCAACTACCTAAACCTACTCCATATTTCTACCTGTTCACGGAAAGCAGGCAAAGTGCAGAAGAATTATGATCAGAATAGCGTGGTTTTTCTTTTTTTTTTTTCCAATTTCTTCCACACACAAAAAAAATTAGAACAACCCTGATCTTCTGGTTTCAAAGATTGTGTCTAGCGTCCGTTAACAGCTAAATTAGTACAACACTATTATCACATACATCATTTCAGGATCTTTTTTTTTTTTTTTTTTTTTTTTACTTTGCCCTAATCCTCATGTTCATTGCCTTAATTCTGCTCCAATTATGACCCCCATCAAGAGATATTCTGCTCTTTGAACCATTTCCTCATTTCTCCTATCAAATGCAGCTGCTTATATTCTACTTCCTCCCATCAGGCTGAAACTCTTTTTAATAGTTGTACATGGCTGAATAATGATTTTTCAAAGGTATCAGGACCTAAAACCTGGCACCTGTAAATCTTATTTGATAAAGAAAATGACCTTTGTAGATGAGATTAAATTAAACATCTTGACATGGAGACATTATCCTGGATTACTTGGGTGGACATTTGCCATGGCAAGTGTCTTATAAGTGAGAAGAGGAATGAGATTCAACACTATCCACAAATGGAGGCAGAGATCAAAAGTAATTTAGCCACAAGAAAGTGTGGGCTCTGCTGACATCTAATTTCATACTTCTGGCTTCCAGAACTGTGAGATAATAAATTTCTGTTGTTTTAATCAATCAGGTGTGGCAATTTGTTACAGCAGCCACAGGAAACTAATACAATATTCTAACAAATCCCTGCTAAACTGATAGTGACCAAACATGACTTAATATCTTACCCATGAAAGAAATGTATCAAAATAATCCCTAGAGAAAAAAATGAACTTAATGGAATATATTTATTGTTATTAGGAGTTTGGCTATGTTACTCAACAATGTGGCAGTGTTTCTAAGTAAGAATAATATTTCAGTTTGAAGCAGGTGAGTATCACTTAAATTTCTTTGTAGAATCAAATCTGGTAACAGTCTTAATCATGGAATGACTAGTTACGCATCTCAGGAGTATCTCCATTGATTTGAACAGTTTATTTTTAATCTGTTTCTTCTTCTTCCCAAATTTAGCATAACTAGAAAGCTAAGTTAAAAGGTTACAATTGGATATAAAATCCTAAAAAGTTTAAGACGGTAGATCACTTCCAGCGACATTTAAATATTCAGCTATCAGTTAAATCTATCATGACACATGTTACCTTTTTATGTTTTTAATTTTTATTCTCATGAAAGAAGCTGAGAAACTTCTCCTTTATCTATTAGCCATCTCTGTTTGTGAAGGTCCAGTTTAAATTGAAAGACAATATTTCTTTTGGGTTATTTATATCTTCTTGTAGAAATTCCTTATATATTCTTGATATAAACTATTTCTTGGTGACATGTATTGCAAGTAACCTCATTGGTTAGCTATTCACACTCTTAGTAGCTATTCAGACTCTTTTGATAAACAGAGTTCTTATATCTAATGTGAAACAATTTATCAAGGTTTTCCTTTACAGTCAGTATTTTTCTGTTATGTTTAAGAAAACTGCTCACCAAAAGATCACAAAGACATTCTCCTATATTATTTTCTGGAAACAGTCTAGTTTTCACATTTTAGAACTAAACTCTAACACTACAATCTGCCTGACATTTATCTGGGAAATGGCATAAGGAAGGCATGGTTTCTTTTTATGTTTTGTTCATATGGCCAACCAATTGTGATAATGTATTAGATTGAACAGAAAGGATCAATGCTTTGCAATGCCACCTTTCTAAAAATCAAGAAGATAGAGTCTGGACTCTCAGTTTTGTTCCATTTTTATATTTTTATATTTATCTATATTCAGTCTACACTATACTGTTTTAATTATTGTAGCTTTATAATAAATTATGATATATGGTAATATATGTCCTACAATTTTATTATTCTGCTTAAAGAGTACTTGCATTCTTGGCCCTTGCTTTTCCTCTAGAGTCAGCTTGCCAGTTCACATGCAGATGTACAATTTGGGGATTTTAAATGAAATAAATTTAATCTATAGATCAATTCAAGGAAAACTGACAATCTGACCTACAGATATATCACATCTTTGCATTTATTAATATGGTCTTTTATTAGACATATTTCTAAGTGCTTTATGTTTCTAATGCTTTTGTAAATCATAAAATTTTGATAATTGTATTATCTCACCATTGTGTCTGATTATAGATATACAAATGGTTTTATATAATGATATGACAAATAACATAGTTTAATTTACATATGCTAACAATGTATATATATTCTTTTATATTTGCAATGTATATGATCATATTATGGTAAATACACTTCTATTTATTCCTTTTTACGTGTTATACCATTTTTTCCGGCCTTATTATACTGCCTAAAATATTTAATGAAAATAGTGAAAATAGGAATTCTCTTATCTCATGTAGCATATGACAGGAAGCTTTCAAAATTCTATTAACAAATGTAATATTTAGAAGCATGTTGTTTATTAATAAGTTATGTTTTTTTGTAGTTACCTTCTATCACATTGACTTCTATTTTCAGTTTAGTAACTGTCTATAAAAATACACATTGATTTCATCAAATGATTTTTATGACACCATTAGGTTGATTTAATAAGTTTACTCTAGTTCTGCTAATGTGATGAAATGCCTTGATTAATTTTCAAATGTTAAATTAATATTTTATTCCTAAGAAAATACAAATTTGTGACATCACAGTTTTCATTTTATAAATTTTTGCATCTGATGTGTTAATATTTTGTGTAGGGATTTGCACTTGTGGTTATTAATGAAATTGGCTTGTAATTTTCCTGAACTGTAATGTCACCGTAAAGTTGATTCCAAAGTTATACCTGACTTATAAATTTTCCCACCTTTTTAATGTGGTCTTATCTTCATTTGTTTCTAAATGGCTTTGTAGATATATTTCTGAAGACATGTGCATCTCACTTTTACTCTCTGTAAATAATTCTTTGATAGTTATAAATTGTTCACATTATGACTCTCTTCTTGTTTCACTTTTGCTAAATTATATTTTTAAAGAAACTTGTCTATTTCAAATAAATCTTAATATTGAACATGCTTTCCCCATAACAAGATAAAATTGATATTTCCTTTATCATTCAACCTATTTTTGTAGTTTTGAAAATAAATTTATTACAGTTCCAAACTGTAATAAATTCTTTAACTTTGAATACTAAATATTTACATAATATTTTCACATTTGCTTTAAGTTTTAACTCATGTTTTTATCAATTATTTGGACTTAGTGTTTTGCTGTTGGCCATGATTCTGTCAATGTGTTCTTTTAAGACATATTGTAGCTTTTCTGTTCTTTAATTATTTTCATCAATCTCTGAAGGATCATTAATAAACTTTCAGTATTTTGTTTCTTGATAAATACATGAGCATTCTACTTCTTGATCTCTTATACACATGGGGATACCCTTCTCATGCTTCCCAAATGATATCCTGACAATATAGATATCTTTAGTGACAGGTTTTAACTCTAAAACATCTGTAAAAGTTGCTTAGTTATCTCTACTGTATAATAATTGAGAGAAAAGCGTCTGATGTCATTCATATTTCTGTGTTTCTAAATTTAGAAAAACTTTTATTTAAAAAGTGCTGTTATATTTTGTTTGATTTTATTTTCCTCTTTATCTGTATTGTGTGGGGATTTGAATCACATTTTTTTTTTTCTTATAATTGATTTGTGCATGAAAAATGAAAAAACCAATGCTGCCCAGGTTTTTCTCTTTCCTACAGTATTTTCTTCCTCTTATTTTATCTCCAATACAGTTTCATTAATGGTTAATACATTTATTCAAAGATATAAGAGTTACTAAGGTTAGACTGAGAACAACTTTAAAAAGTGTGATAAAATATCCTGAGCTATTTCAAATAGTAGGTATTGCCCAGGACTCTGACATAGAGACACGCATATAAGAATCAAATAAGTTATCTTTTAACTATTCTTCCTATCGTGACTGGTTTTTCATCACTCAAGACCTGCAAATTGCGTGTGAAACTTCTGTTCCATTCTGAGTGGTAGGAAATGGGGGATTTTAAGAATGGACTTAAGGTAAAATATAATGCCATTTTCTACTAGCATGACCATTCAGTGTTACTTAACTTTTCTGGGAGTGAATTTCCTCTCTTATAAGCTGAGGAAATTAACATTATCCTGTTAATTTCTATTATGTCTTGAGTAACAAATACATACCAGCTTTTTATTATTACCTTTATATTATTATTGGTGGTGGCTGGCTTTTTATTATTACTTTTATATTATTATTGGTGGTGTTATTGTTATCAGTATCACCATAACTATTGCAAAATTTATGTCTACTGTTATGTAACTTCATATGAATATTTGATTAATAGATAGTTATCAATCCCAGATTTTGCTATGAACTACTATGGCTGGTTATATTGGTGCCTAAGCAAGTCATAGTTTTTGAAAGAGGAGCCAGTTAATATAAACTTTTACATCTTTAAATTTTTGTTTTTTATTGCACACCGGTTATTTAAACAAATATCAATGCATTCTTTCATAAATGTAAAAACAATGTACATCTTTTATGTCCTTTGTTGTTCTTCTACTTAGGTTGTCTGGAAGCTCCAGTTTAACTTCAAGAATTTTGATGCTCTTTCCAGAAGTGCTCTTCAGTACCAGGAAAACATCACTCACCTATGTAATTTTTAGTGGGGTAAAGGGTACTTTTGTACCCTTCCACAAACCTTCTTCTGAATGATTAGTGAAAAGCTGCCCAACTGATGCTTCCAGATTCAAGTTCTTCTGATTTGCAAAGCTCTTTTCATCCCTATCAGTTGCACTATTCACATAATCACATTTACCTAATTCAGGAGTATTGGTTTAATATTCCATCTGGTCTCTCCATTTCTGAAGTCGGTTTATCCAAACCGCTTTCCCACAGTGATACGCTTGTACTTTTCTATAGTAATCCTAGATCATGACTCCCTATATTTTGCAGAGCAGGCAATACCTGTGCAATATCCGGTGCAGACAGTGCTGTAGATCCCTTACTTTTAGAGTTTCCAGGCTTGCTGCTAATCCAAGAAGTATTATTATAATCCTTTAGATGAGTAAATGTAAACACAGAGTAGTTGCTTTGCTTACACATCTCATCAGGTGCAAATCTAAGGTGAAATCATGTTCTCACTTCAAAGGCAACTCTTTTTCCCAGGTTATCAAGTTATCTGCCATAAAGTCCACAATGTTGCAAGCCCTGCATGAATTGGCTTCAACTCTTGTTTTTTCTTCCAACTTTAATTTCATTCATTGACTTCATATTTTCTGTAGTTTATTGAAACTTATGACAACCCTTAATCAAGCCTTCAGAATTTCTTCCTCCATTACTCTATTATCATAACTTGATTTATCTGTTACTATCCCTCTTCATGATCCCTAAATTTTGGAATCCTTTCCATTAGGAGCATTTTAAATACTACTTCCTCCAGGAAGGAGTGACTGTTTTCCTTCTGAGAAGTAATTAGTAATTCTTATTGTTCCTTAGTACATTGCTTTATAGTAACTTGTATTAGAATTATTTATAAACAAGTCTTTTCCCCCTACAACTAACTACACATTTCTCTCAAAATATGATTTATTTGTGCCTTTGCTTCGTAATTATCGGAGGAACTTACACCGAATGAAGGTTCAATAGTTTAAGTTTACTTGAAGTGCCTAAAGTAAAATATCACATTAGTGTTCGCTGGGACTTAAAGGCAGGACATCCAATGTCAAATTTCTTTTCTTATATTGCCCTCCCTTGGACAAAGTTGTTATCGAATTTTTATATAAGTTTAATGTAATTGACTTCAAAGACAACTAATAAAGTTAGCAAGAGTTATGAAATAAATATCGTCTAAAATGAAATTTCCAGTTATTTAACCTCAATACTCTTTTCCCTTATATCACTTTCCAGAAGAGAGTCAGTGAACTCATGATTGTTTGAGAGCTGATTATAAGTTTGTAAATTATCCAGGCCATTGACTTCTTCTCCTTCCTTCTGCTAAATGACTTTTGCCCATTTTTTTCCCCTTCATTAGCACAGAGAAATTTAAAAACATGTAATTCAACTCATTCAATTTTGCTTTCTGTTACGGAATAAATAACAGAGGATAGATTTCAATTATTTGTCAAAAGTAATGCTTATAAATTACCTGGGAATCTTTAGTGTTCCATCTCTGTAATTAATATAGTTAATTGACAGTTGACTCTACATTCGATATTTAAGAATAAATCAACATTCTTTATTGCCTCTCCAGCAGGAATATTGTTTATTTGGATAGTAGTAATTTGCAAGATTAATCAACATTCATGTGTCAAAAGCTCTATAAATTATTGTGATGTTCTTAACTAAGTAAAAACCAGAAATATGAAAGCTGTAGCCAACCACAGTATACCTCCTTAATTACAGGGTTTTACCTTAACAACTAAAGCAGCTGTCTTCCTAGGCACATCTCACAGTAAAATAAATATTACTATGACAAAATCTCATTGTGAATACAAGTTTCATTAAGAACGTGGTATGGGTTATACACTGTATATTCCAAAGAGTATGTAGTGAACACTGGAAAGGATTAGAATATTGATAATTCAAAATGAACATGAGATGGCAAGACAAAGGGACAATCCAAAGGGTTGCCTAAGTAAGTCTTTTAATGTTCAACTTGCACTATTTTCTATAACATCACTCATAAAGCAAACAAACATATTAATTTAAATTTATATATTTAAAATTTGATGTTTGATTTATGAATTAAAATTAATTTTTAAAATTAATGAAACATAATTTATTTAAATTAAGACAAATAAATAAGCTAAAGGATATGAGCCCTAGTATACAAGGAAACAACCTCAAAGAAGTACTGTCCTTGGGACCAAGGATAGGTCAGTGGCATTAAAGGAAGAATGGAATGATGGACATTTGTTCTCGCTATTCTGGGATCGATGTCATCCTCCTTTTATTTTTTTTATTTTATTATTTTTATTACTTTTATTATTTTTTTTTTTTTAAGAGGGAGTCTCACTCTGTCGCCCACTCTGGAGTTCAGTGTTGCAATCTCGGCTCACTGCAAGCTCCGCCTCCTGAGTTCACGCCATTCTCCTGCCTCAGCCTCCCGAGTAGCTGGGACTACAGGGGCCCGCCACCTCGTCCGGCTAGTTTTTTGTATTTTTTAGTAGAGACGGGGTTTCACCATATTAGCCAGGAAGATCTCGATCTCCTGACCTCGTGATCTGCCTGCCTTGGCCTCCCAAAGTGCTGGGATTACAAGTGTGAGCCACCACGCCTGGCCGTGATCCTACTTTTTAAAATAAAAGTGGTTCCCCACAAAAAGCGACATTTCTGACCAGTGTTAATATTAGACATGGTTTGTGATTTTACTGCAATGTAGGTGCTTAATCAATATGAAGAAACCTATACAAAATGTGAAGAAATGAGCCATTTCTCAAAATGCAGCAAGAAAGAGCCCATCCGAATATGCAATTAAATACTATTTAAAACTTCTGTAAAAATTATGGTATAAATTAGACAGAAGAAGGCAAAAAAAAAAAAAAAAAGAAAAAGAGATTAAGGTAAGAAATACATTTGGGGAAAGAATTAGAATATTTGTATACTGTACTTGAAAACTGTATTTTTGCCTGAACTGTTAACAATAAAATCATGTTATTACTAGGACCTCCTCCTCCCTCTAGTAGAGTTGTCAATTAAGGAGCTCTTCTTCTGCCAAAGAGAGGTCAGTAGAGCCATACTAGTGAATCAGAGTTCTAAATGTATATGACTTAATACAACCAATCAAAATTCTTAATCTAGAATTTAAACTGCTCACATTTTAAGAAAGTATTTTATTTTATTTGTAGGCATTAAGATCCATGGAAGCCTGAACTCTTTACCGCCTTCTTTGCTAGCAAATAGAAGAAGCCTGCCCAGAAATCAAGGAAGCTTAATTTTCGATGACATGAGTCTAATCTTAGATAAAGAGCACTAGGCACACCCTTGAATTTACCAGTCATATGAGCCCATATATTTCCTTATTGATTAACTTGCTTTGAGGGAGTTTCCCATTATACAACCAAAATACCGGTATCTGTGCATGTTTGAAGAGGAATGGCAAAAGTAGCTAAAGTTAGTATAACTGCTTATACACATTAATGGGTAAAAATGCACAGTGGGAAATCTTGAAGAATAAATAATGCAATTTAGAGAAAATTATGTAGAACTTGGCAAATATATTGAGTATAAGTACAGCAGACATATTATTATATAAATTTTTTAGATATGAAAACATAAAAATAATATAAGACCCATCAATAGTGTTATTATCTGAAAACATTGTTGACATACATTAATGTATATCTCTATATACCCATTCATATAATTAAACACATTTCTCTTTGGAGAGATTTAAAAAGCCTTCAGGTTTACACCATTAAAAGTATAATTGTAATCAACGCACTTTATATTCTTTACTCTTAATTTCCTTAAAGTTGATTCCTAAAAGAGAAATTGCTAATCAAGTGTAAATATTCCTTCAATTTACAGTTTAATAGATGACAATAATAAAGCATTATGATGGCGTTAATTGAAGAAATTTGCTCATTTCTTCACATTTTGCATAGGTTTCTGCGTATTGATTAAGTACCTGCATTGCTCACGTCTGTAATGCCAGCACTTTGGGAGGCTGAGGAGGGCGAATCACTTTGAGGTCAGCAGCTTGAGACCAGCCTGGCCAACATGGTGAAACCCTGTCTCTACTAAAAACACAAAAATTAGCCAGGCATGGTGGCGGGCGACTGTAGTCCCAGCTACTCAGGAAGCTGAGGCAAGAGAATCACTTGAACCCGGAGACAGAGGTTCCAGTGAGTCCAGATCACACCACTGCACTCCAGCCTGAACGACAGAGCGAGACCCTGTCTCAACAACAACAACAACAACAAAATGACTACAGAAGTTAAATATTTTGGTATATTTGCTGGATATTTATTTCTTTCACCATCGGACCATGTTTTTTCTTCTAGATGGTATTTTTCGTTTTTGTCTAGATTATATATTTTTTCTCTTTGTGTGAATAATCCCTTAATGTATTAAAGACATTTACTTTTGGTTTATTATATGTAAGGTAAATATTTTCTATAAGGTTTCCTTTGGCATTTAATTTTGTTTGCAATTATTTTTAGAAATAATTTTATTTTTGCTTGTTATATTACAGTGCATGAGCAAAAAGACCAACCAAAAAATAAAAAATACAAAGAAAAGTAAATTCTATGATACTTAAAGAAGAGACAAAGGAAAATGACCTGAAGTAACATCAAGATATGTTGGGGTATCAGGGAATGGAGAGATGACAAGATGATTAAAATGGAAAGAAACTGAGGCAGTACATGAGAGTCATGACTATTCTGAAGTAAATACAACTTTCTTTTTTTTTAATTTGGAGTGATACATAAAAGAATATAATTGGATTACTTTTGCGAGAGGAGGTATTTTCCTTTTGTGTCACTTTTCGGTGTCATAGTGAATTCTTATAATTTGTTGTTGCCTTAGTATCCATTTTGAATACCAGTTTAACTTTCTTATACTAGAAGCAAGGTTCAGTCATGCTTGACACAGTTTCCAATTCTATACCTCACCCAAGTAGCTCAAGCCAGTGGCCAGAGATAACTCAGATCCATCTCTTCTGCCTAGCCTAGTGGACTGGGCTCTCCCTTTCTTTAGAGGAAAGATTGAGGCATTTGCCCACAAACTTAAAGTGACCCAAACTCTATTTCTTCATATATACTGCTAGTTGCCACTTCTCTTTGTTTCTGCTTGACCCTTCATTTCTGCCTTGTGCAACTCAGGAAGGAAGTCTGCCCTCCTGACTCATGCCCACCTTGCCCAGGATCTGTAAGTAAAAAAATCTTTGCAGTTGTATTCTATTGTGGCAGTGTATTGAATTTGCACATTCCATCTGCCTCAAGCTGGATTTTCCCCAGAACACAAGGGAGAATACAAGGTTGGACTCACAGTGCAAGAGCAATGATCAGTCTGGCATAAACTAGACATGGGCCAAAGGAGTCACAAGAGCATCTCCCAGTACAAGCAGTTATCCCATGTGAGGGATCCCCTGGTTACTGGTTGGACAACTAGTCATTAGGTCATCCACCAAGTCAAAGAAGTACCCTGTAAAAATACCCATGTCCAGCTCCCCTTCATTTTCCATTAGGACAGGGTTGCTAACCACTCTGGTCCTGGAACCCGTATTTAGCTTGGTGCTCTCAAAATACCTCTCCCTACTTTCTTCCTCCTTCTCTTCTTCTACCTCTTCTCATTCTCCTGGCTAATCCCCTTCTAATTCCTCCCCATTTTCCTTTTGTTTCCCCTTTATTCATCCTTCCTTCATCTTTGCCCTAAAGACCTTTGTATCCTCTGTTGCCACAACTCTAAAAACAGATGCTCTATATTAGGATTTAATGGGTATGTTGGATTGTGGTCTGTTATAGAAGTATCATATATCTGATCTCTTTCTCTAAATTCTGGATTACATGAAGAAGAGAATTTTAAAATCTTATTTTCTTATGCAGGTAGATCTAGACCCTTGACAATTTTTCTCTTAATTCATTACTCCCATTAAAGTCCTGGTCGTTTTCACACAAATCTTCTTGCCTTTTTTCTGTTCCAACTCACATTCTTATTTTTTAATGGTCCCTAATGTAAATGTTGGCACAAGCCACTCTATTAGATACTTTAAAAGTATATTTATAGAAGTTTATTCTTCCAGATCCTTTCAATACAGTATAACCCAATTAAAGACAATATATCTAATGTCATTCTATTTGACATGATTTTAGATGTTGCTCACAGAAGGTAAAAGCTTTGATATGGTTCCAAAGTAAATTTATTAAATTTCTCCTAGAAAACTGACATTCCTCTGCTTTTGCATACTTCAGTTTATGTCATTTAGAGTAGCTGTGTATATTTCATTAGGGATGCTAATTGATCTCAACACAGTATTTAAAGAAAATACCTTCAGCCTACAAAGTTCCTTTGTTAATGCTTAAGATGTTGTTTGCATTGTTTATAGCATCTTAACTGGTACAAACCAAAAAGGAAATCTAATTTATGTTTCCCTAAATCTTATCTTAGGTTCACTTAATTCTTAATTTCTACAAGAGTATTGTAATATTTCACAGCAGAGGTAACTTCCCAGAATATTGTATATAAGGAATATTCTTTTTCTGATGTTGTAAATGTTGTCTGGATAGAACTTCTGTTGCTACCATTTTAAACATTTTCAGAGCATAATTGATTTTACTGTCAAAAATGTTTTCATGGCAATTGACATATCTCAGCCTCAAAAGAAAGATATACGCTTTCAAAAATCAGAAGGATTTGGCTCCAATCACAAAGGCATTTAGAAGTAAGTTGTCTGATTCATGATGGGATTTTAGGAGTTATTTAGTTCTCAGTTTTCATGCCAGTAACAGTGGGAGGGATGAGGAAAAGGTGATACTCATTAAGACACACAAGCTGTATTAATCCTAAGAATCCATTGGTACTGGAATTAGGTTTGTATACAGTCCTGCTGTTTTAATGTATACATATCGCATTCCAGTTAAATTAGAAATGTAAAATTTTGGCAAATTCCTTTTGTAATCCAAGCTTAAATTTCACTGTTTAAAAATATTAATAATGTCTTCCATCTCTTAAAGGGATATGTTAAAAGTTAAATGAATAATACCCATAAAGAATTCAACACAATGCCTGACCTATGGTACATTTATAAGTGATAGCTATCATTAATATTTTTATTCTATATCACTTAACCTATAAAATAAATAAAAAAATATTACCATATTATTGATTACCCTTATCTATCCTGAATCCTTTAAATAGGAGTTCATTAATGTATAATTGTTCGATAATCCCAGCTGCTTAAACATCTTCAAGAGCTGTCTAACATTACTACAAATTCTAAACTGTGTAAAACTGGACTATGTTCTAGCATCTTCCTTTTCAAGTTGTACATCAACAACTCAATAGACAATTAGCTTAATTGGCATTGTATAGAAAATAATAACATAAACATTCTTTATACTGATGTGGTTTTAATATTTTGACCTAGAGGCAGACTTATGCATCAGGTCAACTTGCTGGCTATAAGAGTAGTTTGGGGCCGGGTGTGGTGGCTCAAGCCTGTAATCCCAGCACTTTGGGAGGCCAAGACAGGCGGATCACGAGGTCAGGAGATCGAGACCATCCTGGCTAACACGGTGAAACCCTGTCTCTACTAAAAAATACAAAAAACTAGCCAGGCGAGGTGGTGGAAGCCTGTAGTCCCAGCTACTCGGGAGGCTGAGGCAGGAGAATGGTGTGAACCTGGGAGGCGGAGCTTGCAGTGAGTTGAGATCCGGCCACTGAACTACAGCCGGAGCAATAGAGCAAGACTCCGTCTCAAAAAAAAAAAAAAAAAAAAGAGTAGTTTGGTGATGCTCTCCAACATTTAAAATTTAAAAACATAAAAATTATGTTCTACAGGTAAATTTATTCACAGTGGTCAAGTGAACATTTTAGAATTCGTTCATTTTAGTGGGGACTGAATTTCTCTAAAAACTATATTGTTTGACAATGTGTTTCTTTTTAGATCAAATCGTTTCTTTTGTATTAAACAATGCAACTTGGCATCTCAACTTGCTACATTCACAAGCTGTTATGAAGCCACTGTTAGAAGAAAATGTGGAACCTACTTTTGAGTGAGCTTAAGGTCACATCTCTATATATAAAAAAAGATTGTCATGATGGAAAGATAGAAATTGAATTTCTAAACTCGTACAACAAATACCACATAGACCTTTTGTGCACATATAACTTTCTTAATCAACAGTAGGCTTATTATTATCAGGACATTGACACCATTAATATTAAGTAGTCTCACAGTTATGATCCACCTGCCTAAGCTGTTTGGCTCAGAGAAACAGCCACAAATATATGAATATTTTTTCTTCTATTTTTACTCAGCTCTTTCCCTCTGTATAGAATAGTATCAGAAGCAATGTACTTAAAAATGTGTGCCATTAAAATACTTAATGTTTATAATGCAGCATTATTAATAATAGGGCAGGGAAAGGGCACAAAAGTTTATTGAGTGTTTCCTATTAGCTGTTTCTCTGTTGGGCACCTTTTGACTAATCTCTCCCACTTAATATTCACAACTCCCCTTTGAGATGGACAGCAGTATCCTAACCTTATTATTGAAATCCTCATAGATTAATAACCAGCTCAGGACGAAGTTCTAGGATCTCAATTAGTCTTAATCCAATCATGTGATTCTTATAATATATAATACTTTAAAATCCATCAAAATAATGTGTGCATTTAATGCATTTGCCTATATATGGTGTGAACATTTAAAACATATTTTTGCCAGGTGTGGTGGCTCACTCCTCTAATCCCAGCACTTTGGGAGGCTGAGGCACATGGATCACCTGAGTTCAGGAGTTCAAGAGCAGCCTGGCCAATACAGCAAAACCTCGTCTTGACTTAAAAATACAAAAATTAGCTGGGCATGGTGGTAGGTGCCTGTAGTCCCAGCTACTAGAAAGGCTGAGGAAACAGGAGAATCACTTGAATTGGGGAGATAGAGTTTGTAGTGAGCCAACGCCACACCACTGCACTCCAGCCTGGACAACAGAACAGGACTCTGAAAAAAAAAAAAAAAAAAAGAAAGGCGTATTTTGATCTGGAGAAATATTTCAAATATATTTAAGATCTAAACAATTGGATTGGATTCAATCCTTAGCAACTAACTCAGACTACATTGTTGGATGACCAACTTATTTTTTTATTTCTTAAAATCTTGTTTCCTAGCACTGTTGTTCTCCCAGTTCTCTGTCTTCTGTTGGATTCCCACCATTCATAGTGATTTTTTTCCACATTTTGCTTAGACTCTGAGGAATGAAATATTTCCCTGGGCTGGTTACCTTCTCTAGGAGGGAACACATGATGGACTATAGGCCATTCATCATTCAACATTTAGAAAACATATCTGTTATCTGGATATGATAGGATATGTTGCTGTTATTCATTGAGGTGTATCTACAAAAATAGCAAGAACAGTGTGCTTCCATCTATAAGGAAAGAGACCTTGTTCAACATTCAGATATACATGTTGGCAATATGTTTGTAGAAACTTTGCCTTATAGCCTTTCTTATTTTGGATCTACAGGATTCTTCTGGTTCCTACTATGGCCTGGAATAGAATGTGGGCAGTAATTTTTTCTAATGCATTGGAGAAATAGTTTTTCTAAAAATGAACTAGTTAGGAATACTGTGCTAGTCAAGGGAACTTGGAGGTAATTAATCCTAAATCATCAGAGTTTTTGAAAGCTATTTATGTCATCAAGTAGTAAAAAGTGTTTGACAGTATAATTTATCACATTGATATCTAAACTGGAAAAACTTTATATAGTTTATGGAGTTGGCATTTAAAATTTCACAGAATTTTTTTGTGACAGGCTTTGATAATACAATTTCTTATCAGGTAAGAAGCAGCAGAAAAGCGTTAACATTAAGAAGTACCATCAGTGTAACTGCTGAGAAAATGGGGAGGAATGAGTGTTACATAGTATGATCTTCCTGCCTTCTCACCCCCAACACTTTCATATTAAATCAAGTGATAGTTCCACTAAGGAGGGATGAGTAAATTACAAAAATGCTGAATTGCCTTTTTTTCTCCTAACCAATGAATATATATATATATATATATATAGTTTTCTGCTAAAAGCACTTACAAAAATGGGATCTCTTTCATATGGAGGAACAACTATTATAGACTTTTATACTCTCTATCCAATGGGCCTGCCTTTGTAGAATAGAAAGAGATGATGGCTTGGACATTTTAGGGAACCAATACTTGGTGAAGCAAAAAGCTCTGAAACCCCTGCCAAGTCTGGCACTGAACTGTGCTTTGACAACCATACAGCAGAGGAGTTGTAAGTTCTCTCCTGTTGCAATACTTTGCAAATGTCAAAATAGTCCATTATGCAAGCCTGCCAATCTTCCTCAAAGCTCTCCATTCAGTTTAAGGGAAGAACATAGATGGTAATCAAATGTCTTTGATTCAAACAGCATTACAGCTGACACATGAAAAGATTCAAAGAAAAGAGAAAATAAACAGATTTCACAACTTCCATATTCTTAACAAGAAAGACTCATTGCTCAATTGAATGAGAATTTCCTATAGCCTTGACAGCCAGACTTTGAAAGAGTCACTAAGCATTTTTGTACAGTCTTTTAAAATACAAATGTGCAATTAAAATGTATACAATTAAAAGTATGAATGTAACTTCAATTTTCTAGTGCTAATTAATACAGTGTAAAGTATGTCATCAGAGATGGCCACAGAGGACATGAAGAGTGACAGAGAGAGGTTGTATAGCATAGTGGTTAAGAGTGTGGGTTCAGGAATCAGACCTGCTAGATTTAAATCCCAGCTCTACAACCAAATGTAAAACCTCGGTCAATATTCAATCTATTGAGCACTTCTTTGTCTCAATTTCCATATATCTCTCTCATCTAATTGTTTTGAGAATTAAATGTATATTATGGAGCTGGGAAGATGGCACAGTAGGAAGCACCAAAAATCTGTCTCCATATCTGAACAATAATTACACTGGAAAAATCTGTCTCATATAATTTTTTGTAACTCTGGATTCTGTTAAGGCTTGTGACTTCCAGGGAAAGACTTGGACAGCAAATTGTGGTTAATTTTATGACAGGCAGCTGGGTATGAGTGCTGAGAGCAGTTCACTAAAAGGTTGTAGGAGCCAGGGTAAGAAAAAAAAAAGTGTTCTCCAAGTATCAAAGATCTGTGCTGTGGTTGCTTATTGTTGCATTTGATCACAGAGGTGCCAACAAAGGTGTGAGTGGCTATTGCTTTTGCACATTCCTCCATTTTTAAAGCCCCTCCCTTCTGCTAACTCTGTTAACATTACTTCCAGGGTATTTAAAGGGCCAGCACTCTTCTCTACTTTCATTATTCTCTTTATTTCCTTTTAGAGCACCATACATTAAAGATTGGGCCATCAGAAAGCAATTGCATATAAGGGGAAAAAAATAAAAGTGATCATGCATGTCCAGGGAAAGATTCAGGTTCAGAAAAGACCTTGAGAATACTTTAAGTTTAGATGCCAGTCTAATTCTGAGCCCAGAGAAGACTGCAATGATTAAGAAAAAAAAAAGAAAACAATAAACAAAAAAAAATAACAAAAAATAGCAAGCTTGAGGGGGGGGAAATATGATTTCCAGAATTATCAGATTGGTTGATTCAAATGCCCCATTTTCAACAAAAAAATTATAAAGCACACCAAGAAAGAGGGAAATATGGCTCATTCAAAGGAAAAAAACAAGTCGAACATACCAGCCATGAAAAAGATCTGATTGTAGATCTTTTAGACAATAACTTTAAAATGTCTTAAAGTTGCTTAAAGAATCAAAGGAATACGTGCAGAAAGTTCAGAGAAAAACATATTAACAAAATAGAAATGTCAACAAAGAGATAAAAAGGGACCAAAAAGAAATTCTAGAGCTGAAAACACAAAAATTGAAATAAAAAATTGACTAAGGAGATTCAAAGACAGATTTGAGCAGGCAGAATAAAGAATCAGTGAACCTGAAGGTAAGACAATTGAAATGATCAAGTCTGAGAAACAGAAAGAAAAAAGATTAAAGAAAAGAAAAGAAAACTGAATGGAGCCTAAGAAACTTGTAGAGTACCATTAAGCAAATCAACATGCGCATTATGATAGTTCCATAAGGAAAGAGAGATAAAAGAAAAGAGAATATTAGGAAAAATAATGGCCAAAAGCGTCTCAAATTTGATAAAAGATATGAATATAAACACCCAAGAAGCTCAATGAACTTCAAGTAAGATGAACTCAGAGATCCACAAGGCATATTACAATCAAACTCTCTAAAGCCAAACACAAAGAGAGAATTCAAAGGTTTCATTAAAGAAAATGACTTGTAACATAAAAGGGCCATATTTTCCTCTTTCTTGGTATGCTTTGTAATTTTTTGTTGAAAATTGACGTTTAAATCAAATAGTTTGGTAATTCTAGAAATCATATTTTCCCCTTCCTAAGGTTTCCTGTTTTGGTTATTTTTCTTTGTTTGTTTATTGCTTTCTATTTTTCTTAATTGTTGAAGTCTTCTCTGTGCTCAGAATCAGACTGACATCTAAACTTAAGGTATTATCAGGTTTTTTCTCTGAGCCTGAACTTTTCCCTTTTAATTGTTTTTCCTATATATGCAGTTCTTTTCTGAATGGCCAGATCTTTAATGTCTGGTGCACAAAAAAGAAAAAAAGAGAATAGTGAAAGTAGGGAAGAATACTGGCTCTCTAAATCTCCTGAAAGTAATGTTAGCAGAAGGGAGGGGCTTTAACAATGGAGGAATGTGCAAAAGCAATAACCACCCACACCTTTGTTGCTACCTCTGTGATCAAATGCAGCAATAAGTTTATCAGAAGTTCATCAGAAGGTTTCTCATTCGAAGCTTCAGGTGAAAGAAGTCAGTGGACCTATATATTAAAAGGGCCAAAACAAAACAAAACAAAACAAAACTGTCAAACAAGAATTTGATAACTGGCTAAACTGTGCTTCAAAACTGAGGGAGCACTTAGACATCCCCAGATAAAGAAAATCTGAAGGAATCTACTACCCTGAGACTTATAATGCCAGGAATTCTCAAGGGCGTCTTGGAGGGTGAAATGAAAAAAGACTATGCAATAACTCAAAGCCATAAAATTAAATAAATGTTTCAATAAGGGAAAATATATGGCAATTATAAAAGCTAGCATTATTCTAAAAAAGGCTTATAACTCTACTTTTTAATGTACATAACTTAAGAAACAAATACATTTTTAAAATATTGTTTAACAGCTAGTATTAATACAACTTTAATTAGAACTCCACGTGTTTTTCTACACAATTTAAAAGACTTTAAAAATACTTACTACTTTGTTTTGGGGCATACTATCTCTAAAGGCATAATTTTATGATATCAAAAACTGAAAGGGATGGGACAGGGCTATAAAGAAACTATTTATATTTTATTAGAATTAATCTGACATAAATTTATGCAGGAAAATATAATCCTTACAGTAACAACAAAGAAAATAGCTACAGAATATACAATAAGGAAAATAAGAAAGAAATGCAAACACTTCACTACAAAAATTTCAGATAAATACAAAATTTGTAATGTAGGAAATGAAAGTCAAAACCCTACAAGATATTTAGAAACAGAAAGCTATCACAGAAGTCTCTTTTTATCGGTAATTGCTTTAAATGTATATGTATTAAATTATCTAATCAAAAAACAGAGATATGCATAACAGATTTAAAAAAAAAAAACTACATAATCCAACTATATTCTGTTTACCAGAGACTAATTTGAGAACCAAAGACACAAATAGATTGAAAGTAAAAAGGAAGGAAAATGATGTTTCAGGCAAATCGTAAACAAAAGAGATCAGGAGCAGCTATACTAATATCAAACAAAACAAACTTTAAATCAAAAAACGTACAAGTGATAAATCAGATAGTGCATATTAATTAAAGATTCAATACAGCAACAAGAAATAACAATTATAATAATCACAAACATTTACATGCATAATCACAGATTATCAAAATACATGAAGCAAAAACTGACAAAACTGAAGAAAGAAATAGACAGGTAAACAATAGTATCTGGAGACTTCAATACCTCACTCTCGCTAAAGTATAAAACAATCAGACAAAAATAAGGCACATAGAACACTCAAATAATGCATCAGATCAACTAAATCCAACAGATGTATACAGGACATTCTTCCCATGAACAATGGCATACACATTTTTCTCAAGTCAACATGTAACATTTTCCAGAATAGACCATATGTTAAGCCTGAAATTATGTCTTAATAGATTAAAATGTAGATATAATATTCTCTGACCACAATGAGATGAAGTCAGAAATCAATAACAGAAAAAAATGGAAAATTCACAAATTATTGAAAATGAAACAACATACTTTTAAACAATTAATGAAATAAAGAAGAAATTACAAGGGAAATTAGAAAATTCTTAGAGACAAATGAAAACAAAAACAGAATATATCAAAATTTATTGAACCACTAAAACCAGTGCTAAGGGAGAATTTTGTGGCTATAAATGGTAACATTGAAAAACAAGAAAGATCCCAAGTCAACAACCTAACTTAATAATTTAAGGAATTAGGAAAAGAAGAGCAAACTAAATCCAAAGCAAGCTGGATAAAGAAAAAATCAGAGGGCCGGGCGCGGTGGCTCAAGCCTGTAATCGCAGCACTTTGGGAGGCCGAGACGGGCGGATCACGAGGTCAGGAGATCAAGACCATCCTGGCTAACACGGTGAAACCCCGTCTCTACTAAAAAATACAAAAAACTAGCCGGGCGAGGTGGCAGGCGCCTGTAGTCCCAGCTACTCGGGAGGCTGAGGCAGGAGAATGGTGTAAACTCGGGCGGCGGAGCTTGCAGTGAGCTGAGATCTGGCCACTGCACTCCAGCTTGGGCGACAGAGCGAGACTCCGTCTCAAAAAAAAAAAAAAAAAAAAAGAAAGAAAAAATCAGAGATTAGTGCAAATATTTAAAAAATAGAGAATAGAAAATCAATTTAAAGATTAATGAAACAAAAGGTAATTTTTTTAAAAGACCAAGAAAACTGATAAAATTTTAGTTAAATGTACTAAAAAAATTCTATTAATAATATCAGAAAAAAAAGTGGAGATATTTCTACAGATTCTACAGGAATAAAAAGTATTATTTAAAAAGTACTATGAACAATTGTGCACCAACAAATTAGATAACCTAGATGAAACCAAAAACTTCTAGAAGTGCAATAACTACCAAGACTAAATTACAAGGAAATGGAAAATCTGAATATGCCTGCAATTGGTAAGGAGATTGAATCAGCAGTCAAAGATTTTCAGACAAAGTCCTAGAGGTGATAGTTTCACTAGTGATTCTACCAAACATTTAAAAAATTAAACCTATCATTCTCAGACTTTTCCAAAAGTTGAATAGGAGGGAATACTTCCCAACTCATTCTATAAGGCCAACATTATCTGAATACCAGTCAGATGAAATTACTACAAGAAAAGAAAACTATGATCAATTTTCCTTATGAGCATTTATGTAAAATTTCTCAACAAAATAACAGAAAATAAAATTCAGCAGCATATTGAAAGTTTTATACACAATGAGCAAGTGGAATATATTCCTGGAATGCAAGGATAATTCAACATACAAAAACTGATCAATGTCATATATGATATTAATGGACTAAAGAAAAAAACACATAGTTATCTCAATTGACACAGAAAAAGCTTTCAAGAAAATTCAGCATCCTTTCATGATAAAAATTCTCAACAAAATAAGAATGGATGGAAATATCTCAACATAATTAAAGGCATACATTAAAAACCTGCAGTAAACATCACAATAGTAAAAGACTAAAAGCTTTTCCCCCAAGATGAAGAACCACTCAAGGATAACTGCTTTTACCAATTTTAGTCAACATAGTATTACTGGACATTCTAGCCAGAGCAATCAGACAAGAAAAAGATATAAAAGGCAAACAAATTACAAACGAAGAAGTAAAATTATCACCATTCACATAGTATATAAACTTATATGTAGAAAACTAAAGATTCCACACACAAAAAGTACTCGAAAAGCTAATAAATTTGGCAAAGTAGTAGGATGCAAAACAAACAAGTGAAAATCAGTTGCATTTCTATATGCTGACAACAAACAACCTGAAAGAGAAATTACTAAACTATTTTATTTATAATAACATAAAAAACTGTAAAATATTTAGCAATTAACTTAAAGTGGTAAAAGACTTGCACAATGAAAACTACAAAACATTGCTGAAAGAAATACATGAAAACATAAATGGAAACACATTTTATGTTCATGAATTAGAAGATGTAATATTATTAAGATAGTAGTGCTACTCAAAGCAATCTATAGATTCAATGTAATCCCTATACAAATCTCATGATGTTTTTTGTAGAAATAGAAGAAAATCCTAAAATTCAAGTGGAATCTTAAGGGATGCCAAATACCCAAATCAATTTTGAAAAAGAAGTGTGGAAAAGTCATACTCCCAGATTTTATAACTTACTACGAATCCACAGTAATCAATACAGTGTGGTACTGCACAGAGACAGACATGTAGACAGATGGAATAGAATAGAATGCTCAGAAATAAAGCCTTATATATATGGTCAAACAATTTTTCACAAGGCTGTCAACCATGCAATAGGGAAAAGGCAGTCTTTTCAAAAAATAGTGCTGGGAAAATTGGATATCCTCTTACAAAAGAATGAAGGTGGATCTTTACCTAAAGCCATATACAAGAATTAACTCAAAATAGATCAAAAGTATTAAACTAATAAAAACTTATTAGAAAATATAGGGCTGAAGCTTTACTACTTAGATTTGTCAGTGCTTTCTTAGATATGATACTGAAGGTACAGATAATACAAGAAAAAAGAGACAAATTTTTCTTTATAAAAATGTTTTAGAACTGTACATCTGTGTTATTCTGTTTTATGTTGTTATAAAGAAATACCTGAAGCTGGGAAATGTATAAAGATGAGAGGCTTATTTCACTCATGGTTTCTCAGGCTGTACAAGAAGCATGGCACCAGCATTTGCTTCTAATGAAGCCTCAGGAAACTTTCAATCATGGCAGAAGGCAAAGGGGGAGCAAGATACATTACGTGGCAATAGAGAGTGAGCAAAAGGGAGATGCCAGGTTCTTTTAAACAACCAGCTCTCACATGAACTCATAGAGTGGAAATTCACTCATTACTGTGGGGAGGGCACTAAATTTTTCATGAGGGATACAGCCCCATGGTCCAACCACCTCCAGTTCAGCCTCATATCCAAGATTAGGGGTTATATTTCAATATGAGATTCTGGGGGGACAAATGTCCAAAGTATAGTAGTGAGAGGTGAAGCCAGCTGGGTTTCTGCATCCGGTGGGGACTTGGAGAACTTTGCTGTCTAGCTGGAGGAATATAAACGCACCAATCAGCACTCTGTGTCTAGTTAAAAAACTGTAAATGCACCAATCAGCACTCTGTAAAAACACACCAATCAGTGCTCTGTGTCTAGCTAAAGGATTGTAAATGCACCAATCAGCACTCTGTAAGAACACACGAATCAGCACTCTGTGTCTAGTTAAAGGATTATAAACGCACCAATCAGCTCTGTGTAAAATGGAGCAATCAGCACTCTAAAATGTACCAATCAGCAGGATGTGGGTGGGGCCAAATAAGGGAATAAAAGCTGGCCACCTGAGCCAGCAGCGGCAACTGCTTGGGTTCGTTTCCATGCTGTGGAAGGTTGTTCTTTGGCTCTTCACAGTAAATCTTGCTGCTGCTCACTCTTTGGGTCTGCACTACCTTTACGAGCTGTAACACTCACCACAAGGGTCTGTGGCTTCATTCCTGAAGTCAGTGAGACCATGAACTCACCAGGAGGAACAAACAACTCTGGACGCGCCATCTTTAAGAGCTGTAACACTCACTGTGAAGGTCTGCGGCTTCATTCCTGAAGTCAACAAGACCACAAACCCACTGGATGGAAGAAATTCTGGACACATCTGAACATCTGAAGGAACAAACTCTGGAAACACCATCTTTAAGACCAGTAACGCTCACCGTGAGGTTCCGCGGCTTCATTTTTGAAGTCAGTGAGACCAAGAACCCACCAGAAGGAACCAATTCCGGACACAACAGCATCGAAAGATATTATCAACAGAGAGAATTAGCAACCTGTGGAATGAAAGAGAATATTTGAAAATCTTAAGTCTGATACAGGATTAATACCTAGGTTACGTAGAAAATCGTTGAAACTCAACCACAAAAAATAAACGTAATTCAAAAATGGGCAAAGAAATGAGTGTATATATATATCTTTTTAAAGAAGGTATACAAATGGCCAATAAGCACATGAAGAGATGCTTAATATCACTAATCATTAGGGATATGCAAATCAAAACTGTAATGAAATATTGCCTTGTACCCATTAACATGGCTCCCTTTAAAAAAAAAAAAACCCTGAAAATAACAAGTATCGGTGAGTGTGTAGAGAATTGAGAACCCTTATACCCTGTTGGTAGGAATGCCAATTGTCAATTGTTATAGCTGCTGTTGAATAAAAGAGTAAAATATTTCCTCAAAGATTAAAAATAAAATTACCATATAATCCAGCTAAACTACTACTGACTATATATTTTAAAAACTGATAAAAAGGTCTTGAGATATTTATACACCCATGTTCATAGCGGCAGTATTCACAACAGCTAAAATATAGAAGCAATTCAAGTGTCCATTGTGAAATGAATGGATAAGCAAAATGTGAGCTATGTATGATGGAATATTACTCAAGCTTAAAAGTGAAGGAAAATTATGACATAGGCTGTATAACATGAACAAAACTTGAGGATATTATGCTAAATGAAATAAGCTGGTCACAAAAAGGTAAATAAGACAAATTCCACTTATATGAGGTACTTAGAGTGGTCAAAACTATGCAGGAAGAAAGTAGAATGCTGGTTTCCAGGGGTTGAGGAGGGGGGAAATTGGGAATAATTTTTAAATGAGCAAAACTTTTAGTTTTACAATATGAAAAGAGTTAAGAATGATGATGGTGATGGCTGCATAACATTTTGAATTTATTAACGTCACTAAACTGTACACTTAAAAATGCTTAAAATTGTAAATAAATTGTATGTTGTATTTCACCACAATTAAAAAAAAAATTGTTTCTTGCAGGTAAAGTGTTTAGAGCACTTAAACACTCAACATTATTAAGTATCATTATCTAGTACAAACACATTTTAATATTATATTTATATTATAACACACATATTTTTATATTGTATCTATACTATGTCACACAGATTTTTATGTGTGTTGTACTAGATAATGAGACCAAGGAGACCAAGGCTGTGACAGGAACTAGAAAATAAAGATTGACATTAGAAAGCCAATCTAGGCCGGGCGCGGTGGCTCAAGCCTGTAATCCCAGCACTTTGGGAGGCCGAGACGGGCGGATCACGAGGTCAGGAGATCGAGACCATCCTGGCTAACCCGGTGAAACCCCGTCTCTACTAAAAAGTACAAAAAACCAGCCGGGCGAGGTGGCGGGCGCCTGTAGTCCCAGCTACTCGGGAGGCTGAAGCAGGAGAATGGCGTAAACCCGGGAGGCGGAGCTTGTAGTGAGCTGAGATCTGGCCACTGCACTCCAGCCTGGACGACAGAGCGAGGCTCCGTCTCAAAAAAAAAAAAAAAAAAAAAAAAGAAAGCCAATCTAGTACAGTGCTTCTCAAAGCATGGCCAGGGGATTGGTGTTCACCTGTGATCTCCTTGCTACTTGTTCATGATGAAATAAGTATGTACAGAGTAAGCATTTAGAAAATTTCACAGAAACTTAAAAAAAAAGTCTGTAGAATCTAATAATAAAAAGTTGGATATTGTATTCTGTATGTATTTGATATTTTAATTTTTATTTCTACTGCATCTTTTTAATTTAATTTTACATAATTGAATTGGAAATGTTTTCAGGCTGATCTCTTATTACACATAGTCTAAGGCATTTGTCTCATGTATGTATGATGTGAAGTCTGTCAAGATTTTTTTTAACCTAAACCTTCCTGTTTTTGAAAGTGACTAATATTCTCTGCCTTAAAAATTTTTCAGTGGAATAATTATTTCCACCAAGAAGGAAAGTATGAATGTCCAAATTAATAGACTTAATATTTTAAGGCAGAAAAATTACTTAATATTTTAAGGTAGAAATATATCAGGTGATCCAATATTTACCTGCAAAGTATTGTGCCTGATGCTGTTGAGTGTAAAAACCAATCATACAGAATTTCTGCTTTCAAGAAGTTTACAGTCCCAGTAAAATCTGGAGACATTTTTGGAACTTAATTCTTGCTTTACATAAGAATAAATGTTATTAACTTCTTGGTTAGAACAAGACCTGTGGAACAAGAAGTGGTTCATCAAATTGTTCTCAGGGATTTGCACCATATAACAAAGGATATTTTCATCCAGTCAAAATATCCATTAAAAAAAAGTGATGGTTGATTTTTACTCAGTCTTCTATGACTGCAAACTAATGGTTACAATTTGTTGTACAAGAAGCATTTTTTTTTTCCAATAATAGCAGGTTCTTGTCACATAGCCCAATTGAAAGGACTCCATTTTATGAGCAAATCGTCCCCTTTCCCCTCTGAACCTCTGAAAGGAATAGAGGGGATAAAGTGGGTTCTGAGTAAAAAAGTATAATTTAGACAGATAAAATAAGATTCAGAGGAGAATTTTGTGACAATATGGAGACACAAAAATAAAGAAATCGAATCTATTGGTAGAATAGGCCTATTGTATCCTTTCTTCATGCCTTGTCCGTAGATGATTTTTCAATGTATAAATGAATTTATAGGGACAAAAAGTTAGACTTTATCTATTAGCCAAGTACATTGTTGTCAGTGAACAACTTCCACCAGTCTATCAATTTATATTATAAAGTTATCCTTTCTTGTAAAATAAGCCATCTGTGTGAAAATAATTCTTTTTAATCTGTGATCAAATTAATACATAAATATTTATCTTTCTTATGTGAAGCCTTCAATTTGGCTAAGGAAAGGTATTTTTTCTAAATGTTGCTTGAGCAATCCCATTTTACCTGAACTAATTTAAAATGAGGCCTTCATTTATATCAGCAGAGGCTGACTTGTGTGGAGAAACTAATGTTATTGATCTATGTGGAAATTACACTGTGAGGTTCTCCTTAATTGTGTGTCAAAATCCAGTTGGCTACAGAGGATATTTATTGTCAACTTCTACCACAATATCATGTTTTATTGCCAACATTAAATTTAAGGTAAATGCAGAAATATATACCTGTTTCCAAAAAAGGCCAATAAAATGTAGTACATATTAATTCATACTTGAATGAATAAAAATTTAATTTTTTTGATGGAATATTCATTTTGAGGCACTCAGAAACCATTACAATATATCACATTTGTCAAAAAATAATGCACTCTTTTAGCTACAATAATATATGGGAAGTTAATATTCTTTTATACTGCAATAAGCATAATAGGCTGCTGTATGTAAGAATACTGTAGTGCATCCTTAAATAAATCCTGTATCTCTAAATTGTAGATATAATTTAAATATAAAATTATTTCATGCATAACATACACAATTTAATTTAAATATAAATTTAGAAAGAATTACAATAAAAAGAGCTTCCTAATCATTCTTATTTTGAGTTTTCCTGTTATTTATTACTGTCTTCTTGGAGGGCAAGATTTCCATTTTTGTGAAAACACATTGAGGTGTTAGCCTGACATCACTAAATTACATGTGTTATCTCTCTCCATCTGGTACAATGGCAAGGCTGTTTGAAGAAATAGGATTCAGGGGAGCTGTATTTCTTAAGCAATACTGTTCCAAAAGAAATTTTCAATCATTTTTGGATAATTTTGCAAGAATATATTTAGAAGAGGTATATTCTATTCATATGATTCCAAATGATCTTACTTGGAAAGATATGTATTGTCATATATATCTTTAAGTGGTGGATATGAAATAAGTAAAGGAAAATTTTTACTACAGTTTAACTTCTGAAGTATAAATCCCTTGAAACCCTTAATATGTTGTTTGAGGGTTCTTTATTTTGGCTGTCTATTATTTGCTGATGTTAGACAAAAAATAAAATCGGTGACTCATTATCTCATTATTACAGCCAAAACCATATAAATATATATTCAGTATGCAAAGTATGATAGTGAAACATCTAGAAGACAGGTTCTGATTCAGTTACTCTCCAAACCTACTTATTGTTTCCATAATTTATCATGCATTGGAAATAATTCAAAAATATCCTTGAAACCAAGAATATGTTAGACATGCATCTCTTTTTGAGTTACCTTTTATATAAATGAAATATCATATAATTTTACCAACATTTTTCATGTATTTTATAGAACATAAATCCAATTAATGTTGCACAGTCATTCACATTTCAATTGTATTGACATTATTTAAGTATTAACACTACATCTTTCTGCTTTCCTGAAGCACACTATCATTGACACTTGAGCCAAAGCCTGATCGGAGACAAGTTAATTCTACTGTTCTTGATTGATTTAAGTATTTTAAGTGGACAGTGGCCCCATTGCTATGTGACTTTGGTGAATTTTCAATTCATTCTACAAAGGTATTTTTCAGGTATCTAATACGTACTTTTATTATTCTAGACTTTTTATTTTTAAAATGTAGGGTTGTAAGTAGGAAGATAAATATAGTTTTAAATATTATCACATTATTATACATATGGGAAAGCAGGCTTAATGGCTTCATTAAGAGCCTTTGATATCCTTTTCCACTTCCTCACAAAATAACTGGGAAGACACAAAAAAGATTTAAAACATCAATAACTTGAAATTTAGTGCTGAGAGACAAGCCAAAATCTTGTAGGAACTTAAAAAATTATAGGACTTATGAAATTTAATTGAAGGAAAAAAACTACTGTTGAGACCTAAGTCCATTAGGCAATAATATATTCAGCTTCACACAACTACACTAGATAATCTAGAAAATAATGGTGATAGACATGCATTCAACCCTCATTTGTTACCTGATTCAGAGAATATACAAATCTGAACTGTGGCATAAATTCCTTTTCTCCCTTGGGGTTTGTTCTGTATTTCAATTCAGGCTACAACCCCAACACACACATGTGTATACCTCCCTCCAACAGGCACACACACACACACATATACACACGATTTTCCTTGATAAGATAAAAATTCTAAATAACAATATGGTAAAAAATAAGAATGATAGAGTGTTTAGTCATCACACTTTACTCACTGAAGACAATTTTTTCATAAAAGTTTACAGTAATGTAGGAAAAGGGTAGAAATCCTAATTTTTCATGTAATTCTATAATATTCTATAACTCTGAGCAAGGTTTAGCATATAGAAAAGGTAAGTAATCATATAAAGCCTGTTTAAAACCTACAATTGCCCTTGGAGTTGAACATATCAAGTTTCTTTTCAAGTATTTATTGAAGCATAAACAGTAGGGCCGAAAGCAATGTTTTTCTTTTTCATCTTTTAAAAATTTATATCAGAGATATAAATTGTGATACCTGTGATATTATAATATCAGAGATTGATATCACAATCTCTGTGGGAGATTGTAAATGCAGTCCACCACTAACACAAATTATGCAGTCAAGTTTCCCACAATTGGGAAAATCACAGGGGTCAGCATATCTGGAATACAATGGATAAGCCTCACCCTGTGAAAACAACTTTTGTGATCATGGTATCTCCTCTGCCAGATAAGTAGAAAGGCAATCTTTTGACTCTTACCTATGAAAAATATTTACCCCAGTATCATTATCTCACATTATTCGAATATGAGTATTGAGAAAAAAAAAAAGAAAACACGGAGCCAAGTAAGTATTGAAGAACATAAAAACAAAAAACAATATGAAGATTAATTAGAGGAACAGCATACTTCAAGAGATGATCTATTGTGACATGTAGAAGAAAGTATCTGGAATATGGTATTCCCTAATAATTGCAGTAAGTTTTGGCCTTCATGTATCAAGAGTTACAAGTTAATAGAGCCAAAAAAGAATGAGGATGGAGATCAAAAGCATCTACATGAAATAAAAAGAATAAGATAAAACAAGACAGAATACTAAAAATGGCTTTTAGTAGAGAGGCTGAAAATTATAGGAAAAGACAGCTTAAAAATTTTTTGAAAAACTAAAAGATAACAAGCAGTAGAATTGAAAATGGAATATATAGTTCCAAAAACGCTAGAGAATTTAAAGACACATAAAAAGTCTATGAGGCAAAAGACAGAAAGCAAAGAGATAAGGGAAACATAAATAAAAGAAAGCACACCTAATGAGACAATGTTTCAAATTTATCTGTTTTATTTTTCAGGACTAGTAATTCTTTTATCTTCTTGTTTCATTCTTCAAACTATCTTAGCAGCATAGGCAGTTGAACTTATCCAGGAAAACATCCCAGCACAGAATAAAACTGGAGTCCTCAGTTTTTCAAAATCAAAACATTTTTATGAATGAAATTGTAGGAGAAAAGAAGGGATTTTTAATTCTCAAGTGGAAAAGTTAATGCCAAAAACTACATATTTTGCAATAGTAAAAAGAGATGTACTAACCAGCTTTCCAGGGAAAGTTTCCCTGCCTTTGAATGAATTACAGCATCAAAAAGGAATATCCTCCTTGTGTGGGGCTCAGAGGGGATTCCTCTGACACTTCTACCTTCATGGCTGGCTTCAAAAGGTGATGGTGGAATATACTCTGCAGAGAAGTGTCACAGTCTGGAAATATATGGAGTTTACCTCTTGCTGCCTGTCTGGAGTACTGGAGAAATGTCCTGTATCACCTTGTGTGGCGATAGCAGAGGAGATGGCTACATTTGGAGCCAGGAGCAAAGAGATCTGATGCCATTTCACCTACTCTCTCGGCTCTGAACTTTTATGGGACGGCAGCCTTAGGGAAGAGACTGGAAACAGATCGTTAGGAGTGTGTGTTGGACGCAGCTGGCTGAAGTGGCAAGATACTGCACAGTAATTAGCCAGTTAGAAAGTGGTAGTGAAAGAGAATGATTGAGACCCCAAAACCAGGAATTTACCATTTTAGAGAGGTAATTTCGTTTCAATACTAACTGGTAAAAGATTAAACTGAGAAGTCCTAAGAGAGACAGAAGACAAAGTACAAATTAAATCTCACGTGCTCACAAAGATTGAATCAAGCCTATGGGTATCTATCACATTTATGACAGGCAGCTTGGAAGACAGACATAATTGCTGCCTCTTTGAATCCACACCCTGTAGGAATTCTCTTCCCTTGGCTTTGGAGAGGACCTTACATCTTAGTGGTGGCGAAAATAATAGACCGTTACTACCCTGATTACATTACGTAAGATGATGGTTTCTACTGTGTTTGCAAACTCTGTCTTTCTCACTGGCCTTTATGGAGTAAATTGCTGTATTTGGCAAGAAGCTTAGGGTGGCCCTCTCTAAGCAGTGAGTCATGTAGTTAATGAGACCCTCCCTCTAACAACCCTGGAGAAATTGAATCTTTCCATCAATCATGTAAATAAGCTTAGAAGTGGATCCTTCCCAAGTCAAATGAGATCTCAGCACTAGCTGATAACTTCATTATAGCCTCATAAGAAATCCTCACACAGAGGACTCAGCCAAACTATGTTCAAATTCCCGACCCATAGAAACTGTGAGATGATAAGCATGTGTTATTTTAAGTCGCTAAGTTTTGAAGTAATGTGTTATGCAGTAACAGATAACAAATACAGCACCCACTGTTAAAACCTCTGAATGAATTAAGGTGTCTTGGAACACTGCCATGTTTGTGCTACCTAGTAAATCATTTCAGTTGGACAAAATAGCGTAGGAAAAAGAGGCTAAAGGCTTTCCAAGAAAGGTTGGTGATATGATTTGGCTCTGTGTCCCCACTCAAAGCTCACCTTGAATTGTAATACTCCCCACATGTCAAGGGCGGGAGCAGGTGGAGGCAATTGAATCATGGGGGTGTTATCCCCCATGCTGTTCGTGTGATAGTGAGTGAGTTCTCATGAGGTCTAATGGTTTTATAAGTGTCTGGCATTGCCTCTCCTGGCACTCATTCTCATTATTGCTGCCCTGTGAAGTGGTGCCTTTCACCATGATTTTAAGTTTCCTGAGGCCTCCCAGCCATGAGAAACTGTGAGTCATTTAAACCTCTTTTCTTTATAAATTACCTAGTCTTGGGTATTTTCTTCACAGCAGCGTGAGAACAAACTAATTCAGGAAATTGATATTGGGAGTGGGGTGCTGCTGCAAAGATACCCCAAAATGTGGAAGCAACTTTGAAACTAGGTAACAGGCAGAAGTTAGAAAAGTTTGCAGGGCTCAGAAGAAGATAGATGTGGGAAAGAATGGAATTTCCTAGAGATTTGTGGAATGCCTTTGACCAATACACTGATACTGATATGGACAATGAAATCCAGGCTGAAGTGGTCTCAGATGGAGATGAGGAACTTTTTGGAAACTGGAATAAAGGTGACTCTTGCTATGCTTTCTCAAAGATACTAGTAGCATTTTTCCCTTTCCCTAGAGATCTGTGGAACTTTGAAGTTGGGAGAGATGATTTAGGGTATCTGGTGGAAGAAATGTCTAAGATACAAGATGTTCAAGAGGAAGCAAACCATAAAAGTTTGAAAATTTTGCAGTCTGATTATGTAATACAAAAGAGAAACCCATTTTCTGGAGAGAAATTCAAACTGACTGCAGAAATTTGCAGAAGTAACAAGGAGCTGAATGTTAATCACCAAGAATATGGGGGAAATGTCTCCAGGGCATGTCAGTTAATTCACAGCAGCCCCTCCCACCACCGGCCCAGAGGACTAAGGAAGAAAAGTGGTTTAATGGGCAGAGCCCAGGGGCCCCCTGATCCAATGCAGCCTTGGGACATGGTACCATGTGCCAGCTGCTTCAGGTCCAGCTGAGACTAAAAGGGGCCCAGGTACAACTCAGGTTTCAGAGGGTACAAGCCCCAAACCTTGGCAGCTTACACATGGTATTGGGCCTACAGGTGCAGAGAAATCAATAATTCGGGTTTGCGAACCTCCACCTAGATTTCAAAGGATGTATGAAAACACCTGGATGTTAGGCAGAAGTTTGTTGCAGGGACAGAGCCCTCATGGAGAACCTCTGCTAGAGCAGTGCAGAAGGGAAATGTGGAGTTGCAGCCCCCACACAGAGTCCCTACTGGGGCACTGCCTCGTGGAGGTGTGAGAAGAGGGCCACTGTCCTCCAGACTCCAGAATTATAGATCCACCAACAGCTTGCACCCTGCATCTGAAAAAGCCACAGACACTCAATGCCAGCCTGAGAAAGCGGCTGGGAGAGGGGCTGTACCCTGCAAAGCCACAGGGGCAGAACTGTCCTAGGCCTTGGGAGCCCACCTCTTGCATCAGTGTGACCTGGATGTGAGACATGGAACTAAAGGAGACCATTTGGGAACTCAAATGTTTAATGACTGCCCTATTGGATTTCAGACTTGGATGGGTCGTGTGGCCCCTTTATTTTTGCCAGTTTCTCCCATTTGGAATGGGTGTATTTACCCAATGCATGTACCCCCCGTTGTACCTAGGATGTAGCCAGCTTGCTTTCAGTTACAGGCTCATAGGCAAAAGGGACTTACCTTGTCTCAGATGAGACTTTGGACTTAGACTTTTGGGTTAATGCTGAAATGAGTTAAGACTTTGGGGGACTGTTGGAAGGGCATGATTGTGTTTTGAAATGTGAGGGCATGACCAGGCATGTTGGCTCACGCCTATAATCCCAGCACTTTGGGAGGCCGAGGCAGGTGGATCACGAGGTCAGGAGATCGAGGCCATCCTGGCTAACACAGTGAAACCCCATCTCTACTAAAAATACAAAAAATTAGCCGGGTATTGTGGCAGGCACCTGTAGTCCCAGCTATTCAGGAGGCTGAGGCAGGAGAATCATTTGAACCCGGGAGGTGGAGGTTGCAGTGAGCTGAGATTGTGCCACTGCCCTCCAGACTGGGTGACAGGCTGAGACTCCATCTCAAAAAATAAAAACATAAAAAATAAATGTGAGAACATGAGATTTGGGAGGAGTCAAGTGGAATGATGTGGTTTGGCTCTGTGTCCCCACCCAAATCTCACCTGGAATTGTAATAATCCCCACATGTCAAGGATGGGACCAGGTGGAGGTAATTGAATCATGGGGACAGTTTCTCCTATGCTATTCTCATGATGGTGAGTTCTTATGAGATCTGATGGTTTTATAAGTGCCTGGCATTTTCCCTGCTATTCTCTCTCCTGCCGCCCTGTGAAGAGGCACCTTCCACCACAATTGTAAGTTTCCTGAGGCCTCCCCAGTCATGCAGAACAGTGAGTCAATAAAATCTCTTTTCTTTGTACATTACCCAGTCTCAGGTATTTCTTCATAGCAGTGTGAAAACAGACTATAATTCAGTTGAATTAACTCAAAGTAACTGAAACTAAGTGATAAAAGTGAAACATGAAGGCCAAGAAAGGAGGAAAACAAAAAGTAAACCTAAGAAGTCTTATATTAGTATTCTTTATTGAACCAAGTAGAATTAAATGAAAAAAAAAAAAAAAAGCCTTTAAGAGTTATACTCCTAAGGTGTGAGCTTACACTCAAAAAGTCTCTGATTATTTAAGCCTTAAAATGACCTATAGATCTCAAATCTTGTGCAAGCAGGAATCAAGCTGAGAAAGATGCTTAGCCCCCAAGGAGGACATATTTTCTGATGCCAAATTCAGATGTGTTGTGGCCCAGAAAGATAACAAAGAAGGAAAAACAAAAAACAAAAAGCTTCCAGAGGTCACAGCCAAGGTACTGAAGATTGCTACAAGGGAGCAGAATTCAGACCTAATTAAGAAGCTTTGCCTTATTCAATGTAGGAGTCCCCCTAACCTCTGCTAGGCAGGATTTCAGAATTTCAGGAGCAGTAACTACTGGTGTTTCCCATCCTCTTCCATCAGAATAAAACAGTTTACTATGGTTTATCCCCATTTGGCCACTGAAAATTAGAGAGTTCCCATCCTCTTCTATCAGAATGAAACAGTTTACTATGGTTTATCCCCGTGTAGCCACTGAGAATTAGATAGTGTCACATCCTCTTCTATCAGAATGAAGCCGTTTACAATGGTTTATCCCCATTTGGCCTCTAAGTATTAGATAGGGAAGAGGCACAGAACTTCACTTTTGAGTTTACAAAACTTGACATCAAGAACCTCTATGTTGAAACAGATGTTGATGTTACTGGATATCACATAGAAATCTTGAATTTTGAGATTGAAGCTGTGAATAGATGAGAAATTTTGGCTTTGCCTCACTTGAGTAAGGATGAGTATATTTTGCCTATGGAAAAGTGTACTAAATATTTATTACTAAAAGATGAGCAAAAGTAACCATTCATGCTTATATAAAATTGTTTTTTTTCCTCCTTCTCCCCTTTCCAGGCACCCGGTAGAATTGGACTTCTCTCCCATCTGTGAAATTATACATGACTCTGCATGGCTTTCTTTAGCTGAGAAAATGTAAGAATAAATTATATGTGTTATTTCCTAACTGAAGTTCTAAGAATTGGTGCACTGTTTGCCATGTCTCTTCCCACTTCTGAGGTGATCAAGGAAGACTGGAAAAATTAAAACTACTATTAGCCTGGGTCTCTTTGTAACTAGAGAACCAAGCCTTCAGGCAACCTGTGTTGGTGTATCATGAGCTACTGTGCTAAATCAGTAAGGTTATCAGAATATTTGTTACTTCAGGGTAACCTAGTCTATCCAGAAATCAGACATCTTATATTTCTGCAAAATAATTTGAAGAATGTGATTCCAATTTCCAAAGTGTAATAGTTTAGAAGAAAGGGTGTGAACTTTATAATTGAACATATCTAAGCCTTAATTCTAGTTCAGTCATACTGTCTAATTTTCAGAAAACTGCTAAAGCTCTCTGAACCTTTTTGTTCTTCTCCAAAATGGTATAATAATTAAACACCTCACAATGATATTTTAAGGAATAAATAAGAGAGCTGGTGAAAAGGTATGACCATGAATAATATGTGAACATAGTATATGCCCTGTAACTTCTATTTATCTCTCTCTTATTCCTACTAAAGACAATATATGCTATTAAATTTAAGACTAAGTTGAGTTAAGAAATAACATTTCATAGGTTTATAATATGTTGAGAAGTTAACTTCAAAATTTAATGCATGAGCTATACAAAAGAAGTAGGAACTAAAGTTAGTTTAATTCAATGGATTTTATTTACCATGATTGAACCAATTTTGACTTGATTGATAATAACTCATTAGAAAGACTTCTAATGATTCATTTATAATTAACTTTGAGATTATAAATACCAACTTATATATTCATCCAGTTCATAAAAGTTTTTATTTCTGCTGAAATTTTTAAATTTCTGAAAACATCTGTACCTTTAATTTGGATCCTGAGAAAAATAAGATGTAGATACTAACTTGAACCCATAAAATATAAATTTTAATTAATTTTATTTTGTACATTTGTTGTCTATTATGCTATCTGTTGGATTTTGTTTGTTTGTTTGTTTTTGGAGAGGTAATAGGATTTTACTACTATGTATACATTTTTTTTAAATCCAGGTCTAATTTATCTATCAGATACAATGCCCAAAGAGTAAACTGGTGAGTTCAATGTCATTGCTTTATATATATACACACACACACACACATATAAACATATATACACACACACAAACTCACACACGTGTATGTATATATTATCTATACACTATATATGTGCACATATATGTGTATATATATGCATATGTATATAATGTGTATATATAACGTGTGTGTATATATATATAATGTGTATAAATGGAGAGAGGGAGATACCACTTAGTAATATGTAATATATAAAATACTATAGAGTAGATTAACCCAAAACTTTACAGTACATTTCTAGTAGTTACATAAAAGTTCATTATCATACTTTTTCATTTGACAACCATTCTTTGATAATATTGCACAATTCCTGCCAACTAGGAAATGAAAAATATTTGTTGTTAGATATATTCCAAATGATTATTTTATAGTATAGACAGTGACTGATTTACTTGATTTATCAGGTAATTTATTTTATAAAAATCACAAGGATAAAAGGAATATAGCCGATTCGAAACAATTCTAAAGTCTCCAATGTGATTATGTGTGTATAACTTGTTCCGGACCTCACACTAATTACATCCTGTGCTCTGCACCAGATGCAGTCAATTCTGAGGGTTCAAACAGTACTTTAATTTTGATCTTATTTTATTAGTTTCATTTTGTTTGTTTTCCCAATTTTATAATATTTCCCCCTCAAGCTTCCTGCCAAAATGAGGCATTGTAATGTGTTCCTTAAAAGAAAAAAGGCAATTGCCAAAGTGTGTACTTAAAATAAAAATACTTTTGGCTAAATTTGGAAACAAAAGTATATGTACCCACAACAAGAACAGAACAGACCCAGCTGTATTTGTGTTTTTAATGCTACAGTAGTCTAGTTGTCAAAATTTTTGAATTACTCAGTACTTCATACAGATAACTTTCTTACTTCACATTTAAACCCATTTATTTAAAGGAATGAAAATAGGTGTGTTACTGATTCATTATCTCTTAATATATATTCCTGAACAGTTAAGGGATTGTATGAATGAATACTCTATAACCCCCTAGTGAAAAGATGTATGCCTTGAGTCTTATTATGAGGGTTTTCAGAAACACGTTTAAAGATTTCCTCTAGGAAAAAAGATGATTCTAAACATTGATGGAAAAATAAACTAAGATAATGTAAATTTTAAACTGCTAAAACTTTCAATATGCAAAAACTCACTAATTTTATAAAAATGAGTGTGCGTCTCTACTTTTTTCTTAAAAAGATATGTTACATATATGATTGTTACATATCTTAAATGCGATATATAATGAGATGTTATATGTGAAAAACGTCACATACAAGATAAATATGCAATTACACATACATATATAGGCATGTGTATATAAACTATTAGTAGGTTCTAAAATCATAAAAAATACTTAATACAACGATCTCTTTATGAGCTCTCCTATTTTTCCATCTTTTATTTACAGGCCCATAACATAACATTATGACAACATCCATCTTTATTAGCTGTCTGCTATGTACCAAATACAGCCATTTTCTTTGATTCTATAACCCTCACAAGGTAGGGTTTTGACCACTCTATGATTGAAAACATGAAATGATATGTATATATGAAACATGCCAAATTTTCCCATAAAACTGAAATTTGAGAAACTTACATTTGTCTTATCTGAATTCCTTTCTCAGGAGACTGACCGTCAGGCCTCCCAGATGGTGTCAAGGATCTTTACAGGTCACCACATCTGGACAATGAGACATACTAGCTGCCTCTTGACCAGCTACTCTTCCTTACCCTTCCCTGTTATATAAACCCCTAACTCTCGTGGGTTGGGGAGAGGAATTTAATAGTTAGGCTGAAGTACCCACAAAAAAGACTTTCTTCCTGTTGATCTCAGTGATAGGATTCCCATGCTTCTAGCAACAGGACCCCGGTGGAACCAACAAATAATCCTAAATAATGGGTATCAGAGTCAAGATTTAAACCTGGGCCTATCTAATCTAAAATCTGTGTTTTCTTCCAGTGCACAACAAAAACATTCTTGCAAGATATTTGGGACTGACACAGCATCAGGCCTATGACACAAAATCCAACTCAAAGAGGCATAAGTGTTTCTAGTGTCAGGGTTGACTCAGCCTAATTATACTAACTCCAACAGGGAGGCCGGATGGTGTCACAATGACTCAGTGGCTAATTACGTTCTTCTGAATTCATGGTTTGTTGAGAGGCTTTCACACACCAACCATCATGCCAACATATTCAACACACACAGACAGTAATAAGAGAGTGGAGGAAAAGAATCATAGGAAGTAGCTATGATTTTCCCTCAGAACTCCAACCAAGGTGAATGAAGAGTTGTCAGTTGTTAGAGTGTCCATAGCCATTATCTGTCTTTTGATTTCACTTTCTTGTCAGCCCTTGGGGGTGCCTGGCCACAGCAGGTGTTATCTTATAACCTGGGTCCACCACACATACATATGCTTATCACTGTAAGGTGTCAGCAGTTTCACTCTAGGCTGAGTCATTTGTCATAAATTGCTCTATTTTCAGATATTTAGGATCACAAAACATCATTATATGTGAATGTTTCATAGAAGTCTTTCAAAACGCCCTATTTCTTGTGTGTCTTTTTTTTATTTCCTTTTTGTGTAGAATGAGGTCTCACTATATTGCCTAGGCACGTCTCGAACTCCTGGGCTCAAGCTATTCTCCCGCCTCTGCCTCCATAAGAGCTGGGATTACAGACATGAGCCACCACACCCAGTTCAAAATGCTTTATTTTAAAACATCTCTGGCTGGGTGCTGTGGCTCATGCCTGTAATCTCAGCACTTTGGGAGGCCCAGGTGAGTAGATTGCTAGAGCCCAGGAGTTCAAGACCAGTCTGAGCAACATGGCAAAACCTCATCTTGACAAAAGATAGAAAAATTAGCAGAGCCTGGTGGCACACACCTGTAGACCTAGCTACTAGGAAGCCTGAGGTGGGAGGATCACCTGAGCCCAGGGAGGCTGAGGCTATAGGGAACTGTGAGAACTGTGATTGTGCCACTTCTGGGCAACAGCGTAAGACTCTGTCTCAAAAAATAAATCTCTAACCACATATGTTTATCTTTTCATTTCTTGCAAATAGATTAGTTGAGCCTTTATATCAAGATAAATAATGTGATTTTTAAACTTATGCATGTAAGGCTTTTGGATCACAGACAAATGTACTATTATGGTCACAATAAAATCAATATCCACCCTAACTTTGCAGTGTTAAGGTGTCCAGCAGCCCTACAGTGCAATGGGATGAAAGGCAGGAAAAGTGCCCTACATGTGTTATTGGTTTAATCTGCAGATGAAGAATGGAGAAATATTTGTTTCTTCTTTTCTGTATGGGAAAGAGACCATTTCACTACTCCCATTTTGAGAGTCTTCTTGGAGGTGGGATGGAAGGATACTCACTGTAGTAGGCGCCTCTGAGAGCTATCAACGACCTAATCTCTGAAACCTAGGAATGTTATATAGTTGACTTTGAAGATGTGAATAAGTTGAAGTCTTTAGATGAGAAGATTATCTGAATTGTCTAGATGGGCCTTAAATACACTCACAAGTTTCTGATAAGAGTAAAGCCAATTTGACACGACTAAGAGTAAAGCCAATTTCACATGATTAAGAGTAAAGCAAATTTGACACAGAGAAAATATTACGTGAAGGAAGCAGAGTGAAAAAGAGAGGATCCTACAACACTGAATTTAAAGATGGAAGAAGGGACTATGAGTCAAACGGAGCTGCTCTAGAAGCTGAAAGGGACAGAAAAACATACTATGCTCTAGGGCCTCCAGAAACAGTACGGTCCTGGCTTTGGCCCAGTGAAAGTGATTTTGAACTTCTGGCTTCAAAAACGATCAGAGAGTGAATTTGTGTTGTCATTTGCAACACAGCATGGAGAAAGTCAAGCCTATGGGTACCCTCAGAAACACTGGAAGCTTCAATGAAAAGCAATTAAGAGAAGATTCAGATTACAAGCTTGATGGTAGGCTTGTTGGTTTGTAGGGGTAAATGGAAATAAATCAACTGAGAGTAACCCCCCTGAAATATGTATAGATACAGATATATAGATAGATATTATATATATAATATGTTACATATATTATAGATATTATACATATAAAATGTTACATATATATTTATATATAAAAATAAAATATATATATATATATAAATATATAAATAAAACAATGACCTCAGTCATTATTCCTTCAAAGGACCCACAGTATGATTAGAGTAGGTTGAAGAGCAGTTTATGCCTCAGAGTATTATTGAAATCAACTGAACAATAGGCAGCAGTTGGTGGGGCTAGCCATCTGCCTGTGGTTAAAGAAGAAGAGGGTTCCACCAAAACCACTGCTCTGCTAGAGTGACTGTGGGCATATCCAAGCCTTTGGTTCCCTAAGGAGCAACATCAGATGCTTAACACAGTGGCCTGAATAGACACTTTACTAAAATAATCCAGCCCATCACTAGACAAATGAAGAAGTAAATAGCAATAAGCACTTTTGTCCTTCAATGGACACCATGAAAAAAATGTAAAGATAAGTTACAGAATGGGAGAATATGTTAGAAAATCATGATTCTAAAAAAGAATTTGCATTCAGAATGTATAAAAATTTTTGCAACTGAATATATTAAAAATCAACTAACTCAATTTAAAAATGTGCAAAGACGGTGAAGAGAAAATTTTCCCAAGAAAATACATGACTGATGAAGACAAGAATGATGTTCAATGTCATCAGTCAACAGGGAAATGCAAACCAAAGCCACAATGAGGTACCACTTCACACACACTAGAATGGCTAGAATCAAAAACTCAGAGTATGGCAAGTATTGGTGAAGATGTGGTGAAATTAAAATCCTCTTACAATTGTTTTGGGAATATAAAATGGTGCAGCCACTAAGAAAAATAAGCTAGGAGTTCCTAAAATTATTAAATATAGAGCTACCATTTGTCCTAGCAATTTAACTCCTAGGTATGTACCCCCCAAAAAATAAAAACATATGCCCATGAAAAAACTTGTATGTAAACATTTTTAGCATAGTAGTGATAGAGAAAAGTAGAAAGAACCTAAATATTTATCAGCAGATAAATTGATAAAATGTGGTAAACCCATACAATCTAATATTATTTGGCCACAAAAATAAATGAAGTACTGACAAATTCTTCAACATAGATGAGCCTTGAAAACATTTATGCTAAGTGAAAAGTCAGTCACAAAAGTATCACATAGTCTATGGTTTCATTTATCTGATATATGGAGAATAGGCAAATATATATACACCAAAAGTAGATTCGTGGGCCAGGTGTGGTGGCTCACACCTGTAATCCCAGTATTTTGGGAAGCCCAAGTGGGCAGATCACCTGAGGCCAGGAGTTTGAGAAAAGCCTGGGCAATGTAGTGAAACTCCGTTTCTTAAAAAAAAAAAAAAAAAAAAAAAAAAAAACCTATAAAAATTAGCCAGGCATGGTGGCACATGCCTGTAATCCCAGCTACTCAGGAGACTGAGGCACGGAATCACTGGAGTCTGGGAGGCAGAGATTGCAGTGAGCTGAGATCACACCACTACACTCTAGTCCAGGCAACGGAAAGAGACTCCATCTCAAAAAAAAAAAAAAAAATTGAATGGTGTTTATCTGGAGTGGTAACTAGGGAGGTAGAATAAGGAATATTGCTAGTTGCTATGAGGTTTCTTTTCAGGGTGAATAAAAAATGTTCTAAATTGGACTATGGTGATAGTAGAACATATCTGTGATTATACTACAAACCATTGAGCTGTAGACTTTAAATGGGTAAGTTGCATGCTGTGTAAATATCTTAATATAGCTGTTAAAATAGTATCGAAAATTCAAAATCCCATTTATGTCTAGGCAGTATAATGAGCATGAGGGATGAAGAAGACATTCAGAGACAGGAAAGATGATACTGCTGTATTTCTAATTTTGCTGATAGACATAAGTATTTTTAGATTTTTATTTGTTTATACTTTACATCCATATTTTATATGCACATATGTTTATAGATAGATAAAATAACAAGTAATTCAGGATTAATAAAACAACAAATAGATTGAGTATGATTACTTCAATTTCATTCTTACCAATATTTCCATCATAGTTTCTGCTGTACTGAAAACTAATGTATATGCCTGATTCTGGTTTAGAGTTGTACTTAATAATTCACTAAAAAAAAATCTGACGTTGGCTTGTGGTGCAAGCAACGTTTGCTCTAAATCAAAATGAAACAATTATCGTTTTTTAAAGAGGTCTGGTTATTTAAGTACTACACTTGACCTATTATAAGTAATTTAAATTGAGCAAAAAGAGTTGTGCCCTAAAATGATTCTCATAACAGTTTACATTAACTATGCAAAGTTTTAGATGCAGATGCTTTTTTAAAGCAATTATTTCCCCAGGCTTATCAGCTCTTCTTAGTAGTTCTTATAGAACTACCTGAAATCACAAGATACTAAATAGTGAGTTAAACCTTCTGAGTCATATTTATTGGCCTGCTATATTTCAATATTAGTATGCAATCTGTTTAATAATAGATTATATAATTGCCCATCCTTTTGCCTCAGAAGTAAGATAAAGTTGGATGGAAAACAATTAAAAATGGAAGAACCCCAATGACTGATTCCCCAATGCGAGTCTATCTGCTATTCCAATATGGTTAATGATTCACTTTGTAGAATGATGTCAGAGCAAGGCACAGGTGCATTTGCACATCTCTTTTAGCCCCATCAAGAGCACCTTTCAGCAAGCAAAATGTGTCTGTCGTCTCCTGGGGACAGAGAGTAAGTAGATTTGGGAACTAGTGCCCATGGGTAGTGTAAAGGAGCATGGTTCACATTGTCTGAAATTGCTCATGCCCTGGTTCATCCAGCTGGTAATGAAGCAGTCAGCATCCCATCTCTGGAGTGGAATAGGCAATTATTCTAGCTTGAAACTCTGCCCTTGCAAATTGAGTGTGGCAACAATTCACATTGGCTGTCATTATAAAGTCCCTTGAAACAGGGTTGCTATCCATATCAGTTCAAAAGAAAAAAAACCAGAGATGCCTAAAAAGTTTACCTGAACTCTCAGTAGATTACTGTATATTGATGGTATGGATATTTATTGTGCTTTCTGGGACATCTATTTTGTACAACTTTATGCTTCCATTTTATTTCAAACTGATTCAAATACAGCTACAATTCCAGTCACGTAAAATATTTCTGTGGCTTCTCATTAAATACTCTTCTATCTTGCAATACATTTAGAGAAAGAAAACATTTCTCATTCTCCTTCTAGTTACATATTAATGCTGTTATAAACAATGAAAGGAAAAGAAAACTGCCTAGGGAGTCAGACTCTCAGATGTATAGTTAACACCATTCTCTACCTATAGCTCTCAAACCTGGCTCATATTTGTATTTTCTGGGGGTGGTTTAAAAGAATACCAGGGCTTTGGCCCCACCCTATGCTAATTAAATCAGCATATCTGTGGGTGCAGCCTACAGGTGGTTGTCTTGTTTTTTTTTATTTTTTCAGTGAATAATTCATTATCTCTATTTAATGTACTTTTTTAGGCTTAAGAAAAAGAAAACTATGACACCTTAATAAGAAAAGGAAGGTTAATGAAACATTCTGCCAAACTTACTTATGTGTCAATATGAGTATATTTTTGCAAAATACTTATTTTAACATATCATGTATATTATGTCCAAACATAAGTGAACTCTTTCTTCATAACCCTAACCCTATATAGAGTCATTCTCTTAAAATTAAAAAAAAAAAATCAAGTTAGAAAATTTCTATTAAAATAAATGACTTTTTTATCATTATTAGATAATTACTCTGGATATATTATATAGTTTTACTAGCAACAATGATGTCTTCTTTATATTTTATTACCATACTTACTTCTTTTCAGAGTAAAAATAAGTCTTTTGGATTTGCTTTTGGTTGTTGTTAAACATTTCTTCTGTTTATTGGCAATGTGTATTTTATTTGTGCTAATTAACTGCCTTGTGCCCTTTGTCCACCTGTTTTTTACATTTTTTTTTTAATTTATTTTACTTTAAGTTCCAGCATACATGTGCAGAATGTGTAGGTTTGCTACATAAGTATACGTGTGCCATGGTGGTTTGCTGCGCCTATCAACCCACCATCTAGGTTTTAAGCCCCACATGCATTAGGTATTTGCCTAATGTTCTCTTTCCCCTTGGCCCCCACCACCCCCACAGTCCCTAGTGTGTGTTGTTCCCCTCCCTGTGTCCATGTGTTCTCATTGTTCAACTCCCACTTATGTGTGAGAACATGCAGTGTTTGGTTTTCTGTTCCTGTGTTACAGGAACTAGGCAGTTGTTTTCTAAAAGCACCACAGATAATTCTAGTGTGTTCAAAGTAAGCAGTACTAAAAAGTTAAATCACCGGAGGAAGCATTTAAACTGCAGATTCTAATTCAGGCATTCTGCGGTGGAGACTAAAAATCTGGATTTCTATCAAGTTACCAGATAATATGGACATTACTGGCTTGTGAATTTCTTTGGTAAGTGAACAAAATCTAGATCAGAACTTTCCTAGCTTAATAAGAGAGTTTCCTAGACAGTTTTTTTTTTAAATGCCTATGCCCATGACACACTCTAGACTCATTATATGAGAATTTCAGTGGGTGCAATTGAGTCACTAGTGGTTTTAAAAATGTCACAGACGATGTACAGACAACTTTAAGAACCCCACTGATTTAGGTGTTCTCCTCATCCACTATTACCTGCCCATTTTCCCCTGACTTTTCTCCTTGACTTAATCACACCAAAAATCTTCCATTCCACAAGTCTTAAAAATGTTGATTTCTCCCTCCGAACTATTTGCATATCAGTTGTCATGTGTTACTCATTCAATATTTGAAATATATGCTGGCACTCATCTTCCTTTTTTGTAATAGTCGCCATATTAAAGGTCTTTATTACCCCTTGTCTGTAATAGTCTACAATATTTGTTTCTAATAATTTCTAACTCAAATAATTTGCAAAATCATTCAATATATTTTACTTTCTTGTATATGACTATTTTTCTGCTGTGTCTTTAGCCCCTTGTAGTTAACCACATCTTTATAGCTTGAAAAATGTATTCGTCATAAAAGCTACCTTTAAATTTCCTAATACATTAAACCAAATAAGAATCTCCTCATTGGACTCCCATATTTTGTATTTTTTATATGTCGCTTGCAGAACAAATTATGTTATAATTATATTTGAAGCTTGCTTTATCTTTCGCCCACATTTCTCTCTCTAGACCTTAAAATAATCTATCAGAAAATCCTGTTCAAGATTAATGATAAATATTTATTAAATTAAAATGTATAAATGGTTTCTTTTTTGAGTAACTATTATATTAGTTTGAGAAATGATTTCTTCCCACAATAAGTTTACTATATACAGAGTTTGAATCTGTAAACCAAATACCACACAAAAGGATATACCTAATTTTCCAATTAATCAATGAATTTCATAGCAAAACTGAATATTCTGGAACTGAAGCAACTGTCATTGTACATAGCATTTGAGACATAATAGGTTCCCAAAAAATAGCTTCTCAGAATTCAAAAAGAGGAATTCTTCTGTCAACATAGGCATTCAAGTGACATTTTAGGATTTGTAAAGCCTGTGAGTAGAGATTAAGAAAAGGTATGTTAAATGAGAAACAATATAATTATAGAGGCTGAAGGAGAAGAAATGCAAATGGCAAGTTGAATGGAGAGTGAAGAGCCTGGTTTGACCATCCCAGTGTGTCGTGGTTTTGCATGTTTTCAGGCTGAAATTGTCTAATAAACAGAGACTTAACATTTTTTCATTAGTTACATGTTCCAAATAAGATACAAAGAATTAAAAAATATTTCAAGTAGAATTTAACCAGTGGAAGAACATGATTGAAAACAGGTAAATTTTTATTATTACCTTGCATAATTGAGGACTTGTCCAATGTGTAATATAATTTGCTACTGGTTGCATGATTTCTTGGATGGTTGTTTAAGAGTGAAACAATAGTAAAAACTTTAGATGAAGATGATTGGCAACATTATGTGCTTAGAAAAGGTTATTCCTATCATTATAGAAGAAAAAAATCATTTATCAAAAAATCGTTAATAAATCTTTTATTGTAATAATACACATAATTAGTTCACATATAATTATATTATTAAGACAATGAAGATTATGTTACAAATGTAATTATTATTACCTCAAAGTAAATACTGTGGTGGTATGTAGATTTCTTAAGCTCCTATCAAAATATAAGAGTTCAGTTTTATAGCTACAAAATTTTATAAAACTTTCCAATTTTTCAAGATATAATTTGCCATTAGTTTAATATTCTTGAACTTTTGCATATACTTTCATATTTATACTTGAATTTGTAAATGAAGAGTTTTTCCAGTGTCTTATATACCAAGCATTTTTTTAAAAGTGCTTTTTACTGTTAATTAGGTTCTTTAATGTCAAATTTTTCCCTCGCTGTGGCACTTCCCTTAATACAATTATTTTAATACATTTTCTTTCTAAAGTATCCTATTGAGAGGCTAGCAGAAAGACTTAGATACTGACAAATAAAACTAATAGCAGTTTATATAGTTTTTGAGTTCTCGTGTTTTATCTTTAGACTTTGTGCAGAATTTATACATATACTGTAACATATTAATTTTAATGTAAAACACTGCTCTAAATGACTTATCTTTAGGAAAAATATGAAATTCAATAAAATATGCCACACTTAAGCCTGATTAAAAAATAACACGTACCTTTATAGGAAAACTTTCTTCAACTAAGTTTCAAGGAAACAATTTCAACCCCATCATACTTACCTATGTATGTGTATCATCCTTTCTTTTCAGATAAGTACATCATATTTGTCTCTGAAAAAACTTGTACTATTCAGTACACTGCCTTCTAAATAGCATGTAAATACAACATGTGTCTGCCTTGAAGATGTTTGAAACTGAGGAAAAGATGTAAGACACAAATACAAACGATAGAAATCTATGTACCATAAGTATGTTGTACAATGAATAATATGCCTTTTAAAAGTGAGATAAGATCAGACTTTTTAATGAGTACACTTGGGAAAATAGTCACAAAGAAGTAGCATTTAAGTTAGTCATTAAAAACGTGTAAGGTTCTAGCAGATAGACTTAGAAATAGAAGGTCTGGGAAGAAGGAAATATCTAAGCAAAGGCGGCAGAAAATAGAAATGTACAAAGCCCTCTTCAGGAATTAAATCATAAGTTGGTTTTAATTGTAAGAGAGAATAAATATAATAAATACAGCTAAGATGGAAGGCTTTTAAATTGAGAGTGGCAAGATAAAAATTGTTTTTTAGAAAGTTATTCTGATTATGAAATACAGGATGGTAGAAAAACCACTCCAGAATTTAATAACTATCATCCATATGTTATGCTTTTGTCAGTATAATATGATTTTAAAAATGATTGCTCCCTCAAAATTGAAAGAATCTATTTTTAAAAAATACCTTCAGTACCTTTTTAACTATAAATTCAGTTATATCAAAATGTTCTGGGAGGTGTCAGAACACATAAAAAATCAAAATTAAGAAAGCACAAAGAAAAATCAGCATTTCTCCTCTGGTAAAGACTAATTACTTCAGATTAAAGTGTCAGCTGAGAGCCACTGAAAAAGATGGAAAACTTTAATGTTTAAATACATTGAATAGCAAGGCAATGAGGAATTAGAGAGTCTGTTTCTGGAACAAGAAAGGACAATGATATGGGCTCTGATATTGAAGGTTATTTTTAACTGAAGGATGTATATGGCATTTATATTATGGTAAGATGACTAAGGGGCTGATAAGCTGAGCAGAGCTTTCAAAAGACTCACAGGACTAGGAAAATCAAATGTAGTTTGAGCACCAGATCTTTAGACCTTGGCAAACCTGCCATGATTTGTGCAGCCTTACATCTGAGGATTAAGGGAAAAGTAGAAACAGCTCTTGAAAGGACCGTGGCTCAGCTTCGAATCATTTCAATTCCTGGTTGAATAAGGTGGTCTTGGATATCTGAGTGCACTTAGTCCTCCTGAGGAAATATCTGTAATTCTCTGTGGAAAAGATAACGTGATCTGATGTCTCAAGTTACTTCCGTAATGTTTCAAGCTGTAAAATGTATGTAATTCATGAATTCGTATATGTAATTCAATAAAAATAATCAGACACAGGTGGTAACAACACATGACTCACAACCGTTTTTAAAAATAAAGAATAGAAGCAGCCCATTTGGTATTTAGATAATGAAGATATCAGATACGGATTTAACTATTAATATGGCAACGAGTTCCAGAAAATAAAAGAAGATATTGAAAATGTCAACAGACTACTACAAATCATAGTAAATATCCCAATAAAAATTCTGAAATGGATAATATAAAAACTGAAATAAACAATTCAACAGCTGGTTTTATTAGCAAATTAGATTCATCTGAAGAAAGAATTAGTGACTTGGAAAATATGTTTTAAAAAATCCAGAACGAAGTACAGAAAGAAAAAAATGAAAATTCACAAAAGAGTATAACTCTGTAGATGGTAAAATGAAAACTTATAATATGCATGTAATTTCAATTTCAGAAATAGAATAGGTACAGAACCCATATTTGAAAATAAAATAGACTTTTCTTTTTCTAAATCATGAGTGGCATTGAAGCACAGATTCAAAAAGCACTACAAATCAAACCAGAATGTACACTTGTACAAATTTTAGTAAAACTGTTGAAAACTAAAGACAAAAAAAATCTTAAAAACAACCATATGGTAAAAAGAGAGAAAATGGGGGTAAAATAATGAAACTAAGAGCTAAAAGAAATATTATAAGCCAATAATTAAATTATATTTCTGCATACATTTCTGTAGTAAAGAAAGAATGTATCTACCAAAGTATAACTCTATGTCTCTGAATAAAAGCTTTAAAAATAAAATTGAATGACTCTCTTGTTTTAAACAACCAACAGTAACAAATAATTAAATAAATAGAGAAACTTGAACACTATTTTATATTATTAAGCAATTATTAACTATCTTAAATATCATGAGGATAGCGTTTATCATTTTTAAAAGAATGCTTAAATGAACAGAAATACATACTGAATCTCATTGCCAACTTATAAATTGATTTAATGTATCCTTGATGAAACTGAATAATATAGTTTCTTGGATGGAAAATTATTACAAGATCCTCTCCTCTTTTCTAAGCTTTTGTCTGTTTACTCATTTATTCAACAACAATTATTTGTATGCCTGATATTTACCAAGAATTGTGTTAAATATAAATGAAACAGTTTCTCTCCTCCTAGAAATCACATTGTATTTGGGGATACAAAATGATAAGCAAAAGCTTATGTACAATATGCAGAGTGTGAAGCAAATTGACAAGTGTCTTGTTAGTATCTATTGAATAGAAAATTATGAAAAATATATAACAATTTATCATAACTTCCATAAGAATAATGACAAGAATGGCAAAAAATACTATGTAATATCTGCATTCTTTCAGAAAACATTTGCATCATATCATATATATTAATGCTGGAGTCACCTAAAAATTCCCCTGGACATTTGTATTCCACCCTCTTCTTTGATTCTGGCCAAACTAACAAACGAATTGAGGAAGAAATTTAATATTTGGTAAAACCAGAAAGTAGAGAAAACTGCAAACCACAAACTACAAAAAATAGCTGTCAACCACAATGAGTGTTAGATAAAATTGAGCAGAAGACACACAAGGACTTCACAATGAGTTCTCAGAGCTCCTAACCAATGGTCTGTAGATTCTTGGAACAGGAAATTCTGGTAGCATGAAGGCTGGAGGACATGTGACTCTGTGTCACGTTATATTATAGCAAGTAAATTGGGCTGAATAAAAAGACCCTGAATGCATTTGATGCGCATTGTTAGCATGAAAGATTGAAGGAGTGTTGGCGGGTGGTGATTAGATTTGTGTCTGGTAAAAATACTGTTATAATGAATTATCTTAGTCTTAACTCATTACATACAAAAAGCAAAAAACCTTTAAAATATTGGATTAATTGTGAGCCATAAATAAGTCTTATTCCTGATAAAAAGGGAATGGTGGATCACTCAATACTGTCATCAATGATAAATGACCAGGATGGAAAGGACACTGGAGTGGTGATGCTGGTGAGAATTGGCTCTGTATTAATATCACTGGAGATTGCAGGTGGATTGAACCAAAATTGAGTGCAGAGCTTCAAAAAAATCACATCAAGATTCTCTGTTTCTTTATGTACAAACTTTGCTTTCCTCTGTATTATCTTTATTCTTAGAATACTTCTCCTAATGGCAATGATGGGTACAGATTTATTATTGAAAATGTCTCCAAAGACAGCACTTTGTTCCTGTGATTTCAGTAAATATTCAAACACTAAATCTCACCATTCTATGTTGAAAAAGATTGAGTCAATTGCTGTGGCCAATTGGATAGGATCACCTATTTGGTTATATTTGGGTTATTCTTGCTGCTAGATGTTAAAGCCAGCCTCATCTAAGCCATAAGTACTAAGACTAGGAGAGGTTGGTTTCATATAAGAAGGTATATTACTAAAATGTTAAAATATGATACATTAGGCAAGCAAAAAGGAACAATGTACCTTAAGACTCTTTCTTAGAAAAACTTAAGATGATGAAGTTGATTTAATCAGGAAAGGAGTGAAAAAGCTATGCTGAAATACCTGGTAATGAGTGTCAAAAACTTAAAAACAGAAAACTATATTCAACTATGTTAAGAAATTATGGGAAATGTAATTATTGAGAGAATATTTATGTTATATATTCTGGTGATATAGAAATGAGACTATAGCAAAATTAGAACATAAAATTTAGGGGAGAAGGGTCAAGGGGAAAATTAGAAAAAAATGAAATATAAACAAATTGATTTTAGCATTTTTGACAGGAAGGTGTTTATAGATTAAAAATGTGAAATAAGATTCATTTTAGATGAAGCATATAGTCTTGATAAATTAATTAAATATTACCTAAAGTAGTTAGAAAATGCAAAGAAGTGTAAGGAAAGCAGAGATCATTTAATTTTAAAAAGTAGAGATTAATAAAGTTAAAACCTTAAAGAATATTTGAAAACAAAGAAGTTCTTTTTGGAAACTAGATAATCTACTAGTTAAACAAGAGAGACTGGAAAGATAAAAAAATATGCTAGCTTAAAAGTAAAAATGGAAAAACTGTTACATTGGGAAATAAAAGAAAAGAAAACCCTTTGCTAAAACATATTCATATTAGCCTTAAAATCTGGATAAAACAGATTTTTTAGAAAAATATAAATTACCGGCCGGGCGCGGTGGCTCAAACTTGTAATCCCAGCACTTTGGGAGGCCGAGATGGGCGGATCATGAGGTCAGCAGATCGAGACCATCCTGGCTAACACAGTGAAACCCCGTCTCTACTAAAAAATACAAAAAACTAGCCGGGCGAGGTGGCAGGCGCCTGTAGTCCCAGCTACTCGGGAGGCTGAGGCAGGAGAATGGCGCAAACCCGGGAGGCAGAGCTTGCAGTGAGCTGAGATCCGACCACTGCACTCCAGTCCGGCGACAGCGCGAGACTCCGTCTCAAAAAAAATAAAAATAAAAAATAAAAATAAATTACCTAAATTTACTCAAAAAATAACTTATAGGAAAAAAAGACAGCTAGGAGGCAGTACTAACTTGCAGTTCCCACTCGGATAGACAGAACAGCATGTAGAGACTCACTTTGTAAATGTTTGCCCAAGAACTACCACAGGAACATACCAAGAAAACTGAAAGAATTCACAGACCCTTTGAAACAAGCAGTTTGTGGCTGCAAACTCCACGAGGCAGCCAAAAAACTGAGTACCCATAGTGTGAGAGGGGGAAAGTCTACCTCGAGCACACATCCTCACTGGGGAACCTGAAAATCCAGATCACAGGAGAAGGATTTAACCTTACTGTAACGGCCCACGGGGTTCACCTTGCCTGCTGCCTAGACAGAGCTGATTCATCAAGACAGGGGAATTGCAATAGAGAAAGAGTAATTCACGCAGAGGCGGCTGTGTGGGAGACCAGAGTTTTATTATTACTCAAATCAGTCTCCCCAGCATTTGGGGAGCAGAGTTTTTAAGGATAACTTGGTGGGTTGTGGGGAGCCAGTGAGTCAAGAGTGCTGATTGGTCAGATATGAAATCATGGGAAGCTAAAGCTGTCTTCTTGCACTGAGACAGTTGTTGGGTGGGGGCCATAAGATCTGGTGAGCCAGTTTATTGATCTGGGTGATGCCAGCTAATCCATCAAGTGCAAGGTCTGCAAAATATCTCAAGCACTGAATTTAGGAGCAGTTTAGGAAGGGTCAGAATCTTATAGCCTCCAGCTGCATGATTCCTAAACCATAATTTCTAATCATGTGACTAATGTTAGTCCTACAAAGGCAATCTAGTCCCCAAGCAAGAAGGAGGTCTGCTTTGGGAAAGGGCTGTTACCATCTCTGATTAAACTATGAAGTATAAATTTCTCCGAAAGTTAGTTCAGCCTATGCCCAGGAATGAACAAGGACAGCTTGGAGGTTAGAAACAAGATGGAGTCAGTTAAGTTAGACCTTTTTCACTGTCTCAGTCATGATTTTGCAAAGGCGGTTTCATTACCTAGAGCCAAAACAAATTTAGAGAGGCAGGAAATATACAAGTAGAAGAAGCAGTGGGAAGAGCCATATAGGCACTCCTGGTTGGCAGGGAAACCATTTCTGACTTTATCTCACATGGGTCCTTGGGGAGGGCTGCCCATGGAACTGGAGAATGACTGCAGGGAGAAGGAAACTTCCAGCTGAACTTTGTAATAATTTAGACTCAGCACAGACTTTCCTGAGCAGAACCTGGGCAGGGTGGGGGATGGGGGGAGGTGGGCGAGGCGCGAATTAGAAGTGCAGATAGGAGCACAGAAGACAAGACAGGTGGGGAGGGGGAGGGTCTGAAATTCCAGCAGGGATGCTTGTAGCCTGAGGTAAGATTGCAGTCCTCCTTACCAGCTGCCTGGATATAAATTCAGTGCTGTTGATGGATATGGTTGGGAGTGAGACTGACCTTGCTGGCTACATGGGAACTGAGTAAGTCCGGTCCTTGCCAGCTTTCACCCACTTCCCTAGTGACCTCTGTGATGCAGGAGAGGCTACCATAATTCCCCCAGGAACATAACTCCCTTAGCCTGAGAACCATACCCTCATCCCCCACAGTGGCTGCAGCAAGCCCCACCCAAGGAGAGTCTGAGCTCAAACACACCTAACCCTGCCCCCACCTAATGGCCTTTCTCTACTTGCTCTGGTAGCTGAATACACAAGACATAATCTCTTGGGAGCTCTATGGCCCTGTCCATCATCTGAGAAATTCAAATATTTATTCAGGTGACCTTAGAACTATCTCATATACCCCTACACTACCACTAATGCTCTCTTGAAAGTGCCACCTCCTGACTGGAGGCCAACCAACTCAAGTCATTACAGCAATTAATACAAGAGTAAAGCTGCTCCAAGAAGAGAGAAAACAACAGCTAATTCCAACACCTGTAACATCCTGGCTAACCAGAGGTCTTGCGTCTGTCCACATGACAGCTTCACTGCTAGCACAACAAGCATTCGAGAACCAGCACACTAAAAAACCACAACCAAGGCCCCTCACAGAGTCCACTTTACTCCCCTGTTACCTTCACTGAAGCAGGTGCTGGTATCCATGGCTGAGAGACATGAAGATGAATCGCATCACAGGACTCTGTGCAGATATTTCCCAGTACCAGCTCAGAGTCCAGTAGCTCTGTGGAGTGGCTAGACCCAGAAGAGCAACAAGAATAACTGTAGTCCAGCTCTCAGGAAGTCTCATCCCTAAGGGAAGAGAGAGAATACCACATCAAGGGATCACCCTGTCAAACAAAAAAAATCTGAACAGCAGTGTGTTGTGACCCAGGTCTTTCCTCTGACACAGTCGAACCAAATGAGAAGGAATCAGAAAAAAAATTCTGGTAACATAACAAAGCAAAGTTCTTTAGTACCACCAAAAGATCACACTAGCTCACCAGCAATGGATCTAAACCAAGAAACAATCTCTGAATTGCCAGAAAAAGAATTCAGAAGGTCAATTATTAAGCTACTCAAGGAGGCAGCAGAGAATGCTGAAAATGAACTTAAATAAAGTAAAAGAATAATACAGCATGTGGATCAAAAAGCTTCCATATAAATAGATAGCAGGAATTAAAAAAAAAATCACAACTTCCAGATATGAAAGACACACTTAGAGAAATACAAAATGAACTGGAAAGTTTCAATGACAGACTAGAACAAGTAGAAAAAAGAACTTCAGAGCTTGAAGACAAGGATTTTGAATTAACCCAATAAGATAAGGGAAAAAGCATCAAAGAACAAACAACAAACCAAAATGAAAACAAACAAACAAAAAAGCCTCCAGGAAGATTGGGATTATGCTAAATGACCAAACCTAAGAAAAATTTGTGTTCCCAAGGAAGAAGAGAAATCTCAAAGTTTGGAAAACTTACTTGAGGGAGTAATTGAGAAAAACTTCCTTGGCATTGCTAGAGATCTAGACCTCCAAATAAAAGCAGCTCAAATAACACCCAGAAAATGTATCCACAAAAAGATCATCACCTAGGCACACAGTCATCAGGGGAACCCACCCCCAATATTGCCATGTAGGTTCTTTCTATTTTCCATAAATGTCGGCCGGCTGAGAAATAAAGAGAAAGAGTACAAGGAGAGGAATTTTATAGCTGGTCCTCCGGGGGTAACATCACATATCGGTAGGACCATGATGCCCACCTGAGTCTTAAAGCCAGCAAGTTTTATTAAGGATTTCAAAAGGGGATGGGGTGTAAGAACAGGGAGTAGGTCACAAAGATCACATGCTTCAAAGGGCAAAAAGGGGAACAAAGATCACATGCTTCTGAAGAAACAGGACAAGAACAAAACAGAACTACTGATAAGGGTCTGTGTTCAGTTGTGCACATATTGTCTTGATAAACATCTTAAACAACAGAAAATAGGATTCAAGAGTAGAGAACCAGTCTGATCTCAAATTTACCAGGGCAGGGTTTCCCAATCCTAGTAAGCCTGAGGATACTGCAGGAGACCAGGGCATATTTCAGTCCTTATCTCAACCACATAAGACAGACACCCCAGAGTGACCATCTATAGACCTCCACCCAGGAATGCATTCCTTTCCCAGGGTCTTAATTATTAATATTCCTTGCCAGTAAAATAATTTAGTGATATCTTTCCTACTTGTACATCCATTTATAGGCTCTCTGCAAGAAGAAAAATATGGCTGTATTCTGCCTCACCCCTCAGGCAGTCAGACCTTATGGTTGTCTTCCCTTGTTCCCTAAAATCACTGTTATTCTGTTTTTTCAAGGTGCACTGATTTCATACTGTTCAAACACATATATTTTACAATCAATTTGTACAGTTAACACAATAGTGGTCCTGAGGTGACATACATCCTCAGCTTATGAAGACAATGGGATTAAGAGATTAAAGTAAGACAGGCATAAGAAATTATAAAAGTATTAATTTTGGGAATTGATAAATGTCCATATTAAAATGAAATCTTCACAATTTATGTTCAGAGATTGCAGTAAAGACAGGAGTAAGAAATTATAGAAGTATTAATTTTGGGAACTGATATATGTCCATATTGAAATTAAATCTTCACAATTTATGTTCCTCTGCCACAACTCCGGCCAGTCCCTCCATTTGCAGGTCTCTGACTTCCCACAACACACAGTCATCAGGTTATCTGAAGTCAAGACAAAGGAAAGAGTCTTAAGAGCGGTGAGGCAAAAGCGTCAGGTAATCTATAAAAGAAAATCTATCAGATTAGCAACAGATTTCTCAGCGGAAACCCTATAAGCTAGAAGGGATTGGAGACTGATCTATAGCCTTCTTAAACAAGACAATTATCAATCAAGAATGTTGAATCTGGGCAAACTAAGCTTCATAAATGAAGGAGAAATAAAGTCTTTTTTAGACAAACATGCTGAGAGATTTACCACAATCAGGCCAGTGCCACAAGAACTGCTAAAAACAGCTCTAATTATTAAAACAAAACATCAAAATACACCAAAAATGAACCTCCTTAAAGCACAAATTTCATAGGACCTATAAAACAATAACACAATAAAACAACCACAACAAGGTATTCAGGCAACAACTAATATAATGAGTACAATCATACCTAACATCTCAATTCAAGCATTGAATGTAAATAGCCTGAATACTCCTTAAAAGCTATAGAATGGCAGAATGGATACGTTTAACCAACCAAGTATCTGCAGTCTTCAAGAGACTCACCTAAAATATAAGGACTCACATACACTTAAGGTAAAGGGAAGGAAAAAGACATTCCATGTCACCAAAAAGTGAACAAGAATAGTTATTCTTATATCAGACAAAATAGACTTTAAAGTAACAATAGTTGAAAAAGACAAAGAAGGACATTATATAATGATAAAAGGACTAGTCTGAAAGGAAAAATATCATAATCATAAATATATATACACCTAACACTGGAGCTCCCAAATTTTTAAAGCAATTACTACTATACCTAAGAAATGAGATAGATGGCAACACAGTAATAATGGAGGACTTAAATACTCCACTGACAGCACAAGACAGGTCATCAAGACAGAAAGTCAACAAAAAACAATGGACTTAAACTGTCAGAGGCATGTGAACCAGAGCAACTCCATCTTAAATAGGAGCTGGGTAAAATGGTGCTGAAACCTACTGGGCAGCATTCCCAGATGGTTGAGGCATTCTAAGTCACAGGATCAGATAAGAGGTCAGCCCAAAATACAGGTCATAAAGATCTTGCTGATAAAACAGTTTACAGTAAAAGAGTTGCCCAAAACTGACCAAAACTAAAATGGCGACAAGAGTGACCTCTAGTCGTCCTCACTGCTACACTCTCACCAGTGCCATGACAGTTTACAAATACGATGGCAATGGCAGGAAGTTACCCTATGTGATCTAGAAAGGGGAGGCATGAATAATCCACACGTTGTTTACCATATCATCAAAAAATAAGTATAAAAATGGTCAACTAGCAGCCCTCGGTGCTGCTCTGTCTATGGAGTAGCCATCCTTTTATTCCTTTACTTTCTTAATAAACTTGCTTTCCTATAACAAAACTATACCCTAGAACATATAAACGTAACAAATATTTACAGAACATTCTACCTAACAACTGCCAAATATACTTTCTATTCATCAGCACACAGGGCATTCTCCAAGACAGAGCATATGACAAGTTACAAAACAAGTCTCAATAAATTTAAGAAAACTGAAACCATATCAAGTATTCTCTCAGACTACAGTGGAAGAAAATTAAAAATCAACTCAAAAAGGAACACTCAAAACCATGCAAACACATGAAAATTAAGTAATCTGCTCCAAATGATTGTTAGGTCAACAATGAAATCATGATTGAAATTAAAAAATTATTTGAACTGAATTATAATAGTGACAAAATCTATCAGAACCTCTGGGATACAGCAAAAGCAGTGCTAAGAGAAAGGTTTATAGCATTAAATACCTACATCAAAAAGCCTGAAAGAGCACAAATAGATAATCTAAGGTCACACATCAAGGAACTAGAAAAACAAGAACAAACCAAACCCAAACCCAGCAGAAGAAAAGAAATGACAAAATCAGAGCAGAACTAAATGAAATTTTAAAAAACAAGCAATACAAAAGATAAATTTTTTTAAAAGCCAGTTCTTTCAAAAGATAAACAAAATAGACCACTAGCAAGATTTACCACGAAAAAGAGAGAAGATCCAAATAATCTCAATTAGAAATGAAAGAGGAGATATTATGACCAATACCACAGAAATACAAAAGATCATTCAAGGCTGTTATGAATATCTTCATGCACACTAACTAGAAAACCTAGAGGAGATAGATGAATTCCTGGAAATACACAATCCTTCTAGACTAAACAGGAAGAAATAGAAACTCTGAATAGATTAACAACAAGCAGTGAGATTGAAATGGTAGTAAAAAATTGGCCAACAAAAAAGAGTTCAGGATGAGATTAATTCACAGCTGAATTACATCAGACATTCAAAGAATTGGTGATAATCCTATTGAAACTATTCCAAAACACAGAGAAAGAGGGAATCCTCCCTAAATCATTCTATGAAACCAGCTTCACCTTAATACCAAAACCAGGAATGGACATAACAAAAAAAGAAAACTACAGACCAACATTCCTGATAAACATAGAGGCAAAAATCCTCACCAAAATAATAGCTAACTGACTCCAACAGCATATCAAATAGATAACCACCATGATCAAGTGGGTTTTATATCAGGGATGCAGGAATGGTTTAACATTCACAAATGAATAAATGTAATACGCCACATAAACAGAAATAAAAACAAAAATTACATTATCATCTCAATAGATGAAGAAAAAGCATTTGACAAAATCTGTATCCCTTTATGAGTAAAGCCCTTAGCAAAATTGGCATAGAAGGGACATACCTAAAGGTAATAAAAGTCATCTATGATAAACCCACAGCCAACATTATACTAAATGGGGAAAAGTTGAAAGCATTCCTCCTAAGAACTGAAACAAGACAAAGATGCCCAACATTCATTACTTCTAGTCAACATAGCACTGAAAGTGCTAGCCAGAGCAATCGGATAAAAGAAAGAAATTAAAAGGGCATTCAGTTTGGTAAAGTGGAAGTCAAACAGTCACTGTTTACTGATGATATGATTGCATACCTAGAAAACCTTAAAGACTCATCTAAACAGCTCCAAGATCTAATAAATGAATTCAGTAAAGTTTCAGGATACAAAAATTGATGCACACAAACGAGTAGCACTGCTATACACTAAGCTGAGAATCAAATCAAGAACTCAACCCCTTTTACAATAGCTGAAAAATAAATTAAAAACGTAGGAATATACCTAAAGGAGGAGGTAAACAACCTCTACAAGGAAAACTATGAAACACTACTGAAAGAAATCATAGATGTCACAAACAAATGGAAACACATCCCATGCTCATGGATAGGTAAAATCAATATTGTGAAAATGACCATACTGCCAAGATCAATCTACAAATTCAGTGCAATTCCCATCAAAATACCACCTTCCTTCTTCATAGAACTAGATAAAACAATCACAAAATTCATATGGAACCAAAAATGAGCCTGCAGAGCCAAAGCAAGACTAAGCAAAAAAAGCAAATTGGGAGGTGTCATATTACCCAGTGTCAAACTATACTACAAGGCTATATTCACCAAAACAGCATAGTACTGTTAAAAAAAAAAAAAAAAAAAAAAAATAGGCACATAGACCAATGGAATAGAATAGAGATCTCAGAAATAAAGCCAAATACTTTGATCTTCAACAAAGCAAACAAAAGCATGAAGTGGGGAAAGGATACCCTATTCAACAAATGGTGTTAGGATAATTGGCAAGCCACATGTAGAAGAATGAAACGAGATCCTCATCTCTCACCTCACACAAACATCAACTCAAGATGAATTAAGGACTTAAATCTAAGGCCTGAAACCATAAAAATTCTAGACACTTGCTTAGGCAAAGATTTCATGACCAATAAACCAAAAGCAAATTCAACAAAAACAAAAACAAAGATAAATAGATTATACTTAATTAGGCTAAAAAGCTTCTGCACAGCAAAATAAATAATAAGCAGAGTAAACAGACAACCCACGGAATAGGAGAAAATCTTTGCAAACTATGCATTTGACAAAGGACTAGTATTCAGAAGCTGCAAGTAACTTAAACAAACAAATCAGCAAGAAAAAAAAACAAATAATCACATCAAAAAGTGAGCTAAGGACATGAACAGACAATTCTCAAAAAGAGATAGACAAATGGCCAACAAACATATGAAAAAAAAAATGCTCAACATTACTAATTATCAGGGAAATTCAAATCAAAACCACAATGCAATACCGCCTTACTCATGCAAGAATGGCCATAATTAAAAAATAAATAATAGATGTTGTCTTGGAGGTGATGAAAAGGGAACACTTTTACACTTGCAGTAGGAATGTAAATCTGTACAATAACTATGTAAAACAGTATGAAGATACCTTAAAAACTAAAAGTAGATCCACTGTTTGATCTGGCAATCCTACTACTGGGTATTGATCCAGAGGAATAGAAGTATTTATATGAAAAAGACATTTGCAGATGTGTTTATAGCAGCACAATTCACAACTGTGAAAATATGGAGCCAGTCCAAATGCCCATCAAAGAACAAATGGATAAAGAAAATTATATATATACACACACATATGTATACACCATGGAATACTACTCAGCCATAAAAGGAATGAAATAATGGCATTTACAGCAACCTGGATGGAACTGGACACCATTATTCTAAGTGAAGTAACTCAGGAATAGAAAACCAAACATCATATATTCTCACTTATAAGTCAGAGCTAAGCTATGAAGACACAAAGGCATAAGAAGGAACCATTGGAATTTGGAGACTCAGGGAGAAGCGTGGGAGGGAGGTGAGGGATAAAAGACTATATACATTGGGTGCAGGGTACAGTGCTCTAGTGATAGGTGCACCAAAATCTTGGTACAACCACTATGGAAAACAGTGTGGCGATTCCTTAAATATCTGAGTAGATTCATCATTTGATCCAGCAATCTCACTACTGGGTATCTACCCAGATGATCATTTCTATGATTATATCATAGAATCATTTAGATAGAATTATAGAAGCATTTCTAGGATTTTATCATAGAAATATATTCTGCTTTACTCAAATATGTGCCTACAATAATGTACACTAAAATGTTGTTTGTAATAGCTGAGATCCAGAATCAATGGACATATTTATCTATAGGAACTTGGTAAGTTAAATCATAATTTTGTATGACAGAATCCTGATCAGTGATTAACTATATTCATATATGTTGATATCAACAGATCTCTCAGTTTTGTTATTGGACAGAAATTTTCAAATGCAAAAGTAGTTTTCAAGGGACATATACATCCCCTTTATATCACACCTGTTTGAGTCAACTTGGGTTGCCATAATGACATAGATTGTGTGGCTTAATCAACATAAATTTATTTTTTACAGTTCTGGAAGCTGAAAGTCTGAGATAAAGTTGCCAGCATAATCAGTTCCTAGTGAGTGCCTCCTTCCTGACTTCCAAACAGAAGACTTCCCTCTTGCTGTGTTCTCAAATGGCACAAGGAAAGCAAACAAGTTCTCGGGTCCTCTTTATTATAAAGTCATTAATCCCAGGGCCCCACCCTCGGGGCCTCATTCAAACCTAATTACCTCCCAAAGGTCCAGTCTCCTAGTATAAGCACACTGGGGGATAAGTCTTCATATGAATTTGTGGGGGAATACAATTCAGTCCATAACAGTACTTTATGCATATTATATGTGTATGTATTTTTCCTTTATATCTCTACAATAGTTACAGCTACATGTACATACTTGTGAACTTTCTGAAAAAAACACAAAATATTGTTGATGGCTATTGTACTAATCAGTATAGTGGGACGTCGTGTTTCTTAAGTATAAATTTCACTTTTCACTGCATCTCTCTGAAACATTTTAATTTATATTACTTATGCTTTATTTTTATAACAATAATAAGGAACAACAAAATAATAAGAACAGTTATAGTCTGCTTGAAATGTCATTTAACCTGAGGTGACTGAGATTTAGGAAGAAAATTCATATTGCGTATTTGTATTATATTTTGTTCAGATAAACAGTCTGAGAAGACAAAAAGAGACACACTATGAGAATTCTATAAATATTTGGGATGATAGTTTATTAAAAATTATAGAATATGCATACCATTAATAAGCATTTTTATCTCATTCATTATATATGCTAAGTTATTTGCTAGATATAAAAAGAAAAGCACTTCAAGATGTCTGTCCTCACATAGTTTAGAATACAAAATAATGTTTTGTGAACCAACAATTGTACAAGCTACAAGTGACAAATTGGTGGATGAAGACATACAAAATGTTATACAATTTAACTTTAAACTCTAATACTTCAAATTGTTAAACTGTGTGCTCTACTCTTCCCCACAGCTTGATTTTGCTAACCAGTCTATTTTGTTAACTGAATTAAATGTCTAATTAATTAGTATTAAAATATAAAGTAGTTTTGCTTCTTTTTCAGAAAGGAAATTACCCATTATGCCCCCATGTGAACATAGGAGAAGAGAAAATGTTTCTTTTCTCTAGAATATTTATATACATGGAATTATCTCTGAATTGTCTTTCACTAAGAAAGTTTAGAATTGTTTTAGTCAAACCTGTAAATACTTAAAGATGAAATGCAAATATTATCAAATAAATTCTGGCACCCCCAAATGCAGTGATTCTGAAACATCTAGAATTAAATCAAGTTAAAGCAGGCTGATAAGTTTATTTCTCAAAAATGCAAAACCCCTTCTGAATGGAAATATTTAACAACAAAGCAGAGTACCATTATTAGGTATTTTACCTTGAGATTTTGTGGGATAGACAAGAGATGGTAGCTTTCACATGTCTAAGAGAGATGCCTTAATGAATTCTGAAGCCAGGAAGGAAGTAACAAACTCTTCAGTGCAATGAGACACCTCCTTCATGATAGCCTTCAGTGTCTTACAGTTTAAGAGCTAATTAGAAACAGGTTTAAATATACATTTCTTTATATTAGCCTTAAAAATGAGAACAGAGTCAGCTTTTTGAGCTCTAGCCAGATGCTGATTTTATAACCTTAGCTTTGTAGGCTAACGGCTAACAGCTCAGGAACTGAGACTTTCAAAGTTATTTTTAGGACAAATCAGTTAATGAGCAAATACAAACTTAAGCATAAGTGAGCAGCAGGGCAGAGGCATCCACATGTCAGGGAGAGTCTCAGATGGTAAGATAAATTGTAATTATTTAATCCAGTTATGGACAGTGGTGAATAAAAATGAATCATGGCCAACTGCTAACCAGTCAAAAGGTTTTATTTTTTATGTGTAGACAGAGAAGTGCACAGAAAACATTAACGCACAATGCATGTTAAAGTAGCTTTTTCTTGCTGTCTTTCATGCAGACAGAAAACATAGTTTTCTTTTCTTTCTAGAACTTCCCCCATTCTACCATGTTAGCTCTAATACTTATATTATAGAGGGACTGAATACTGCTTCTTTGTTTTGTACTAGCTTATTTGTAATGACAAGGCATTGAATAATCCTTCAACGTGTTATAGAAGGCTCCAAGAAATCAACACAGTCATAATTCACTCCCTCCGCTACCATCACATTACCAACTTCAGGGCCTCGCCTCCACCAAGAATTAATAGTCAGTGTCAGGGAAAGGCTCAAATAAATCAGTTAATTTGCATTGAGGAAATTACATTAGGTAACAAGCATCTAGGGAATGACTATATCTGGGGACAGAGCAGGAAATTTTGCCAAAGACATGTCTTTATAAAGTCTGAAACTTTTAGTTGCTACTCTGCTTGATTTTCAAAGCAGAGTACAACACCAGGAAAGAGGGGATCAAGAATCAAGTGGCTTAGATAAGATGATTTTATCATTTTTTTCTAGCATGTCTTTTTGTACCTTATTGTTGATAATTTACCTAGGAAGCATGTTATTGACCCAAAAATTCTTCCCAGAATGTTTCCCTGAAAATGTTGTTCTTTACCTTAAGGAAAAAATTATTAAAGTTATATTCTTCAAACATTTTACATTCATAGAACAGGGTGAACTGATTACAGGCATTTTTGTTTTGTTTTACAGCTACCACACAACCAATATCACTGTTCCTAAGAATGGTAACATAAGGTGCTGTGCTCTGCCACCAAGAGAAGAAGAGAAAATTTGAAACCCTGGAGACTTCTTCCATTAAAACTACATAATTCTTCTCACCACAAAGATACGGTAAAGAATGAGTGGGCATGCAAGCAAACTAAGCTTAACCAATCAACCCTCTCTCTCTCCTCAGAAATCGAATCATTAGGGGAGTGACTAAGACAAGAGAAAATTTGGAATTTGTTTATCCATCCTAACAATGTAGAAACAACCTAACAATTAGTGCCATTGAGTCTCTACAGCTTCCTTTTCGTATCTGTTTTGAGTTTAGTTCTCTAGCCCTCATTAAAACCCTGTGAGCTGCCTCATGTCCACCCATTAAATATATTTTAGCTTAATTTTGCCAAAGTCACCTGGTAGTGCTTGCAACCTGAGACAGAGTGCTTTGGGGAATTTAAAAAAAAAAAAAAAAAAAAAAAAACAACTCTAAAAATGAATTGCTGTATGGTACTTTCAATCAAAGAGCCAGGTATGGGTTTTGATTCTGGAGGAAATTTTTCCTTCTCCTTTATGGATTATTGACTGATGACAGCTAGGTGAGCTTGAGCTGATGTGCTCACCAATCCAAGGCTTTCCTAAACATAAGTGCAACTGATGATGATGATGGAGGTGGACATTTAATGGTGATTTAAATGTTCATTTAATGCCCAAAGAGGTACAACCCTTGTCATCAGAAGGAAAATTTTTGTCTCACTTTTGTCACCTTGAAATTTATCCAGTAGGGCCACTGGATGAAAACTATAGATAGATCCGTAATTTTTTCTTGCTATTAGATAATAAACAGTCCAATGTCATCTAGAGTCATAAAACACAATTGACTTAGGGTGATCTCAATATAATGCAATAATCAAAACTCTGAAGATTGTTTACAATTAAATATTATTTCCTTCCCTGGCAGAGGTCAACATAGAGCAGGCTACCTGTCGCTTGGGAGGTTGGTTTCATGATCTTTTTCTTTCCTAACTCTGGTAACAACCATGTTGCCTCAGCCATTCATGATGTTTTCCACCTGAATGCACATGAGCGAACTGCATTTGCTGGCCCCTTTGTGACTGGATGAAACTGTGTCAATAATTCTAGCCAATGAGCTGCAAGTAGGAAGTGGCATAAGTCTGTCAAGTAACAGAATATATAATGGTTGATACAGAACCCTCCAAAAATCTCTCCTTTGGACTGGGTGAACAGCTACATTTAAGAGAGTTACTCACTTAGGTCTCTTCTGAGAAGACACTCCCTTCCTATCCTCACTTCCCATTCCACTAACCACAAGGGAAATGTAATAGAAACAAAAAAAAAAATAGCCTGTTCTACTAAACTACTGATATTTTGGACTTTGTCATTACACAAGAACAATGTAACCTCTCCTGATTAGAAATATGTGGCACTGGTTTAGGGACCAGGTAACAAGTAATAGAGCTTGTTGATATTAGCTTGAAGGGAAAAGGTTAAAAAACAAAATATTACCAGTGTGTTTTGGTTGTTGTTGACTGAGTTATTGACTGAGTTTGGCAACTTACTGCAAAGAAGGTGTTTGTCAGGAAATAATTTGCTGCTTTTAGAACAGGAATAAGAAATCAGGAGAGTCCTGAAATTTGGGAAATTTCAGGGCTGAAAAATGAAAATCCAACTGCTTTTCATCACGTACTAGAAAAAAATTAAACCGAGAAAATCTTTGAGGAAACAATGACAATTAAAATTTAATTTTGTACCAAGAATCAAATCAATAACATAGTCCTCACATGTATTGCTAAAACCACAAAATAAATTTAACTAGATTTAGGTCAAAGATCCAGTTGAAAATGTGGTGTTCAATTGCTTTGAATTGGACAACATGACTCAGATATATAAGATCAATGTGTGATTTTCCCAAATGACACAAGAATTTTCTCCCAGCCTCTACACCAGACTTGCAGCAGGGGTGTCCCATCTACTCTGCCTGCCATGCTCAGTCCTTTGTGGGAGGGAGCGCCCGAGTGAGTGCAGGATCCGGCCAGCCACTCTAAGCACTGACAGAGGATCAAGCTCCATGCGGGGCTCACAGCCAGACCAGGCATATCACCTCAAGGGGAAGGTGGCAGCACCCAGGCAAGGGTACCCACAACCCCGAAGCCCCAGCGGGGGTGTTAGTGTGCTAATTAGCTCTTTTAATTCTGCTGTCCACAGCCAGATGGACACTGATGTGTTAACAGCTCAGTCGTCGGCCCCAGGCCACATTGCATGGGGCAGCTGCCCTCTGCTGGCAAGGACAAAAGGGCAATGGGACAGCCTTTTGGAGTACCCACATTCAGTGGGTCCTGAGCTCTCATCTAGCATCCAGGAAGAATGAGGATATGCTAACAATTGAAGAGGGAGCAAGGCAGGGAGTTTTATTGAGTGATGAAACAGCTTTCTGCGAGAGGGGATGCGGAGGTGGTCCCCTTACCCAAAGACTGAAAAGTTCCCCCAATGCGGCTCAGTCCCGGGTAGTCCTGGGCACCCATGGGCTCAGAATAGAGGAGGGGCAGGCCATAGGTAGTATTGGAAAAGGCAACATTCAATTGGTTAAAAGGCCTTGTTCAGAAAAATCAATAGGGAAACGGGAGGCAAACAGGAACAGAAGTGGTCACTCTGGGTGGCGAGTTTCATCTGGGACCAGCAGTCCAGTCTTCCAGTCTTCAGGCTGTTTTTTGAGCTTCAAGGTGAAATTTCACCAGGAACACGCCCCTATCTGCCTAGGCGTTTGTCTGCCTCCTGCTGCTATCACATAGATGTATAAAAAGCTCAAAATGCCCACAGTTAATTCTAGAGAAAGAAATAATCGAGAGTAGAAAAAAGCATAGAAATACAACAAATCTGCTGGGCGAGGTGACTCACACCTGTAATCCTAGCACTTTGGGAGGCCAAGGCGGGTGGATCATGAGGTCAGCAGTTGGAGACCAGCCTTACCAACATGGTGGAATCCCGTCTCAATTAAAAATATGAAACTTAGCCAGGCTTGGTGGCACGTGCCTGTAATCCCAGCTACTCGGGAGGCTGAGGCAGGAGAATCACTTGAACCCAGGAGATGGAGGTTACAGGGAGCTGAGATCGGGCCACTGCACTCCAGCCTGGGCAACAAAGTGAAACTCCATGTAAAAAAATAAAATAAGTAAAAAAAGAAATATAGCAAATGTTAGAGATATATCTAGAGAAGAACTGAGGATATGGCTATTGCAACATGGAAATGACTGAAATGACTGATACCAAATTGATTATATTCTCATCTCCAGAAATTTCCTAAGTCATTTGGAAATTACTACTATAAAAAAAACCATCAGCCTTGTTTAAAAGAAATTGTGAGTGCTTAAGACTGAAAACGAGCTTTGGGTCTCCCACCACACGTTGGCAAGTTACAGGCTGCAAAATCTGCTTAACTCCAAGAAGTATTCTTTGTTATCAAAGAATACTGTAAAAGACACAGGTCAGATACCACCCAGGTACCTATCACAGAGAACACTAAGGGTTTCTTAGTGGGAGTGGGGGTACAAAATTAGGGCCTAAACTATTCCTCATCATCAGGAAAGGGAGCGTTTAAAATATCTGTTTGTCAATGGCCTTTTCTGCATCAATTGAGATAATCATGTGGTTTTTGTCTTTGGTTCTGTTTATATGCTGGATTATGTTTATTGATTTGCGTATGTTGAACCAGCCTTGCATCCCAGGGATGAAGCCCACTTGATCATGGTGGATAAGCTTTTTGATGTGCTGCTGGATTCGGTTTGCCAGTATTTTGTTGAGGATCTTTTCATCGATGATCATCAGGGATATTGGCCTAAAATTCTCTTTTTTTGTTGTGTCTCTGCCAGGCTTTGGTTGCAGGATGATGTTGGCCTCATAAAATGAGTTAGGAAGGATTCCCTCTTTTTCTATTGATTGGAATAGTTTCAGAAGGAATGGTACCAGCTCCTCCTTGTACCTCTGGTAAAATTTGGCTGTGAATCCGTCTGGTCCTGGACTTTTTTTGGTTGGTAGGCTATTAATTATTGCTGCAATTTCAGAGCCTGCTACTGGTCTATTCAGGGATTCAACTTCTTCCTGGTTTAGTTTTGGGAGAGTGTAAGTATCCAGGAAATTATCCATTTCTTCTAGATTTTCTAGTTTATTTGCATAGAGGTGTTTATAGTATTCTCTGATGGTAGTTTGTATTTCTGTGGGTCGGTGGTGATATCCCCTTTATCATTTTTTATTGCATCTATTTGATTCTTCTCTCTTTTCTTCTTTATTAGTCTTGCTAGCAGTCTATCAATATTGTTGATCTTTTCAAAAACCCAGCTCCTGGATTCATTGATTTCTTTGGAGGGTTTTTTGTGTCTCTGTCTCCTTCAGTTCTGCTCTGATCTTAGTTATTTCTTTTCTTCCGCTAGCTTTTGAATGTGTTTGCTCTTGCTTCTCTAGTTCTTTTAATTGTGATGTTAGGGTGTCAATTTTAGATCTTTCCTGCTTTCTCTTGTGGGCATTTAGTGCTATAAATTTTCCTCTACACACTGCTTTAAATGTGTCCCAGAGATTCTGGTATGTTGTATTTTTGTTCTCATTGGTTTCAAAGAACATCTTTATTTCTGACTTCATTTTGTTATGTACCCAGTAGTCATTCAGGAGCAGGTTGTTCAGTTTCCATGTAGTTGAGCGGTTTTGAGTGAGTTTCTTAGTCCTGAGTTCTAGTTTGATTGCACCGTGGTCTGACAGACAGTTTGTTATAATCTCTGTTCTTTTACATTTGCTGAGGAGTGCTTTACTTCCAACTATGTGGTCAATTTTGGAATAAGTGTGATGTGGTGCTGAGAAAAATGTATATTCTGTTGATTTGGGGTGGAGAGTTCTGTAGATGTCTATTAGGTGCTCTTGGTGCACAGTTGAGTTCAATTCCTGGATATCCTTGTTAACTTTCTGTCTCGTTGATTCAACAGCCCTTCATGCTAAAAACTCTCAATAAATTCGGTATTGATGGAACGTATCTCAAAATAATAAGAGCTATTTATGACAAACCCACAGCCAATATCATACTGAATGGGCAAAAACTGGAAGCATTCCCTTTGAAAACTGGCACAAGACAGGGATGCCCTCTCTCATCACTCCTATTCAACATAGTGTTGGAAGTTCTGGCCAGGGCAATCAGACAAGAGAAAGAAATAAAGGGTATTCAGTTAGCAAAAGATGAAGTCAAATTGTCTCTGTTTGCAGATGACATGATTGTATATTTAGAAAACCCCATTGCCTAAGACCAAAATCTCCTTAAGCTGACAAGCAACTTCAGCAAAGTCTCAGGATACAAAATCAATGGCAAAAATCAAAAGCATTCTTGTACACCAATAACAGACAGAGAGCCAAATCATGAATGAACTCCCATTCACAATAGCTTCAAAGAAATAAAATACCTAGGAATCCAACTTATAAGGGATGTAAAGGACCTCTTCAAGGAGAACTACAAACCACTGCTCAGTGAAATAAAAGAGGACACAAACAAATGGAAGAACACACCATGCTCATGGATAGGAAGAATCAGTATTGTGAAAATGGCCATACTGCCCAAGGCAGTTTATAGATTCCATGCCATCCCCATTAAGCTATCAATTACTTTCTTCACAGAATTGGAAAAAACTGCTTTAAAGTTCATATGGAACCAAAAAAGACCCCAAATTGCCAAGACAATCCTAAGCCAAAAGAACAAAGCTGGAGGCATCACACTACCTAACTTCAAACTATACTACAAGGCTACAGTAACCAAAACAGCATGGTACTGATACCAAAACAGAGATATAGACCAATGGAACAGAACAGAACTCTCAGAAATAATACCACACATCTACAGCCATGTGATCTTTGACAAACCTGACAAAAACAAGAAATGGGGGAACGATTCCCTATTTAATAAATGGTGCTGGGAAAATTGGCTAGCCATAAGTAGAAAGCTGAAACTGGATCCTTTCCTTACTCCTTATACAAAAATTAATTCAAGATGGATTAGAGACTTAAATGTTACACCTAATACCATAAAAACCCTAGAAGAAAACCTATGTAATACCATTCAGGACATAGGCATGGGCAAGGACTTCATGTCTAAAACACCAAAAACAACAGCAACAAAAGCCAAAATTGACAAATGGGATCCAATTAAACTGAAGAGCTTCTGCACAGCAAAAGAAACTACCATCAGAGTGAACAGGTAACCTACAGAATGGGAGAAAATTTTTGCAATCTACTCATCAGACAAAGGGCTAATATCCAGAACCTACAAAGAACTCAACAAATTTACAAGAAAAAAACAACCCCATCAAAAGGTGGGCAAAGGATATGAACAGACACTTCTCAAAAGAAGACATTCATACAGTCAACAGACACATGAAAAAAATGCTTATCATCATTGGCCATCAGAGAAATGCAAATCAAAACCACAATGAGATACCATCTCACACCAGTTAGAATGGTAATCATCAAAAAATCAGGAAACAACAGGTGCTGGAGAGGATGTGGAGAAATAGGAACAGTTTTACACTGTTGGTGGGACTGTAAACTAGCTCAGCCATTGTGGAAAACAGTGTGGCGATTCCTCAATGATCTAGAACTAGAAATACCATTTGACCCAGTCATCCCATTACTGGGTATATACCCAAAGGATTATAAATCATGCTGCTATAAAGACACATGCACATGTATGTTTATTGCAGCACTATTCACAATAGCAAAGACTTGGAAGCAACCCAAATGTCCATCAGTGACAGACTGGATTAAGAAAATGTGGCACATATACACCATGGAATACCATGCAGCCATAAAAAAGGATGAGTTTGAGTCCTTTGTAGGGACATGGATGCAGCTGGAAACCATCATTCTCAGCAAACTATCGCAAGAACAGAAAACCAAACACCGCATGTTCTCACTCATAGGTGGGAATTGAACAATGAGATCACTTGGACACAGGAAGGGGAGCATCCCACACCGGGGCCTATTGTGGGGAGGGGAGAGGGAGGAGGGATAGCATTAGGAGATATACCTAATGTAAATGACGATTTAATGGGTGCAGCACACCAATGTGGCACATGTATACATATGTAACAAACTTGCACGTTGTGCACATGTACCCTAGAACTTAAAGTATAATCATAATAAAAAAAATAAAAATAAAAATAAAATAAAACAAAATATCTGTTTGTAAGTCTGCTATCGGCCAGACATTTTACAAATAGGATTGTTTCCTGTGGTTATTCTGTCCATGTTTCATTGTTGTATTTTGGCTGTGTGGGTAGCAGAGAGCTTGTGTTTTTTCCATTGGCCTCAAAGTCAAGAGGAAACATATCAGACCTGATACTGAGACTATTGATCATCCCCCAGCAGTTTTAGAATTAGGTAAGGCTTTGAGGTTGTATCTGTGGGGAAGAGGGTAGCGTGTTTTGACTGTGAAAGAGAGAGTATATAAAATTTTAATTTTGGTCAAATGGCAGGTTATGGCAGTTGTTAGTGATGTTTATCAACTGCTGCTCACTCTCAATCTTCTATATATAATGGGGCATTGTTCTTACTGAACTATTGTGATTGGGTGGACCACAGGGCTAGTTCTGGACAGGTTATGAGTGATAAAGTGTTGGCATTTAATTGTTGATAAGAGATCCTTCTGAGTCTCTTTTCCGTATAATCTGAAATGTTTATGTAGGTACAGCTTCATTGGTCTATGTTTCCAAGTACTGTAATAAGCAGAGACTTCCTGCTGACTTGTAAAGTGTATAAGACATAAATTAAAAAATTAATTTTTTGTTTTAAGCCAATAAGATTTAGGATATGTTTGTTGTTGCAAGTCACCTAATCTGACTGATACATGTGGTTTTTGGCTCCTTGGGATTGAAACAGAGAAAAGGAAGAGGGAAAGAAGTATGTAAACTTATTATTTGACCCTTGTAATTACAGAATTCTACAGCCTCTGCGCATGGCTACTGTTTAATTCTGATTTTTTCCTTTGAGGGCATTTTGGGAGATTCTTTAGAAATGCCTTGATGGACTCCTCTTACCCTAGCACTTTTGCCTTGGGTGGCTGCTTCAGGTTTCCTCTAGGGCCCACCTACACAGACTTTTCTTGTTAGGCACCCGACATTCTGACAGAAGGCATTTTGGAAAGATCCCATATAACAAATACCTGCATTCTCACTGGGTTTTGCACAACTCATCTCTGGAGGTATTGCACTTTTCTTCACCATTACCAGGTTGATCTCTTGCTCCCTAATCAGTAGCTCCCTCTACACTGTGGCCTTGGGCTGTTCCATCCTTTAGATACTTCATACATGTACAGATAACCCTACCAGTATTTTCCCACAATTCCTGGGGCACCTGCCAAGCCTTCAGAATTGTCTTCTTAAAGGGAGTGCACACAAGAATTGAAATTAGAAGTGAACACCTCAACCTGTCCCTTAAAGAGGAATGAGTGAGAGTCAAATCAGTTCAGCAACTATGTCACAATAAATCTCTTCAAAAGTGTCTCTTCCTTTAGCCCTTTTATTATCTCCTTTGAATTTTAGAGCTGCCCAAGGAGTACTTTTGGCATACTTTGAAACCATTCATACCTTTCTTTGGGAATTCTTTATCTATTCTATCTATCTATCTATCTATCTATCTATCTATCTATCTATCTATCATAATTGACATCTAAGTTGAAATTTTAATTTACTATTTCCTCAAATAATAATAGTAGTATCTATCATTTGTTAATCACTTGGAATGTGCTAAACACTACACCAAACATTTTAATTTATATCTGTTATCTCTTTTAAGCCTCATAGGATCTTTAAGAACCTGGATTATTATTTCAAATTTTAGATGACAGCCCTGAGGCTTGAAGAAGTTTGTATTCAATTGCTAAGTGATTTTGTTGTCATTGTTGTTGTTGAGCTCTATGCTACATTAACTACTATTAAGTGGCATGTATATTAGTTGATGGAAAGAAATATAGGGAAATAATTTGCCACATTTCTGTATGGGTTTCTATATACTTTGGATGTTATTTTAAAAGAAAATAGTAACCTTAAAATTATCCAAAGTGCTTATGCTTAACTCTATTTTACAAAAGTTTAAACGTGGTTTCACTATCGGGATGAAGATCTATCAGCATACTTTACTTCTATTTTTTCTTGTACTGCTCCAAAATGGAGGACATGATATATCCATATTAAGAAATATCTGTTGCAAAACTCAATGTTTTATCTCACCTTTAATTTTCTGGCAGAAGATTTTTTAAAGTGTATACACAAATATTCTCTATGTTTTCTCTATTTTGAGAACAGCTTGCAACCTTCACATTTCAAGAGAGACTTCTCCTCAGATATCTTCCTGCCACCACCCACCCTTCTTTTCTTCTCTTGTTCTTTTCAAGCATGTTCTGTTCATTATCATGGTACAACTTTTTGCTCTTAGTCAAGAGGCTCTCTTATGGCACCTGTCATCCCCAATCAAACTTGACAGCAGCACAGTAAGGGATTTCACAGGATTAAACTTCTCTTTTGAATATGTGAACACTTTGGTATTAATCGTTGATCTTGCAGTTAGTATGATTGCAGGCCAGCTGGCTTCCTCACTGAGCTACTACATCAAGTACACGCGAACTGACACTTGAGAAAGCTCTGAACTTTATAAATGTGTGCCTTTAAGTCTTAAGCTGCCACTTAGCCCTTCAATGAGCAATCATGCCCATTTCTCTATACCTTCTCTAACCCCACAACTTCAGCAGAGCTATTCTGAAGCAGCAAGCAGTATCCTTGAAGTTAAAGGATAACTGGAAAATATGTAGAGGAATAAATGTCTTCCAAAATCTTTGCTCTGAAAACTGCTTTAAAATAGTTTGATTGGATCTACTGCTGGCTAAATAGAGTTCCTTTTTGTTTGTCTAGTTTCGTATTATTATTTTTTTAAATATTGTATTTCAAAAAGTAAAGACTTCTCTTTTCTTTCCTATTTTATTCTTAAGACCTGCGCAATGCAGCAATTCACTTTAAAAGAACTTGATGTATTCCAATGTATGCCAATATTTACACTGGTTTAAGTAATTTTTCTATCAAAATTTGAGTTCAGTTAAGTGACTTTTTTTTCAGAAAGATACATGAATATATGACACAAAATTAACAGGTAATATTTGCATTTTATTTTTAAATTAGTTGCTTCATCTTTTAAAGAGACATTGAAGGTCATAGCCCTAAGAAAGCTTTTCAGTATGTGATTGTGCTTCCATCTGTGTCTTGGAGACCACAGGAAAGGATCTTATCTCAGATTTCAATTCAAACAGCATTCTGAGCACCCCACCCTAACTTCTCTAAACCAAATAAACCCAGTCAAAGATGTTAAGAGATAAGCATATCTCTTTTAATTTTACATAGATTGCTTTTAAGTTTAAAGATGAACTGATGAAAATTTTATTTCAAATTTTACACATACACACACGCGCGCGCGCACGAGCAATGCATGGAAGGAGTATGCAAAATACATCCTTGGCATTTATGGTTACCCAGAACTATAGAGAGAAAAAATATTTTATAGAGTATATATAGACAAACAACTTGGAATTGAAGGAAACTGGTGGAAGGCTAGAATCAGGGAATAAAGGGGAGCTTAGAAAAAAAAAAAATCAAAATTTCTTTCTCATCCTCAGAGAAAGCTGTCTAGTTTAAAACACTGTTAGGAACACTGTTATGCTATCAAAAAAAGTTGACTTAGTATAAGAATATGGACCTTTCATGACCTACTAATCTTAATTTGTTGTTAAAATAAACAACTTTTATCCCATAAAAAGAGCTAATTTTAATATTCCATATGACTATCAGATTTTCTGAATTTCATTGAAAACTTCAAATCTTGGTAAAATGTAAGCCATCAAAAATGTATTTAAAAGTTATAAAATTTACTTGAGAGCTGTTTTCGTTGTGTTTTCTAATTCACATTCTCTTGCTGTTATGAAGAACACATAATGTAACCTTTGAAAAGACTGAATGTTTGCACAGACGCACCATGAGAGACTTATAAGGATCTACATTTTAGTGACAGTGAGTCTAAAACATGGCAGTGATTTGTATTAGAATAAAAAAGACAAAAGGCAAATGAGAGCACTGAGAAGAAGAAAAGTATATCCAGGATTACTGGCGACAAAAATCAGTATAATAATCTATACTGAAGTCTAAAACGTGGCAAAGAATAGGAATATTTCAGTCAACTCCTGTAGGCTTTTGGTAATAACATATTTACCCAGGATCCATAATATCAAATCTATAAAAAGAATAACAATAAAAATAGCATTATTTTTTCCTTATAGTTATACATAGAGTTGACAGTGCAATTTGGTGGTACTTGATGTTTATAGTTTTCTTCCAAAAGAAATGTTTGCTAAAATGCAATGTGTGTCCCTGACTAAATATTTCAAAATAGCTCTAGACAAAACAATAAATACCGTCTGCCATCATTGCTTACATTTAAGGAACATATTGTATTACCTTGAATAAGGTGGCGTGGAAAAGAAAGGGAAACTAAAAACAAAATGGCTCTCCAGTTGAAAAATATGCATAAAATTCCTTTGAAATTTCATTGCTTGTTATCAAGAAATGTTGTAGGCTTATCAGAAAGATAGAATGTACAGGATCTGTGCAGGCATTTGGATTTTAGGGATTCACCATTCATTAAAGCAAGTCATTAAATATCAACCACAAGAAAGCCATCTGTCTCATTGTATCTCTTTATACCAGAAAATTTTATGGTAGCAATAATAGACTTGAAAATAATTGCAGTAACTAAAGAAGATTAAGCTCATAAGATTGAAAAACAAAAAGGGAAGGCATTTATTCATGCACTCAACATATATGTATTAGAACCCAGAACCCAGCACTATTCTAGGCACTGGAAATTCAACAGTAAACAAGATAGACAAATAGCTCTACCTTGAAGGGGCTTCCAGTGGAGGAGGGAGACAAGAAACGGGATAAATAAGTAAAATATATAGTTTTTTTTAAATAGACATCATTTTAGCACTCCTTTGTCAAAGGTTTGTTGACTGTATTTATGTGGGTTTATTTCTGGACTCTATTCCATTCTACTTATTTGTTTGTCTATTCTTTTGCCAATACCACACTGTCTTGATTACCATAGCTGTATAATAAGCCTTGAAGTTGAGTAGCGTCAGTCTGCTGACTTCGTTCTTTTTCAATGTTGTGCTAGATCTTCTGGATTTTTTTTTGAGACTTTTTTGAGTCTTGCTGTGTCACCCAGGCTGGAGTGCAGTGGTGCAATCTTTGTTCACTGCGACCTCTGCCTCCCAGGTTCAAGTGATTCTCCTGCCTCAGCCTCCCAAGTAGCTAGGACTACAGGTGTGTGTCACTACACTTGGCTAATTGTTTGTATTTTTAGTAGAGACAGGGTTTCACCATGTTAACCAGGATGGTCTCGATCTCCTGACCTCATGATCCACCTGCCTCAGCCTCCCAAAGTGCTGGAATTACAGGAATGAGCCACCGCACCTGGCCGATCTTCCGGATTTTTTAACCTCTCCATGTAAAATATAAAATTAATTTGTCAATATTCACAAAAATTGTGATTCTCTGTATTTGCTTTTCTGTCTCTCCAATTTTGGGGACAATGGTCTGCCCTATAACCTCACTTCTCTTACAGACCTAAGAGGAGTTGTTGATTTTGTAAGTTGTTCAGCATTTTGTTGTTAGGATGGAATGGCAACCTCTAAACGTTTTATATGCCAGACCAAAATTGGCAGTCCTTCAGTTAATACACAGCTTTTTAGATAATGATAAATGTTAAGGAGGAGAATAGGCAATGTGTTTGTAGAATACAGGTTTAATATGCTAGACAGAGTGGTCTGAGGACAACTTACTGAGTAAAGACCTGAATAAAAGGAGAATGGAAGTCATGTAGACATCTGAGGAAGGACTTCAAACAGAGCAAGTATAAAGTGAGGAGGCCAGGTCAACTGTGTGAACAAGGGAGAGGATACTAGGAGGTAAGGTAAGAGGCAATGACCAGCCACACAGGTATGACTTTAGAGGTCCTTCTAAGGGCTTTTGGATTAAATTTGTGTTGGGAGGGTTTTAAGCAGAGGAGTGACATGTCTTTCATTTTTTGTTTGTTTGTTTATTTGTTTGTTTTTATATTTCAGCCATATCACTCTGGATCCTGTGTTGAGAATAAGCAATAGGAGGAAAAGAGAAGATGAAGGGAACTAGTTAGAAAGTGTCTCAGAAAACTGCCTTTTAGATTTCCAGAAGCACCTTCCACCCTCTTCACCCTTTCTCTGCCCTAGGAAGCAAACCTGTATGCACTACATCAGCAACTTTCAGGAGAACCTGGGAGATCAGAGGGAGGCAGCAGAATGAGGTCAGAGTTTATTTCCTTGGCTTTACCCCATGAGTTTGCCTATGGCAGGTTATACTATTTAATAAAAGGTCAGTGACACTTTCAAATCTGCTAAATGTATTCAACTCTCTAACCTGGGTTTGTCACATTCTTCTCATTGGTATTAATTTCCTGAGGCTGTCATAACACAGTGCCACAAACTGAGTGACTTAAATAACAGAAAGTTATTGTTTCACAATTCTGGAGGACAGGAGTCTGAAATCAAAGCATCAACAAGGATAGTTCCTTCTGGAGACTCTGGAGGAAATCTGTTCCATGATTCTCTCCTAGGTTCCTTATAGCCTCAGCTGTTTCTTGGCTTGTAACTTTCTTGTTTCTTTGTGTGTTCAGTTTTCTTCCATCTGTACATATATATCTGTTCAAATTTCTGCTTTTCATAAGGGCACCAGTCATATTAAAGTAGAACCCACCCTAAAAGAAATCTTAACTCAATCACCTTCAAAGACCCTACTTTCAAATAAGATCACATTCACAGGTATCCAGGACCAGAAATGAAAATAGCCTTACTGCCACTACTTCCAGTTCCACTCTCTTTATACTCATACTGATATGGGTTAGCTGTGTCCCCACCCAAATCTCATCTTTTGTTGTAGCTCCCATAATCCCCAAATGTTGTGGGAGGGACCTGGTGGGAGGTAATTGAATCATGGAGACAGTTACCCCCATGCCATTCTCAAGATAGTGAGTGAGTTCTCTCAAGATCTGATGGTTTTTAAAGTGGCTTTTCCCCCTTTCCTAGGCATTTCTCCTTCCTGCTGCCTTATGAAGAAGGTGACTTGCTTCCCCTTTGCCTTCTACCCTGATCGTAAGTTTCCTGAGGACCCCCAGCCTTGCTGAACTGTGAATCAATTAAACATCTTTCCTTTATAAATTACCCAGTCTTGAGTATGTCTATATTAGCAGCGTGAGAATAGACTACTACACATACCTTTATAAAATGTCTTCATAAATAAACTTTCTAATTAACATATTTTTGTATGTTATCTGCTTACTTTTGGGAGATTAATTAATTAAAAGTCTGTTATAATAATCTAAAAGATAAACAATGGCAGCATGCTCCAGAATGCTGGCAATAGCAGTGATGAGATGTGGTCACCATTCTGGATATAATTTTAAAGATGAGTGTATTGTATTAGGGTTTTCCAGAGACATAGAACCAATAGAATAGATAGATATAAATAGATTGATGGAAACAAAAATATAGATATTTTATCTATAACATAGATATAGAAATTTTTATCTATATATACATATGTTCACAGATATATTGACAGCCTGATATATAGAATATGTATACATACATATATAAAGAGGACATCTATATATACAAATCCAGATATATTTGATACTGTGTATAGATACAAATATAGATATAGGTATCTATATGTATAGCTAATATATGGACACAAATATTTGTGTGTATATATATATAGAGAGAGAGAAAGAAACAAAAAGAAACAGAGAGAAAGATTTATTATGAAAATTGGCTCACATGATTATCGAGGCCAAGAAGTTCCACAATCTTCCTTCTTCAACCTGGTAAACCGATAAAGATGAAGGAAATTCAGTTAAGTCTGAGGACCTGTGAACCTTGAGACCAGAGGATATAACTCCCAATCTGAGTCTGAAAGTATGAACACAGAGGTGCAGAGTTCCTGGGATAAGTCTTGAAGACTAAAGGCCAGAGAGTCTAGTGCTGTGATGTCCAAACTCAGGAGATGATGGAAGCCCCAGCTCAAGTAAAGAGAAAGAATTCATCCTTCGTCTGCCTTTTTGTCCTATTCTGGCTGTCAGGCCTCTGAGGCCAAGCTAAGCCATCGTATCCCCTGTGACCTGCAGGTATACATCCAGATGGCCTGAAGTAACTGAAGAACCACAAAAGAAGTGAAAATGGCCTGTTCCTGCCTTAACTGATGACATTCCACCACAAAAGAAGTGAAAATGGCCGGTCCCTGCCTTAACTGATGACATTACCTTATGAAATTCCTTCTCCTGGCTCATCCTGGCTCAAAGCTCCCCAGCTGAGCCCGTTGTGACCTCTGCCCCTGCCCGCCAGAGAACAACCCCCTTTGACTAATTTTCCACTACCTACCCAAATCTTATAAAACGGCCCCACCCCTGTCTCCCTTCGCTGACTCTTTTTGGACTCAGCCCGCCTGCACCCAGGTGAAATAAACAGCTTTATTGCTCACACAAAGCCTGTTTGGTGGTCTCTTCACACAGACGTGAGTGAAACTGGCTGTTCACAGATTGGGTGATGTCCACCCACATTGGCGAGGTGGAACTTCTTTACTCAGTCTACCCATTCAAATGCTGATCTCTTCTAAAAACACCCACACAGACACACCCAGAAATATTTTTTTTGCCAGATAACTGTGCATGCCTTAGTCCAGTCAAGTTGATACATAAATTGGACCACCACAATGAGGTAACAAAATTTTCTAAATAATTGAATATAGGGTTTGACAGAAGTTAAGTCCATGATTGTTGACCTGAGTACCTGGAAGAACGATGCTGTTGATTACTGAGCTGGAGAAGGCTGTGAGAGAAGCAGACTGGGGAGAAGCATAACATCAGGCTGTCATCTTTGACTACGTGAATTTAGAGATTCTCGTTAGTAACTAAGAGCCTGCATCTTGGATACGTGTGTTTGAAGCTTAAGGAGAGGTCTAACTGTTGTTGCACATTTGGGAATCATCAGTGTGTAGATAACGTTTAAAGTTATCAGTCCGGTTGAAAATCAGAAAAGATTTAAGCATAGACAGAAAAGAGATTCAGAGATCTAACTCAGGACTGCAAAGTTCTTAGGTCAGGGAAAAGAGTAGCAACCAATACAACTGATTGAGAAGGAGCAGCCATAGAAGTATAAGGAGAACTAGGAGGTTTAGGAATCCGAAAGGAAGCGGAAAGGTGTTTCAGGAAAGAGGGTGTGTTCAACTCTATCAAATGTCTGCAGTGGTTCAGATACAATGAGTTCTGGGAATTGAACACTGGATTTAATTAAAGTTTATGGAAATGTGAACCCTGAATATCAGAGACAGGTCTCAGTTAATTTAAAAAGTTTATTTTCTCAAGGTTGAGAACGTGTGCCTGTGACACACCCTCAGGAGATCCTGGCGACATGTGCCCAAGGTTGTAGGGGAACAGTTTGGTTTTACACATTTTAGGGAGACATGAGACATCAATCAATATATGTAAAATGTACATTGGTTCTGTGCAAAGAGATGGATCAACTCAAATGAAGGGCAGGACAACATGAAACAGGAAGGGGGCTTCCAGGCCACAGGTAGGTGAGAGACAAATTTGCATTATTTTGAGTATCTGATTAGCATTTTCAAAGGAGGCAATCAGATATGCATTTATCTCAGTGAGCAGAGGGATGACTTTGAATAGAATAGGAGGCAGGTTTGCCCTAAGCAGTTCCCAGCTTGACTTTTCCCTTTAGCTTAGTGATTTGGGACCCCAAGATTTATTTTCCTTTCTCAGAAATAAGCCAGAGCTAGAAACAATTAACACAGATTAAGTCTTCTGCACAGCTTGGCCTATAAGTTATGCTACTTGAAAACTACAGAATTGATATTAGAAGGGTTGAAATAACTGTGTCACATGCAGTTTACAGGAGATACCTGTTACTGTCAAGTTCAATTTATGTCATTTAAAAATTATTTATTTACTTTACTTAGCAGTAGTTTATCCTAGGGCATGGAATTGACTGGAGGGTAAGAGGAGTTTGACTATATTATTTTTACAAAGGTCTATATTGTTGAGAAGCTTTATAAGAAAATCACATAATAAAAAATAAAAAGATTTTTGTAATTAAAAATAGCATATTCAAAAGTTTACATGGGGGAAGAGGGAATCAACTTCCAACCTGACAATATAAGGAGGTCTGCCAATCCACACTCCCTGGTGAAACTGGGGAAAATTATTATTATTATTATTATTATTTATTATTATTTTTTTTATTTTGAGATAGAGTCTTGCTCTGTTGCCCAGGCCAGAGTACAGTGGTGTGATCTCGGCTCACTGCAAGCTCCGCCTCCTGGGTTCACGCCATTCTCCTGCCTCAGCCTCCTGAGTAGCTAGGACTACAGGCACCTGCCACCACATTCGACTAATTTTTTTGTACTTTTAGTAGAGACGGGGTTTCACCGTGTTAGCCAGGATGGTCTCGATCTTCTGACCTCGTGATCCACCCACCTCGGCCTTCCAAAGTGCTGGGATTACAGGTGTGAGCCACTGCCCCTGGCCAGAAAATTATTTTTAAAACAACCATTTAATCCTACTTCTGATTAAATCCCACAGAAGTAATTCTTAGGGCAAATAGAAAATGAGAAACAATGGTAGCATGCTCCAGAATGCTGGCAATCGTAGTGATGAGATGTGGTCACCATTCTGGATATAATTTTGAAGATGAGTGTATTATATTAGTCAAGTTCTTCAGAGAAATAACAATAGGATAGGTAGATTAGATACATTGATAGAAACATAGATATATAGATAAAAATATCTATATCTATATATACACATATGTACACAGATATATTGATAGCTATGTATGTATGTATATGTAGCTGGAAATATCTATAATTATATATTATCTAATTAATTATAGATGTGTCTAATTATAGATATTATAAATAATATCTATTATAATTATGTAAGATATAGATATATATGATGTATATAGCATATAGATATCATAATTAGATAATTAGAAAATATCTAATTATCTATATATCTAGATAGATAATATCTAATTATAGATATTATTTATATCTACCTAATAAAATCTGTGGAAATGTGGTAAGTGTGGCAAGCATCTGGTAGTTGACCAAGACCTCTCTCTCCTGAAACAGGAGATTTTCCCTGACCCTATCATAGGTATTCCAACAGGGGAATCTTGCTACTCAGCCTGCAGCTCTCAACCCCTTGCAGAAGGGGAAGCATGCAAGTGAGTCGGTGCACAAGTCAGGGCGAGTGTTTATGGGCACTGGCAGGAGCAAAACTCTGCGGACCCTATGGCAGAATTTAGGGAAGAGTACGCATGACCCTCCCAAAGCCCCAGAGGGCATGTGCTACAGTGCATTCTTTTAGTTTTGTCATTCATGGATGGCTTAAGTGTTAAACAGCTCAGTGAACACTCTGCCTTTTCACATAAGGTGGTTGCTCTCCACCAACAAGGATAGAAGGTCAGTCTGACAGCCTTTAGTGTCCGTCCCCATGACTCAAGCTCTTGTTTGGCATCCAGGAAAAAACAGGTCACACAAACAAATTGAAGGGTGGTGAATGCAGAAGATTTTATTGCCAATGGAAGTGGCTCTCAGTGGGAAGGGAAGCTGGAAAGGGGATGGAGCAGGAAGGTGTTCTTCCCCTGAAGTCTCACCATCAAGCTGTCCCTCTGAAGTCAAACTATTTCTCTCCTGCTTCTTCTCTTATCCTCTTCTCTGCCCTCTGCCAGTGGAGCCTGGGGTTTTAATGGGCACAGGATTGGGGACAGGGTGCACCAGGGGTGGTTTTGGAAAAGGCAATATTTGAGCAGGAAAACAGGGATGTAAAGTTCACACTTTGGTCCATGGTTCCAAACATGAGGGTGGGGTCCTTGCCAGGGACCGCTTCCTTTTCTGCCTAGAATTTCTCTGCCTCCTGTCCCTATCATATTCTCTCTCTCTGAAGAGGCACATCTAACTACTATTAGAATATGGACAATGACCATTATTAGTTACTTCCTGCTGACAGAGGGCATTGCTTTTGGGAAAATAGTAGTTGGATTCCTCCCAGAGGCCTACCTAAGCATCCCTGGCAAAAGGGAGCCATCGTCTGAGGCTCTGGTGCCTGACTGGTTGGAGTTTCATAGTCTCTAGGTGAGAAGAAACAAGTTTTATAAGGTTCAGTATGCATGGATCAAATAAGTAATTATACAAAAAGGAGTTAAAAAGGAGAGAAACTAATGCCAAAGATTACAGAAGTAATCATTCTGAAAGGAACATTGTACCCTGTGTTATAGAACAGAACAAACGTTAAGAACAACAAGCTTAGGCAAGAATATAAAGAGAATATCCATGGGAGGTTAATTATTAACACATATCTTTTATAGCTTTTAGCTTGAAATCCCTAATCCCTAACCTCTTTTTTTTTTTTTTTTTTTTTTTAGATGGAGTCTCTCTGTGTCCCCCAGGCTGGAGTGCAGTGGCGCGATCTTGGCTCACTGCAAGCTCCACCTCCTGGATTCATGCCATTCTCCTGCCTCAGCCTCCCGAGTAGCTGGGACTACAGGCACCCGCTGCCACGCCTGGCTAATTTTTTGTATTTTTGGTAGAGACGGGGTTTCACCATGTTAACCAGGAAGGTCTCGATCTCCTGACCTCGTGATTCGCCCACCTCAGCCTCCCAAAGTGCTGGGATTACAGGCGTGAGCCACCATGCCCAGCCCCTAATCTCTTTACATTGGTACTTTGGGTGCTCTTCTGGGTTGACAGAGGTGGTTCCATCAGCTTTCTGGGCCTTCACTTGGGTGTAATGAATCCAAGAGTCACTTGGGTGTAATGAATCCAAGAGTCTATTCCAGTGACCTCCGCTGCCATAGGAGTAGAAAGAAGTATGGTGTAAGGTCCCTGCCAATCTGGGCCTATAGAGGGAAAAGGGGAAGGACGTAACTTTACCAGCACCAGGTCATTTGGGTTGAACAGACGTGGCCCTAGTTCACAGGATTGAGCCTCTGACAGTTGTTTCAGTTTCTGTTGGAAATAGGCCAAAGAAGTTATGTGTTTAATAAAAACAGAGGTTTCTTGGTCTAGCAAGAAATCATCAGTGAGAAAAGGCCATCCATGCATCCTCTCAAAGGGTCTCAAGCCTAGCTTTGAAGGGGTGTTTCTAACACGTAGTAGGGCTATGGCAGGGAGGGTAGTCGAGGGGAGTGAATCTCCTGAGGTGCCATTTGATAATATCATTTGTTCTTTCTACCTTTCTCGAGAATTGTGAGCCCCAACCACAATGAAGATGGTATGGTATACCTAGTATACAGTATACCTTTGAGATCCCTGGGTGACAGCTGCCTTGAAGGGAAGCTGCCAAGTGGTCATTATCACTCTGGAGGTACTTAGGGAGTCCAAAGAGAGGAATTACCTCATTAATTAGTACTTTTTTATCTCAGAGACTTTCTCTGTCTGACATGGAAATGCTTCTACCCAGTTAGTGCAAGTATCTATCCATACTAGGAGGTACAGGATGCCCTTTGTCTTTGGCATATGGATGAAATCCCTTTGCCAGTCTTTCCTCAGGTAGCCTCCTGCTTTTTGGGTTCCTGGAGCAAGAAGCTGTCTGTTAAGGGGATTATTTCTTAGGCAGGTCTTGCAAGCATTAACCACCTGCTTAATCATTTGTATCAAGTTTTTACCTGAGAACAATCTCCGGGCTGATTGATAGGTTGTATCCTTACCTAGGTGTAAGGTCTGGTAAAGGCTTTTAAGACTTTTCCATTTGTTGACAACTGGTAGATAAAGTTTGCCATCCTCCTACTGTAGCCATTCTGGGGACTGAAAAATATATCCCCAAGAGGTGGCCCATTCTATTTCCATGGAAGTGTATTGAGGTTTTATTTCTCTCATGGGGCCCACCCAGATCAGTGGGCCTTCAAGTGGATCAGAAATCTGGGACCATCTTGCTATTGATTTAGCTGCTTAGTCTGCCAACCAATTGTCCTCAGTTACTTCATCCATCGCTTTTTGGTGGCCTTTACAATATATTACTGCCACTTCCTCTGGAAGGAAAACTTAGGATAATAGTCTATTAATTTCCTGATGGTATTTAATGGCAGACCCATTAGCTGTAAGGAGTGGGTAGCTCTCTTCCCAGATAGTGGCATGGGCATGGAGGACTAGTAAAGCATACTTAGAATCAGTATAAATGTTAACTGTTTTTCCTTTGCTTAATCTGACTCCCCTTGTGAGGGCAATTAGTTTGGCTAATTGAGCACTTGTACCCTAGCAGAGAGGTGCATTCTCAAGAATATCATTAAGAGTAATTATTGTATACTCGGCTTTAAGTGTCCCTTGTTCTACAAAATAGCTTCTGTCCATAAAGAAAATCTAGTCTAGATTCTCAAAGGGGACTTCTTTGAGGTCCTCTTTGGCTGCATAGGTTTCTACTACTATCTGTTCACAGCCATGTTCAAACTCCCCACCTTATTCTGGAAGGAAGGTGACGGGATTTAGGGAGGGACAGGTTCTTAATTGGAATGCAGATCCCTGTTTGATACTTGAGGAGGCAATTGTCTGTTATCCAGAGACTCCGCTGACAGCACTCCTGCCACATTATGCAGAGTATAAATGGTTAAGCTCTTTCCCATGGTTAACTTAGTAGCCTCTGGTACCAGCAAGGCTATTGCTGCAACTGCTCAGAGGCAGACTGGATATTCTTTGGCTACCAAATAAAGCTCCTTACTTAAGTAGCCTACAGGCTGCTGGACGGGGCCTCAGGCATGTGTTAGAACTCCCAAGGCCATTCCCTTTCTTTCTGATACATAAATATTAAGCATCTTCCCTATAGGAAGACTAAGGGCTGGTCCTTAAGCAAGACTTGTTTTAGTTGGTCAAAGGCCTTTCAAGCCTCTGGTTCTCAAATTAGACACTGGGTTTTAGCTGTCTGAGTTTCCTTTATTAGGTGATATAAGGGACAAGCTATTTCACCATACCCAGGTATTCATAGTCTGCAGAATCTTGTAATGCCTAAGAATTTCCTTAGTTGCTTGAGGATTTGGGGAAGGAGAAAGGAAGAAATGGGCCTAATCCTTTATTCAGCCAATGCCCTGGTCTCCTCTGACAAGAACGGGCCTAGGTACTTCACTGATGTCTGACAGAGCTAAGCTTTAAATTTGGAAACCTTATATCCTCTGTTAGCCAGAAAATTAAGAAAAGCCTTACTTCCCACCTTAGACATTTCCACAGTTGGAGCACAGAGGAGAATGTCATCTATGTATTATAAAACCTTAACCTGAGGATATTGGAACACGGAGATGTCTCTTGACAATGCCTGACCAAACAAGTGGGGCAGAATCCCTGAGGTAAAACTGTCCAGGTTAACAGGGTGGTTTGGTTATAGGGATCCTCAAATGCAAATAAATATGGGGAATCAGGATGCAGCAGTATGCAGAAGGAAGCATCCTTTAGGTCCAGGATTGTGAACCATTTAGTTCCCTCAGGTATTTGAGCTAGCAGGGTATATGGATTTGGGAACCAGTAGATGAATTGGAACCATAGCCTCATTAATGAGGTGGAGGTCCTGAACTAGTCTCCGTTCCCTGTTGGGTTTTTGTACCTCTAATATTGGGGTATTACAAGGGCTATTGCAGGGTTTAAGGAGACCCTACAGCATTAAATTATCAATGATGGCTTATATTCCTTTCCTAACCTCTGGTTTCAGGGGCTATTGTTTCTGGTTAGAAAAGGAGATGGGATTCTTAACATAGATTAGACCGGTATGGCGGCTGTGGCTTGGCCAATTTTCTCTTGAATTGCCCAAACTTCTGGGTTAATATTGGGCTCCACTAGGGAGAGACAAAGAGTTCGTCCTGGGGCCATCAGTCTGGTGGTCCCTATATGGGTCAGAATATCCCTGCCCTATAGAGGAGTTGGACTTTCAGGTGGAATTAGAAAGGCATAGGTGAAAAAGCGGTCTTCCCAATTGCAACTAAAGGACTGGGAAAAATATCAGATTAAAGGCCTTCCTGAGATGCTCCTCATGATCATGCTAAGAGATGAGAGTGGGCCCAGATTGTAGAGGAAAACTGAGAGACCAGCCACAGTGTCCCAAAGGAGGTCCACTTTCCTCCCTTTTATTTCCAGAATTTTCTGGGGCTCCTGGATGGTAACGGTAATCTGGATCACCAGAGTCACAGATGGGAATTTTATGATCCATCAGTCCTGCTGCTGAACCATTTGGGGGCAATCTCCTAAAATACCCTGGCTTGCCACATCTGTAGCATTAACAGGGGCACCTCAGGGATTCTGGAGTTTTGGGGCTTGAGTGGTGGCCATTAAAGCCTATGTCTCTTCCCTCTGTCTCCTCTCTCTCTCTCAGGGGCCTCCCTATCTCTCTTATAAACGACCGAGGTTGTCTAAAGTACTGTTGGGTCCCAGGACCTGTTTCTGCAGCTTCCTCTCGATATCAGGGGCTGCCTGAGTAATAAATTTATCCTTTAGATTAATTGTCCCTCGACTAAGTCAGGAGATAGAGACATGTGCCTTACCAAGGCCCTTCTTAGCCGTTCCAGAAAATCAGTGGGATTCTCATCCATTCCCTGGTCTATCATGGATACATTGGTATAATTGAGAGGCTTGGTTCTAGTTCCGTGTAAGCCTTCCCTTATGCACACCTGAAAGTGTCTCCTCTTCCATTCTCCCACCTTGTCATTGAGATCCCATTTAGGGTCATGCAATGGTACTTCCTCTCTTCCAGTTGGATAAAGTTGGACCCCTTTCCTGACACTATATGTGATACAAAACTCATCCCCAAATTCCTCTGCCACTTGCAGAGTGGCCTGCTTTTCAGTGTTAGTCAGGGTTTGATTCAAAAGTAACAGAATTTCTTTCCAGGAGAAGTCAAATACTTCAGTTAAATAATGGAAAGCCTCTATATATCTGTCACGGTCATCTGAAAACTTGCCAAGATCTCCCTAATTTGCCTTAAGTCCTGTAGAGAGAAGGAGACCTGGACCTGGCATCTCTTGGAGGGGCAAGAGTGAGACTTGGGCTTGCCTAGGGTAAGGATTTCTAGGAAGGAGCAAGTGAGAGAGAGAGAATCTGGATAGGGAGGTTGGGGTGGACCCAGAGGAGGGCTAGATGGGGCTCGCTCACCTTCTCAAAGGGCCTCTGGGGTTCATTTCTTTAGTTCCCTGGGATTGCCTTTCCTGAAATGGAAAACAGGAGGGCTGGATCAATCTTATACTGTTGGGAAAGTATAAAATACCCTGCAAGATAAAAAAAAAAAAAAGAAAAGAAAAGCCTGCACATATGAGGCCTCAGACAATTTGCCCTCACGTTTACAGAAAAGGTCCAACTACAGGATGGTATCGCAATGAATAGTTCCTTCCTGAGGCCAACCCAGTCCTTCCTGCAGATAAATAATTTGGTCAAACCATTGTGCAGAGGACTATAAGGCATCTTTCCTCCAGAGTCTGAGGGTCAAAGCAGTCCCAGTGATTCAGGATACACTCCAGAGGAGTATAGACTGCGGGTGGTGAAGATAGCTGGTTGCCCATTCTGAAAGACAGGAAAATAGGCATCCCTTGTTTCCCTTTCTTTTTTCAGCAGAAACTTGCTGTGTGAGGGAGACAGAAAGCAGGCATCTTTGCTTTCTCTTCCATCTTTTTATCCCTGAGACCTGGCAACCTTAGATGGACGCCACCCACGGGTGCCACTGAGGCCTGCACTTGTGAAACAGCGAGGGCCTAGAGAACAGGAATTGTCTGCACTCCCCTATGCCTCCATCCCCGCTGCTGTCGGCAACTCTTGGGTTCCCCAGGCTTTATCTATGCCACGGAGCATGGCCTCCTTCTATGAAGTTGGAGCTTAATCAGCAGCAATCTGTCCTGCCCATTTACAGTGTGCTTGGTGTCTCATTTTGGATCCCTCAGATCTGGTTTTCCTTTCCAGGGCTTCAACCCAAAGCTTGGAATTGAGTTTGAGAAAAAAAAAAAAAAAAAAAAAAGGTGCCTCAGGGGGTCCACTCAGATTAAGCCCCCGGTGGGCCCTACTAAACTTGCAGTTATTAGTTAGTCAGGGTCACTCCTCTGTTGCCTCCTTATCATAAGCACAGTGCCAAGGTAGGAAAAGTACCCTCTTACACAGAAAAGGAAAAAGGAAATAAAACAGCTTAAGGGACAAAAGGGGGAGGTTTGCAAATGGGATCCTTTAATCACTGTATCTCTCTACCGGTTTGGACGGATTTGAACTCCTTGGCCAGGGGAAGAAAGACTGTGGGTGCCTAGCTGGAGGGGATGGCAAGTGGGATGCTCTGGCCAGCCAGCTGCCTGGCGTCCCTGGCACCCAAGACTGCCCTGGGCCAGGGGTGGTGTGCACAGCTCACTCCCACCCTTTTGGGCACTGGAAATGCACTCGGTGAACATGTCCAGGTGCCCCAATCTGGAGGGGAGGAGGTGAGGAGAGGAGCCACTGTGGGCAGCCTGCACCCGCGACTGTTGGGGTGGGGATGGCACCTCTAAGAACAAATGGAAATCATGTGGTTCTGAATTGCATATCTGATTGCTGAGCCAAATGCTGATTCTACTTAATAACATTTGTGCAGCCTATATCAAAATCCTTAACATTATAAAAGTAGAGATAGGAGCTATTTCAAACCACGAAAGAAGAAAGGAAAGATAACCAGAGAAAAGTCTGGAGGTCTTAACTGATGCCTTGACGGGTGGGCAGTCGGGAACTGGGTTCAGTCTGGGGGCCTTCTAGCAACAACGAGGAGTGGCCTTGGCCGGATGCCTTCAGTTGCCGCAGGACTCCTCCATAACCCCAACTCAGCAAGGCAGAGACTCCACTCCAGATGGCTGCAGCCAAGGACACTGGGCTTCCATTCTCCCCAGCTCCTAGCCAAGAGTTCTGTTCCCTGGAGAAGCAAGACTTTAACTTTTCTCATACTGCCCCCAGCTCTCTGCTGCTGAGGCTAAGTCCAGTGTATCTGGAAATAGTACGTCTAAGCACATCTTTTTAATAAAAAACAATTTCACTTTAAGCCTGTGAAAAATTATCATTTATTTTCTTTGTTCATTTTCCCAAAACATAGAATGTTGCATCCTAATAACGGAATTCACAAGTATAAAAGGCTCAGCTAGGCAGTTGACTTGAACAAGAACATGTTCTCATGTATGAATAATGTGTGGTTAATGTGATTCGGCAGCATATACTTTTTATATAAAAATGTTACTATGACTACATCGGGAACAGTGTAAATGTGAAATTCATTTTTAAAAACATAAAGTATCTGTTTCAGAAAAGCAATCAGTGTAACAAAGCAAAATTTTAAATCATGTCTTTCAAACTACACTTCTAAGCCTTTTTCACCGTCTCACAAATATTACGCAGTGTATCTCCATTATAACCCCCCATCAGTTGCTGTTTACTTTGGTCAACATTGCAGTATATATAAACAACTTTCTCCTGAGAACTCTCATCTTGCATTCATATCCTTCGCTACTCCCTAATTCTTTTTACCTAACCACTTTCCAACTTCACTAGAAAATGTTTGCTTTTTATTTTCTCATGATTCTTCAGATACTTACAAACTTAGTCCATCATTCAAACTCTCAATTATTTATGGAAATATAGTTGGGCAATTGTATCTAACTACCAGATTTATGTAAGAATATACAATAAGTATATTCTTATTAAGTGCCCTAAGAAAGGGCATTTCAATGTGAAATGAAGATACCAGTATGTATAGACCAGAAGACCTGTCCTTTAAACATTTCAGATTATTTAGAAAGTATATTCTTATTAAGTGCCCTAAGAAAGGGCATTTCAATGTGAAATGAAGATACCAGTATGTATGACCAGAAGACCTGTCCTTTAAACATTTCAGATTATTTAGAAAGATGTTATGCTATGTCTTGCGAGGTAGATAGAATATTAATTTAACAAATACTTACTGAGCATCTATGCTGTGCAGTGCATGCTTACTATATGCTAAGCAGTGGAATTATATTACTGAGTAAGACAGGAGTGGTCACTGCTCTCTTAGAGGTTAGAGAATTAAATATATATATATATTCATTCTTAATCATTGACATGTACCAAAATGGAAGATCAGAGAGTATGTGACTTAATTTATTCAAAGTTAGTCTATCACTAGTGGTAAAATTTTGTTTCACTTACCTCAGTTTGTTTTCAAAAAATTCTTATTTGTTACCCTATTTTAGTGAAAGCTTGTCATCCATATAGATAGATAACCAGAACAGTTTGAAATTAAGAACTATTACTCTTAGGGGATGTTTACAAAATAGGCTAAGGTTTATTACCAACATGGAAAAGCAGGGTCTTTCACTTGAATGTGTTTTCCTACTTACGAGCTTTGAGGTATTGATCAAGTTATTTAACTCCTCTCAAATCTGTTTCCTTATCTATATAAAACGAAGTAGTAATATGTACTTCATAGGTTAGTGTGATCAGCATCATAATAAAGAACTTAGCAGAGTCAGTGATTAAGGGATACTAATAAATATTCTGCTCCATTCTAATATACACATATTTATAAGTATATATGAATATATATAATGTTCCATTTTATATAATTTACATATATATGTGTATGTATATATGGAAGACTTCAATTTACTTTGTTTTCTCCTCATCTGCTGTAATAAAACTGTGAGAGAAAGAGAAATGGGCCACACATATGCACACATTCCAGTTCCCAGAACCTGTGAATATGTTACCTTGGATGGCAAAAGGGACTGTGTGTAATTAATTTCAGGATCTTGAGATGGGGGGATTATAGTGGATTACCTGGCATGTCTATCCAGTTTAATCACAAGAGTACTTATAAGAGGGAGGCAAGAAGGTAAAAGTCAGAATAAGGAAATGTGATGGCGGAGGATTATGTTAGGGTGATGCCATTGCTGGAAGATGGCCATAAACCAAGGAATCTGGATGCCCTCTAGAAGCAAAGACGTTTCTCCTTCAGAGCCTCCAGAAAGAATATAGCTCTTCTGGCAATTTGATTTTAGTCTTACACACTTGTTGTTAGGCTTCTGACCACTAGCATTTTGAGATAAAGATTTGAGTTGTTTTAAGCCACAAAGTTTGTGATAATTTATTTGAGCAGCTATGAGAAACTACTATTAACACAAGCAAACAGGCCAGGAGTGGTGGCTATCGCCTATAATCCTAGCAATTTGGGAGACCGAGGCGGGTGGATCACTTGAGATTAGGAGTTCAAGACCAGCCTGGCCAACCTGGTGAAACCCTGTCTCTGCTAAAAATACAAAAATTAGCCGGGCGTGGTGTCAGGTGCCTGTAATCCCAGCTACTCAGGATTGAGGCAGGAGAATGGCTTGAACTTGGGAGGCGGAGGTTGCGGTGAGATAGCGTCATTGCACTTCAGCCTGGGTGACAAGAACAAAACAAAACAAAAAACCAAAAACCAAGCAAGCAAATCTAATGAGACCTTAAACAGAGCCAAATTCTGGTTAATTATTGAAGAAAGAAAAGAGGCAACGACAAGCTGAAAGAAGCCACTCCCAGGCAAAGATAATTTGAGTGTGCCATCTCCTGATAAAAAATGTCCTCTAGCCATGCTCTTACTTTCATTCAATTTACTTGGTTACAATGGGGTTTCACAAATTAAAGATTCTCTTACTGAGAGTAAAAATTGATCTTTATTGCTAATTACTCTATTTCAGGCGTAGGTCCTAAATGCAGTGATATAGTGTATCATTGTTTACTCCCAATGATATGAGTCAGTACGACATAGGACTATTATTATTTGATATTTATAGATGGAGGAATTGAGGTATGAAAAGAAACTTGCCTAGTATCATGCAACTAGTAAGTGACACAGCACAGATTCAAGTTAATAGATAATCAAACTAGATAGCCATCCTTCTCCTCACATTTAACCATTGCAAAACTACAAATATCAATCATAACGTTGTGGGGATTAGGTCTATCTGACTGCTTTCTAGATAATAGCTGGTAGCATGGAATTTCAGTACAGGGAAAGTGAAAACATTTGATGTATAGAGAACAGATTATCTTTTGCTTATTTAAAAATTATATGACTGTATGTATGAAAAAATACATCAAGAAGCAGTTAAAAGGGAGGAATAAAATGAAGGTAGGGTATACATTAAAAACAAACTTGTATTTTCCTTTTAAAGTTTCTGAAGATTGGTCAGTCTTCCATAAATAGGGGGGAAAAAAAAAACTTATCCCCTTTTAAATCAATTCACCCATTCTCAAGTCTATAATCCTGTCTTTATCACCATTACTGTATATACATCACACATTTTATTTTCAGAAATCTGTGATCTGATCTAAAATCAAACTATGATTTATAAGATTATTTTTATGGAAAAAGTATAATTGACAAATGACAAATTGATAACAAGCCAATTGACAAATGGCTTTTTGAATGACCACAAGCTTAGGGACTTTAGAGATTTCATGTAGGACAGTTTGGCAAATGGTATAGAATATAAAATTAATCTGATAAAAATGGTTCTGAGTTGGTGAGCCTTGAGTTGTTTAAAAAACTATTGTCCTTCAAGCCACAATTTTTAAATGAAACAATAATTCTGCCTACTTGCATTCCCAACATTTAGGATATCACATTTAAATGTACAACAATTGAAAATTTTATACAATATGGCTTTTCTCTAACCATTCTATCATGAATTACCCAGTGGAAATTTTTAATTGAATTATTTAAACTTAAGTTTTCTTTATAGCACAACAAACATGTTTATTAGATCTGCTCCAATAAACATTTAATAAAAGCCACTTTGACTTCTGAATTAAATAGGCCCTACCTCTAAATTTTCCAGCCTGGTGCTCCATGTTTCTCAAAAATATCTTTTGTATTCCACTGATTTTGATTTTCTTGAAACTGTATACTTGAGACAGCAGTCTTCTATTTTCCAAGTGAAAAATTTTAATTGGTAAATTTAAAGCAACTATTATCTCTCAGTATTCAACGCTTATCTTCAAAAGGATGCTTTTACATTTGAACTACTTCCAAGAACACATAAGTTGCAAAGACGTCTGTCACTATTTAAAATAACACGATTTGTGCTTTCCTATCATATTTCAGAATATGTACATCAGTGTACAATTTGGTTTCTACCAGTGCCTCAGAGTCCATATTTTCCTAATTAATGTTGATTTTTGAGATTATTTGTATGTGATATTTAATTATATAAGTAATTATAAAACTGTTCTCATGTTGCTTAGACATTTACTTTGATTCTTTTTATCTCGTAATGCTGATGGAACCCTGTTGTAAGGATTGTTAAACCAATTATATTGCCATGAATGATGACGGTTAACAATGATCTGGATCTTGTTTGTTCATGGCCCCTTCTGCTGAAAAAACAGTTTGATTCAAAATACATTTAAAATCTGTTACTGTATCATGAAGGGGAAAATAAAGTTACCTTCCAAGTAAATAGGTTCTCAGGAGACATGACTTTAGTGAAAACAGCAGATTGGAAATTTCCAAAATTTTTCTTCTACATGTAAACAACTAGGAATCTTGCAACAATTGTCAGAATCCACTTTTTCAGAACCCTGGAAATTAGCCAAAGGCTTGCAGCAATTCTGGGGCTATATATCCAATAATAACAGCTGAATCTCAGTAAGAATAGTGACCTCTGTGGCATTTTAACTTGTCTTCATCACTATCCCAGTTCTCTATCTTGGTAACAACCCTGAAAACCACCAGTCTGTAATCACAGTGAAAACCAACAACCTGATAGTCAACAGAGGAGCAGAAAGAGTTGTAACACTGTCAAAGTCCAACATACTTTTCATTATTGACCTGCCAGGTGATTCTCTGGAAGATCTCATTTACAAAACTATCTTTTTTTTTTTTTTTTTTAAACATTATTTTGAGCTCACCCAGTATGAAAAACCTTTTCCTTGGAGTGTATGTTTGAGAAAAAGTACAGGTAATTGTTTAACTTTGCAGCTCCCTGGGGCAGTAGACAATAATTAAAGCAAACAAAGGACTAATCAAAAAGCTTACAAGAAAAACATGGAGAAGGATATATCCATAGGGTCTTTGAAAAGTTTAAACCTACTTATGGCAAATAATTTAAATCAGTTACTTTAATAGGTTTAAAAAGTAAAAAGAGCCATGACTAAACAGGTAAAAGAATGTATGACAATATTGTCACATTAGAGAATAGCAATAAGGAGATAGAAATTATAAAAAGAAAACAAATAGAAATTCTGTAATTTAAAAATAAAAAACTAAAATGAAATCCTCATAGTGGGAGCTAAACAGCAAATTTAAGAACATAGACAAAATAATCAACAAACTTGAAGACAGGTCAATTTATATCATCCAGGTTGAGGACAAGAAAGAAAAAGAAAGAAAATAAAAGAATGAACTGAGTCCCAAAGACCTATGAGACATCATCAAGCCTGCCAATTCATGCATAATAGAAATCCAGTAGTAGAAAAACAGAAAGGATGGAACAGAAAAATATTTGAAGAAAAAACCCCCAAAAGTTTCCAAACATTGAGGAAAAGTATGATTCCACAAATCCAAGAAATGTAACAATCTCTCAGTAGTAAAAACTCAAACATTTCCACACCTAGACTCATCACAGTCAAATTATTGAAAGGCAAAGACAAAAAGCGAATCTTTAGAGCAGGAAGAGTGAAGTGTCTTATCATGTATAACAGATTCTCAATAAGATTAACAGCTGATTTTTCATTGAAAACCTTGGAAGACAGGAGGCTATAGGAAACATATTGAGAAGTGTTGAAAGTTAAAAAAAAAAAGTATCAACTTAAAATTCTGTATGCAAGAAAACAAAACTGGAGAAAAAAATTAAAAATGACCACATATATTAAAAAATGGAGAAAATTTTTTGCTATCAGATTTATAATGCAAGTAATATTTTACTAAAATGAAAGGACTTTAGAAAGAAACTCAAATGAAATTGACCCCATGTCACACAATATACAAAGATTACTCAAAATGAATCAAATACTTATATGTATGAGAACTAAATGATCAAACTTTTAGAAGAAAATAAGTGCAAATTTTCATGACCTTAGATTAGTCAATGGTTCCCTAGATATGATACCTAAATCACATGCAATGGAAAATAAAAAAGAAAATACATTGAACCTTGTCAAAATTTAAAACACTTGTGTGTCAAAGGATATTGTTACACAAGTGAAAAGAATACCAACAGAAATTAAGAAAACATCTATAATTCATGTATATCAGTAGATATATCTAAATATATCTCAGTATCATTCGTAACTAACATATCTTATATCTAGTATCCAGAATACTTAAAAATCACTTATAAATCAAGAGTATAAACAATCATTTAAAAAAATGGGAAAGGATTTGAATAAAAATTTTTTTCAGGGAAGATATCTAAATACCCAATACATCTAGAAAGACACTCAACACCATTATTCATTATAGCTATAGTGTGAATGTTTGTGTCTTCTCTAAAATCTGTGCTCAAGCTTAATCCCCAATGCAACAATATTAAGAGTTGTGGCTTTGGGGAAGTACTGAGAACTAGGCTTTGCCCACCTGACTGGATCAGTGCTTTTACAAAAGGGCTAAAAGGGTCTACCTAGGTCTCTGTTTTGCCCTTCCATTCCGCTGGTCATGTGAGGAAAATATTCAAGGTGCCATCTTGGAAGCAGAGACCAGGGCATGATCAGACACAAAACCTAAGATCTAGCACTTAGATCTTGAACTTCTCAACCTCCCGAACTGTGAGAAATAAGTTTCTACTATATATAAATAACCCAGTCTTAGGTATTTTATTATAGCAGCAGGAATCGACTAAGACAATTAGGTAAATATAAGTAGAAACAACAGTTGCTAAAATGGTTGTAATCAAATAGACAAACAATAACAACTATTGGCAATGATGTGGAGAAATTGGAACCCTGATACATTGCTCATGGGAATACAGAATGGTAGTTCTGTTTTGGAAAACAGCAGATCATCAAAAAGTTAAACACAGAGTTACCATATGACCCAGAAATTCCACTCCTATGTATGTACCCAACAAAACTGAAAACATGTGTTCACACAAAACTATGTACACAAATGTTGGCAAGCAGCATTACTTATAATAGCCCAAAAGTGAAAACAATCCTGATGTCCATCACCTAATAAATAGATAAATAAAATGTGGTATATCCATACAACAGAATATTATTCACCAAAAAAAGATGAAGTAGCAATGTATGCTATAACATGGATAAATTTTGAAAACATGGTGGAAAGTGAATAAAGCCAAACACAGAAGGGCACATATTTAATATGATTCAATGTGACTCAAAGGCCTTATGATTCAACTTATGAAATTTCCAGAACAGAAAACTCTATAGATACCAGAAGTAGATTTTTGGTATCCAGGGTCTGTGGGGAGTTGGAAATAGGGAATGACTGCTAATGGCTGTAGTATTTCTTTTTGGAGTGGAAAATAATCTGGAATTAAATAGTGGTGATGGTAAGCAACTTTCTGAATATAGTAAAAACTACTGAATTGCATAGTATAAATTTTTTAATTGAATTGCATGTGTATTATATATCAACAAGAAGAGAATAAAATTATAAATAGGTATTCATGACAACGATTGGTTCAAAATTAAAAAGAAGGAGAACCTGTGGGATACATAGCAAGCAGCACTTTGGATTTGGTTCCAGTTGATTCAGGGAAGTCCCTAAAACATCTGTGGATTTAAATGAGAAGAATGAATGCCATAAGCATGCTCTTTTAACCATTGTAGTAGGTCTCAATGTCTCATCAGTTTTTCCTATAAAATCTACCAAAATAATTTCTGAGAAACTAGACCTAAAAAGAATATAAATCTTTTTATTGTGTCACATGTGCATGATATGTCTACTCTATACTAAAAAAACAAACATGGCCTTTAAAATGCTTTAACAGTGGATTTTTACCCATGTATATAAACTGGTAGGAAATTATGCCGATTTCTGTTTCTGCTCCTAGGCTTGGAGGCAAATGGTTATTTTTAAAGTGCTGAGTTTATAAAAACCACACAATGGGACTGACAGCATCTGTGTTGATCCAGATATATCAATTACTACACATTAATGTATAGTTTAAGAGGCTTTCTTCATCTGTAAACCCAGAGAGGAAAAAAACACAGTTGACATTCATTTCTTTCTGCCCAAAGTGATTTGTGGCCTGTCATTCTTAAAGCTGGTGGGAAGAGAAGATTGACACCTGGACAGTTTCCTTATCTTTTCTTGAGAAGACACGACTGGCTGGGGTTTTCTGAACTCATCTCATAGAAGCTGGGAAATTACTGAGAAGCAGATGTTAAAAATTTAAGTAATTATGAACAATATAGGCATAACATTTTCTGGTCAATTATTCCTTTAGAAAAGAGATTTTCTAAAATACATCAAAGATTTTTAGACATTTCCATAGTTAGGACACAACTAGAATTGATCCCTCTTTCCTTGGACTGGTATTTTCTATGTACCTCTGGAAATTAAGTCCTCAAAATGCAAATAAACTAAAATAAAAGGGGCATTTACATTATATTTTACCTTGTGTAGAAGTTATCTTTATTAGCGCTGTGTTTATGTATTTCTTATTAAATTTTAATTCCCTTGAATGTTGGTAACATGTCATTTTTAACTGAAGACAATTATTGAATAATTATTTATTAAAAGAATAAATGAGCAAACGGAATCTCATTCATCAGTCACGATGAAAGACAACTTAAGCTCTTGAGGACCCAAAAGAGCCTCCATTTCTTTCTGATTAATATATTTTTGTTCAGATATTTTTTAAGTCTGTCATGCAGAACTTATGATTGGCATAAGTTAGTTGTCTTGTAAAAATATGTCATTAAAATATTACATTTTCTGAAATACACATTTTAAGTTATGTAGATCAGTAATTTCTACTGTAGAATTTTATTTTATGTAAATTGCTTAAATAACTAAAAACGTTGTTTAAAGGTACATGCAGTTACTCAGCAGCTTTAAACACCTTTACTAAGTTTGGGGAATTGTCTAAGATATAAATTCATGACTCCTGTGTCAAAAATGAACAATTTTTCCTCTTCCATAATAGAGTTGTAGCACAGCACATGGCTGGCCAGCTAAAGATGACATTTCTCAGCTACTATGACCTGAGTATGTTCCCCCAAATTCATTCATATTGAAACTTAATCATCAATGTAATCATATTAACAGCTAAGATCTTTAGGAAGTAATTATGTCATGAGTGCGGAATTCTCATGGACAGGATTAGGCCACTTACAAAAGGCCTTGAGTTTGCCCCCTCTAGAAGATGAAAGCACAAAGCAGCTCTCACTAGACATCACATCTGCGGGTCCCTTGACCTTGGATGTCCCAGCCTCCAGAACTGTGAGAAACAAATCTGTTGTTTATAAATTATCACATCTCAGGTATTTTGTTATAGCAGGGCATATGGACCAGACACAAGCCTCCTTTGCAAAAGTATTTGAGTTGTGAGGAGAGTGATTACTACAACTTTTGAATCATCTCTTACGTCAACGGTAGACCACTTCTATACTAATGTTCTCTTTTCCTCTCCCTCTGAATTGAAAGAGTGATGTGTCTGCAATCTAGCTGACTATGCAGACGTAAACAGTGACCTTGCAGATTACAGAGCAAGAGAATGGAAAGATCTAGGCCCAGAATGCACATGCAGAGCATAGGCACCCTGCAGCCTGTGCATTCAGCTTGGGACAGCTATATGAGAAAAAAAATGTCCTACTATTTTCTGCAAGCAACTGCACTTAGGTATACTTTTGCTTCAGTGACTTAGCCCTTACAATGATTTAAAAATCTTCAAGACCGAAATGAGCAACACAATTTTCTGGACTCTCTTGAAACTAGATTTCAGGCAAGGGGCCCAGCTCTGTCAATCAGACATACTTAGGCAAAACTTTGATTCAGAAACTAGTGATACAAAAGAATAGGCATAAAGCCTCTTCTGTGAAAATCATGCGTGTATATTTCTAACTATTCGATAAACATATTAAGTGTGTGCACAGATAACCACTTTTTAGATTTGGAATTAAATACATTTCTAAGATATGAGAAAGTGAAACAACTACCAAGTCTCATTCTGAGGACTGTTAAAATATAATGTTAAAATATAATGTTACAAAGTGAAAAATTTATAACATTATATTCATGTTAGCCAACTGCAGTCATTTTCTTTGTTGTTATACTTTAATCTGAATTCCCTTTGGCCCCCAGTGAACACATTTGATAACGAGAGTAAGTATCACTTCATCTATTCTTCATCATTTACAAGATGAGACATCTTTCAATATCTTAGCATTTAAAACAAATGCTAAGATATAAGGCATTATCTTAGCATTGATTTAGGCATATTCTAGAATATAAATGCAACATACAGCTCTCAACTTTTTCTCTATAAAACTAGAAGGCAAGTCCCATCCCTGAAGGTAACGTGAAATTTAGAGATTTCTCCATTTACCTAGATCTTATTTTTCTCATATCTGAGTTGAGAGGTGAAGCCAGCTGGGCTTCTGGGTCAGGTGGGGACTTGGAGAACTTTTGTGTGTAGCTAAAGGATTGTAAACAAACCAATCAGCACTCTTGTAAAATCACACCAATCAGCACTCTGTGTCTAGCTAAAGTATTGTAAACACACCAATCACCAGGACGTGGGCAGGGCCAAATAAGGGAATAAAAGCTGGCCACCTGAGCCAGCAGGGGCAATCTGCTCGGGTCTCCTTCCATGCTGTGGAAGCTTTGTTCTTTTGCTCTTCACAATAAATCTTGCTGCTCCTCACTCTTTGGGTCCGCACTACCGTTATGAGCTGTAACACTCACCACGAGGGTCTGCGGCTTCATTCCTGAAGTTAGCAAGACCACAAACCCATCAGGAGGAACAAACAACTCCGGACACGCCACCTTTAAGAGCTGTAACACTCACTGCGAAGGTCTGCAGCTTCACTCCTGAAGTCAGCGAGACCACAAACCCACCAGAAGGAAGAAACTCCAGTCACATCTGACCATCTGAAGGAACAAACTCTGGATACACCATATTTAAGAGCTGTAACACTCACTGCGAGGGTCTGCAGCTTCATTCTTGAAGTTAGCGAGACCAAGAACCCACCGGAAGGAATAAATTCCAGACACAGAGTGACTAAGTTTGGTCTACATTGCATAGTTCTGTAATTGTAACTGCACTTGTGTTATTTTATAAATAAAATAAAAGCAAGGAAGACAGTTGACTGATTAATTAGACAAAAAGTATAAAATTAAGGCATTTTAAGTAATAGTTTATAATTTTAAGCTTAAGTGTTTAGCAAATAATATGTATTACATTAATCATACTATATCATATGTATATTACATATATTAATATGTAAATATATACATATAATTAATACGTATATATTTGTCAGTGATATTAGAATGTTGCAAATGAACCAGCCAATTGACAAATTTCTTTTAAATTTAAGTATCAAGATAGCTGAGGGTTTTGTTTTTTAATTTTTTTTTTTTTTTTGTATTTTTAGTAAAGACAGGGTTTCACCATATTAGCCAGGATGGTCTCGATCTCCTGACCTGGGGATCCATCCACCTCAGTCTCCCAAAGTGCTGTGCTAGGATTACAGGCGTGAGCCACCGCACTTGGTCTTTGGGTGTTTTATAAAAATTTAATTCACATTGATAATCAGATTCATTGTATCATATCATCACAGACTGGAAAAGGAAACACAATATCCCTAAGGTTGTGACAGATTGTACGTTTAGTTTAAGGGATAATAATGAAATTTGGGGACATGTGTGTGCTTTGAAAAAAAAAATAGGTAACTAAAGACAAAACCAAGACGTAGAAAATATCAAAAGTAATATCTATATACTTAAGCAAATCCATGAAATCTTAAAGCATGCAGCGGATACCAAAAATCTGTCCCAAGCTGCCAGGAGCTAAATTATATCCCAAGTTTGAAGTGCTGTTCTAAAACAGAAGCCTGTGTTCAGGAATTCCTTATTACAAAAGGTTAAATTCCAGGTTTCAACTTTGAAAGCCTAATAAACTGATCACCATGTAAAGATATTTTGTAAGAGACTTCAAATAAAATTGATGTATGTTGGAAAGCAAGGGGAGTGTTTTGTTTTAATAAGCATTTTTATCATATCAAAGGCAAATTTGCAATTTTCACAGGGAGCATAATTCCTCCAAATATAATCTCTTCCACCTAATATCAGTTTTTATCTTTATGGTTTAATATTTGAAATTTTGTGTTTATTTTCAAAATAATAAGGGAAAATTGTAGTAATACAGTACATCAAGTTTTTTAAGTTGTTATGCTTCTGATGTATTTTATATAAAATAAATTTATATTTATAATTTAGAATAACAAAGACATTATTACTATTGGTTAACTGAATATACCTATTATTTGACATAAAAATACATATGAATGACCAATATTCAATAATGTAGATAAAATAAGAGAAAGTTTGCATGACACTGTATGCAATAATTTTTTCTGATGAATCAATATACGTATCTGTGTTCTGAGATAGTCTTCTCCTTGTATTTAAAAATATAACATTTTGTTGTCTTTAAATATCTTTTTTTTTTTGAGATGGAGTTTCGCTCTTGTTGCCCAGGCTGGAGTACAATGGCGTGATCTCAGCTCACGCAACCTCCATTTCCCAGGTTCAAGCAATTCTCCTGCCTCAGCCTCCCTGGTAGCTGGAATTATAGGCATGTGCCACCACGTCTGGCTAATTTTGTATTTTTAGTAGAGACAGGGTTTCTCCATGTTGGTCAGGCTGGTCTTGGACTCCCGACCTCAGGTGATCCACCCACCTTGGCCTCCCAAAGTGCTGGGATTAAGCCACCGCACCCGGCTCAAATACCTCTTATACAATAATATCACATAAACAAGGTGCAGCATGATAGTCAAATTCTATAGTAGATGCTACCTGAAATTTTATTCCTCTAAAAGAAAAGCTTCAGTGACAGAAAAATAATAAAAATCACTTAATTGCTATAGCAGCAATTGCACTTTCTAATAAAAGGGTAAACTTACTTTTACAAAGAAGTATGCAAATGTTTAGTTTTGTTTTGTTTTGTTTTTTTAGATTAGTATGCACTGGAGAAAAAAACAAATGTTCACACTGGGTTTGTGCTTCTTTTGAGATCATTTTGTATCTCTGCTCAGTTCTTTCCTATTCTCATAATGCATAGGAAGCAAGGAGAACTGAATAATCCCAGGAAATATTTTTTTTTAAATGTTTGGGGGGGTGTGTGTGCATGTGTGTGATTATATTATTTGCCAATATCTAAAAAGGGAGAAGAGCAGTATTTTGCAGACTGACAGTAGGGGCAGCAGATTGTCAAGGGTAACCATATCACCTAACATTTATATTGCTAACCATATCACCTAACATTTATATTGCATGCTTACCATGTGCCAGGATTGTTCTAATGGGTTTGCATATATTAACTCATTTCAACCTCACAATGACCATAGGAGGAATATATTACTGAAATATTTATTATTTTCCCCTTTTTACTTCTGTATATTCCTCTTTGGTGCTATAAAAGAATTTTTCCTCTGGTTATTCTCTCTCTTCAATGACCTTGATTTTTACACAAGTATAGAAACTGGAATAACTATAGGAAGTTGAGTTCTCTGATTGTCTCTCTCTCTCTCTCTTTCTCTCTCTCTCTCTCTCTCCCCCCTCTCATTTTCCTGTGTTTGACAGAAGAAGCAAAATTCACTTAGAATGAGTATATCCTGAGTACACCATGGAATTACTGAACTGTTCTGGACAAGGAAGCCTCCAAATACAGATACTGGGATTCTTTTTAATAAAAACACCTATTAATAATTATTTAAAAATAAGAGAGATGTAGCTATATTTACACCAGAAGCTAGTGAAAATATACTATTTATATTATTTTATTTATTTATTTCTGAGATGAAGGTTTGCTCTCGTTGCCCAGGCTGGAGTTCAATGGTACCATCTCTGCTCACTGCAACCTCTGCCTGCTGGGTTCAAGCAATTCTCCTGCCTCAGCCTCCCAAGTAGCTGGGATTACAGACGTGCCCCACCACACCCTACTAATTTTGTATTTTTAGTAGAAATGGAGTTTCACTATGTTGGTCAGGCTGGTCTTGAACTCCTGACCTCAATATTTTTAATTACATATAAATGAAGAGTTAATAAAATGAGGAGCCAATCATTCACATAAATAATGAAAGTAGTGTGAAAGTTGATGATACAAACTGACTCATTCTTCTCATACTCAACCAAAACAGAATCAAGACGCTGGGGAAGAGCATTCAATGTACAAAACATTACTCCAAATATGTAATCTCTGCAAGCATAGCAGCTGAAACTGCCCACTGTAAACTGACACTAATTTTATTTAATGGCTACTGAAACAACCTGCTGTACAACTCTAAGACTAGATTTACTTGCTGCTATCACTTACCAGCCAGAACTTGACAGGTCCTCAAGACCTTGCTAGTACCAATGAAATTTCTCAGAAAGCAACATGTAACATTTCTCCTCTTTATAAAACTGCTAGCCTTCCCTTTGTTCTTCGAACATACCAAAAAGCAGTCAATCTGCATGTATGCCCCAAATTGCAGTTTTTTTCTTCTCAAATACAATGTCTTCATTTCAAAGATTCCTCTCATATTTTATTTAACTTTGACAGTAGTTATTAAGGACACCACTGGATATCTCTTTTACAAAATTAGCTATGAGTGGAATACCATAGGTTCCAGTGATCCATTATTAAAGAGCCATTTCTTTACACTAAACAGGATATCCCAATTAATATTAACAATACTAATGATATAGTAATCATTTTATTACCATCTTCACTTTAACAGAAACCTTCATTGATATAACCTAAAGTAAAAAATAATATGAAAAGTTGAAGAACTATGGCAGGGCTAAGAGGTGAAGGATTTTCAGCACTCAAAAGTCATACCACAGGGCTGGGCGCGGTGGCTCACGCTTGTAATCCCAGCACTTTGGGAGGCCAAGGCGGGTGGATCACAAGGTCAGGAGATGGAGACCATCCTGGCTAACAAGGTGAAACCCCGTCTCTACTAAATTAGCTGGGTGTAGTTGCGGGCACCTATAGTCCCAGCTACTCGGGAGGCTTGAGAATGGCGCGAACCCGGGAGGCGGAGCTTGTAGTGAGCCAGGGTCGCGCCACTACACTCCAGCCTGGGCGACAGAGGGAGACTCCATCTCAAAACACACACACACACACACACACACACACACACACACACACACACACAACTCATACCACATAGAAATGTGTCTATTTGCTTCATTTATGGAGGAAACTTAGCTTTCTGAATATTCAGCCTATGAAACTCCAGTTTTTGCTCTAACCTTTGCTTGTTATTCCTCCTACTTTCTAGTTCATAGCCGGTAAATGCTAGGCCACCTTTCTGATCTTTTGTCAACCTCAAACATTTTCCCAATTTTTACTTGTAATCGCCTTCATTTACCTACTAAAATAATTCCATGTGTGTTTACATATTTATCCTCATCTTTACTTGAATCCTTTTCTAATTTTTTTTGGCTCATCTTTTCCTGTGATATTAAAGTGACAGGCAGACGTCTCTCTGTAACTAATTTCTCCACTAATCTTATTAGATCCTCTTCTAATTCTTGAGGAATATTATTTTTAAATGTCTTCTCGCTAGTTTTGCAGTGGCAATTCATTCTCATTTTCTTCCAATTTATATAGGAAAAAACTTTTTAAAAAATTATAAAACACCAGATATATCAAAACACACACATACACAAACACAATCTTCTGCTATAGTTATTTGTTCTGATTGTTATCCTATTCTTCATTCTTCCCTTCTTTCTCAGTAAAAATTCTTGCATAATTATATCCTACCCCTGATTTTTCATTTATCTCTTTAAATTTCCATTAACCACTACACTGAAATTGCTGTCAGGTCAACAAAAATCTTGTTACAAAGTCTATTGATTTTTTTTTTTTTTCTATCCTTGTTTTTCTTTCAGCCACTTATCACTCTCCTTGAACTTTGTACTAAAGGTTGCAACTGTTTATGACATCCTCCTTCTGAATGTTGTCTTCTCCTTTGCAAAAGGATACAATATTCTTGTTTTTCTTGCTTTTCTCATTCTCCTAGCCTCTTTCAATTTCCTCTTTTACCATATATTTTACAAATATGTTCATACTCCTTAACTAAAAGTAAGGACTTCTAGAGTTTCTTTGTTTACATTGAATTTCTAGAAATGTGCATTCCTTTATCCTAAAGAGTCAGAAAGTTAAGATATATCCTCTACCATAGTTAAGATAATATGGACTCAACCATAAATTGTACCTCTCTATTTTTTTCCAAATCCTACTGCAGGAGCATTTGATTCTTGCACCTTCTCTGCCTTTTAAGTTCCTTCTGTAGATTGTTTTGCACTGAAAATCTTTCTCATATAGGACACCATATGACTCAACACCATTTTCCACTCTTGCCTACTTGTTGTTTTGGTGCATCTTTTCTAATTTTACTGTGACTTTTTGTGTGTGAATACCAATTTATCTATTTAGATATTCTTCATAAATACCTAAGAAAGCTTCTTAAGTTGATTACACTTAATGCCTCATCAAAATGATGTGGTATTTATATTCTGTTTTATGACGATAAGTCATGAATAGCCTGCAGTAGTCCAACAATTCCATTTGTTTCAGTAACCACCTTAAAAAGTAAAGAAAATACAAAAAAGTTTAAGAAAATAAACCACTAGCCTTTTTTTCAAGTTCAATTGGCATATATGTCTATTTTTTTTTTTTTTTAATTTCAGGATTTCTTATTTGCCCTTGAGAAGAAAAACAAAAATCTCTCGACCAAGGCTTAAAATTTCATCCAAAAAGAGAAAAGACATAAAATAATTGATTTTAATTCTTTGTGTGAAACTGACAGCATTACTTTCATGAGAAGGCTGCCATGTTTTCCAGCTTGTATAGGTGTCCTATACCATTAAGTGTCACCATAAAGAACAACCAGCAAGCAATTCAGTGAAGGGAAATTGTTACGAATAGATTTCTTGCTGCATTCCAATCATATTCTTTTCAAAATCTGGCTTTATGGATTTTAAAGACATCCTGAGGGGGCACTCTTTTCCTTTTGTCCCACTGAAATATCATCATTAAACTCCTCTAAAAATGGTTTCTGATATGATTCTGCTTTCCAGCTGAGGCAACATTTTCTACAAGTAATAACAAAACAACTGAACTGAGTAAAAGCAAACTGGGCCAATAGGAATGTCAATCCTGATGGGACCAAAGGGAGCCCTGTGTTAACTTCTGAAGTATCTGAACTTTTCTGAACCAGTTGGTTTTTACTGAAATTGGAAATGTTCTTTTACTTTCAAATCCCTGCCAGAAGGGGCTGCTATGGTAGACTTCTCTAGCTATTTTTCTTCTTTTTCAGAAGAATTCAAGACAGGAGATGTCAATGTGTGTGCTTAAGCATAAAAGTGATCATTTTTAAACCAGTGGTGGGAAAGTAGTTCGCCAGGGGGGAGCTAAGTGTTGAAATCTGGCATCAATCCAGCAGAGTTGGACCAATAGATCACAGATAACTATACAGTGTATGACAGTGAGTTGCTCTTGCTTAAAATGAAAAAAAAAAAAAATGGAAAGTATTGAGAATTGAGGCAGGAGATTTTTCAAAAGGTACACTACCCTGCTCTATTGACTTAAGCCAGCCATAAGGAAATTCAAAAACAATTTAGAGAATAGAGTGCAACTACCTCTGTGAAGATCACTCTTCATAACATAGGTGGATGGGGAATATTCCAATATGAAATATTGTCTGGCATGTGTGTTTGTTTACCTTAAGGCTTTAGCAGATACTAGATTGCATTCTAAAAGTTTGGTGAATTTAAGCTGAACAGGCTGTTTATGTCATGCAGAAGCAGCAACAATGACACTCTGGAACAGGAAGTAGAAGTAAACAGCCAAGTGTTTTTCTCTTGGGGGAAAGTTAATACAAACAGAAATCCAATCCTTGCACCAGGATCATGGTGAGCTGTGCTTCTGTATAACTGTGGCTAAAAGCTCCAGCTGATGTGCTTTTCAGATCAGGTAACACATGTAAGCTGCTTGATATTCAAAAGTGATTATCACAATATTTGACTTAAGGAATCATTTTCAAGCGAGAAATCAGAAGGGGATTCTGAAAACAATTTGCTTCCTCTTTTAAAACATAACTGAATGATCATGACTGGAAGTGGAATTTAAAGCTCTAAATATTTGAATTTAGGAAAACACATTCCCCCAAAAATATATCTCTTAAGGTTAATCTTTAACTAAAATAGGTAGAAAACCAAAAAGCAACACTAAAACTATTATATATAAGTATTGTATATATTATATATAAAACATATACGATACATGTTTCCCATAGGTCTCCTCGAGTAGATAGAATCAAGAGAGTCAAAGTTGAATTTTTAATTCTCATATGATAGGTGACAGATATTTTCTCTTTCTCATCTTCCTTAAGATGAAATCAGAGTGCATTTAATCATAAACATTGTTTCTCTTTACTTTGCACCATATTGATTGTTTTGAACCATGTCTTCTCAAGTATTCATTTATTCACTCAGCATGTGCTTGGTAACCATTGTGCATGATATTGAGCTTGGTCCTGAGGTAATAATAACTGGAATTCTGGTCCTAACTCTTGAGAAAGTAAAAATCAAATGTGTGAACAAACCTAAATATAACTAAGGAAGAAGAAATTGGGTTCTCAGAAACCTTGCCCATGAAACTACAGGGCATTGTTTAGGTAGTGTTTAGGGCAGTCATGGGCATTTTTTTCATTGCTAAGTTGGACCTTGGGTAGATGATTTAGAGCCCTAAGCTCTTTATTTATTTATTTTTCTAATTTTCCAATGCATTTAGAAGCAACCAATCATCTCCCATTATATTTCTTATGTACCCTGATGTTTTTACAGCAGTTACTCCTTGCTTACCTGAAACTTTCCTTCTATTGACATTTAGTTACAGGTGACGACATGTGATCGTTCAAATAACTGTTTTGCCACTGCATGCCGTGAGCTACTCATGCTGCCAGGCCCATGGATGTCTCTAAATCTACTTAGATCAGAGACTTCCTTACAGATTCCCATATTAAGGCTCTGTTTCTCTGGAACCATTTCTGGTGCCAAGCTACCTTAAAACTTAATAGTTTAAAATAAGAGCTGTTTTTATATCTTAGAGTTTGCTGAGGTTGACTAGATTAATTTAGGTGTTTGTGCAGCTCTCACCTGGGGACTCCCATGTAGTTCCAGTTATGTGATAGTGAAGAGGGGATTCATCTGTGTGTGAGACTGAAATGTAGGTATAGCTGGGTTTCTTTTCGTTCACTCAGTCTCAGGGCTTCCATTGACAGGGGCTCTCCACATGGTATTTCCAGTGGGGGAGCCAGACTTCCTCTGTCGTGGCTTATGAAAGTGGGTCTCCCAAGAGCAAAAAAGGATGCTGATGATTCCCTGAAAGGCACAGCCCAGAACTGGCAAACAATCACCTCTTCCACATTCAGTGAGAGAGGGTACTATGGGAGGATATATTGGGAGATGTAGTTCACTGGAGATCGTTGCTGGAGACTAGGTACCAAAGCCCATTTGGAATTTCTGTTTGTGGTTGTTTGGTTAAAAAATTATTATTCTCTGTGTGTGTAATGCCAAAGCCCACCTTTTAATAATTATCATTTAATAACATCTGAATTATAAGCTAAGTTATTGCATCAGTCATGATAGTTTTGCCTCTTAAGTGTACTTTCTCATTTATTCTGGAAATTAAATTGGATTGAAAATGAGACAGATGTTTGAATGTGGCATTTTTAGTCTGAACAAGTAAGATATCAAATCCTCATAAAAAAAACTCTTATGTTGTGAGAAATAAGATGATATTTGCTATGAGGGAGATAAAGCTTGAAAATGTGATGTTTGTTAGCTACTGTAAGGTCTAAAATGTATTTTCAATAATAGTGACTGTCATCATAAATATTTGTATATGACTCCACAATATCAGAAGATATGCAGATAAGAAATGCTAGAGAAATACATCTTTTGTCTTTATGTGTTTGTTCCTGCCTGAACTTTGATAGTTAACAATATGATAGGAATTTAAGATTACATATTCATTTTTTTTATGTTACAGTCTTACAAATGTTCTGTCCTGTGTCCTGTATAGCCATATTCGTATCTCTAATTGCCATAATTTTGAAATTCCTAATAGACGGAAAAATTTTACCTTTACTCTGGCTTTCCATTCCCACGTTATGCGTGTTATGGGCTATAGCTATAGTTTTTTACTTACCAGAATTTGTTTTCTGAAATGCAAACTACACATCTGACTATGTCCACAATTCTGTCCACTCATATTTTCTTCTAAGTTTCCTGGCCTATTCATAAGTTGGTCTTTCATAGAGGTAAAAGTTAAATCCAGACTTTTTAATTACCTTCTTTTCCCCTTCAAAGAAAAGTGGGCCGGGTGCGGTCACTCACGCTTGTAATCCCAGAACTTTGGGAGACCAAGGAGGGCAGATAACCTGAGATTGGTAGTTCGAGACCAGCCTGACCAACAGGCAGAAACCCCGTCTCTACTAAAAATACAAAATTAGCCAGGCATGGTGGCGCATGCCTGTAATCCCAGCTACTCGGGAGGTTGAGGCAGGAGAAGTGATTGAACCTAGGATTAGAGGTTGCAGTGAGCCGAGGTCGTGCCTTTGCACTCCAGCCTCGACGATAAGAGCAAAACTCTGTCTCAAAAAAAAAAGAAGTAAAGTGTACTAAACCAAGTATTCAAAGTAAATTTTTATCAAATAAAAGTTCTGTCTTCAGCAAAATGACAAATATACCTGGTGATCAAATAGCTTACACACCAATCTCTATATATCCCAATATGAAAAATATTTCTTTATTCTCAGAATGGCTAGAAAATAAATTGTGTATACTCTTCAATAATACACTACTTTCATTTATTTATTAGTTTGGAGAAGAGGTAATGCCTACTCAGATTCTGCAGCCCAAGGTTCTTTAGAGGCGCCACTTCTATTGCTCCATTTTGTTTTATTTATTTTGTATCCTTAATGTCCCAGTCTCATTTAGATCCTGAGGCAAAATAGAACATAATGTACTGTATAACAAGTACAATTAAACGCTTAAGCTTTACACTGCATTGTTTAAGTACCAACACGTGTTAATTCACATTTAGATGAAATATCCCTATGTCAAATCTTATATGGGGAATATTTCAGACACCAGGATTTTATTGGAAAGAGAAATTCAACATGCATTGAAAAATGTCCAGGTGTTAAAATAGCCATTTAAAGTAACCAAATGGAGATCTTACACCTACAAAAACATTGTTCTTACTTAAAATTTTTGTTTGTTTGATTCATAATGAAAGGAGAGAAACTGTCAAGTAAATCCACTGTAAGTCATTTTTACTCTCATTCACATTGACTTTTACTTTGCTTAATTCGCATTGCCACTTAGCCATATCAGCTATCCTAGATATGTGAAGTAAATTATTTTCCAATAAACTAAATGGTACCCAGAAAAAAATGTTTACTTTACATGCATGAGACATTAATCCCAGAGTTTATTGATGTTTACTACAATGCTATTTCAAGTGTCCTTCTTGTTAGCAAATGACTTTTCACAAATCATCTATTAGTTTTATTCTTTACCACAAAATTCTGCAGTGTAAAGCTGATTTTCCTTTTCCATGTAGATTTTAGTTTGCTCTACCTCAGCAAATTCAATTTCTAAATGGATTGCATTAACGTATTCATTAATATGTAGGACCATAATAGGGCTTTGGTTTTTTATTAGATTTTTTTTTGAAAGAAGAAAGTGAATATTCAAATTATATAAGATGGTCACAAAAACCATGGGCTTATAATTCCTCTAGCCAAGACAAGGAGGAAGGATGAGAAAAATAAATTGAGCAACTGTTTGAAAAGGATAATTTAGAGGTCTGATAATATGAAATAGCTGCAATCATTTTCAAAACATGCATAGGCAAACACCGCAGCCAAGGATTATAGCCAGGATTGCATTCTTCTAGAATCCACAGGGAGGTAATACAAGGGTGATAATGAATTCTTGTATTTAAAAAAAAAAAAATCTACTTCCTGCTGTTTCTCTACATGAGTAGGGCAAGACAAACAAAGGCAAGTTTTGAAAGGATAAATTTAAAAATATATATTTTCAGTCAAGTAAAACAATAGATTTGTGTTCCCTTTTGGTAAACAATTAAAATAATTTTTCAAAGTATGCTCACAAATTTAACTATTTTATAAGCATTAATTTTCCTTCACTGTAAAGTCTACAAACAATCCCAACAGAAGGCAAGAAAACAACAGGATAAGAAAATAAAGTTTTTCAAAAAGGAAAGAGTATTTATAATAAAAACTATTGTCGACAAACAGTTCAGCTTTTTGCAGAGGAAACTTTCTTTATGTGGGATCCAAAAAGGAGCTAAAATGTTTTATTTTTTTAAGAAAGTGTTTTACTGGTCAGTTAATTTGTTGTTTGATCTGTACCAGCTATATGTTCAGCCTATACTCTTCCCTAAATTTCAGCCCTTTCACATTCCCCCCAGATAGCCTATGCTTTAACTTTAATATGTCACAAACTGTCCTTTTAATAAGCCATCTCTCCTTACCTTCTGTCTACTTTTCCTTCTATAGAACTATCAAACTTGGCAATAACCCTCTCTTTGGACCTGGGAAAACCTGATCAGCCCTTGTCTAACAGCACCCCAACTAATCCCTGTCTCCAAGCAATGCCTCTCCTTAAAATCCCTTTGAAGTTGGCTCATCTTTCTATCCCTCGTACCCCTTCTATTGCTATATTTAAGCTATTATTGCATGTTCCAAATAGCCCAAATTTTATTACTCACAGATAAATAAGCTTGGTATGTTGACGTGTATTTTTAAATGAGGTATCCCCATAAAAACTCTACAATATAATGGAATTCTAGAGGCTTCCTCAGATCCTAGTTTGGTTGTTTAAATTGATTTGTTTGACAAGAATGCTTTATAGGTATTAGTTTGGGTTTTGTTGTTTGTTTGTTTTCTTTTTTTGAGAGGGAATCTCGCTCTGTTGCCCATGGTGGAGTCCAGTGGCAAAATCTTGGCTCAGTGCAACCGCCTCCTCCCAGGTTCAACCAATTCTCCTGCCTCAGCCTCCCTAGTAGCTGAAATTACAGGCGTGTGCCACCATGCCTGGCTAATTTTTTTGGTATTTTTAGTAGAGATGGTGTTTCACCATATTGGTCAGGCTAGTCTCGAACTCCTGACCTCAAGTGATTCACCCACCGCAGCCTCCCAAAGTGCTGGGATTACAGGCGTGAGCCAGTGTTACTTTGTATTATCTTAAATTTTGAAATAAGCTGATTAACAGAAAATTCACGGTTCTCTACTCCAACCAAACTCCAGTGTGCCAGTATCTGATAGACTGAAGAGGAAGTCAGTGTCTATCAAAAATGCAGATAGCACAATTAGTATTTAATACCACCTGAATAATTGAATAGATTAATGTTCATCCCATTTCGAATATGTTTATGTGGAAGTATATATAATATAGTTATCATTATATTGTCATAATAAAAGCAAAACATATTGAGAGCTTATAATGTGCCAGTGATATTCCATGTTTTCAAGCTTTATCTTATTTAATTCTCAAGCTAACTTTATAAAATGGTTACTATTGAATTAGGAGACCTGCATGACTTGTTTTCTTTTTTCCTTTCCTTTTTTTTTTTTTTTGTTTTTTGAGACGGATTCTCACTCTGTCGCCCAGGCTGGAGTGCAGTGGCCGGATCTCAGCTCACTGCAAGCTCCGCCTCCTGGATTTACGCCATTCTCCTCCCTCAGCCTCCCTAGTAGCTGGGACGACAGGCACCCGCCACCATGCCTGGCTAATTTTTTTGTATTTTTAGTGGAGACGTGGTTTGACCGTGTTAGCCAGGATGGTCTTGATCGTGATCCGCCCGTCTCAGCCTCCCAAAGTGCTGGAATTACAGGTGTGAGCCACCACGCCCGGCCCTGCATGACTTGTTTCCTTGTCACAAACCTGCTGACCAAAGTAGGATCTGGTCCAGACAGGATAATGTGAATAAATCTGCTGAACCCAGCAGATGGCAAGGAAAATGATCCCCAGCTGCCCTCCTTGCATATTACCATAAGACACTTCCACCAATGCCATGACAGTTTACAAATGACATGGCAATGACCTGGAAGCTACTGGCCCTTTCCATGGCAATGACCTGGAAGTTACTGCCCCTTTCCTAGAAAGTTCTAAACAACTCACCCCTCAATTTGCATTAACACGTGCCTGATTTTGCATTAACCGAAAGGGAGCATAAGTGGATTTAAATACAGTTGCCAACAGCCCAAAAATAAGGCTCTGACACGCTGCCTACATGTGAGTCTTGCTCCACAAAGGAGAAGCTTCAGTTCAATAAAAGATTGCTATTTTAACACCAGTAATTTACCCAAGAATCCTCCCAGACTAAGCCCCCATATTTTAGTACTAGCCAGCCTGCCTGTGTCTCTACTGTCATTTTCTGTTTTATGGTTGAGGAACCTAAGACCTAAAGTGGTTCAATCATTTTCCCAGGATGAATTGCTGAATGAAACTATAGCTAGAATTAAGGTTTTGTTTTTCTCTGTAGCCTATAGCTTTGTTATTAGTGGTACTGCATCCTCATCATCAATATTTGATTCTTATTTATTGCTTATTAAAGCTCATTGTTACCTTTGGATTTTAACAAAGTTAGGTCCTTTCACAACATCAAATCACAGGTCTTGAAAAATGGAGACAAAATCTTTCATTGCTCTCCTTGGGTTAATCAGAAAATAAAATAACACTTAAAGCTCTCTAGAAAACAAAACAAAAATCAAACAGAGAGATTATAATTGTTTTATTCCTAAGACTACATGTTTTTCTTCTACCATGAAAAACGTATCTGCTCTTTGAGAAACTGTGGACAAGTTTGCCACACTGTGGATGAGCACATATGCTATCCTGCGATGCTGTAAAATTAAACTGTGAGATGGAATTATCTTGTCTGCAGCTGTTAACTTTTTAAGCAGCATTAGAAAATTGTGTCAAAACAATACGGTATGTATTTATAATACATATCATAATAAACAATTTCTTCTGTTTCTATCTAAAAGTAAGCATATAGTCAAAGAAGGAGAAGTAGAAAACAAAACTGTTATCCTTGGAATTGTATTAAATTTTAATAGAACACTGTCAATTGGCTGAATAGAACTGAAAGTAAAAGATTTGGAATAAATTTATCTTACACCCATGTAACATTAAAAAGAAATGTACAATAAATATAATAGGTAGGTAACATCAGATGTGTCTCATTTCTTATATAAGATAATTGAACAGTCATTGGACAATTTTTGTTTGTTAGGCAATGTTCCAGAAAATTCAGAAATTGATTTATTTAATTTATGTTCTTTTAAAAAGTACTTAACTTTATTGTTGCCATATTACAGATGAAGCAGCTAACACTCCGATTCTGTAATCTTCAAAAAATCCAGTATATTTTCAGTGCTACAGCAAAGTTTCCAAGTCTGGTTTTATGACTCCAAAATTATTGCTCATTCCATCTTACTGATTGTGTTGCAGGCTATAAAATGAACCAAATATATAAAAATCCAAAAATAAAATTCAAAAAAAAAGACATTTTATTCAATATTATTGCTGTAGTTGTTCCTTAGCACCAAAAGTTTAATTGTTTTAAGTAGTAAATAGGTAAATAAATCTAGCTAGACGTTCTGGGCATTTAAGTAGTGGAAACAACATTGGCCACTTTGAAGAATTTTAAAAACTACTGCGCCGTTTTGAATGTAGAGGTTTTAAGTGTCATCTTCTGGTCTTATGTTTGAAAGAGAAACATCTTCAAGCTTATGTTTGAAAGAGAACAAGCAGTATCCAATCCTGTGGCCAATTAATATTCAGCTGACACCTTTACCACACCTGCCACCTGCACCCTCTAACCAACTGTCTGGAAAAGTATGCCTTCATGTTATCAAATCGCCCCCCACTCAGACATTGCAACCTCATGTGCGGGAACCTCGCTGTCAAATCAGAATTTTTTTTTGTTATTGTTGTTAATTTTTGTCAAAATTCATCTTTTCTGATAAAAGCACAATCTCCCAGACCCAAAATAAATGTGACCTTTTCTGATCTTTCTTTTTCTTTTTATTCGTTGTCTAAAAATCCCATTGACAGATCTTGAAAGAAAACTTCAGGGTAGATGTTTACACATGAACTCACTTCTTTAGTATTTCCCAAGCAAGATTCATAAATCAAACATCAGCTGACCCTTTGACTCAAATCCTGATATATTTTTTTTAATCTGTGAAATTTCTTTCCCTTACTGATGACACTTTGTCTTCAGCTGCTTTGCAGATTCTTTTGGGGGGTCAGATAGGCAGGCAAATGCAGCAACTCCCTTTGCTCTATTCTAAACTATCAAGAAGTATCCAAAAGCTGCCTCCCGACCTTCAGAATAAATGGACACTGTTCTCTGTCTAAAGATAAAGGTAATCAAATTCCAAATTAGCTACATCAATTTTAAGAACAAATTAAAGTGTCTATAGGGGTAATCATTTCTATAATATGGAAAATACTTATTGGCTCAGACTTTATAAAGTTTGTTACTTCTACAATCGTAAGAATTCAGTTTTCAGTAAATGTCATTCTTCCACTGATCTGCCAAGCAACTCTCATATATATATTTATTACTTAGGTAGTATAAATTTTTTTCTTATAATAGCTACAGTGATAATTGAATTAAATCAAGTGATTAAAATCTGCTTTTCAGCTTTGGCTTCCTGTCAACTCCATGAGGGCACCAATAATGCTTTGGCACCTTTCAAAGGCCATTCCATTTGCAGGGTTTACTTCTATTGCTGGATATATTACTTTGTCCACCAGGTTCCAGAATGACTAGTCATGCTAATAGAGATTTTCAGAATATCAGCTCTTGAAACCTATAAAAAATCTTCAGAGTGTTATTCAGAGCATTAACATAGCATATCCCAAAGGAGGCTTTAACTGAGAGTATAAGCCTTTGTTATAAGAAGAAAGAAAGAAACAAAAAACCCCAGAAAATTGGTTTTCGAACATGGATAAGTGAAAATACCACTTTAACTACCATATCGATTAAAGTTAATAACTTCATCTGGTGTCCGCCCTCTGTTTTTGAGATAGGGTCTTATCCTGTTACTGAGGCTGGAGTGCAGTGCCATAATTCTAGCTCACTGCAGCCTCAAACTCCTAGGCTCAAGTGATCCTCCTGCCTCAGTGTCCTGAGTAGCTAGAACTACAGATGTGCACCATTATGTCCAGATAATTTTTAAAAAATTTTTTGTAGATCTGGGATTCTCACCATGTTGTCCAGGCTTGTGTCAAACCCCTGGCCTCAAGTGATCCTCCTTCCTCAGAGTCCCAAAGCCACGTATATTACAGGCATGAGCCACTGCACCTGGCAATGCCCATTTTTTGACCATTCAGAATGTTTGGCATTTCTCAATATGAGAAACCTTTAATGTCTGCAAGCTATTTTGCATTAAATATCTATTAATTACAAAACTGAAAATATTGAATTGTGTTTCTGTATGTATATTATTTCATTTAATCAGCATTTAGACCTTGTAAGTTAGAAAGGAAAGGTATTATAGGTCATTTTACAGGTGAAATGGTTAAGGTACTACAAATTTAGGTGACTTTTCCAAAATCACACAACTGTACCAAATTACAAAAATGGGAGGTTTTGGAGCCAGATTCAGAGCACAGTCTTCTAATTCAATTCGTCTATTCAATAAAAAGCCAGAGATCTGTATTTCTTCTCTCACACCTGCTAATTTTAAATGGCTTCTGGAAAGACTGAATAAATTACCTAATTTTCATTGCTTCTGTTTCTCAACTGGAAAACTTTTAAGTAATTTTATTTATACAGTGAGAATTAGAGTGAAAAGATGGTGGCAAAAAGAAAAGGAAATATTTGTGTTGAAACTCAGTGATTTTATGTTTGGGACGACTTTTGAAGGTGTTTGTTTTGATTAATTTGTTTTGATTTTTGTTGTTATTGTTCTTAGTTGGAAAGTCTGTAAGAGTTGAATATGCAATAACTAGATAAATACATAAAGTCTCTGGTTTATTCATTATGCAACGCATCTCAGTGTCTGATACAGTGACTGCAACATCGTAAGTGCTCATTAAATGGACGCTAAACTGAATTGAACATTTTCTTCCTCATCTGACCAAAGAATCAAAATGCTAAAAGCATGTGTTGTCAAATATTTTACTCAGTTCAATGATTCTGTCATCATGATAAGGAGAATAAAGTTAATGAGGTCAATTAACTAAAATAAAATGTTACACAAACTCCACATAACTTGTAGATTATCTTATGACGATGCAAAGAAACTGTGTTTGTTTTTTGTCCTTTATCATATGAATCCATGGTATGTGCATAGGTAATTAAAATTTGTCCATTTTTCATAATGGGATTTCAAGGCAAAGTATTTTATTCACATCCAGTATGTTTTCTTAGCTCTGAGACATACAATTCTTCACATTTTTACAGCAGTTCAGCACAAATGACACTTGGCAACATCATAATAAGTGGTAAACAACTATTCCAAAAGCCACATTTTAAAAATAAGAGCAGATTTGATACCGAACATTTACCTCTAAGCAGTCTGCATTCTGACAGGACCAGTTTCTCATATTTTCAAACCCTAAGGGATTGTCTCAGTTAAATACATAGGCTAGAGAGTCTGTATTCTGGAATCAGCACCACAGAAAAATATTGTAGTTGATATATGACATGACTGAAGCCTCACTGAAATCTTAATTTTTTAGTGTCTTGAGCTTTCAAATTCAGTTTTCTTTTTCTCTCATATTCTGATTATTGATTTTTCTAAGGATAATGAAGTCCTCTGAAGCTGGAAATGAAATTTAACTTGGGAGTATTTTTACTTATCACTTATTAAGAGTGGTTACATAATTCCTAAAATATTTGGCTTTGCCTGTCAAACATGAAAAATTGAGAGTTGTGGTTAATGACATCTGTTTCACAGGTATCATACCCTTATGGGAGAAGTAGTTTATGCTTCTGGACATTGTTCTCAGAGTGCCTCTCAATACTAAATTACAAGCACTATGGACTTTTAGAAGAATAAGAAGGCAATTTATTCTCTTTTACATGCAGCCTAGACTGGTGTTTAAAATCAAGGCTGCCAACATAGCATTGTGTGGTGTTTCTTTAATGAGGGTGTTACTGGACCAGAAACACAGCTGAGACATTTAGATTTATTTTATGGCAGTCCTGAGAAACCATCTAGTCCTAATCAGAATAATTTACCCATAAACGACTTCTGACAGAGCTCCATAAGAAAAGCAGATCTGAAATTCTTAATCTCCCAAAGCTGCAAATCCCAAGAAGAGACACATGTACCTTTGTTCAATATGTTTGTAAATTAACATATCAGTTAAATAGGTATAAACAGAATATATTTTATTAAACTTCCTCCACAATAGGATAAATAAAACTTTAGTTGGCTTTTCATTTTGATCTTCTAGTTTTAGGGATCTTAATCTTAATCAATATCCAGATGTCCAAAATACACTCATTTTTCTGTCTCTCCCACTAAATTTAAACTGTATTTAAACTATATTTGCTCAATGTGGGACATAGTTTCCAAATTGTCCAATTGCCATCCAATTTTTAAATAACAAATTTAATAAAAGTAATTGTTTTACTCTGAAAAATTCTGTGGTCTTTTTATGTTCTTTTTATTAAAAATTATAGTTTAATTATTAACTTGCATATCTCAGAAACTCTGAGTTCACATGTTTTTAACAATCAATCAAAAAATCAGGATAAGCAAAAAGATCTTTGATTCCAAAATAGACAAGAAAAGGAGAAAAAATTATTTCCAGAAGGTATGAATTGGATGGAAAGTGATGATGATAAATTTTACCTGGTCACTTTAATGGTGATGCTATGATAATAATTCTTTACTAGAGTTCACAAATTAAGTGGCTATAAAGTTTTTAGGAAAATCTTTTGTAATTTAATAAATTGTGCATATTCTTTTAAAATATTGTTTTCAAATATTCTACATATGGCATATTTGTTAAATTAGAAAATAAGTTATTAATCTTTTTCTACCTTGTTATTTGATAAGAGACAACTGATCAACAATTTAGCATATGATTGGACGATGCGATTTTCAACAGGCGTAATGAACAATACTTCATCTTTTTTAAAAACCAAGAGGTTTTCCAATGCAGCACTTCACAATGAACTGACATTTGGCAGTGAACAACCTTTCTAAAGTTCAGGAACTGCATTAAAAAGAGAATTATAAAGGGCATCATTAGAATTTAGGTAGAAAACTGTTACTGAGCATTTCAATTACAAAGCTACCTGACTGGCAGTAAGAAATAATGGACACAAATTAGGACTATTGACTGTTTCTTAACTTCTTACTCAACTGGCCTGAGGAGTTACTGCTTTGGATAGTGTCATAAATTCTGTAATGTTCAGAAATTTTACTTGCCTGATTATCATCACTTTCTGACTGTGACCCTTCTAAAGAACTTTTGTTGGTGCAAAAATTATAGACCCAAAACATTCACCTTATTAGCCTAACTACGGTTCTACTTAGCATTTTCTCCACCTTTCTCTCTGCTGTAGACATACCTCATTTATTTAAATTTTACACAGTAGTTAGAGACCAAGAAAATAAGGAGGAATGCTCATTCCATAAAATGTGATACTTCTAATTAGTCTGCTGAGACATTTGGAATATGCAGAAAGCTGTGAATGTGGTATTAAATCACATTTTTATTACCCAGAAATTAATGTTTACCATGTGTATGCAAAGGTGTTAAGGATCTAAAGAGTAAATTTCAAAGATACTAATAGGTATTTTTTAATAGTATAATTCACATGCATAGTTTTTTTCCCTTTTAAAAAATTGAATAAAGCATTTTGCTTTTCTTACTTTAACTTGATTTTCAATTTAATTTTATTTTGTGCTCTACTGTTCAAAAAACAGACTTTTGACTTAATTGTTGTTGTTTTTGTTGCTCTGATAAAATATTTCCTGTTGCTTCAGATAGTTTAAATGAGCTAGAAATAAATAAACTCTAAATAACAAAGAGGGCATCTTTGAGGCCAACACTTTATTTAGCTCACTAACAGAGACAGCTTTATAGATTTAAATAGTATTTGGCTGTCACATTTACTCATAAGAACTGATAAATTTGTAATAGCTGACAGACAGAAATTGATTTATGAGTTTGCAGGAACGTAACGAAACCAATGGAAATGGCTTTATTAAAATTCTGCAATTTTTCACTCAGACCAGGTTGCCATAATAAATGTGAGAATAGGTTTGATTTCATTCAGAATTAATGTAGTTTGAAATTGAAATGAGTCTCACTTCCTGCCTCCAGGAGGTCTGCTGACATTTCTCACGTTGCTTTAGAGAGTGTGCATGACAAATAGAATGCGTGTGCATATATGTGTACCCATGTCTACATTATATACAGCAAAAGGACAATTAATAAAGTAATGATGTGTCCAACGCAAAGAATATTGTGGAGGTAAAACCCATACAATTTAGATAATGTCCATTTGGTAAGATTATGAAGTTTAGAATATAAGTTTAGAGTAAGATTATAAGTTTAGAATATCAATAGTTATTGATTCTATTTTAGCTGGTGAGCTTGGTTAAGAATAAATATTTGTTAATTAGATTATCTTAGACCTTTCTCACTCTTGCTCTCATTTGAACTATTCCTTATCTCAGAAATTGCCAATACCCTATTCATGTTGCAGAAAAATATCAACGTTATTCCAAAATAAGGATCACAAAATGAAATGGAATCGATCCTAGCATTACCAACATATAGTGAAGTTTAAATAACTTCAACTTCATAGAGAAAATTCAAAGCAAGGGAAGAAACAGCATTCAGCATGAAATAATAACCCTTTTTAGGTGAGTTCTGTTTGGAAAATTAATTTCACCTTGTAGTATTGAGGGCTATATATATCTTTTCTAAAGTGAAGTTCTCAGCCATATATTCCAAGAAGTCTACAAAAATCTGGAATTTGGTACTCAGAATAAAGTAGTTAAAATCATTATTGTATATAATGTGGCAGTTGAAGTTCTATACTACTCTCTCATTTCCTTCCCCAGTAGTGCCCATGAGGCTTTTATAAAGGTCATCTGGTTTGAATTCAGTCAAATTTAAATTGATAGTCCAATTCACTGATGGATCTTTCAGCAGAACAAATCCGGTCACCAATTCATGTGGTGACAGACTTTATGGTTCCATTCAGAACAATTAGCTTTTATTCTTTGGCTGGCACTAGGTTTATATATGATATGAGCCTGGACTGTATCGCTGTGATACCTAGAAAAGTCAAATTTTTATTACTTGAGAGCCCTTTTATTAGCACTGACTACCACAAGTACCGAGAGAAACTGAGTACATATCTATTCTAATGAATGCCCAAAAGTTCTGAAACACCAAAGATAGTCTAAAATAAAATGTCTACATTGTTTATATAAATAAATAAAGATATACCATATAATTGTTTAAAATATAATCCATGGAAGTGTAACATTATTTTCAAAAACCATAGATTAAGTTAAAGTAACTCTGGGCTCAAAGTAAATTCCAAGGACAACTACGCAAAACAAAAAAGAACAGAAAAAAATAGAAAAAACAAGGCATCTGAGATTAATACTGGTGACCTAGAAGTGAATGGGAGGTACATCAGACTATTCAGACAAAAGAATAATCAGAGGCAATGATTATCTTATCATTTGACAAATGGAGGGATTCTTTCGAAGTGTAGTACTTTACGTGATAATTCTAGGACTGCATAAAAGAAAGCAAATAATATTTAATTTAGGAGAACAGTGGTCACTTTATATCAATTATTTAACTTTGTTATTCAAAACAACTTTAATTCAACAAATAATCTACTTAAAAATACTCTTTTGTTTTTCCCATGTAGTTTAGAAGAAAACTAAACTATTTAGGTTCTTAATTATGTATGAAAAATCCCTTCACAGCAGTAGCTAGATGAATATTTGATTGAATAATAGGAGAAGGCATGTGTACACCA